>NC_045429.1:279546032-280746032 GCF_902635505.1 Sarcophilus harrisii
AGAGAAGAGTTTTATGATAAAAGTTCTATTTTTTATTCTAAACTTTTTAAACACCATATAAAAAAAGACATTTCCTTATAATAGTTAAACAGAAAAAAATACATGAAACTGTAGATTTCTATTGTGTATTGTTTGCTTTTCTTTTTAAATCTATAAGTACAGCTTGTAACTTTCTAGACTATCCTACTTATCTATGCTTCTTTCTGATCTTCCTTCTGTTCTCTTCTCTGCATTTTCTTTAAAAATCCCTCTATGATTCCTTTTCTTTCTTCCTTCCTCTTTAAAATCTCTATCTCATCTTAGTTTCCTCCATAGAATGAATGGGAGGAGGACAAAAGGAAAGAAAGGATAAAGAAAACTCTTATTACAAATATGCATAAGTAAACAAATTCTCATACTAGATATATTCAAAATGTATATCGCATTTCACATCTTGACTCCATCATCTCAAGAAGTGGCTAATATGAGAAGGCCTGAGGGAGCTGGAAAGGGATAGCATACAGAACTTGTGAAAGGGAAGGTCTGGGAAATTCTATATAGAATCTCTCAGAGGAGAGAAAAGTAATGGGCTTGTAGCAGCTGAGATTGGATTACAAATTTGTAGTGGATCCAGTCAGCACTATGGGGTTCAATCGTGTAGAGAAGGCAGGCTGATGGAGGTCATCCAGAGTTGATATTTGGAAAGGAATGAGCAGTGACAGGATAATGGGGTAAGCAAGGGATTGAAGAACAGAAGATGGCATGAAAGTGAACTGGTTAAGCTTAGAAAGTGAGGATAGAACATCCATGACTTCCTGGGGCTACAGGAAGGGTTGAGTAGAATAATAGGAAGTATCTGTAAATTAGGATGGAAATTTAGTCTAGCAGGCAAACATGCAAACATTTACCATGTGCCAGGTACTGTGTGAAGCTCTAGAGATACAAAGAAAGGGAAAAACAGCCCCTGTTCTCAAGGAGCACACAGATTAATGGGAGAATAAACAATTATATATAATCCACTACAGACAAACAAGATACAAAATAAATTGGAAATAATCTCAGAGGAAAGCCTCAGGAGTTCTGAAAAAGGCTTCTTGCAGAAGATAGAATTTGAGCTGGGACTTGTAAGAAGCCAGGGAAATTCAGAGTCCAAAATAAGGAATATGAAAGATAAGCAAGCGTGTGCTAGTAAATATTTAACAACCAGCTCTCCAAAAATGTATGATGCACCTTTACGTTTAATTTGCATAATTAACATTTTTTCTTTATTTTTTTAAGCTAAACAATCAATAAAACAATAATCAAACCTTTTCTGATTTCTAAGTTGTAAGCATTCACACTGAAATCTTAACAATGGTCTCTGGAGAACATGTCTGAGCTGAATCCAGTGCACTTCTGGGACTAATCAAGCCAACTCAAGTCAACAAACATTAATTAAGCATCTATTATGTGGCTCAGTGGTGAATAGAGCATCGGACTTAAAGTCAGGAAGACATGAATTCATATCTGACTTCAGATCCTTACAAGTTCAGGGGACTAAGAAATTCACATAACCCTGTCTGACTATTTCCTCATCTATAAAATTAACTGGAGAATAAATGGCAAACTACTCCTCCAAGAAAACTCCAAATGGGGTTATGAAGTGTCAGACATGACAAATCAATTGAAAGCTGCATGTGTATATGTTATATATGTGTGTGTATATGTATGTAAATATATTTTATTATGCACATGTATGTCTACGTATATATAATGTATATAACCCTTCTGCATATTGCATCTTTAGGCAACTGCCTATCTCTATTGCCTGTCATTAGTCCTGACTGGCATCAAGATCCACATTTCATGGGACTACATGACGCAAACTCAGAAAGAAGTGTGTTCAAGAGAGTTGGAAGTCAGTGTTGATGTGGTCATAGAAGGCTTCCTGAAGGCGTAGGATATGAATTGGACTCTGAGGAGTCTTTGGAGACCAGGAAAGAAGAGCAACAACATTTCCAAAGCATTGAGAAAGGATCAAGCAGTAAGTTTTTGAAGAATTGAATCCCACTGCCAAGAAACATAGAACTTCACACTGGTCTGAGGTGAGAGCCTGGAGCCCGGGACCTGGTCCTCCGTTCCACATACAGACCCTTCCTGGGGTTGCTAAGACCTACACTGTGCCCAAGGGAAGCTCCTTCCTATTTCCTTTTTTGGTTGTTGTTAAGATTTACATATGTGCTAAACCTGACCCTCCCCACTAATTTCTGCATTTCTGTTCAAGGCAAAGCTATGCTCCCAGTTAGTTATGAAGGCTCATAATCTTGAAGTCATCTTATATCCTCCTTCTATGTCACCTTCCCACTGCTTATTGACGTTAAGGTCCTCCTACCTCCATAGTATCTGTCACTTCCAACTTCTCCTTTCTACTCTTCCTGCTGCTTTCTCTCATTCCTCTTCAGGGGTCCTCAAACTATGGCCTCCGGCCAGATGCAGCAGCAGAGGACGATTATCCCCCTCACCCAGGGCTATGAAGTTTCTTTATTTAAAGGCCCACAAAATAAAGTTTTGTTTTTTTTTTTTACTATAGTCCGGCCCTCCAACAGTCTGAGGGACAATGAACTGGCCCCCTATTTAAAAAGTTTGAGGACCCCTGCACTGCTGAAGCCATTATCCAGTCTCACCCCATATCCTTCTAAAATAGTCTTCCTGAACAAAAAGTCAAGAATATCAAGGAAAGTAATGGGAAAAAATGCAAAGAAAGGTGGCCTAGCTGTACCAGACCTAAAACTATATTATAAAGCAGAAGTCACCAAAACCTAAGAAATAAGAGTGGTTTGATCAGTGGAATAGGTGAGATACACAAGACACGATAGTGAATGCCTATAGTAATCTACTGTTTGATAAATTCAAAGACTCCACCTTCTGAGATTAGAACCCACTATTTGGGAAAAATTACTGGGAAAACTGGAAAATGATATGGCAGAAACTAGGTATAGACCAACATCTCACACCGTATACTGAGATAAGGTTGAAATGGGTTCATGATTTAGACATAAAGGATGATACCATGAACAAATTAGGAGAACAAAGGATAGTTTACTTTCAGATCTTTGATGGAGAAGGGGGGAATTTATGACCCAGAACTAGAAAACATGAAATTTAAATTGATCATTTTAATTATATTATATTAAAAAGGTTTTGCAAAAACAAAACTAATGCAACCAAGATTAGAAGGGAAGAAGAAAGCTGGGAAACAAATTTTTACATCAGTCTTTCTGATAAAGACCTCATTTCTAAAATGTATAGATAACAGAGTCAAATTTGTAAGAATACAAGTCATTCCCCAATTAATAAATGGTCAAAAGATATGAATAGACAATTTTCAGATGAAGAAATTAAAGCCATCTATAGTGATATGAAAAATGCTCTAAATCACTCTTGATTAAAGAATGCAAATTAAAACAACTCTGAGGTACCACCTGACAGCTATTAGACTGGTGAAGATGACAAGAAAAAATAATGATAAATGTTGGAGAGGATGTGGGGAAACTGGAACACTAATGCATGTTGATGGAGATGTGAATAGATCCAGCCATTCTGGAGAGTAATTTGTGACTCTGCCCAAAGGCCTATAAAACTGTACATAGCCTTTGATCTAGCTTTGTCACTACTGGCTCTGCATCTTAAAGAGATCATAAAAAAAGAAAAGGGCCCACATGTACAAAATTGTAGCAGCTCTTTTTGTGGTGGCAAGGAATGGGACATTGAGGGGGGATTCTATCATTTGGGGAATGGCTGAATAAGTTATGGTACATAATTGTTCTATAAGAAATGATGAGCAGGCTGATTTCAGGAAAGCCTGCAAAAATTTATATGAACTAATACTGAGTGAAGTGAGCAGAATCAAAAGAACACTGTACACATTCACAACAAGATTATGTGATGATCAGCTGTAATGAATTTGTCTCTCCTCAATTATGTAGTGATTCAAGGCAAATCCAATAGATTTGGAATAAAAAAATGCCATCTACATCAGAGAGAGAGCTATGGAGAAAAAATACGGATTGAAGCATAGTATTTTTGCTTTTTGTTTATTTTTTCTTTCTCATATTTTTTCCATTTAGGTCTAATTTTTTTAATATAACATGACAAATATGGAAATATGTTTAAAAGGATTACATATATTTAACCTATATCAGATAGCTTGCTTTCTTGGGGAGGGGGAAGGTTAGAGATGAGAGGAGAAAAATTGGGAACGCAAATTCTTATATAAAGAAATGTTGAAAACTATCTTTATATGTATTTGGAAAATAAAATACTATTCAAAAAAAAAAAAAAAGAATGAGCAGGCTGATTTCAGAAAAGCCAGCAAAGACTTACATGAACTGATGATGAGTAAAGTGAGCAGAACAGAGAGAGCATTGTACATAGTAACAGCAAGATCGTGTGGTAATCAACTATAATAGACCTACCATTTCTCACAATAGGACAATTCTAGTAGACTTGGTATGGAAAATTCTATCCATATCTAGAGAGAAACCTATAGAGATTGAATTAGGATTGAAGCATAGTATTTTCACCTTTTTTGTTTGCTTTTTCTTTCTCATAGTTTATCCCTTTTGTTCTGATTTTTCTTCCACAACTTAACTAATATGGAAATACGTTTAAAATAATTGTGTGTATATAATCTATATCAGATTGCTTGCTGTCTTGGAGAGGAGAGAAGAAAGGAAAGGAGAAAAATTTGGAACTCAAAATCTTACAAAAATGAATGTTGAAAACTATCTTTACATATAATTGGAGAAATAAATTACTATTGAGGAGGAAAAAATGGTCTCCCTACTTCCAGTCTAATTCCTCCTCAGTTAATCTTTATCTTAGACCTAAGAGGCTAAATGATCCATCATTATTATCAAATCACTTCTCTGGTCAAAGACCTTCAGGGGACTATTCATCTTTCATTTTGCAAGCTAGAGCAGAACCTGAAGACCAGCTTCACATTACTGTTAGAACTGAGTTGTCAAATTCAACTCCTGCATGCAGCCCACAACACTCCCAAGTGTAACCACTACCAAATTAAAATATAATTAGGAAATATTTTATAAAATAAATTAAACTACAATAAAACATAGGATTTCTTAATTAACATTTTTGAGTTCCAAATTCTTTCCCTTTTTCCAACCCTTCTCCTACCCATTGAAAAGACAAAGTAATATGATACCCATAGATAATATTACATTTTAAAACTAAGTCAATATGAAACCCACAGAAATCTTTATGTACAATTTAATTGCCTATTTCTATTTGAGCTTGACATAACTGTCTTAGGATCATAACCAGGACAGAGTGACAGGAGTGCTATAGCCAAGAATGCTGAAATCCAGGGGGCTAATAGTACTTGTGAACTTTTAATAGGGAAAAACAATTAAATTTAGCAATAGTTACCTAAAACCAGAAGTCAATAGTTGGTGCTTCCTCCAGCCTTCCTGACCTGTTGCAGCAGGGAAGTGAACTCCTCCCTGTTCCTACCTCATGGTATCCTAAGATTTTTGCCCAACGAAGTTTTGTATCCTAAAATCTAAGGATTTTTAATGCAATTGTTGTGTTTAAAAATTCACCTAAAACACCTTTGACCTGAATACTATAATTATTGTATGTATTAGTATTATATAGTATTATTATTGTATTAGTATGTATATGTATATAGAGTATATAATATATAACCTCCAATGGTTAGTTTAAATGAAATTTCACCCTTATAAACTCCTAGGACTGAAAGGGGTTGGAAGCAAGACTAAATTTCTCTTTCCACTTCCATTTATCTGTCCAAAACTCATATTTATCCTTCCATGGCCTAGAATCTAGGCTCAGTATAAGTTCCAACCAAATCTTTACAAAGCCTTCATTTGCTATTCTTGTCCATATTGTCCATATCATTAATACCTATCTCTGACCCCCTCCAAACCTCAGGTTGTGTCTCTTACAACTGAGTATTTGATTCAGAGCTGGAACTAGGGTTAGCTCCTGTCTGAGGTACCACACAAAGGAAATACCAAGAGGGATGATTTTTTGTATTTCTTTATAGAAACATCCCTAGTTGTAATGTCAGAAAATGCTGCACTTCACAGCTGGAGTATGTATTGTGCTACAGCAAAACCTAAAAGCCTTTTATGGACAACAAGTGCCACAATTTTATTCTCTTTCTTCCTTTTCTTTTTGCATTATTGGAAGACATCCTATTTCTCATTAATTCAGTTATTGATCTTAACTTCAGAGAAGTTAGCACATAGTAGGAGCTTGATAAATGCTTTCTGATTGACTTCTCTATGCAGAAAGATGATGGATTATAGGTATAGAATTAGGCCCATTTTATCAGATACAGTCAATGTGTGGGTTTATTCTATTTAACTGGATTTTTTTGGTACAAAGGAAGGTTCTATTTCAGATGGGGGTGTTTGTGTGGTTGTCAAGCTTTTGGAGAGTAATAGCAATGATTTTTTTCTTTAAAAATCATTAATTTTTTACTCCATTATTGTTGCCAGGAGACACTGTTTTCAAATTCTGTCCAGAACTCACAATTGCCTTATGCCAGCTCTGAAATGACCATATGCTATCTCGTATTATTTTTAATTGCTTTCAGTACAATGATACAACAACCTTATTGTTATAAGCCTGGAAAACTTGGAAATATAATAGAGCTATGTCAGAAAACCAATCGCTTGCATTTAAATTGTGCTAGGAAAGTTTTGAAGCTCACCTGGCAAATACAGTAGGAGACACTGAAGTCCTTTCTCAAGCTGAACTGCTCAGCTGGATCAGTTCACAATTCTACCAACAGTGCATTAGTGTCACAGTTTCCCCACATCCCCTCCAACTCTCTTGCAGAGAGTACAAATCTGATGAGCTAGCTGTGTAATCCAAATGTCAAAAATTTTCCTAAAAGACTATTTTATGGAGAATTCACATGGAGGTCAGAAAAAACGGTACTGGGCAGCCAGGTGGTACAGTGAATAGAGCACTAAGCCTGGAGTGGAGTCAGCAACTTGCTAGCTGTGTGACCCTGTAAAGCTCATTTAACCCCAATTTTCTCACAAAAAAAGGAAAAGAAAAGACAATACGAGGACACTGGAGAATTGGGAATGGATTGTGAGATGTGGGAGACACTGGCACAGAACACATCGGAGAAGATGCTATGCTCTATGAGCAAAGCAGAATTTTCAGTAGCTCAAAATGCAAATTCTGAAACATCTTCACTCAAAATGTTCATAGACTATTTGGGTCCAACCTATGGTAGATAGAACCTTTTGAGCTTTTATTAGTAGAATAAGCTACAGTCAGATACACTGTAACTTTGACCCCAAAATAGTACTATCATTTTGGTCCTCTTGGAGAATGGAGGACAACAAGCAACCAGTTCCTTAGAGTAAATTTGTCAGAACTTCCTATAAAAGTGCAAAGTCTTTGAGGGCAGAGTTTAGTTCAATGCAATTTAATTAAGCATTTACTGTATTCAAGAACTAACCTATCTTTTGGTGTCCTCATAGAGCCTCTATCCCAAATTTGAGCATGTAGCAGATGTTTGTTTAATATTTCCTCATTGGTTGATTACTTAAACCCTTCGTTCTCCCAATTACTGTTTTCTTTAAAATATCCAGAGGAGTCTATAAAAACTGCAGGTTCCAGGCGTCTGGCAACCATTAATGTGTAAGCATTATTGGACTCATTTTACAGAGACAGCTAGGTGGCTGACTCAGGGTGTAGAATACCTGACCCAGAGTCAAATCCAATATCAGCTGTGTGATCTAGAACAAGTCACTTAATCCTGTTTGCCTCAGTTTTCTCATTTGTAAAATAAACTGGAGAAGGAAATGGCAAACTATCCCAGTATCTCTGCCAAGAAAACTCCAGATGGGGTCACAGAGTCAAATTTGACTGAAATGATACAGATAAGCAAAGTAAGACTCAGACAGGTGAAACACCTAAAAAACAGTAATGCAGCTGGTGAGCTCAGGTGTCCTGATTTTACATTCAGGGCTGACAGTCTCCAGTAAGTCTCTCTATTAGTGTCTTCCTCCATTATGCTGGAAGTTTCATAAGGACATGTATTGTGTTTTATCTAACTTTTGCATCAATACCTAGAGCATTGCTCCATCCTCCCCTTTCCCAGTATATGCTTAATATATGGTGGTGTTTTATTTTTACTGATTATCTTTTACATTCATACCACCTTTGTTCCTGAATGTCTCTCCCCTCTACCTTGTGATTAAAAATTTAAAAAGAAAGAGAAAAGAAAAAGCAGTTTGGTAAAAACTAATAAATACCTCAACGAACTCTGACAGGGTATACAGTGTTCCACACCCACAGTTCCCCACCAGAGAAGGGAGGTGGAGAGGCATTTTCTCAGCTCTTCTCAGAGACCACACATGTCCTTTATAATTATACAGATGTTCCGGGTCATTGCTTTGTTCTTCATTTACATTGTAGTCATTGTGTATATTGTTTTCGCGTTCCCGCTTACCTCATTCTATTGCATTTCACATAAGTCTTCCCAGGGTTGTTGCTTTTTAAAATGTCTTCCTGATGCCTTTTGTTTTTACACCACGGTCATTTCTGGAAATACCCACAGTCAGTCCCTGACCCTTCCCCCACTCCCACCCCCCACTGCGGAGCTGAACTCTCCCTTGAAACAGTGAAAAATTATGCTGCAAAAATACAGACTCTGCCTGACAATGGAGACAACTTTCTACTCTAGTAACCCCTTCCTCTCTTCTGAGACTCTAATAGGCTCCTAGACTTGGCTCATTGCCATTTTTTTCCCCAAACAGAGGAACCTAAACAGGTTAATTCACTTATCCAAGGCCCTGCAAGTGGTATTTTAGATGGTATTTGAACCCAGGTCTTCTCAGGCCTGACTTCTTGAAGATTCATACATTTACTACCTGTGTGATCTTGAGCAAGTCCCTTAAATTCCATTTGCCTTGGAGACAGCTAGGTGGTTCAATGGATAGAGCCTGAAGTCCAAAAGACCTGAATTCAAATTCAGCCTCAGATACTCAGATATATATCCTTAGGCCAGTCGGTTATGCTTCCCTTAATCCATCAGAGAAGGAAATGACAAAACACTCCAGTGTCTTTGGCAAAAAAAAAAAAAAATCCCATGGACACAATGGTCCATCAGGTCACAGAGAATTGGACACAACTGAATAACAACCACCTCATAGGCCAAATCACTGCCCATTCCACTATATCATATTTGTAGGGGTGAGGGTGGGGGTGGGACAGAGTGGCATTTATTAGCCATCTTCTAGGATTATTATTAGTTTTCCAGTCACTTAGTTTGGTTTCACTTTAATGATCATTTTTTAAGTAATACCCTTTTGTTTTCAAAATAAATGCAAAGACAGTTTTCAACATTCACCCTTGTAAAAGGGTGACATTTTTTGGAAAAAAATATTTTCCAAATATTTCTGCCTCTCTTCCCTCCTCTCCCTCCACTAGACATCAAGCAATTCAATAAATTTAATGATCATTTTAAAATATATTTTGAGTGTTAGTTGAGAAAAAGCAGAGATGCTGCTTCATTCCTTACAACAAGAAGACTGAATTTGCATCCATCCTCAGACATTTAACTAGCTGTATTACCATAGACAAGTCACTAGATCCCTGTTTGCCTCAGTTTTCTCAGATATAAAATGGGGAAAGTAATAGCCCCTGACTTCCAGGGTTGTTATGAGGGTTAAATAAGATAAAATTTGTAAAGTGGTTAGCATAGTCCCCGTGTATATAATAGGCACTTAATAAATGCTAGTTTTTCCCCATCTCCTTGTTCAATGTCCCTTCATGGTTGGGAACTGCCAAGCTGAGACAGAAGCAGATTAGCATTGTGCTGTCCTAAAGGAGCCCCAACATCTGCCTGTTCTTCCTCCTGTTCTGCTCTCCAGTCCCTTCTGGCCTAGTACCAAGAACGTGACCCATATGGGATAATTTGTTAGAAAATAGAGGGCAATGTCTCAACAGCCATGCCCTCAACACTCCTAGAAAACTAGAAGGAACCTTGAAGTTAGACTCTACATGACTCCATGGAGTTTTCCTAGCAACGATACTGGAGAAGTTTGCCATTTCCTTCTCCACTTTGTTTCCATTTCATAAATGAGGAACTGAGGCAGATGTAGGATAAGTGACTTAATTCACGATTAGACAGCTAGTAAATGTCTCAGGCTGGATTTGATTTCTTTTCTTCCTGACTCCAGGCCCACTGTGACACTGTCTTTAAGATTCAAATTCAATGGTCAATTCTATACGAGATCCTATTTTGGATCTTGCTTGATTTAAGATTCATACAATAATAAAAATTTTTAAATCTAAAAAAAAATAAGATTCAAATTCATCTTGTAACATCAAATCCAGTATACTTTCCACTCATACGGCTTTCCCACCTTGTGGTTTCAATCTCTTGTTTAGGTTTTTACTAACTTATGATTGGGTAAATCACTTATCTTTGAGCCTCAGTCTCCCCACTCTTAAAATGGGAATGATATTTTTATTACTTACCTCACAGGGGAATTATGAAAAAAATAAGCTGCAAATCACTATGATAGGTCTCTCCTCATTTCATTGTTATCATTATTATTAATATCAAAGTATCTAGGGGCTCCTCCCATGCTATGCAGAAAACACAGTGTTTCTCATCCTGGTCAGTTGCTCAACATCCTGAAAGTCACAAGCCTGTTTTGCTATCTTGTTATCTTGGTACTGCTAGACAATTATCTTGTGACACTATACTTGAGGAGAAAACAGATATTTTCTGAGCAAAAGCTGATGTTGTCCTCAGGTGATGGATGGTAAAGATGTTGGTGGAAGGACATTGACTCAATGTCAGAAAAGCTGGCTCCGATCCAGCATTTTTTTCCTACAATAGATTAGGAAATATTGAATGGTCATAGGTGTGGTAAGAGGGATTTTGATAAGTACTTCCTTGAGAGATAATAAGATATGATTTTCAGGACCAAAGGTCATTACAAATGATCATTAGTAAAACATATCCAAAGTCTGGGTCATGGAATTCTGCTGAGCCTACAGAGGGTCAGGAATGGAGAAAGTAAAGATCCTCAAAAAAAAAAAAAAGGTCTCTAAAAAAGGAAAGAAAGAAAGAAAAAAATGGCCTTTGGCCAGCTCTGGAGTTATCAAGTATACAACCCAATACTCCTATTTGAACCAAGGGTTCCCAGGAGATTGGTGATTGCTATGCAGCAAATCATGGGTCTCCCTATCACTCTACACCATCTGAAGGAAAGAGGTCAACCGTCGTCTGATCTCATGCTCATAAGAACACTTCCTCAGTCAATATCTTTGTTCTTAGCACGTTCCATCCTTCGTCACAGTTCATCTATAACTATCCCGTGTTGGTCAGTGCTCACCCTTCATAATTTTTTAATTTTCCTATGCATACAGAGTCTGCCAGCAGGAGACCTCATAGGTCCTGAATGCCCCTACCACCACAATCCATCAAAACCTTCATCACAAATCAATATTTCTATATAATCTGTCAACACCTATCTTTCATAATTTGTCAATATTTCTATACATATAATAAGTCAGACACACACAGTCCTTCAATCTCTCAACAACCGTCCTTCAGAGACTATTGATAAATTCCTTCATAATTCATCAGATAACTTCATAACTCTTCAGAGTCTGTCAACATGAACTTTTCACAGTCCATCATCAAATACTCTCATACATAATCTGGCAATACCATCCATCACTCCAACAATAATCACTCCTTGAAGGCTCCTTAACACCCTACCAACCACAATCTATAAAAACCTTTACCACATTGTTAATGCTCCCATTTCAGTCAGCTCACCTTTCACAGTCTGTCAAAGCACTTCCTCCAACAGTCTGTCAACAAGACTCTTCACAGGTTTTTAATGCCCCTACTATCATTCAGTCTATCAACACTCTCATCACAATGAGCCAACACCCACCCTTCATAATTTGTCAATATTCCTTTATTTGTATGTCTTTCAACACTTCCGTTCAATGTCTCAGCACCCATCCCTCATAATCAACAGCTCCCTTCCTAATATATCAATAATCCTGCTCAGATTGTCAATATCCCTTTCACAGCCCCTCCCAACCCCACTCACAGTTTATCAATACCTTCTTTAGTCTGTCAACAACTTCTCCCCATCACAATACTTTGTCAACATTCTCACTGTACTGTCAACACTACTCTCAATATCCACTTTTCATAAATCATAAAGTCTGTCAATATCTCTTTAGTCTATCAACAACACCCTTCATAAGACCTGAATACTCCCTACCCCTACATACACAGTCTGTCAACACACTTGTCACAACGTGCAACATTTAGCAATGTCTCTCTGTCAACCCCTTTTTCAGTCTTTCAGCACCTATCTCTATCAACAACTCTTCTCACAGTCCATCAATAACCCCACCTCAGTCTACCTTTAACCATCCATCAAGACATTCCTTCATTCATAACTTGTCAATGAGCCTTTCAGTTTGTTGGTTACTCTTCTGAGTCCTTCAGTACTCAACTCTACCATGCTCTTGGTCAATAGTCAACATCCCCCAGTTGATCAACACCCACCTTTCCTAGTCTACCAAGACACTCTAATAGAGCTACACAGTCTGTCAATAGCATCTTCAATCAGTCACCAACCGTTCCTTACAACTCTTTACCAATGATCCAAAATCAGTATTACCATTCACAATCCATCAACATCCCTTGCACTCACAATTTTTCCATGTCACCAACCCACATACTTCTGGTTCTTTAAGTAAAAACAATAGCTCCAGCCCACCAATAAGCTGTGGATTTTCACATTAAATGATGTAATTATTTCTTTTGAGGTGCCTAAGAGATAAAAAGTAAATCCTTATTTCCTTTTTTGTCTCCTTGACAATTTCCTAGATAAGTTGTAAATTCCCTAGCTTTTGGGCTTAACTTTTTTAAAAGAGGATATATACGATGATCAATTCTGATGAATATGATTCCTTCCAACAATGAAATGATTAATATCCATTCCGATGATCTTGTGATGAAGAGAGACATCTACATCCAGAGAGAGGACTGTGGGAACTGAATGTGAATCACAACATAATATTCTAACTCTATTTGATATTGTTTACTTGCATTTTATTTTCTTACTTATTTTCTTTCCTTTTTGTTATTTTTCTTGTGCAGCAAGAGAATTGTATAAATATGTTTACACATATTGGATTTAACATATATTTTAACATGTATAACATATATTGGATTGCATGACATGTAGGGGAGAGGGTGGGGGAAAGAAGAGGAAAATCTGAAACACAAAGATCAATGTTGAAAAATTATCCTTGTATATATTTTGAAAATAAAACGCTTTAAAAAAAGAGGGTATATATAATTAAAGCAAAGTAGGTGCCTTCTGATTGGGACATTAGATTGTAAGCTCTTCGAGGGCAGGGAGAGTCTTTGTTTTATTTGTATGTGCATTCCTAACTTAATGTTTGTTCGATGACTGCCTGACAGAAATTTTTTTTAAAGTGTTACATGAATGTAATATACTATCATAGTACTGTAAGCAATATGATTATGAAGAATTGGGGAGACTGATATGAACTGATGCAAAAGAAATAAGTAGAATCAGGGAAACAGTGCAAAATGATCATGCAGATGGAAAAAAGAATGATCAAAGGAAACTGAACTCTGTAGAGTACTATCTGGTCCACAGGGAGTTTAGAAAAACAGTTCTCCCTCTCTCTGCAGAGTTGCAGCATTATGGGTATGGACTATTGCATGTACTGTTAGACACTTTGGGGCTTGGGGAACTTTTTTTCCTCTGCCTTTAATAAATGTTTTTAATTGGACGGTTACCAGAGTACAAAAGGAGATAGAAATTAATATGATATAAGAACAAATTGCATCAACAAAGTAAAGTGTTTTTTAAGGGCTAAACGGTTTTTCTTATAAATCCTGGGGCAGCTAAGTGGCAAAATGGATAGAGCACCAGCCCTGAAGTCAGGAGGATCTGAGTTCAGATCTGACTCAGACACTTAACACTTCCTAGCTGGGCAACTCACTTAACCCCAATTGCCTCAGGAAAAAAAAAAAAAGGCATGATCCTCTGGGAGAAGAAAAAGGGAAGTTTACACTGGGAAAATGTAAGAGACGTAAAAACACAAAGGGGTACACAGGAGGTGGGGGAGAGAGGGGAAAGGGAGAGGGAAGGACAGAAGGGAGAGAAGAGAGAGAGGGAAAAAAGGAGGAAAGGACAGAGAAGAGAAGGAAAGAGAGAAAGGGAGGGAAAATAAAAGGGAGAAAGAAGAAGAGAGGAAATGGAGAGAGAAAAAGAAGAAAAGAAAGAGGGGAAGGAAAGGAAAAGAGAGAAAGAAGGAGAGAGGAAAAGGGAGATAAAAAAGAGATAAAAGGAAAGAGGGAAAGGGAAAGAAAAAGGAGAAAGAAAGGGAAAGGAAAAGGAAGAGAGAAGGAAGGAGGAAAAAGGAAAGGGAGAGAAGATGAAAAAAGAGAGAAAAAGAGGAGGAGAATGGAACAGAGACGGATAGAAAAGGGAGAAATGGAACGAGAGAGTCTGGACAAAGAAACTTGGAAATGGAATACACATTTGAATCCCTGAAGAGAATTCTCAGTGTCCATGTAGTCCCTCCAAGGAACCATGAACCACCCACACCACCACCAAAAGAAGAGGAACCAGATGAACACATAAACCAACATAAAGACACAGACCCATGGGGAGTGGATGGAGACATACTAGGAACTGGAGGGAGTCCAGCACAGCAAACATATGGCTCTTCCACCACCACCCCAAGAAAGGAGGAGCTGTTACTACATAGAGATGGGAGGAAAGGAAGGGTTGGGCACAGTTGGGGCCATGATGTGAAGGAGCAATATGAATCTATTTGTATGTGAGTCATGAAAGCTTTGTGGGTCCGGAGGGAAGGACTCTATCAAAGTGGGGGGAGGGAAGAGTGATACTGGATTCCTTAATAATCCTTTTTATTTTCAATTGGAAGATTTCTACCTAGAGTAATACTGTAAGTATTTAGGTCCCTGGACAAGATAAAGCTCACCAGAAAAAATGAAAGCCTAATTAGTTTCCCCTTGTAGGAAACTAAAACCATCATAAAACTGGATACTTAGCAAGGAGTCCAAGCAAGTGTGTGCTGGTAAATATTTAACAACCAGCTCTCTGGGGGGGAAATGTACCACAACAAACATAAATTTAATCTGCATTTTAACATCTCCCTCATTTCCTTAAATCTAGGCAATCAACAAAACAATATGTATTAAACTCTGATTTGTAGTATCTTCTTATTTCCAAGCTACAAAAGTGCACACAAAAAATTTAATAATCCACTCCCTTGAGCCACTACAAAACTGGTTCCAGCACACCCTTGAGTCTAGGCAAGCATCCCTTCTGGTGGGCCCCATCCTTCCTAGGGAAGTCCGGACAATGCTTTAGATTCCTAGGCAAAGTGGATGTCTACCAGAAAAGGAAAAAAAAAGATATCTTAATTATTTATGAGCTTGTGTGTGAACCTTATGTATTTTTGATGAGTTAAATAAAACATATCCTGGTTTTAATACTTTGTTAGCCTGGGTGCTTTTAGGGAATTGTGGACTTAATAAGAGACACAAACCAAATTCTTATGTTTTCAGGGAAAACTCTATGAACGAATCAAAAAACACATAAATTATTGAGAAGTTTTCCACCACCCCCAAGATTGAACCTAGTCAGTAGAAAGATGGGGTTATTTGATTTTTGTCTGTTTTCTCAGCACCCAACCACATGCTTAATAAATGTGTGTTAAGCTGAATGAAATCAAAGCCAGTTCTGGGGAGTTGAGAGTTGCAGTCCTAAATCAGAGGGCACTTGTTTGAATTCCCTTGTCTTTTTCCTTGGTTAGGGGAGTCAAAATGAGTAGGTAGGAATGTGGGTAGTACATTGTGACCTCCAAACCTGATTGGCTGAAAGTGAGCCTAGCATTGTAAGGATGGGCAAATGAGCTCCAGGCAGAGCCCCCAGGCAGGTGAATCCTGTATCAGTAGTAATTCCAAAGCTTTCTAGTGTCAAAAAGGACATTCTCTTCGGGCCCTGCAAGAATCTTGGCACCAGGGAAATGTAGTTAAAGATTAGATTAGAAAGCTCAGGCACCACCCAGTCTGGAACTGGGTAGTTTTCTTTTATGAGTGCTTCTAATTACCTTAACCTGGTGTGTTATTTCTGACTGTATATATTCTTTTCCCCCTTGTAAATAAATTCTAGAAAATCCACTGTCATCGTCTGGAGTATGTGGAGCCAGGGAAAGAAAAGAGAAAGAGGACGTCAGACTCTGTGCAATTACACTGATGATGACAGCAAGAGCTGCAGAAAGGAGAAAAGACCATTAGGAATTCAGGACGGGATGATGTAGTGGAAAGAGTATGGGATGTGAAATTGGAGAAGCTGGACTCAATACCCATCGTCCCTACTTGCTTCCCCTCACTCAGCTTGTTTCCTCTTCTATAAAATAAAGAGGTCAGAGTATGCTTTCTTGCTCTAAATTCTATAAACCTGCACATGGATAGTTTCTAAGGTCCCTTCTAGATAAATTTTAATCCTGTTGTAAATGTAAATCCTATCTTCTTTGAACCCAGGGATCAAAGACTATCAGACACGAGAAAAGTCCCCAGGACTGGTATATTCATCAGGAGATGTAGAGAAATTAGTAAAAGATGAAAATCCTGCAACCAAGAGCAAAATCCCTTAGAATGGGATCCCAGTGAGGTGGGGACTCCAATAATGAACTAGAGACAAGAAGACCTGATTTTGAATCCTGCCTCGGACACTAACTAGTTATATGATTCTGGGCAAGTCATCTAGTCTCTCTCTTCTTCAGTTTCCTCATTTGTGAAAGGGAGATATCAAGGTTATTGTGAAGATAAAATGAAATAATATTTGTAAGGTTTTTTTTGCACAGTCCAGCCACATAATAGGTGATTAATAAATGCTTGTTTCCTTCCTTCCTCCTTTCTTTCCTTCCTTTTTCCCTCTCTTCCTCCCTCCTTATATCTTTCTCCATTCCTTTTTCCTTCCTTTCATCCTCCCTCTACCCCTTTCTTCTTTCCTTCCTTCCTTTTCCTTTCTTCTTCCTTTCCTTTCTTCTTTCCTCCCTAAATTCCTTCTTTCCTCTTTCCTTCTCTCTTTCCCTCCTTCCCTCCTTCTATCTTTCTTCTTTCCTTTCTTCCTTTTTCTTTCCTTCTTTCTTCCCTTCCTCATTCCTTTCCTTTCTATTTTCCTTTTTCTCCCTTCTTTCTTTCTTTTTCTTTCCTTTCTTTCTTCTATCTTAGCCTGAAATATATGTGAATTTGCCCTTACTAGTAGGCTACAAGAATACACATTGTCAGTATCTAATCCAAAACGTAGAACTGTCAGTCATGAATGACTCAAGGGTCCATACTATATGATGATAAAAAGCCTTCTAATTAACTTAGGAACTGAAAGGAATAATAGTCAATAGAGGCAGAATGTATATATAAAAGATTCAAGTGTAAAATCTTGTTCTCTTCCTTGATTGATTTCAAGGAAGAATTGCTGTGAACCACCAAAGAGGGGGAGGGACAGCTGATTGTTTATTCACCCTCCCCCTACCTGGCTACCATGTGTCCTTGACTATATGGTGCCAATCTTGTGTGTGTGTGTGTGTGTGTGTATTTATTCTTCCCTGATCTTAGGTAAATTAATGTTTCCTGATAGAATCAACCAAGTTATGACTTTCCAAGCTTCAAAAGGTCAAAAGAGAGAGACATTACGGACACTAGACATTTTAGCAAGTGGAGCTGGTGGCCAAGACTGCCCTAGCTGATAGCAGCAGCAGCAGCAGTTGAGTCTGCCAAAGGGCCAGCTGAGCAGCCCTGCTTGGCCCAACTCAGCAATGGATCAGTCTGACAGCTGAGATACCATGTCCTGAAAGGAACTAGCCCCACTGATGGAGGGAGAAACTCATCTATCACCATGAGAATGCCCCAAAGGAACTTGGTAGGGATTGCAGCAAAGGGGAAGGCGAGAAAGACTAACAAGGCCAGGAATCACAAGGAACCTATCAGTCCTCGATGTGTATCCAACTACCTCTATTACATGAAATTTGAGTTCACTTCTTTCAGGGACTTTGTGTATGTAAGAGAAGAGTGCACCCCTGCTTTGGAGGGAGGAGGAATATGCAACTTCCTTCCTTGTTATCTCTTCTTAGTAAATGACTCTCTTGCCAAACTAATTGATGTCAACTTGCAAACTGATATTGGAAGGAACCCACAGGATAGGGACATGTGAATTAACAACAGGATTAGAAGCACTACTCAGTGTTATCCCCTAGGACCCTAAGAGGAAGAGGAATTATCTACCCTCTAGGAACCCAACCTGACAGGAAGAATGGGAATTGGGAAAATACCTCTGAGGGAGGGGGCACACACAAAATTATAGTATTGGAAGAGAAAAGTCCAAACTAATATTTGGATACTGTAGGATCTGTGATTTCATCAGTATGGGCATTTCCTGGTGTGAGAAACTCACTCCACTAAGCAGATCACAATCCATTATGACAGAGCAGATAAATCCAGTGTTAAGTGTTGCCCAGACTTACACAATTTGAACACCTAAAATACCATCACCTACATACACCCTACTGTCCAATGTGTACCTGAACCAAAATTCCCTCTACACCATCCCCCACAAGGGCCTTGTGGCTTCACATAAAAACAGCCAAATGATAGGAAGATGACTAGCTCTTGAAGCAGTCCATTATACTTTGAGATAACTCTAGTCTGGAAGTTTGTCTCTTTTAATCAAATCTAAATAGACCTTTTCCAACTACAACCCATTGTTTATAATTCTGTCTTTGAGAGCCAAACAGAACATATTTAATCTCTCACATGGCAGACCCTTCAGACACTTAAAGAAAATTGTTATTTTTCTCTTAATCTTTTTTACTCTACCCTCTTGAGCTAATTGCAAGGAGGAACTGAAATCCCCAGGGACTTGGCTGGTATCAGCAGCTCCTGAAGCTCAAGGAGGAATCTTTGCAGATAGACTGATGGACATGGAACATAAGACTGATGTGACAAATACACAGCAATTCACCTCTCACTCCATAGTCCCAGGTCAGCTGCCTTTTCCAAGTATGAAGTCATAGCATCTCAATATGCTGCCCTAAATACTTTTGAATCAAAGAATTTAGAGCTAAAAGAAACTTTAGGGAATTTCGGTTCCATCATCCAACAAAGAGGAAAGCTGAGGTTCTGAAAGACAAGTAAAATGGTACTGTGAGAGAGAGAAGAAGAAGGAAGAGGAGGAAGAGAGGAGGAGGAAGAAAAGGAGGAAGAGAAAGAGGAGGAGGAAGAGGAAGAGGAGGAGGAGAAGGAGGAAGAGAAAGAGGAGGAGGAAAAAGAGGAAGAGGAGGAAGAGGAAGAGGAGGAAAAGGAGGAGGAGAAGAAGGAAGAAAAGGAGGAGGAGGAAGAGGAGGAGGAGGAGAAAAGAGAACTGAATAAGATTTCATCAGGACCTGAGCTCAAAGGCTACCTGAGACGTTAGCTGGATAAGTCTTTTTATCTTATCTTTTTCTTTATCTTATCATTTTTTTATCTTATCAGTTTTCTTTATCTTATCATTTCCATAAAATGGAGGTAAAAATACTTGCTGGACAGTGCTTTGTCAAGCATGATAGATTTACCATTATCAAGTATCTTTCCCAAGGTCATACAGTTATTAAGTTGCAAAATCAGAATTTGTGGAGGTTTTCTTGGAGGCAGCCTTAGTCTCAGTTGAAATAAATAATTATTCCAAAATCGCAGCCAGCTGGTAAAAATGCAAACGTTTATTTCTCCTTCCAAATTAGCCCTGTTAGTTGAGGCCTATCTCTCTGCCTGGCTCCAAGAGATCTTGCAGCGTTGTCCTTGGCTTCTGCCTCTGCTTTCTTCAGCCTCCAGCCAGCACCAACTCGTGGCTTCTCAATCTCCAACTGAGGCAAGTACCCTCCTGTATCTCCCAGAGTGCTCTATTTATGCTACTTCTCTGAGAGTGGGATTGTGGGATATCTCCCAGCATGCTCTCTGGCCCTAAGGAAGGTGTGAATTCAGATATCTCTTTCTAGACCCTGAATCTCCCAAACTGTGAACTCCATTGAGTTCTTAGATACTTATGAGCTCTCTAAAGGTATGAACACAAGCATTATTGTCTATCAGTATTAGCAATTTATCACCTTGTAAGGATTCACTCTAAGGTGTGAACCAATAAGCATTGTATCAATTCTATTGAGTTAACACCAGGATTCTGACATCACCCTTGAGTTTTCACCTTGTTTCGAGTTGAGTTGACACTAGGATTCCAACAAGAATTCAAACTCACAAACTGTGTCTGGAGAACTAGTATTCTCTAATATAATATGCTTTGAAATTCTAAGATTTTTTTTCTCATTAGGTGGTTTGTCTCTAGCTTTTTATCTTACATTCTTGAGGCCAGGATTTCTTTATTCTATTGCCCATGAAACCATCGTTCCCCAATAAAATCCAAGCTCCTCAGTCTGACAACTATAATCCTCCACAATATGTCCCTCTTAAAAAATATATGTTTATTTTGGTTTTAATTTATGGAATAAAACAAGCATTTCCATAACATAGTATTAAAAAAAAGATGATTGCACATGAAACTGAAAATCTATTGTATACTACTTTCTACTCTTAAATATATAATAAAATTATCTTGTAAATTTTTTTCCTTTCCTCCTCCCAATCTTTCCATGTATACATCACAATTGTCCCTTTCAAGTGTTCTTTTATGTTCTAGCCAAACTGGATGACTTTCCTTACTGGCTGCCATGACTTTGCTTACATAATTCTCTCTGCTTAGAACCACCCTGCTAGTCTCCTTTCTTTACCTGCACAGTCTAGGCCAATCCTTTGAGAACCAGCTCAAATGCCTCCTCTCTTCTGAAGCCCTCCCGAGACAAAAAGGATCCACCCCTCTGAAACCTCAAGAACCATATATAAAAAACTGGGGGACCTTTAGGGGCTACTTTTTATTTTGCAGGTATGGAAACTAGGGTCCAGGGAAACTACATTTCTTGCCTAAGTTGGTATCACAGGCAATATTTAAAGACTGATACTGCTCTAACTGCAGAATCAATGTTCTTTCCACTGTGCTCCACTGCCTGCCTTAGGACTCATCGAATTTTAGCTATCTTTCTCATTATCTGTGAACATCTTACCGCACCCCTCACCTCCAGAGTATAAGCTCCAAGAAGGCATGAACTATTTTTTGTTCATTTTTGTATTTTTCATGGTGACTTACCAATAGTAGGTGACCAATAGTGCTGAGTTGCCTACCTTACAATGTCATGGAGGTAATGTTGGGTTTATTAAAGATACACAAGGTCTTATGATGAGAAGAAGAATAACTCTTAAATTTGCATAGTTTGGTTTTTAAAATATTAATTGTAAGACTAATCGTGTGTGTGTGTGTGTGTGTGTGTAATTTTAAACTCCTTAAAGAGAGGTAGATGATGAAAAAAAAAATGTTTGTTGATTGATTTAAGCCCTCTTACTTCCTTTATTTCATTTGAACTTTACTGAATTATTTAGAGGTCGGCAAGATGTCCTTGTATCCCCATTTGACAGATAAGGAAACTAAGGACAAAAAAAATAATATTGTATCTCTTAACTTTTAGCACTAGTGTCCCTGTCTGAGCAAGCCATCTGGAAGCCTTCCTTATACACTCAGCAAAGGTCTCTGTCCCATCCCTGAAATTGCCCTGGGATGCCCCTCTCTTTCCCAATGAGGGTACCAGACCAAGGCAGCAATGATTCTTACTCACCAAAGTCAGTCCCACTGTGCTCACTGTCCTTCTTGCTATCCTAGAAGAGCTCTCTTGGGCCCTGAAGATGCTATGGAAGGCTGGAGCTGTTAGCAGCCCTGCTGTGGGCCACTTGTCACTTTTCTTGCTTAATTAACTACCTCTTCCGTTACTAAACCAGAAAATCTACTGCCTCAATCTAGAGGTTTTCCTGTTGAAGCAGCTTCTCTCTGTCCTTTGCTAATCCTGGCACATTCCACCATGGTACCTTATATTCTGTTTAATCCAGGGGTTCTGGACCTAGGATACCCAAAAGCTTGTCAGGATATGCTAGAAATATTTAGCAAATAATTATATTATCCTATTGAAATGACTACACTTCTTTTTGAAAAATTCTTAGATGCGTGTGTATGTGCACAGTAAAAGCTAGAATTTATTTTCTTCCTTTTCAAACAGGGCTTACAGAAAAGAAAGTTTCCTGAAGTCCACAAGGTATGGAGACTGTAAAGGTCAAGAACTCCTTTGTTGTTTGAACCCCTCAGTTTACAAGTGAGGGAATGATGTTCAGAGTGGGAAATGACCTTCTGGAGCTCACAGAGTTGGTTATTAGTGGAACCATGATTATAACCTAGGTTTAACAATCCTCTCTCTCAACCTCATCTAAAAAGGGATAATAAAGGGCATTTATTTATTGTTGGGAAGGGAGAGAGAAGCAAGGGCTCAGTTTATCCTTTGAAAAACCCAGATCATTTGAAGGTAATAGATACATTCCAAGACACTCCCAAGAGCCACCCAAGCCAGATTACAATGGATTGGGGAAATATTTTAATATATTTTGTTGAAAATGCAATAAAAATGCAAAAATACATAAATAATATTAATTTGATCTAAAACAATATGCAGTCCAGACAGAGGACTATGGGGACTGAATGTGAATTACAGCATAGTATTTTCACCTTTGCTGTTGTTGTTATTTGCTTGCTTGTTTTTTTTCTCTCTGTTTTTTTTAACCTTTTTTAATCTGCTTTCTTGTGCAGCACAATAAATATGAAAGTATTTTTAGAAGATTGCACATGTCTAACTTATATTGGATTATTTGTTATCTAGGGGAGGAAGAGGGAGGGAGAAAAATATGGAACACAAAGTTTTGCAAGGGTGAATGTTAAAAACTATCTTTGCATGCATTTTGAAAAATAAAATGCTATTAAAAAAATAAATCAATATGCAGGCCCAAAGTGATCTTTATGCATGGTTACTGACAATATTGGTATAGAGGAAAAAGCACTGAATTTGGTATCAAATGTTTTGGGTTAGAACCCCAGCTTTGTTACTACTTGTATAGCACTGGGAAAGTAATTTTGTCTTTTCTAGGCCTTTGTTTTCTTATATTTCCATGCAATTAAATTCAATAAGCATTTAAGTGTCTACTAGGTGCTAGATGCTAGGGATACAGATACAAAAATAATGAAGCCATCTCTACTCTCAAGGAACTTACAATAATAATAATAACAATAACTTTCATATAACTCTTACTATGTGTAGACACTGTGCTAAGTACTTTACAATTATTATTTCATTTGATCCTCACAATAACCCTGGGGAGTTAGAACTATTATTATCCACATTTTACAGTGATAGAAATTGAGGCAGACAGAGGTAAAGTAACTTGCTCAGGATCACACAGATACTAGCATGAGACTGAATTTAAAATCAGGTCTTCTAGACTCTGGGCCTGAAATGCTGAAGGAAATGACACAAAAATAATAAATAAAATAAGGAAGATAGAAGGAAGGAAGGAAAAGAAGGAAGGAAGGAAGGAAGGAAGGAAGGAAGGAAGGAAGGAAGGAAGGAAGGAAGGAAGGAAGGAAGGAAGGAAAAGATTATTTATTAAGTACATATTCCATGGCTGGTACTATGCAGAGGTAAAGTAACTTGTCCAGGATCACACAACTAGTCTGAGGCTGGATTTGAACGCAGATTTTCCGATTCCAGTTCCAATATTCAATCTCTTTCAAGACTAGCTACAAAAAACATCCATCCTGGAAGCTGAGCTCATGTGAATACAATGAGTTCTTGCGTAGTGGCTCTCTTAGCCTAGCCTTCCAGAGCTCTACACACCACATTCTGGGCCATCACTGGTTATCCTGCTTTTTGCTTTGCTATTGGACATCACAGACTCTGGAGGAGACTGAGGCTGGTGACTTTTTGAAGTTCTGCCTCACTTAAATCCAATTCATTGCTAAGTCAAAACATCACCTCGTGATGTCATTGATCCTCTCTGAAAACAAAGGATAAACAAAAACAGAAAAATAAGAACTAGACCTGTAATTTCACTGGTTCATGGAATTCCTGGGAGAGGAGACTCTCCTTTCAAGAAAGCTACCCAGAGCATAGGAGGGCGTATCTTGCCAAATGTCACACAGCCAGTGTGTGTCTGCTATTGGACCCATCAGACACATGATGAATGTCTGGGTTAACAAGGCCAGCTCTCTACCCCCAATGACATGCTCCCTTTATATGCAAAATATATGCAAAGAAAATTATTTCAAGAGCCAAAAAAATTTCCCCATTGTTAGCAACGAGAGCATTCAGAAAATGCTTTTGTATCAAGTGGTGTTTGAAGGAGCTGAGTATTACAAGACAAAGAGGTAAAGAAGAGACTTCCAGGAATGAGGGTCAGTCTGTGAAAAGGGAGGGAAGGGGAGTTGAAATGTCACGCTTGGAGAAGAGCAACTAGGATGCTTGCACTCCTTCATGGTTTACCGGGAATTAAAGGGAATGACATAAAATCAGGTTGAAAAATAGGCTGCAGCCTGGCTCTAAATGACAAATGGCAAATTGACTTTGACCTCTTCTATGGGCTTATTTATAGAGGTGATGCCCTACCTCACCATGTATGTCTGCCATCTACCTTGTGGTGGGAGGAATTCTTACATTTGCATAGTTTGTTTTTCTCTTAACTTTCTCAAGTACTTTTCTAGCTATAGTTTCATAACCACTCCATGAAGTAGGCAGAGTCAGGATTATTATCCCCATTTTGCAGATGAGAACTGAGACTAGATCTTTTAATGATTTTGTTCAATGTGTTTTTGCAAATCCAGGGCTCCTATTTCATTATCATTGTCACTATCATTGAAATTTACTATTTTCACTCTCACAACTATTTCATTCTAGGATGAAGGTAAACTTGGATCCTAAAAGTATATCCCAATAGAACACAAGATTTGGCAGGTCCTATCAGGCTAGGTCTGTGACGTGCAGACGAGTCCAGTGAAATTCAGAGAATCATGACAAACCGAGGAGAAGATTTTGGTTTTTATCTTTATATTCCCAGCATCTGGCCCAAGTGCCTTGTGTATCGGAGGCATTTATTAAATTAAATTAATTTTAATTAATTAATAAATGATGAATGTTCATTGAATTGCCCCCATTGTGATAGCAAATATTTTCTTTTCATTTCACCTTGTAATTTAAATATTTTAACAATTTCAAAGATCTGTGATTTCTTTGGTGTCTGTATTTGCTCTCCCTAATGAGCATGTAACCCCTCCTTGTCTTCATAGATGGTCTTGATTAGCTTCCTCTTCATTAGAAAGGAAAACCTGAAACCCATTTTAGAGCTGGAGAAAGTAATGTTCACTGAAGCAGAATAATTTTGTTGCAGGTGACCCAGGAGTTAAGGAGTTAACTTCAGTTAAGTGAATATGCACGTATGTGGTGACCCGTGAAGAAAAAGCCTATTTGTCAATCACCTCATGGATGGGACCTGCCCAAATGCATAGGAAGCTTGATTTAGGTCTTTTTTTTTTTTTAATGCTTTATTATTCAAAATGGCATAGGCTACAAAGTACTAAGTTGAAACTGGACTTAAAACCAAAGAATCTGGTCTCTATTCTGGAGTCAAGAAGATTCTAGGAATTGTGCCCCTTGGCATACAGTAAGTGTTTAATAAATGTCACATTTTTATAATCCTGTCTCTGCCTACTGTGTGTTTGAGACAAGTGAACTCCCCACTCTGCGTCTCAGTTTCTCCCACTGCACAACAATTTTGTGATTCTGAGACCGGCCTGATCATGTACAGGTGTTGCCCAGTCTAGCTGCTGAGCTGAAGGGGTAACAACACACTGGGTCAGGGAAGCTGGGACAGAAGGGGTGACAGGAGAAAGAAAAGGGTATAATTCATAGCCAATAAAGCAAATGCCCCTTTGGTTTGGACTGGACTGAGTTGGGGAAATTCAAGTTTAGTGATTGCCAAGATAAAGATGGGACCAATTGGATTATTCTGATTGGGACTGGGCCAGTTTCTTGCTCGGAACCCTAGCTTGGGCTGATGATGGCAGGGACTACCACTATGATGGAGACTAAGCCTGATTCCCATCCTCAGTGCTCCTTTCTCTTCTTGTGCATCCCTGAGAATTCCAGGACTTTCACATTCCCTAAGGGCTTCTTCCACACATCCGGGTCTGATTTCCTCGTTCCCCAAGCTCTGAGCTTGCTTCTTTCAATTTAATCCTCTTCTCAGTCTTTCTCCTCCCCCAGGCTGTTGGAACCTTTAAAAAGTCTGATAAACTCATTCACACTGAGTTGTTAATGGATGACAGCAGCTTAATGCCCTGGCTCTCCTAGTAGTGTTTGAGTATAAACCTTTTAATAGTTAACTCAAAGGAATGAATTTCAACAGTGAAATTTTAGACATTTGCCAAAGGCCTACAGAGATTATATTTGTGAAGGAAGGTCTATCTTTGACGGTATTTTGGTGAAAAATACAGGGATTGCTTGAACACACTTGCTAGCACATCCAAGCCCATCCTGCTTCTGACATTCACTACCTGTATAATCCTGAGCAAGTGTGCATGTAGTGGCCCCCAACCCCATTAGAATGGAAGTGCCAAGAGGACTTGATCTGGTGCCTGGTACTTACTACAGTGCGTGTTGATTTGACAGGCTTGCTAGGGGGCTCAGTTTCCCAAAAAAATGGCCCTTCCAGCTCTGCATCCATGGTCTTTTCTGGAGCTGCAATCACCCTCTTGAGTGAATGCTACCTTGGCTTATTCCATTCATTCAATAGAGCTGAATTAAAAGGCTTCAAATCCAGCTTTGCTTTAGTCACTGACCCAGCCCACACTCCACACAATCCTTCATCTTCACCTCAGGCTTAACACCAACTCAGCCAACCCCACAAGCCTAAAATTCTCTCTTCCTTCTCCCCACAACAGTCAGTCTCTCCTCACCAGACTGTCCCTCCCCTCCTGCCCCCACCAAACCACATGGCTACCACATTCTGACCCTTCCCACTTCTTCAGCAAACTCTGCCTGTCCTGTCTGTCCTGCTCCCTAATCCCAAACCCTACCAGTCTAGTCCCATCCCTGTTCCTTCCCCACCAAGCCCAGTCCCTCCCTACTACACCAAGCCTCACCCCTCCCTGGCTCCTTCCTCACCAAACCCTATTGCTCTCCAGCCCTTTTTCCACAGCCAAACCCAGTCCCTCCCTACCACATCATGCCCCTCCCCTCCTCTCCTCACCTGACCCTTTCCTTCTCATACCAGGGCTCACTTGATCTCTCTCTCTCTCTCTCCCCCCCCCCCCCCCCCCCCCCCCCCCCCCCCCCCCCCCCCCCCCCCCCCCCCCCCTTCACTCCACCCTAACACTTCCAATGATTTCCTAGGGATTTTTATGGGACCTGACAGCTGTCTTCTAGTATTTGGAGAACTGTCTTAGGAAGCTTGTCCTGCTATGTCCTCCTGATGGAAGCTGGCAGAGAGGAAGAGATTACCATCTTAGGTTTGATGTGAAAACTACCTTCTAATGGAGTTGTTTAAGCATAGAATAAATGGCCTATGACCACCTGTTGGCAGAGGACATCCCTGTTTCTAAACTATTCTGGAATGTGGCCTATAATATCCCTTCCAAACCTGGAATTCCATGACTGTGTTTCTCCTCAGACCCCATCCTCCCCTGCTATCCTTCCACCAAATGCCCTATTCTTTTCCCAACCTCTTCCAATAACCTTCTCAGAATGATTCTGAAAGCTGATTATTCCTATTTTCAGGATGCCAGTTACCAGGACAATGCCTCCTAACACTAATATATGCAGTTTGCAATTGCTTTAGAGGACAACCTTGCACTTTTCTCTGTTTTTGTATAAGAATAGGTGTCTTATCCCTAACCTATCTTAAGATGGAACCTCTAGGATTTAGAATTGGAGGGACCTGAGATTATTTCATCAAAGTCTATCATAGATGAAGAAACTAAGGTCTACTGAGAGAAAATTTGAATCCAGATCTTCCAATTCCCCAAACTGATCATGTTCCCCTTTACTAGATACTGAGGTAAAACCATCTTTAAAAGCAAAGCAAACCCAGACCCCATCAACAACCCAAAGCCCGAGGATAAAGAAGACAACAATAACATCATAGGAGATTGGTTAGGTCAATAAGTATTATTTACTGAGCACCTGCTATATACCCAACCCTGTGTTAGGGGTCATGTAGGATACAGAGAAATATAAGACACTGTCCCTGCCCTCAAAGAGCTTACAGTCTAGTTGAGGAGACCAAGACATACACATGAACCAGAACAAGAGAAGAGAGCCTAGAATCAAGTGCTCAATTGTGTAGTACAGAGTCCAAGTGCTTGCTGTCTACTCTCCCCTCTAGGGTCAGTGTCCAGGCTGGGATTTTGTCCACAGGACTTTTGGGACAGGGAAAAGTCAGGATGGAATAAAACCTGTTCCTTCTGAATGCAGTTAACAACGGCCCTTCCCACCTTCCCCAGAAAGGCCAAAACATCTTCATCACCTTGCCTCACTTCCAAACAACCGTCACCTTGTTCAGCTGCTACACAAAGTACAATGGGAAGGGTGGGGAGAAGGGAGGAGGCAGGTCAGGGGTTGGGGACTAGAGGGTAGGGAGAGGGATGGTGGGGGAGAGGAGAGCTGAAAGGAAAACCTAGCTATGGAAGGGCAGCTAGGTCTCTGTAGAAAGTGCAGGGCAGGACAGCACCAATAGGGACCCAGGATCCTGAGCAGCTTGGCTGGTCCACCTTTGGGGAACGGATGCCCACCTGCCTACCCAGTGCCTGGGGGCAGGCAAAGAGGGACATGACAGAGAGGGGGTAGGGGAAACGCTACAAGAACCAACTCTCTCCCCCACCTCTCAGTAGAGAGCAAAGCCAAAAGGCCACATCGGGGTGGGACCCCTGCCCTTCATCTCTTGGCTTTGGACATCTCAGAGGAGGACAGTCACTTTGTATCCCTACCAACCCTACCCTCACCCCACCCTCCCAACAAAGTGCCATCTGTTTTTATTTTTATTTTTTTCAAATTAAAATTAACTTAATTTAGAGAACCCAGGAGAATTCCACTACACCTGATGGCGTGTTTCCTAACCAGGAATTCCTGGTGTAAGGAACGACAGGCAAGGAAGCTAGCAGCATTCTGTAGCTACACCGATCTCTGGCCTGAGGCCAACTTCATTCTATCTTATAGGATAGAGGAAACATAAGACAAGGACATTTTAAATAAGGTTTCAAAACATAAAAATACCCGACAGTCCGACTTATACAGCGGGGGCGCAGCTAGCTTTCCACTGTCGTTTTTTGTGTTGTTTTTTTTTTAAATATTCTCCATGCTATACAGGCCAGGGCCCACCCAGCATGAAGACAGCGTATATATACAAAGAGGAGTTTAAATTAAAATACAAACAATAATTAAAACACACACACACTGACAAACAAAAAGCTAGAGTATCTGAATAGGGGTGGTCATCATCATCCAGCCCGAAGACAGAGATTGGAGCGTCAAGTCATGGCTTTCTCTTGTAGAAGATGAGCCTTCGCTTTGAATGGTAGAAATCTGTTAAGACAGAGATGGGGAAAAGGTTCAAGGATGATCAGGTCAGCTTAGCCTTGCAAAGAAAGACAACACAAAATTTATGACTTAAGCTTTTCAAAGTATTTTTCTCACAAAAGCTCTAGGAACCAGGGAGTGAAAGTATTCATTCCCATTTTACTAAGGCCCAGAGAAATTGAGTGGTCTGGCTATTATTGAACATTAACTGAATAACTTCAAGTAAGTCATTACCTCCTCAAGGACCTAGCTAGTTTCCTCATCTGATTTGGATTTCAACTACACAATGTAGATGTAAGATCAGAGGAATTAAGAGTTAGAACAGCTAGAAATTATTTAGTCCAATCTCATCTGTTTTTACTTTTTTTTGGAGGCAATTGAGGATTAAATGATTTGCCCACTTACCAGATGTTTGATTTGATTTGAACTCAGATCCTTGTGACTCAAGTGTTCTATTCACTGCACCACCTAGCTCCCTCTGACCCCATCATTTTATAGAATAAAGTGGTGTCCATAGAGCTTAAGGGACTTATCCACGTTGGACAAGTCTCAAATCAGAGTTGGAATTCAAGCTCTAAATCTAGAACTCCTTTCATTTTCTCATGCTGTCTCACTGAAGTTATTTCTAACTCTGATATTTGACTGTCAGGGGGAGCTGAAATAAATGACCATTGAGGTCTCCTTCTGTAATTGTAAATAGCCTATCCACCCACCCACTTACCCGTCATGCTGGTCTGCTTGTGTTTTCGGGTTGGTTGGGAGGTCCCAGCCATAGACCCTTCCTCTCGCTCTGGGGTCAGTGGTACTACAGTGCAGGAGAGGGATAGATCCACATGGTCTCCCTGGGCGGACATCTGTAGCAGGGCTGGGGAGCTGGGCCGGGGCTTTGGCCTCTTCCCCCCCAGGTCCTCCCTGCCCCATGGCCCCGTCGGGCGATATATGGAGGGTAGATCCAGGCCTCGGACCCTCTCCCAGGCATAATCGCCTTCTAGGGGGGTCTCAGTGATGAAGTCGAAGTTCCATCGGCGCTGGGCCTCCTGGGTGCAGCTCTGCATCAGGTCCTGGCAGTCTTGCTTCAGCTGCTCGTGGTCCACAGGCCCAAAGAGGTTCCGGCAAAGTTTCCCACTGCAGGGGATCTGACGTGTTCGACTCGGTGACTCAGACATGCTGATGATTCTGGCTATAAGACAAAAAGACATTTAGTTGACTAGGAACCTCAGGAACACTGATTTAGAGCTGCACCAAACTCTGGAAGCCACCTAATTCAAGCCCCTTTTTTGCAGATGGGACGCCTGAGAAGTTAAGCCCAAGGTCTCAAGCCAATGAGTAATTCAGCTGCAATTCTGACTCCCAAACACAGCATTTTCCTCAGTGAACCAAGCTTCCTCTCCAAAAATCCCCCCCCCCCCCCCGTAGATATGCTCCTCTATCCCAATCACGCCCTATATACAACATTCGTATATACACAGGCACAGAAAAAACCTGAATCTCCTTCCCAGCTCTGGCACAAACCCTCCCACTATGAGCTTATGCAAGCTACTTCCTGATTATAGGCCTCCACTTTCTCCCCTGTAAAATGGTCACAATAACTCTTACATTGCCTACTCCTTGGAATAGGTTTGAGGAAGAAAAGTAGAGACCTTCCAAGCCTTATAGAAAGCTATCAATTCTGGGATAATTTGAGGGGTTCCAGGAAATCACCGAAGACAGGATGTTTATGTTTACAAAAGTGCAGCGACATTCATCTCACTGGATCCTCCCAGCAACCCCCGGGGGGGGAAAAAAGGGGCTTGAATTAGGAAGTAAGCAAAGACTGTTATCTCCATTTCACAGATGAGGAGACTGAGGTCTAAGAGGTGTGGTCTACCCAAGGTCCCATGATAAGAAAAAGGAAGAGCTGAGTCTCAAACGGAGATCCCCAGGCTCCCAAAACCAGTGGTCCAGTCACAACCTCCTGAGTTGGCTTGAATACAGTAGCAGTTAAGAGATTGTGTTTACAGAATAACAACTAGAATCGATTTATTACCAGCTACTTCTCTTAGCTTATTGCTCAAACATGCTTGAAATTCACAAGTATGTATGAATTACAGCACTGTAAAATGTAAGAGCCCAGCCCAGGAAACATTTTTTACTCATTTCTCAGCCCAGGTCTTACTTCAACTAGACAATGGTACTCTTTCCTCCACAAAACTAAGCCCCAAAAGACCTTCACTAGGAAATTTGTCAATCATCCTTCCCCTTTAGCCTTCAGAACCAAGTTCAATGTCCCAACTTCCCCTTCTGAGCCCTTGACTTAAATATATTCAAAGATCATGGGCAAAATAGTATAAAAACCCACAAATTTATAGTTATATTAAATAATAAGTTAGCTATATCACTGTTTAATTCACTGCCGGTGAAGGAGTCCAACCATTCTGGAGAACAATTTGTAACTACGGTCAAAGGGCTATAAACCTGTGCATAACCCTTTGACCTAGCAATCCCCCCACTAGGTCTGTATCCCAAAGAGATCAAAGAAAAGAGAAAAGGATCCATCAGTATAAAAATATTTATAGCAGCTCTTTTTGTGGTGGTAAAGAATTGGAAATCAATTGGGAATGGCTGAACAAGTTGTGGTATATAAATGTAACAGAATGCAATTGTTCTATAAGAAATAATAAGCAGAACGGTTTCAAAAAATCTCAGAAGACTTATAGAATGAACTGATACAAAGTGAAGTGAGGAGAACCAGGAGAACATTGTGTACAGTAGTAACAATATTGTAACAATGATCAAATGTGGAAGACTTCACTAATCTGATCAAGACAATAATCCAAGACAAATCCAAAACACCCATAATGAAAAATCTACTTTCAGAGAGAAATAATGAATATTAAGTGCAGAAGTAAAGCATACTTCCCCCCATACTTTCTTTATTGTATTTGTATTTTCTTTTGCAATATTGCTAATAAGAAAAAATACAACAGTGTTTTGCAAGAATATTACATACAGTCCCTCATTTGACCTTCACAATAATATTGTAAGGTAAGCGCTAGTCCCCATTTTACAGAGAAGAAAACTGAGGGTCAGAGAAATTAAGAGGCTGATCCAAGGTCACACAGCTAGTGAGAGGCAGGATTTGAACCCAGGTCTTTCTTTCATGTTCAATGTTCTTACCACCATACTGTGTGTGTGTGTGTGTGTGTGTGTGTGTGTGTGTGTGTGTGTATGGAGGGAGAGAGAGAGAGAGAAAGTTTCAGTTAAAATCCCACATATCTATAAAATCCCTCTAAATTTTTGTGCTTTCCCTCTGTTTTTCTATTTATTTCCTATTTATCCTGTATATAAACTATATACTGTATATAAACTACATATCTGTTTGCATGTTGTCTCCCCATTAGGATAGTGGCCTCCTTAAAGGCAGAGGCTATTGTTTGCTTTTCTTTGTATCCGAAGCCCTTAGCACGTTCATGGCACAGAGGAAGTGATTAATAAATGTTATTTGACTTACTGACAAACCTTAACACAGAGACACAGACAGAAGTCAAAGAGTTGGATCTGGAAGGGAACTTAGAGGTCATCTCTATTTTACAGATGAGGAAAATAAGGCTCAGAGATTTAAGTAATATGTCCAGAGTCATATAGATAGCAAATGACAGTGGAAAGGAAAAGAGAATAAGCATTTATATAGCACCTACTGTGAATCAGGCATTTTTAACAAATATCATCTTATTTGATCCTTGAAAACTCTCTTTGAGGTAGATGCTATTATTATCTCCATTTTATAGTTGATAACTATACACAGTTATAGACATAGAGTTGTATATATATATTTATTAAATTTTATACAGTTATAAATATATACATATGTATATATAGTTTAAGTCTCTAAGGCCAGATCTGAATTCAGGTTTTCTCAGTTCCAGGCCCAGTTACCTCTGCAGTGGCTGGATTTGAACCCAAGTCCTCTGATAGCAAACCCAATGCTCCTTTCCCTACCTCTAATGCAAATTGAACACACTGGGAAAACCCACATAGAATGACACAGAACACAGGACAAGCTGGCCCAGACTCAGAAGCACATATGCTGCCTGGCACAGGCCCACAACCACAAAGACCATGTTCTTTCTCGGGGCTTCCCCAGACTGGGATCTACCCTCCCAGGCACCTTAGTGCCAACTTGCCTCACCCAGAGTTTCTGGTTCTCTGCCCATAACCTAGACAGCCTACAACACTAAAGTGTTGAAAATAACCTTTGGGCCGTGGGGGTGGGGTGATGAGGGGTATCCAACAGCTGTATGTGTATGTATGCCTCTTGACCAAGTCAACTTAATGCTTTTTCTAAACTCACACCCCTCCACCACTACTCCTCCCCACCCCCCAGTTCCTCCAGTACAGGAGAAAAAAGCCAGGAACTAGAATTCAAGCTTAGGCTCTGATCCTAGCTCTGATCCAATAACTTACTATATGATCTCAGCCGGGTGACTTTCTTTCTCTAAACCTCAGTTTTCTCATTTGTAAAAGGCCTTTCTCAAAAGGCAACAATAAAGATCAAGAAAACCCTTTGAAAAATATGGAGGATTATCCACTTCCATGTGGTCTGGACAAATTCCTTCCATCTTTTTTTTTAAAGCCTCGGGCTTCCCTTCCCAAGCTTTCTACTAAGTGAAGAAGCAGGCTCTGGACATTTGTTTTGTGACAATTTCTATGGCCAAGGAAAAGATCTGTAACTTTAGGTGTGGGGTAGCAGTCAACAAAGCAGAGTTGAAGTGGGATGATCTCAGTTCAAAGCTGGCTCAGCGATCTTGGGTAAATTACCTTCTCCTCAATTGAAAAGTGATGAGTAGCTTGTGAGTTGAGCTACATCCCGAATAGACATATCAGATGATTCCAAGAGACGCGGTAGTTTCTAACTGCTTGACCCTGAGAGGCCACATTTCTAATCAACAAATCAACAAAAAACACATCCCAGCAGGCTTTCTGGAGCCCTCTACCTCCATAGCTTCCAAGGTTCCTCTTGCAACTGGCATCAGAGGAGACCAGAAAAAATTAGCTTACCTATTTATGGTGACCCTGGTACTTGCCCCCACCACACTCTGTGCCCGGCCAAAAGCCAAGATTCTCTGGGTTATTGGCAAGCCTGGGCAGGAAGTCTGTTTTTAGAAGAGCAAGTCCAGGTTTGTATCTTCCAAAGGGAAAATACCCACTCTGTTAACCCCCTATCTGCAGGGACAGGGGAAGTTTGAGTCAGTCAACAAACATTTATGAAGCGCTTACTGTGTGTGCCAAACTGTGCCAAGCCTATTTCCTATCTTGTACTACACAGAATCATAACATGGACAAAATGGAAGAGATCTTGGGATTTTCTAATCTGACTCCTTCCCATTAAAGAAGAGGAGACAGAATCCAAAAGAAATAAAATATTTTGCCACAAAATTACAAAGATGGCAAAGTCTGAATCCGGCCCTCTCTCAGTGGCCCAAGCCCCATGCTCTACAACACTCAATTCCCATCTCCCAAGGTTCTCTCAAAATGGCCTGGAAGTGGGAAATATATTCTGTGCTGACCTTCCCCACTTCTCCTCACTCTCCTTCCTCTACCCGGGACAGTTAAGGATAGAACCAGGTTAGGGAAAAAGAGAAGAGGGTTTATTTTTAGAATCCTATAATCCATGGGATATATTGAGTGGTTACAAGTAAGACTTTGTTAAGTGGTAACATCAGAGAAGTTGTGACACGATGTCATTGCTGGAATAAATGTTCCACAATGTACAGAAGTTACAGCGCATCAATGCCCTGTCCCAACTTTTGCCTTTGAGTTTGAATCCCTTTTAGCATCTCAATATATACTACTCGGGGGCAGCTAGATGGCACAGTGGCTACAGTCAAGAAGATCTGAATTCAAATGTGACCACAGGCATTTATTAGCTATGTGACCCTAGATAAGTGACATAACTGTTTGCCTCAGTTTCCTTGTCTATAAAATAAAGGGGCTAAGGCCAGAAGTTAGTTGACTCTGGCTTTTGCATCTCCATTGCCTGGGATGTAGTTACTAAATTCTTACCAAAATCTGAGAGTAAAAATGCTGGTCTATTGAGCAGCTCTAAAGTCCACGAATTTCAGGGCCCGGTCTAGTAAGGAAAGGGTTATTTTTGCAAAGTGGAGAAAATCAGGAGAAAAGACCGGAGTAGAGTGCGTGATGAAATGCTGGCTGATTGTACATGCCTGCTGAGCTCAGGACAGAAGGTTCTCTGGGAGTGAGACACAGGAAACAAAGACCCACAGGCAAGAGTCATTTGGGAAATTTCTTTTGAGAAATGCCGGAGTGGGGTGGCTGGGCTATGCGGCCCCAGGGCCAGGAGAGGGCGCTTGCCTCTAGGAAATCCCCCCCACCTCACCCCACCCCCTACCCTTTCAGCCTGCCCCGGTGCCTAGGGCAGCGGGACAGTCCAGAAGGGAGAAGTTGTACTGAGTCAGTTTCCTGAACTGCCAGCCCGCCAAAACTTGGAGGGCGGCACGTCACAGGCTCCTGGGGAGGGGCAGGGGGAAAAGAGGGTGGAGGGATGGGAGAGGGATGTGAACACGTCACGCTGAGCCAGCCGGGCTTCCGAAACTGCACATGACACTGTTGGGAAATAAGCCTCTCACTCCACACAGAGAGACGCAGACAAACAAAGGCAGAGCCAGGCAGAGGCACGGACAGACAAAGGCAGACGCAGCCAGGAGACACAGGCGCGCATCTCCGCCACGGCTTCAGCCCCACACCCAATCTACCCGAGGAGACAACTGGTTAAGTGGGGAATAAAAATAGCAATGGGAAGCAAAAACCAAACGACCAGCACCACTTCGCTCGTCTTCGGGACGTATCTGGAGCCGAGCGGGGAGCGTAGGGAAGAGCGGGGGGGAGGGAGGAGGAGGGGAAGAGGGGTTGCAGTTTCTAGACATCGCCGCCTACTTAAAAGTATCCAATTCAGTGCAAAGCACAGCAAAGCAATTCTACAAGTATTTACTGGGCGGGCACACACGTGACCTCCGTGTGTGAGTGTGTGCGTGTGTGTGTGCGTGCGCACGTTCCACAGGCTGGCCAGGATCTGGAGCCAGGAACCCTAGTACACAAACACACACGCCTTCGTCGTTTGCATACACACACCGGAAATACCCAACTAGGAGAGGTGCTTTCGGTTGATTCCACTACCACCCTCTCCCACCCTTCACCCTGGTCACTAGATCACCTCCAGTCCTAGGGACTGGGGAGAGGGTGCCCTGCATGGAACATCCCCAGGTCCCACTAGAAAAGGGGACGCGAGCCTGGCTCTCCAGTCTCTCCTTCTCCCTAAGGCCCCCGCCCCCCGGGTCTGGGAGGGGCAAGGTCCGGCTCCGGGACAAGGGCCGGGCGGAGAAGCCAGCAGGGGTCCAGATACTAGAGGGAGTTGTCAAGGAGAAAGATGCCGTTCATTTCGGAAAGAAATGGCCACTCCGAGAACGCCTTGGAAAAGCGAAGGAAGATGATTGTGCCCATTTTTCAGAAAGATAACCGAGGCACAAAGACCGCAGGCACCCAGGTGCCCGAGTTTTCCAAGGCTTCTCCTCCCTGGATCGGGTGCAAACCCACAAGGCTGAAGGCTAGGGGAGGTCTCTGGCCGCAGTCCCCTCAACTCCTCTCGGGGGCCAGCCCCTTCCCCCCGCCCCGTACACACATACACACCTCCCTTTGTTAAGGGGTAGCTCTGGAGGCTGAGGCTAACAGAAGCCGCGGAGCTCTCTCCATAACCCACCCCCCCAACTCAGCTCTCCTCCCCGGGGTGGGGCTCTGACCTCACCCCGCCCCACTCCCCGGGGTCTCCGTGTCACCCGTGAGTCACCTCCTGCTCCCCCTCCCGCTAGGGACAAGTCCCTGCACGTTCCAGGAGGCCGGTGACACCACCCTCCAGACCCGAAGCTGAGCTGGCCAAGCGGGCCGGGAGAAGGGGCTAGCCTGGGGGTGGGGCTCGGGGGACAAGGATTCCGGGCCGGGCGGGCGGGGAGGGGCACGGGGGAGGTGGCCTCGGTCCCTGTCTCCTGTGCCAAAGGAAAGAGGAGAGGGGTGGTGTCTGTCGCTGAGAGAAAGTGCGACATCGCTGTAGCCGGCTGGGATCCCTCCACTCCTCCGGGATCCACCAAAGAGACGCTCCAGGGACCCAAGACGTTCTATTCAGGATCTACCCCGATCGATCAGCCTGGGGATCCCCGCCCCGGGGCGGGCTTAAGCTTTTAACCTGTCGGGCATCCGCGACTCCGGAGCAGGGAAGAGTACGAAACTCAGCTCTTACCCCAAGTCCGGGCCCGGTTCGCTTTGGGGATGGGGGGATGTCTTTCTCAGATTCCAGCTCCTCGCTCTTTTCACTCCCCCAACTATGTTGGTGAGAAAGCAGGAAACGGGCGGAGTCCCTGAATCGGGAACAAGACCCCCTTCCTAACACGGACGAACTCTAGGGATATCCCGGTTCCCCCTTTCCCTTTCATTTCTTTCTAGCCTTCTCTCCTAGGGTTCCAGAAAGGGTAAGAGAGAAAGGGCTATGCGGGTACCGGAGCCGAACCGGGCCGGGGCCGTTTAGTAGTGACTGGAGAAGAGAAATCGGTGGGGAGGGGGCGCTCCAACAAGAGGCCCCTTCTCCCCACCCCCAAGCCGGGCCCACCTTCTCCAGGCAGCTCCTCGGACAGCCCCCCGGCCGGGGAGAATGCCGGACCCCCTCCCCTTACTTTTATACACATACACACACACACACACACACACACACACACACACACACACACACACACACAAGAGTAGAGTTAAGGGCCTCAAATCCTGTCTCTTTCCAGCCCCTAAGGCTTCAGCTCCAAATTCCCTTACCTCAGTCTCCCTCAAGATGTCTAGATCAAGTCCTTCTAGCTCTGCGTCCCTGCCCTTGCCCAGCTCTCGAACCCGGTTCGGTAGCGTCGCTCACACCTCCTCTTCTGGCTGGACTGCCCGGCTTTGGAGCCTATTATAGCTGCACAATCTCCGCCTCCACTGAGCCTCTGCTGAGCAGTCCACCTAAACCCCGCCCTCCAGGCTCAGCCGGGGGAGCAGGGCGCGGCGCCAGCCTCAGCGAGTAAGTGAGTGACAACGGGGCTGGGGACTGCGGCCGCCGGTCTCCGCAGCCTAGCCGGAGGGCTGGGGGCAGGGGCGAAGCCGGGCCCTGGCAGCCAGAAACTCTCCCTTACCGGGTCGAGACTCCCGCGCGCGCGCGCGAGCGCGCACGAATACACACACACGCACACACACACACACACACAAGCATACGTACACATATCCACACTTTGATAGTTCTGGATTTTGTCACCCGTGTCGCATTTTCCAGAAAACTTAAGCTATAAAATCAACATTCCCACTTGGAAGGAAGTAAGGGTCCTGAAAGGAAGGCAATGAATGAAGCTCTTAACCCGTCTCTGGCTAGCTTCACAATTGCTCTGGGTAGGAATTTATCACGAAATAGAGGGAAGAAAATTAATGTCAGTGATTACCTCTTATAGTCGCCTAATATCATCCTAATTGATGCACTTTCATTTTCATTATCTCTTCTGGTCCTTTCTTAAGGCTTCCTTCCCCCTTCTCCTGGGAGTCCCAAAGGACCCGGGACAAGGAGCACTATGATGCCCTCCTAGATCTGTGTGACTAGAAAATGGCCTGGCAGGTGATATACTAAAAATGAGGGACAGACCCAGTATCTGAGGAACATTTATCGGCTGTTAGGGTAGCTATCTCTGATAGATTTATAGAAAAACATGAACTAGAATGGCACAGAACCTGGGGCTCTGTTCTGCTCTGATTGAAGAGCTACCTGTAATGTCCAGGCTAGCTTTCTAGTCTAAGATAGTGCTCCAGCACACACTCACTCCAGTCTTTCTCGAGTCTGCTTATTTTAAGTTCTCTCAGTCCTTATATACCTTAGTACAATTACATCACTACAGCACACTGAGCATGTGTCAATTGTAGAACCATTATATCACCATACTAAATATTAAGTATGTGTAAATTAGAGAACCATCATCTCATTAATCACACTGAATTTACACCCTGCTATAAGTATCTTGCTTCAAGTATACTTTTCTCAGAGGTCCCCAATATCTTCGGTCCTCTACAGCTACTTGCCTCAATTAGATTTCATATGTAATATATTGATTGCAGGAAGGAGAAAATCATAGTCAGATAGGGAGGACCATATAGGCCAGCATCCTTATTCTGTTGATGACTGACCTTCAGAGTAGAGACCTGGGAAACAGCTAATGACAACCATAGGACTGATTGAACCTAGGTCCTCTAACTTCAAATGCAGGGGTTTTTTCTTCTACCCTATGTCCTTTGACCCCTAATTTGAGGCTCTTCTTACAACAATTTGGTTAAAATTCATATTCCTTACTATTCCAGTCCAGGTTAACCCAAATGGCCAGGCTATCCCAGGGAAAACAAACTTCATTTCCATATCCTCATCCTGCAATTTTATTGTATCTGCCCCTAGCTGAGGTTATCCCAGGTTATTCTGTGACAAAATTACTGATAGAAAATTGATGGTTCTATGAAGAGGAGGGTCAGATCTGTGCTAAGTAAACTACTCTTCCTCTGTCTAATTAATTCCTGAGCTGCTTTGAAACAAAGAACAATATTGGGAAGCTGGTTCAGGATGGGATTGATGAATAAATAGCATCACCTGAGTCCAACATTCAGGAAACTGAGGTTTTAGAGAATGCGACTTTTCCCAGGTCACACAAAGTGGATTGAAAGGCCATAACTTCTCCAGCCCAGGGCTCTGTTTTGCTATCTCTTTGTCTCCATGTGTCATCTCCGGAATGGGGATAAAGTGATTACCTCCCGTTATCTCATGACCCTTTGTTTAGGAAGTGGGAAGAGGAGGGAGAGGAAGATAGTATGCATATGTTGACATGAAAGGGGGAAAGCATTTTGAAAACACCAACCAGGAAAATTTTCCCTTGTTCTAAATTATTGCTCTCTTGGATTTTTGAGACAAAATAAATTTGTGTTTCCTTATCTTTTCCCCCAAGCCAACAATAAATCTACCTTTCTTTCCTCACTTCAGGTACCTGTAGTTTCTTCTCAAGAAACAGCTGAGAACTGAGTAGGGAATCTGGACAGAAACTCTCAAAAAAACCAAAATAGAAGCCAGTCATTGCCATAACATCTGACTGGAAAGTAATGTTGGTTCAGTGACTGCAGAGCTCTGCCCAGACTTGTTCCTTCCTCTCTCCTTTGCTCTCAGAAAAAGGCACTGGACCCTGGGTTTGCTGACCCCAGCTGAAAAGCAGGGCTCCTTAATTCTTCCTGCCCTTATTAGAATGTTCGGAGCAGAAAGAAGACCTTTCTGGTAAGGATCACAGCCCCTTATTCCCACCTTCATCTCCTCCAAGTGGCTAATAATTCTGATCTGTGGGGCCACTAGACCCAGACATTTCTGCCAGGCTGCAGATTGGTCTCAGGGATGTAAAGTGGTCTCAGAACTTGGACTCTTCCCCTAGGCAGGAGGGAGTCACACAGGTTGAACTGGTCATAATGGTCCCAAAGAAGGGTTTATGGAAGAAACACTGTTAAGTCCAAAGACCAAGATTCAAATCCAGGATGACTCGATGAGTCCTGTCTCCTAGATGGGTGACCTTGAGGAAATCATTACTTTTCTGAGCCTCAATTTACTCATTTGTAAAATAGGAATACTTTCATTATCACCTCACAGGGAAAGTAATGAAAGAAAGTAATTGCTACATCTTAAAGCCTTGAATACATAAATTTTTGTTTATGTTGCTGCTCTTGTTATTGTGTTTGTTATTATTGTTATTATTATTCCCTTCTAGGGCTGTAACCAGGAATATTTTCAAAGCAAATGAATGGAGATTGGGGGGGGGGGTTAGCTGGGGGAGGGTCACAACACTGGAGGTACAGAGGACAATTTGACCTCCACTGCTGAGGACAGTTTGACCTCTGGTACAGTTATGTAAGGAGAAGGGGAGGTCTTGTTATTGTCCTTAGGGTTGAGGTGGGGGGAGTGGGGAGGCTGAATCCAGCTAGAAGCCTCTGGAGATGATGTTCTTCTAGTAGGATCCCCTTCAGGGGTAAAGGTCAGCCAGCCCCTTGTCAGACACAACTGAATCTCCAACAACCAAGGCCCCAGGGAACAATGAGACAAGTTTGAGATTGGGGTCACTTCAAGTAGAAAACACATTCCTGGGGACAAATGCATCCTCCTAAAGGCACCTTAAGGCAAAGCTCATATATTCCATGGTAATTATAAATCTGTCCCTTCTTTAATTCCTGTTGCTGGCCAAAAAAATTTTTTTAATTGAATTCGTCTGAATTTTTTCCTTAGGGATTAAAACATAGTAGGGGCTTCCATGTATCTGGATGATTGCAGAGCTGTAATTCATATGTTTTGTCTGAAGAAAGAAAGAGGACCCTCACATTTGTATCTGGCCCTTGTAATGAGACATATGCCATTTCTACCACTTGCGGTGTTCAAAGTGATGACTTTAAGGGACAAAACTTCTTAGCAGGACTTGGTGTCATGGTAGAATTGTTGAAAAGGAAGGACATAAAATAAGAAGCCTGTTTTGGTACGCCATTTAATAGACATTTTCCAACTCAATTAGAAAGGTGGAATATACAAATGACACTGGTGAGAGGCTTTGTGAATGATTCTGGAACTGTGCCATTATAAAAATATTCAGCTCTTTCATCTTAGGTCCATTGTAGGACCATAAAGTTGTAAAATTAGAGAAGAATTGGTTAAGACTTCAAGGGAGTAGATGATAGGAGGGCATGAATTAGTTTGTAGCCTTCCTTTACAGGTATTGCTCAAATGTATAATTTGTGTTTACCCACACAACCTGCTTCATTTCAATATGAGATCTTGAATTACAGTATCTCTTATGAAAAGATATCCTTGTCCAATCTGGGAAACAATTCCTGGAGTTCTATACAGTTTCCCAAACAGTGATCATTAGCACTGTAACACACTTTTCTATGAGTAAATGATCTCATTACTAATATTAGTTGAGAATTCAGCTTTAAGGAAAAGTTTGCTTGATGTACACAATTTCGGTATGTTCACTCTGATCTTGACAATTAGAAATCTGTCTGAATTTCATACCAGCCTAGTTTCATTATACAGCTAGTTGGTGCTGTGGAGAGAGCGCCAGATTGAGAACTAAGAAGATCAGAGTTCAAATTCTGCTACAAATATTTACTAACTGTAATCCCAGAAAATACAGGAATAATTATGACCACCTAATTTACAGGGTGGTTGGGAGGATCAATCAAGTTTACATGTCTGTTGTTTAGTCAGTCATTTCTGATTCTTCGTGATCCCATTTGGGGTTTTCTTGACAAAGATACTGGGTAGTTTGTCATTTCCTTCTTAGATGAGGAAACTGAGGCAAGCAGGGTAAAGTGACTTGGCCAGAGTCACACAGCTAGTAAATATCTGAGGCTGGTTTTGAACTCAGGAAGATGAGTTTTCCTGAATCCAGACTGGGCATTCTTCTCATTGCAAAATTAAATCAGATGGAGGTCCAAAAACTTGTCTAAGATTACAAAAGTGTCTAAAGTCAAATTAGAATTCATGGCTTCCTGAATTCAGGTCTAACGCTCTATCTACTGCCCCAGCTAGCTAACCTAGTACTTTATAAACTTCACTGGGTTAGCTCTTATTGTTATTATTATGAATTATTCCAGACCAACATTTTCACTGACTTTAGTCAAAATATGGCAACTTACTTGAGGGAAGTTCATAGAGTAAATTGAGCCCTTGGACATTAGAGCTAAGAGAGACCCAAGTTTAACCCCAACACCAAGACTGAGCTAATTGTGTAATCCAGGCAAATCTCAGAGTCTGGTTTCCTTGTGTCACATTTGCCTGAAGGTAAGGCATTTCTATCCCCTGCATTACTTTGTTCATAGCAAACATATCATTAGTTCAAAAAGTTAACTTGGGAAATGGAGAAAATATTCTTGTGCTTCCTACTTCAGAGAATTGTTGTGAAAAAAACATGTAGGAGGTACATACTTAGTGTTTATATTTGAGATCTAAAAACATTATAGGGAAATGTGAAAAATATTTTTTTCACAATTTTCAAATTGATCATTCCCTATCAATTGCATAGAATGATTATGAATTTAAAACTTTCTGTAAAATTAAAACATGCATTTTGATGTGAACCCACCAAAATCCTTCTCTGATGCTATATCATGGCCCAGAGATGACCCCGTGTTCCTAAAAACTCCATTAATTTAGCACAAACTCTAATAAGCTCTCCCAGGCTATGGATCAACACTCAAGGAATCAATCTATCAGCAAGTATTTATTAAACTTATTAATACTATGTTCCAGCTAGTATATACTGGAGAGGGTCAGACTAAAATGAAACAGTGTTTGCCTTCAAGGGGATTGTATTCTATGGAAGGACCAGCCAAGCCAGAGAGGCTCTTTAATTAATAGAAATTTGACATCAGAAGATATTTTGATTTCTCCACAACCATTCCCAAGGAGGGTAGTAACCTTACTAAGACAGGGAAGGGTCATCTTCCCCAGTGAAATCATAGGGAAGGAAAACTTCACAAAGAAAAAAGTCTTTTTTTTTTTTTTTTTTTTTAAATCCTAGTGATCAGTGACAGCTTAGTGTTATACTGTGCTTCCTGGTTCCCAATTTTATGTGCCCACCCGAGGATGGGAGGAAGAGATGACTAGAGTTTTCCCTCTTTCAAAGACATCTCTCTCCTTCCCTTATCTCCCCAAAAAGTTAATCCTTTCCATAGCAATAGGACTTGTGGAAGAAGGAGCAGACTCGGGCAGCTCCCTGAACAGAGTGGAATGAATTTTAATTCCGATTATACTCCTGCTGATTTAATGTCATTTACCCAGGACTCCATCAGTCCTGGGCAAGCTGAGACATGCCCCAAAGGGCCTGATGGACCACACCCAAAAACAAAGGCATGTTTTTGGTCATCTGTTTAAAACTAAATGCAGGGAGGGAATGAGGTAGTCATTGAAAGTCTCAAGAACAGAGTTGCAGCCCTGACTGCCATTAACTTACTATGTTAACTAAGCTAAAGCAAATCAGGTCTCCTCTCTGGGTTTCTGTGATCTCTGGAAAATAAAGGAGCTGAATGAAATAATCCTTAAAATCATCACAGGATTATGGGGCAAACACCAAACTCAAAGTGATAGAACCTCGGTTAGAATCCCAGCTCTGCCTTGCACCACCTGTGTAAATTTGACCATATCACAACTTCCTTAGGCCTCAATTTCCAAATCTGTAAAATGGGGGTTGAACTAAATGACCTCTATATTTCCTTCTAGATCTAAATCTGTTAAACCAGCTCTGACATTTTAAGGTCCTATGACATGCAATTTATTTCAGCGAGTGTGTCAACCCAAAACTAGGGAAATGAGACATATGAAGAGAGAAAGTGGAAGTCCTGGAACTGTGTAGGAGGATTTGAAGATTCTACTAAATGAAGAATGGAGTCTGCCTAGGAGAAGAGGGGAAGTATTTGGAAATTTCTAAGAATGGGTTGGGAGAGTCCCAAACAGAAAAGAAACCCAGTTCTGAACCACCATATTTCAGGGGAATCTTCCTCTCTTTTCTTAACCAAAAAGTCCCAGTGAGGAAAGAAAAGAAAAAACATTTTACTGAAAGACAAAGGCTTGAAGTGAATATAGGCACAACATCAGAAAACAGAACACAGAAAACAGAATTGGAAATATCTCACTAATAAAGACCACTATAGAAAATAGATGGTATACGTAGGTACTTAAGTGGCCCTGACTTCAGGTTTCTCCATGCTACTAAATCTTTTCTCTCACACCCTTGCCTCCCAACCTTCACTTCCCAACCTGTTTCTGATATCTGAAGTTCCACTGTTAGAGATTCATTCCTTTGGATAAGAAACAATAAATAGTATAGACCTTCCCTCCATCATTGCAATGAGCATTATTCATCATTACCCTCTAAAGATCAAAGTGTTAACTCATTTTATTAGGGTTTCTTGGTTAGAAAGCCTGGTTTTGCTGGGTCTTGGTAACCTTGATTAACTTCCAACCCATAGGTTGGAACCAAACAAGCTTTAGGGATAAAAAAGAGAAGAAAGCCTACCAAGATGAACTTTGGGTAAATGAATAAACAGGAATATGTCCTAAACTTAATCTTGTGAGCTAGCTTCCTGCTTTCTTACCCAAAGCCCAACCTGCTAGGCTTGCTACTCTTGGTCCTGGGAGCATGTCAAATCTAAGGTCCAAGGATAGGAAGTTTACCACACTGGGTCTTGGCAAGAAGGCAAGGAAACTAATCTTTGAAACTAGTTCCAGGACCTACTTATTAAGGGTCAGCTTGACAAGCTTCTGACTTTTCCATTCTCAGAGCTTGTCAGTGATGTGTAAAAGCATGAGAGAGAAGAACTAGACTTCCAAATTAGACAATTTGAATTATTATTCCATCTATGCCAGAATTTGTCATGTGACTGACCAATATATTCCCTCCTGTGGGCTTCATTCCCTCCCTGGTAAAATGAAGAGATTGTACCAGACGACTTCTAAACTTCCTTCTAGCTCTGACATTCCAATTGCTGTTAACCTGGGTACGATCATAGAAGCATAGATTTGGAATTGAAAGGAATCTAATCCAACCTTCTCTCCCTTAGAAGGATAAAATAGATTGAGAAAGTTTAAATAACTTGCCCAAGATTACATAGGTAATGAAGACAGCTGGATTTGAACCCATTGCTCTGACTTCCCAAGTCTAATGTTCTTCCTATTGTGCCAAACTCAAGTATTTGTTTCAACCAAAGCATCCCCTTCCTCATCCTTGGGAAGTTGGTAAGAACAGTCCAGTTTGGAAAACACTGAGCCTTTCCCAATTTATCCCACTCTTTTCAGTCTCCAAATTATTTTCTAAAGTCATGGCTAAACACTAGTACCCTGGCTACATATATCAGATGTAGAGCATAAAAAGAAATGGCGTTGTCTTGGTGTACTTTGGATGATATTGGGTAAAATGAGTAAGGCATATTATATATGATATTATTTTCTATTCTATAATATTATCTTTTTCTATCTATTTCTATAATAATATTATGCAATATTATTTTCCATAATAGTGTTTTATGCTGGACTGTGGTGATCATAGGGCTTTAGAGATGGAAGGAAATTTCAAGATCATTTATACCAACTCAGTTCATTTTACAGAGGGGGAAACTGAGGCTTTGAATTGGGAAACAGCTTGTCTCAGGTCACCAAGCTAAGAAGCAGCAAAGTCAGGATTAGAACCCAGATTCTGCTACTTTTATTCCTGAGTATCTGATAAAATGTATGCTCCAAACATAATATGAGTAAATAATGGATGCAATGAAGGGCTTATGAAAAATTAATGCTTCAACAAGATAAGCACTTATACAATTTCAGTCTTCAGTAATAACAAGTCAGGTAGGAGTCAAGAATTGCTCCCAATCTAGGTGAATTAAAATAATTCTCTTATAAATTCTTTGTGTCTCAGTTTTTACTTCCATAAAATAAGTTGGGCCATAGCTAAATCTTAGGGAAACTACCAAAGTTCTAACTGATTGCAAAGCATCACAATTAAAATGTCTTTCTTGAGCCTCTTGCTAATCTCCTCAGGTTTCTGTAGCTTAATTTACCTGAACCTACAAAATTGGGAATATTCCAAAGTTGTCTGCCAGCATTCCTCCAGCTGGGGTTTTCATCCACTCTACAGATTACAGTCAGAACGTCACCCTAAGCAAATGGTTTCATTATCGCTTAGGGAATCACATGGGGATGTAGGCAGCCTGCCAAGGCCAGCCAGGTATCGATGTCTCTTATTGATTGGCTAGGCCCATGGCACATATAGTTACTTGACCAATGAGAGAGTCAGACAGAGCCAGAAGGTGAGCAGAGCCTGGGGCCCCAGGCAGATCTCCTAGGAGAGAAGGAGGCCATTCGAGGTTGGAACATTGTAAGGGAGTGTGCTGGGGAGTAAGAAGGGGGAGGAAGAGGGCTCCTGTTTCAACTATGATAGACTCCATGTGGTCACTTGGGGCTGGGGTCCAAATCAAGATAGGCTGGAAACTAGCTTTAAATTGTGAAGTACAATGCCAACCAGCTTTTAGTGATCAAATAAATTTCAAGCATTCTGCTTAACTCTATACCCTCTTTCATTTTGTGTAACTTCTGTTTGTAGTTACCCCTTGAAAACACATGATCCTTTGCATAAATTATGGTTGGTTTGGGATTATGGGCAAATGGATGAATTACTTGAAGGAACCTCTAAGACCATCTTTTCTAAACTGAAGTTGCCCAGGAAGGTTATAACCTATCACAGTCACATAAGTAGTAGTAAGCATCAGAGACAGGTTTCAAACCCACATGCACCCCAGGACCTGAGCTCTTTCCCCTGCATTATGCTGCCTCTAATTTCAATGGTTCATGATTCAGAAAGGGCTCAGACCACAATATGACTTCAAGCACTGGATTGTTCAGATCATCAGAAACTCAGGATGGAGGCAAGGGAGATAAACTCCTTGAGCACAAAGACTGTTCCTTGCTTTCTACAGTATCCCCAACATTTAGCATAGTACGTTGAACATAACTTGATAACTATTGGCTATATAAAACTGAAATGGAATTTCCAGCCACTGATCAAAGTCCAACCACTGATCTTTTCTATCACTGGGATTGTTGTGGGAGTAGAGGCAACTAGGTCCCTTGCATTTCTGACATTCCGTGTTCTAAATTGCTCACATTCTATGTTCTTTTTTTTTTTTTTTAATGGTATTTTATTTTTCTAAATACGTGCAAAGATAGTTTTCAACATTTACCTTTGTAAACCTTGTGTTCCAAATTTTTCTCCCTCTTTTCCCCCTTTCTTCCTCCCCAAACAGTAAACAATCCAATATAGGTTAAACATGTGCAAGCAATTCTTCTAAACATAGTTCCGTATTTGTCATGCTGCACAAGAAAAATTAGATCTAAAGGGGAAAAAACACAAGAAAAAAAAGCAAAACAAAATAAACAACAACAAAGTGAAAATACTGTTCTTTGATCCACATTCAATCTCCGTTGTTCTTCCTCTGGATACAGACAGTACTTCCCATCTCAAGTTTATTGGAATTGTCTTAACATTCTGTGTTCTTTGAAGGCTGACATTTTATATCTTAAGGTTCCTTGCACTTTTGATAATCTTGTCATTTAAGGTGTATGTCTTTCTCTAACCTTGCCTTTATACAACACTTCATACTTTTAGAAATTACTTTCTAGACTATCATTTCATCTTTTTCCCCCCATAACAAACTTGTGAAGATAGATAGGGAGACTATTCTTATCAAAATTTAGACCAAAAAAATATGAGAAATCAAGGCCCAGAAAGGGAAGTGATTTCCCGAGATTTACACACTTGGTTAGCGGCAGAGCCAGGATTAGATGATAATATCCTGACTTTCTAGCCCAGTGTTTTCCTACCAACTAGATGTTGACTTTGAGATCTGATGAAATGCCTGGTCACTCAGTAGTTCTAGGATGTGAAGAGATTAAACAGGCTTGAAGAATCTGGTAAGGGCTTGGAAGAAGGTCCTTTTAGCTTTGAGGGGATTCACTTAAAGGAGGCCTAATAAGAAATTGTGTGTTTCCTCTGGTTCAGTAGGCATGTATATTAGGGAATAGCATGAAAGCTTGGAATTGTTGAGGGTTGGGAGTATGTGGAATTAGATCTGAGTTGAGAGCACCTGAATTTGCATCTGGTCTCTACTCCTTTCTTATTTCCTCTTCCTAATCCAGAGTTTTCTCTCATTAAAAATGAAAGGATCGGACCATGAAACTCTCCAGTGGGAATGAACCAGACCAGATTAAAATATAGTTGGGAAATATTTAACAAAATAAATATATGGTAGAACATAAATGTCAGTATGCAGTTTCCTAAATCAATATATATCCCAGATGGATTCTTATGTACTTATGTAGTAGCCCCTTTTCTATCTGATCTTGACACTATTGAGCTACATGATCTCTAAGAGCCCATCTAATGTTGTGTCATATGATCCTAGGGGGAGTGATTTCCCCTAGCTGGGGAAAGTCCTGTCCCTTAACAGGTCTTCCTCTACCCTTCACTGATGTAAGCTGCATAATGGTTAAGACATCCTGTTATGTCAACTTTCTATGTCCCTCTATGCCTAGCATAGTGCTGTGCTCATAGTGGCTGCTTTATAAATGATTGCAGAATGAAGGAATAATTCAGGAGAACTGGATCTGAATCCTGGCTTGCAAATTGAACCTCAGCTATGTAATAGATCATAATGCTATCTCAAAAGGCTATTGTGAGGGAAGAAATTTGGAAACCTTAACGCTCTACAGAAATGAGAGCTATAGCTATTAACCATTTGTGCTTCAGAGAAAGTCCAGGGTAAACTGTCATTAATTGCATCTCAATGTGACTGACAGAAGTAAGAGAAGCTTTGGTTAGGAGTCAAATAGAATGGAATGAAAGCTCTTTGAAGGTAGACACTTTTTGTTTGTTTTGAACATGTTGGAATGGGCCAGACTGCTGAAGAGGAGACAAAATCAGGGGGTGCAGCTTATAGGAACATGTAGAGAGAGGAAATAAATGTTATTGACAGGGGAAGTAGACATTAATACTGAGGGTACCTGAATACAAACTTCTGAAATCTCCCAATTTTGCCTGGGGCTGAGTTGGCCCTGGCAGTAAGACCCCATTGGGGTAGCATTGAAAACAACCTTTTCTTTTATTCCCAATGTCCCATAACCCGACTCACACACAATATACCTTCTCCCTGGCTAGCCCGGTTACTGTCCAGAATATGCTCAGGCATGTTTCTGATTGCATCATTGCATAGGGCGGTCTCACAAATGTCCTGCTGCCAGATGGGCACCGCCCACACACCCCTACATGAAGCTGAGGAATTGGATCATTCAGAGAAGCCAGGGGCCACAGGGCAAGGACAATAGAGCATTTTCTATTTTACTGGCCAAGTCCTCCTAGCTCTGTGTGATTTTTCCCTTTTTGCAAATAATGATAACAATAAGAATGAAAATGAACAGGAAAACAGATGGAGGCTTGCAACTATTATTGTAGTAGAATCTGACAATTGTTCGACTTTGGAGTCCAAGATAACATCTATTCCAGAGGGCTCACCCTTTTGTGTCCTAGTTCCCTTCAGAACTGGTGAGTGAAGCCTATGGACCCCTTCTCAGAATAAGTTGGTTGCCTACATTCATAATTGAAGGAAATTATAAATTTCAGTTTGAAATGAATAAAAATCAAGATGTAACTCTCCCTCTTTTTCAGGTTCATGGACACCATAAAATTTATTCATGGACTTCTAGATAAAGAATTCCTGATTTAGTCTAACTGTTCATTTTTTAGAGAATTAAACTGAGGCTAGAGAGAGGGAATGACTTGAATATGATCAGTTAATGGCAGAGGTGGAATATGGTCCAATAGAAAGAGCATTGTATCTGAAGTCATGAGACCTGAGTTCAAGTCTCACCTCTATTAGTTTGTAAGCTTGGACAAAAGATGTAACTTCTCTGGATTTCAGTTTTCCCAATTGTAAAATGAAGAATCTGGATGAGACAGTACTTGACATCCCTTCCAATTCTAGATTGACAGTTCTAGAACTTGGTTCCCCTGACTTCCAGAGCAGTGTTTAAAGCTTTCCATTAAATATGGTGGCTTTGTGAACAACAGAACCTTCCAATAAAATTAAAGAAAATATATTCCTTTCATAGTAGCAATCATGATGATAGTGCTTTGTATCTACTTTGAAAATATGTCATAAAGTGTCTATTAGAGAACATTTTTTTAAGGGAGGCAGGTCTTTGATTTTGGTGTAAGGAATTCCCAGTAGGGAGATGCCACCACTGCTCAGCAAATCTCCAACTTCTACTCTCAGAGACTTGGCAATGAGTGGATCATAGAGGCACCTACCTCCAAGCCTATCATTTTGTCCACCCCCAAATCCAAATAAAACTAATACCCTTCTGGGGGAAAAAAGTTCTCTCCTCCACTTTTCCTCTCCTTCTCTACTCTCATCTACTCTAGTGAAAGTGTTTTATAGATGGCATCACTGATCCTCAGAAAGAAATCAGTAAGTCAATAGTAAGTATCCAGTTACAGGTTAGAGGATTTGTTAGAGGGATGTAAAGCATCTCCACTTCCATCCAGAAAGAATACATTTGTTTTTTCCATGGAACTAAGGGAAACTGTCACAAGTCTTCCCATGTAATTCACAGAACCTTTGATTTTAAGTCACAGATTTTAATCTGAAAGGAACCTTGGGGATGAACTACTTCATTTTACAAGTGAAGAAACTGAGAAAAAAAGTGAAAAGTGAAAGCTAGTAAGTGGCAAAATTGGCATTCTAACCCATGTTCTCTGACTCAACATTCTTTCTGTTGTTCCAAACTGAAGACACAGGCAGAAGGGTCAAAGAGATAGAAGCAAAACCAGAACATTTTTATTTCCATGGAAGCCAAGGAGTGAATTTTTAAAAATTAACGGGTAGTCAATAATATCAAAGATTAGAGAGAGGTCAAGATGAACTAAGGCACAAGTACCGATCAATTGACTGATCATCAGTGATGCTCAGAAAGTAAGACAGTGAAGTTGTAGGCATAGAGAAGCCATAGAGGATTAAGGTGCATGTAGTTCTCATCCTGAGGAAGTTAGAAGACTCAATGGATAGAGCACTGAGCCTGGAGTCAGGAAATTCTGAGTTCAAATGTGACCTTAGATAACCCCAGGCAAGTCATTTTACTTCTGTTATCTTAATCCACTGAAGAAAGAAATGACAAACCATTCCAGTATTTGCTATATTTGCCAAAGAAAATCCTATAGACAACACTGATGTACCATGGCTCATGGAGTCAAGAAAACACAACTGAACACCCAAACAACAAAAGAGCAATTTATCTGAAAAGTTTTGGGGAAGCTATGTAACCGGGGGAAAAAAAAAAAACAAAACAGAAGGGAGAGATGAAAAGCAGAATTGATGGCCTTTTTTTACTTCTTAATTTGCATTCCTAACTAATGTTTCAATGAAATCTTTCCTGGAAAAACACGGGCTGGACTAGATCATCCTTTTATCACAGAATAATAGTGTTACAAGATACTTTAGACATCATTTAGTCATGGGATATGAGGATGAGATATTTAGAGACAGAAGGGACATTAGAAATCACCTAGAGAAAACCCCTCGTTTTGTTTGACTTATCCAAGATCACATAGGCAGTAAAGGACAGAGCCAAAATTGTTAGCTCAGGTCCTCTCACTCAAGTCCAACACTCTTTCTACTTTGTGCTTCTTTCTATATAGACCCTTCTTGTTTTACAGGAAGAGAAATTGAGAGAGGGGGTGAACTTGGCCAACTTACCTAACTAGAGAACAGCATGGCTAAAATTTGAACTCGAGGCTTGTGACTCCTGTTTCAGGATGCTTCAGGTATACCGGGTCAGGTTACCTCTAGCACTGTTATTGAATTTAGTCACCTACAGTTTGCTTTCTAGTTTGTACATTCTGCAGCAATTTGAAAATGCACTCAAAGAAGAATAGAAGCAATTAAAATATAGACTCAGTCATGCAATCTCTTAACAACCCAACACCTTAAAATAATCAAGATGCTCTCTCCCCATCCTCTTTCTCTCTGTGTCTCTGTCACGCTGTTTCTTTTTGTCTTTGTCTCTCTGTCTCTGTCTCTCTGTCTGTCTCTGTCTCTCTGTCACACACACACACAGTTTATTACAGTAGGGACCTCAGCCCATGAAAAGATCCTAAGAAAATGATCCAGGAAGCCACAGGTCGTGGGAACTTTATGTCTAAACTGTGGATTAAATGTGACATTCTTTAAAGATAATTGTACTGCTGATGGAGGGGCATTGTCTAAGATCACACAAGGTTTGCATGAGAATGAGAATGAAATGAACTCATTTTTCCTTTAAAAAATAAAAAATGTAATCTTGTTCACCCTTACTACAAATATATTATCACAATACACAAGCATATCTGTAGGATATCCAGATGGAGCAAGCTATATGCTATCTTATCATATAAGGCTTTTCTCCCCACCTGGAGGTGGTATAATACATAGTGTGCTGAATCTGCAGTCAGGTAGACCTAATTTCAAATCTGCTCAGACCTGGTCAAGTCACTTTATCCTGTTTGCCTCAATTTCCTCCTCTGTTAAAATGAGCTGGAGATGGAAATGGCAAAAGCTACAACAAAAGATTGTTGGCTCTTTTTTGCAAGGGACTATGCCTAATATCTGTTTCTATCCTCCAAGGTTTAGCATAGTGTTAGGTCTTTTGAAAGTATCCGGCAGATTATAACAGAAAGAACATGGAACTCACCCAAATTCCAGTTGCGTTGTTTGCTAGCAGCATGACAAATCAGCTCACCTCTCCTACTCTCAGCTTTCTCATCTGTCAAATGGGAGTAATGCCAGTCCACCCACCTGATAGTATGGTTGTGAGAAAGTGTTTTGTAAACCTTGAAACTGTATATAAATGTAAGTTATTTTTAATAATCTATACTTTGTTGAAGGAGAGATTGATGCAGGGCCCCATTTGGTCCAAGGAGTGCCCAGCCAGGGGCAAGGCTGGGTAGACAGCCAGCTGCTGAGTCTGCCTATGGGGTAGGGTTGGGTGTGGCCACACCTCATTAGGTACTTAATAAAAGGTTTCTGATGTTGAGATACAGGTGGCTCCCTAATCCAAACATCTCAACCAGGGAAGTAGTGTGGAGAATTGGAGAGAGAGCTGGCTTTGGAAGGAAAAAAATCTCAGTTGGAATGCTAACTAGCTCTGCCACTTAGTAGCTACTTGAGGTTGGGTAAGCTGTTTAACCATCGTGATCCAGAGGAGGGGGAGAGAGAATAATGGATTTGATACAGGTTCAAATACCAGCTTTGTCATTACTTACAAGTCAATCTCTATGGGCCTTATATTCCTCATCTATGAAATAAGGGAATTCACTCAAGGTTCTCACTAATCTTAGGCTCCTGTGATATCTTCCCATTCTTTTGTTGTCTCCTTGTCAAACAGGTGATATTAATAACAACAGCCGTACCTGACTCACAGAATAGTCATGTCATTAGGAGTTAGACTTTTAGTTTCACTAATATAATGAACTCTCAATTGAAGAAACTCTCTCTACCATAATGCATGGACAACTTAAACCTGAGTTCTTCCTTGCTCCTATCCTCAATGACTAGTTTACAAGGGATCTGTGAACTGAGTTAGGGTAAGTGTATTTTTTTTCTTTAACTTCTAACTTAAACTTAACGTTTTCTTCAATTATTGAAAAATATTCTGAGGAGGAGTTTAAGGGTTTCACCCAACTGTCAAAGAGCCTCAGGACACACCCTAAAACCTTAGGAACCCCTGTTTTAGAATAACATCTAGTTGTCTAGAGATTAAATTAATTGCTCTGTATATTTGTTATTATTTAAATCAGACTCCTTTGTGACCCTATTTGGGGTTTTCTTGGCAAAAATATTGGAATGGTTTTGTCATTTCCTTCTCCAGCTCATTTTACAGAAGAAGAAACTGAGGCGAACAGCATGACTGATTGAGTCCCAAGCTAGTGTGTAAGGTCAGATTTCAATTCAGTTCTATTCTGCTATGGGGCAAGCACTCTACCTTCCTCAGCACCTCGATGCCTTGCTCTGTAAATATAAAACACTTTAGATATGTGAAGTATAAGCAGAGAAAAGGCAAGGGGCAAGAAAGGAAGAAGGTTCATACCTGTTCATATAACTAGTTGTAGTCATGTGTGCCTAGAATGTCAGAGCTGAAGAAAAAAAAAAAAAAAGACCTTTGAGACCATCTAATCTAATTCTCTCATTTTACAGAGTAGAAAACTGAAGTCCAGAATGTTGAAAGATTTTAGTTAAGGTCATCCAAGTAAAGACACAGCTCTTTCTAAAGAGCCTACCCCTTTCACCCCATATCCTGGGAGAAAGATTTCTTGGTCTCAAAGACACATTGAAGCTTGCACATCTATCTATTCCTTCTTTCTTCTAGTCCGGGAAAGAACTGGTCTCTGAGTCCCTAAGACCCTCTTCATCTTCTTCCAGCCTCAGTTTCTAATGGGGGAAGGAAAAAAAAGACATTCTAGGAGAAGAAGGTTTCCTCCCAGCTCCAGTAATAACGAGCAGGGGGTGGCGGAGAAGGCAGGAGCCACACTCAAGACTCTGACCTTGGCTCCAGCTGATCTGGGATTCCAAGTGGAGGAAGCTGTCAGACAGTGAGTTTGGGGCGGTGAGTCACCTCAGCCCCTGCTCCTTCGAGGGGGGCCCCGGCTGGGGCAGGGGGCGGCGCCGGAGCCGGGGCCAGGAGCCGGCTCTAGGGACAAGCCCAGGCTTAGATCCTCGGCAGCCCCGTGCTGGGGTGTTTACAAGCCTCTCGCAGGGGTTCCTGTTTTCCCCGCCTGCAGAAGGACACCGGGGCCTCGGAAAAGACAGCTTTCTGGGACGGGTGGGCCACACCTGCGTATCCCTCAGAGCAGCCGGGATGGGGCGGGGGGGAGGGGGAGGGAGGCCTGGCAGAGATGGGGAGGAGAGGGCCACGGGCTTGCTCGGGAACCAGAGACAGGAAAGTGCGACCGGGAGGGTGTCCTGCTTTAAAACTAGCAGGAACGGAAGTGAGGGGCTGGGGTAGAGTTCCCGGGCTCAGGTTTCCCCTCCCCCTCCCTTTCCCTTCCCCCAGCCCAGTCACGTGAGCTAGGGCCAGCCCCCTCCCCCACCCTCCCCAGGCTCAGCTAAGGATTTTCCAGTTAGAAGGGACCTTAGGAGATCTGTCCTCTGCCAGGCCGGAGCGGTCCGTGTGCCTCCCCCATTGTGCAGGGGGATTAGGGTGTCCGGAGGGCAGCAGCAGGGAGCACGTGTGTATTAAGCACCAGGCGGGTGCCTAGCTCCAGCATCCTCGGCCCTGCCGAGGGGGAGACGCAAGGACTAGAGGGGCCGGTCCTGCCCTCTTACAGGCTTATGGTTTGGAGGGGAAGGAAAGTTATCCTTAGGTGTTACATCTAGCCAAACCATTACAAAGTATCACACGGACAATTAGAGGATACAGTTGGGAAAGTATCAAATATGGGAGGGGGGTCTTGAAGGAGAGATACTTTCTTTACAAAAAGGGGGAACAGAGCATTGTGTACATTTATGGCTAGTCACAATTAATGCCTTTTTTTCCTTCCTCTTTCTTTGTTCTCTGTTACTAGGGCCCCTTGATGAGCTGAGGGAGGGAGGTGGGCTAGCTGCAGAAATGAAAATGATGTAAGAGCAAAAAAGATGTCAATAAAATTTAAAAATTAAAATTGTAGGAAAGAAAAAAAAAGACTGGCATCAGGAGACTTGGATTGGAGGGCTAGCTCAGTTTCCGCATCTGTAAAATGGGGTAATAACCCTTGTACCTCTAGGGATTGTTGGGAGGAATCTGGCCTTCTGAACCTTAAAGGGCTACAAAATTATGAGTTGTTCATGGAGCGAGACAAACATAAAATTTGGATGCACAACAAAAAAGGAGAGAAGAAGAGAACAATAATGAACAAAAGCATAGAAAAGTGTGTGAGCAAGTCCCTTTCAAAATGAGAGGAGAACTAACTGCCTGTTAGGACCTTAGCCTCAGTTGGTGAGAAGTGCAAATTCCACCTGGGATGGTACAATTTAGAAGTGAAAGGAACCTCAGAAGTTGACTAGTGACTAGTCTAACCCTTTTATCTTAAAAGAAACTAAGAGCAATAGACAAAGGTTCTTAAGCTGTGGTCCTCAAACATATTTTTAAAATATTTTGATAACTTTATTTCAAGGTAATTGGTTTTCTTTTTCCTCCTACACATTTTATCTCATTCATTTAAAACACTCTGAGGAGTCCATAGATTTCAGTGTCTTAGGGGGTCCATGACAAATAAAAAAGTTAAGAACTCCTGCAGTATGGGTTGACAAGGTAAACAGTGAAAGAGGTGGGAGGTGAGCCAGTATTTGCTCAGACACCAGACACAGCACTCTTTCTATTATAATACACCCTGCTATTAGACTGAGACATTTGGATTTGATCCCATAGTCAGTAAGGAGCCATTTTAGGCTCTTCAAAAGAGAATGTCAGAGCTGGAAGATTTCATGAAGATCATCTGAGGCAACCCCCTCATTTTACAGATGGAGAAACTGAGACCTAAAGAGATGAAATGTCCTATCAGTGGTCACACAAAGCATCAGTGACACAGCTTGGATTTGAGTTACTGGCTCATAGAATATTAGCACTGAGATCATCAAACACAGAGTCCTCATTTTTCCTTAAGGAAGCAACTTACTTAAAAGCTAGTTAGTGGCAGGACTAGAATCCAGATCTTTGGAACTACCATAATAGGAGAAAGTGGAAAGGAACAATAGATAAGAGAGAGATAAATAGAACAATCAAGTTTGCCTCCTAACTTTGCTACTTAAACTAGTTCAATTCCATCTTCAATTCAACAAATATTGATTAAATGCCTACTATGTGTGTCAGGCATTGCACTAAGTGCTGATTGTGTGACCCACCATAGATGCATCTGAGTCCTGGCCCTCGGTTTCCTTGTCTTTAAAATAAGGAGATTGAACCCATAAACTCTAGAATTTCTCCAGCCCTGACATTTTCTGATGGACTGTATCTCCCAAAGGAAAGGAGTGTGTGTCTGAGGCAGAGGGTAGGGGGGTGGGATGGTGCTGAAAATAAACTTCTCTGATTTCACAGTTTTGCCCTTGAACACTGTGGGGCCAACCAACCAGCTGTTCTGGGGATTACCGGCGCCCACAGTGACACTCCCTTGCAAAGGCTGCAAGTGGCCTCCCCACTCCCCAGGCTCAAAGGTTGTCTTCGTTCAGCTGAGAACACACTGCTCATTCTCCACGGATATTGTTCAGCCTCCTCCACCATCCCCCCAGGGAGAGTCATCAGAGCAGGGTGCCACAGCTGGTATCCCTGCCCCAGCCCTCCCCACCACACCACCCTGACAGCCCTTCTCTGCTGTGTGGATGAGGGAGAGCCTCCCGTCCACCTGCCAAGGCCCAGTGGGGCCCTCAGCCAGATTCCAAAACTCTGAAACAGGTCCAACTGCTTAGAAGGTGCCGGCTGCTTTCATCAGGAATGCTAGTGCCTGTTTCAGCAGCTGGGAGGGGACCAGAGAGCATGGCTTGGGTGGTTCTGGGTCACTTCATAGAATGGGAGGATGTTAGAGCTGAATCTGAGGGACTGTCTAGTCTCCCTCCTTCATTTTACTGGAGGAAAAATGAAGGCCCACAGAAAGGGCTCACCTAGTGAAGAGGAAGTAGGTTTTGGACCCAAACCCAAGTCCTCTGACTTTGCAGTCCAGTGATCTGTCCACTATAAGCAAACTCTCGAGTCAGAGGGCCATTTGTGGAGAGAGGAAAAAAAAGAGCCACTAGCTTTGAAATCAATCGGAGGCAGGGCACTGGGCCAACAAGGACCTTGCACCTGTCCTAATGGCTGGGTTATGGATCCATCAGGAATTTCAGCTATTCCAGGGACTTCCAAGTCCTCTGCTAGGAGTGGTTTTGTTTGCCTGGCTTTGAGAAAGAACACCTCTCAGAAAAAAAGGGTGAGGTCTGGCTTAGAGAAAAACAACCTGACAGAGGGTGTGGTGTCCAGAGCTCTCCCTCCCCTTTGGGGAGCGGCAGCTGTGGTCCTGGACTGGGAGGCAGGAGATCTGGTTGTACCAATCATCACTCACCTCTCCTATTGGACCTCAGTTTCCTCTTCTGTCAAAATGAGCACTTTGCAGTTGGTGGCCTCTGAAGTTCTTTCCCAGGAGTCTAGGATTCTAGGAAGTGGGGTGCTGGTCTTGGCTTCAGTCGCTGAGAAGACTGTGCTCAATTCTGACTAGGCAGCTGGGCAGGTTTTAGTCAGGGTTCCCAAAGGAGACAGCCAGAGGGGAGAAAGAAGTCCTTGTGTAGGCTGGTGTTTAAAACCCAAGACTAACAGTCTGTCCCAAATTCAACTCCACCCATCCAAACCACTATTATCAAGGCAGTTAAGTCTTATTATAGACTTCACTTATACCTTATTTTTTAACAGTGTGATACATAAACAGTGGCAGATGGTTTTAATTGCCAGAGCATAAGACACATAAGATAATAAACACACACACACACACACACAAAGTATAAATTGAGTTTCCCACACTGTAGTTTTGAAGAGCCTAGTGTTCTACAAAATGTGAATAGGGGTTTCATGAGCATTTCCAAGCTCGTGCTATTTTTATCTTTAAAAATAGTATATATAAATATATCAGACCAAGTATCCTAAATACTTATTAAGTGGGGAAATTTTTCCAGTATGAAAAGAGACTTAACAGTATTTTGTTCCCAAATGTCCCCCACTGGTTATCCCCCTATAATCCTTAGTCTGTTCTACATCACTTCCCAAACCAGCCCCTTAAAGGCAGGAACTGTTTTATTTTTGTCTTCGAATCATCAGTGTCTTCTAGTATGGTTCCTAGCACACAGTAAGTACTAAATAAACTAATTTTGAAAAAGTGAATCATTTTGATTTTGAGGCAGCTCAGCGTAGGAGAAAGAGCACTAGCATGAGTTCAAATCCAGCCTCTGATTATTACAATCTGTGTGTTCTTGGAAAAACCATTCATCCTCCCCAGTCCTTAGTTTCCTTATTTGTAAAATGAGGGGAGTTGGACTAAACAACTTCCAGGTCAAAATTTATAACCCAATAACTTCCCTTCAAAGCTACCACAGTGACCTGTGTAAAAATGTCAAGAGTCAGGCAATGATTTCTGACGTTTGTTCTGTCTCTAAGGCTGGAAAAAGCAGCCTTATGGCTGCTTTCCTATGTAGCCTTATGGTAATGGAATTGTTATTTTCCTTATTTTACAAATGAGGGAACTGAAACTCAGAGAAGTGACTTGCCCAGGATCACACAGCTAATAAATAATAAATAAATAAGCTCCAGGTCTGCACAGTGGATAAAGGACCCACCTTGGAGTTAGGAAGATTAAAATTTAAATCCACACTTTGACACTTACTAACTGTGTGATTGTGGGCAAATCACTTTATTTTTGCTTCGGTTTCCTCATCTGTAAAATGTAGGTAACTTCTCTAGTAGTTTTAATCTATATATTGCCATTGGACCCAGATGGCTCTAGAGGGGAAAGTAAGGCAGCTGACCCTGCACAGTCCTCCCTCACTTAAATCCAATTCACTTGCATATCACCTCTTTGAGAATGAAGGACAAACAACAACAATTATAGCTTGTAAGGATCAAATGAGATAATAATTATAATTTGCTTAGCACAGTACCTGCTACATAGTAAGTACTCTATAAATGTTGTCATCATGATCATCATTATTCCACCATAAGTTTGTAGCTTGAAGAAATGAATCAGGATCCCCACCCCAAAAATACAACCATACTGTGACCATTGGTGGTTTTCCTCTCATGGCAGAAGAGGAAAAAGAACAGGAATAGTAGAAGAAAAAGGCTAGCTTTATAAGCCAGAATTGGTCCTCACTGAAATTTCCAAGTACTTGAAGTCTGAGGCAACAATAGGCCCTAGATTTTTCAAAGTAGTTCAACTCAAGCTAAAACACCTCCAAGCAAAATTTTACAGATTATCCTTTGGCAGATTATGCTACAATTTTTAGTTCAATACAAAAATAGTTTACAATTTAGTTTAGTTTAGACCTAAAATGAAGTCATGAAGAGTCACAACAATAAATGTGACTCTTCATGACCTCATTTTAGGTTCTATAGTAGTTTGCCATTTCCTTCTCCAGCTCATTTTACAGAAGACAAAACTGAGGCAAACAGGATAAAATGACTTGCCCAGGGCTACACAGCTAGGAAGTGTCTGGGGCTGGATTTGGTGGAGAGGAGTGAAGAATATATCCATAACACTTTTAAATTTAATTTACACTAACATTTCCTCTATAATTTTTTTTAAACACCTGGACAATCAACAAAACAGTAATCAAGTCTTGATTTGCAGCTTTTGTTGATTTCTGAGGTCTAAAGTGGCATAGTAGAAGGGTGGGACATGACTGAAATAACCAAACTAAAATGCTAGCCCTGAAAATTTAACAATCAGCTCTCTCCTATTAGAGCAGTTTTAGCACACTGCTGTGGTGGGATTCTGGATCCAAAGCTTGGTGATTCCAAATCCTATGAAGCCTATAAAACAAAACATATCCTTCATTTCATCAGTGAAATTAGATTTTATTACAACAACCTAGGTAGATGGGATGTGAAGCTCTGAAATAATTGCAATAGGATATTTTTTGCCTACTAAATGTATAATTCAGACAAGGTCCAGTAGAAGGGAAGAACAGTGTGAATGAGAACAGGAAGACTTGGGGAGGTATTGTCTTAAAGGAGTTTTGGATTGGGAGTAAGAATCCTATGTATGATATTTAACATGTACTGGTCAACCTGCCATCTAGGGGAGGGGATGGGGGGAAGGGAAAAAATTGGAACAAAAGGTTTGGCAATTGTCAATGCTGTAAAATTACCCATACATATAACTTGTAAATAAAAAGCTATTTAAAAAAAAAAAAAAAAAGAATCCTATGTATGTTCTTGGTTCAGCCCTGCTTCTTGCTACCTATATGACTTCAGGCAAATCCCTTAACCTTTCTCGACCTGATTTTCTCACCTATAAAACTAGGGAATTGGGTCAAATAGTTTCTGAGTCCCTTTTAGTTCTAGAGCTTTAATTTTATGAGCCCAGGATTTAATCTGGCACTTGAAGGATGAGGGAGGTATTGGAGGCAATATTTTATTATTTTATGGTATTATCTTATTTTCTTATCTTATGTTAATCATAAATCATAGCTGGAAGGAACTTTAAGGGTCATCTTGTCCAACTTCCTCATTTTATAAAGAAACTGAGTTCCGGAGAAGGCCAGAGATTTGTCTCATATATTGTTTAGTCCTGTCTCTTTCTGGGCCTGGTGCTCTATCCACTGTCACCTAGCTGCTCCCTCATGCTAATTTTTTTTTCCTCCAAATCCAAGTAGATTCCAAACCCCTCGAGGGGAGAAGTCACGGCACCACTCTCCCTGAATTTCCTATTCTAGAGCCGAACACAGGGCAGCTGGTTCTATTGATGTTTGCATTTTAACAGGGAACCCCTGAAAACATAAGCCCTAATTCAACGGGGTGGAACTCAAATGGTGGCATTTCAGGAATCACCAACAGAAGATCTGGGGCCAGAGGACTGTGTACAGGGCCAACCAGCTTCACTGTGGGATCCGACCCAAGTTACCCCACCCTTCAGTGACTCCACTCACCCTTTGCCTATGAAACGTCCCTTCTTCAGACGAACACTCAGTGACCTGGAGGAATAGCCCTGTCATTCTTGAGCCTGTGAGGCCCTGAGGCAGCAGGAAGAGAGCCCCAGTGGCTGGTTGCCCAATAGAGTGGGTAGTAACCCAGATGGGGACACCAGGCTACATACCAGCATAAACAGTGTATTGTGAACCCCCACTCCGTCCCACCCTCCCCCCCACTCCCTGGAAGGGAAATTCAAATCATATTCATTAAGCTCTTCTGGTCCAGCAGATCACCCTCTTTCCCTCCACCCCCCCATTGCAGATTATACTGAATGGCCCTTACATTCATGGGGATAAGGGTGGGGGGAGAGTCTCCCTCCCGGGCAGGCTCCCGAGGTGCCCTATTAAGTGTTTTTTTCTCCTAATAAGATTTTCCCAGGAAAGAAAGATGAGGATGACACAACTGTGAATGCTTGATTAACTGGGGCCCCTTGAAAACTTGGACACTTTTCATGGACCCTTTCACTGCCAAGCCACCATGTGCCCAGGGCTCTGGACCCACCAGGGAGGCTCCCAAGGGCAGCGGAGTACAGAACATGACACACAACCCCCCATCTCAACACAAGGAGAAGCACCAAATCCCTAGTGGGCCCTTGGTGGCTGGCACAGGAGGGGCTTAGATCCCTGGATGGGGGTGGCGGAGGTGGGGGGAGGCAGGGAGAAGGGGGCTGCTCTGCCAGGAGAACGGATGGTCATTACTCTAATTGCTTCAGAGTGGAAATGTTCCAGAATCGGGAGCCAAAGGCATTTTTGTTGTCTGCAAACAGGGCATCTCTGTGGCAGGGAGGGCCGGATTTTTTTTTTTTTTTTTTTTTTTTTTTTTTTGCTGATTCATTGCAAAGCCAGTCTCAGCCCCTGGTGAGCCTGGGGGATCAGTCCTGGAGTATCTGTTTTGCCTTTGTCCAGACTAAGAGACAGGTGAATGGGCCAACTCCTCTCTGAAGAAACAAAAGCAGGAGAAGTCCCAAGGAGGCTTCTCAGGTCTGGCTGTAGCTGGGTCTTGGAATTGAAAAGGGAGAAGTCATAGAATGATTGAGTTTATTGTTTCCCTATGAGACTATAAATTCTGTGAGGGCACTGATTGTGTCTTATTCATCTTGGTATCTTCCAAAATGCCTACTCTGGTGTTGAGAAGTTAAAAATAATCATAATTATTATCAATCTATCATCATCCACCTGTGCAATAATCCATGGACTATTAATTATAAAGAGGTGGCTAAGTGGTAGAGTAGGTAGAGTGTCAGACTTGAACTCAGGAAGATTCTTCTTTGTAAGTTGAAATCTGGCCTCAGATACTAACTGTGTGATCCTGGGCAAATCACTTTACCCTGTTTGCCTCAGTTTTCTCTCTTGTAAAATGAGCTGAGAAGGAAAAGGCAAAGTATCTCTCTAGTATGTCTGCTAGGAAAAATACAAATAGTATAACAACAAAATTAATTATAAGAGAATAATTGTAAGGTAAAGATTTGTCCCAGGCTCATTTCTATCTCAATCCCATTGGAAAATATAATAACTGTCTGATAATAATAAATTCTAGTGATTGTACAAGTAATAAAACACAGAGCTCACTACTCTAAGACAACTATAGGAACACTGAGACTTCCTTACCAGAAAGAAGGTAAAGGAGTGAAAATTTTTTAAAGTATAAAAATGAATAAGTCAAAAAGTTACAGAAATATTTTTCAGAAGAAACAGACATAACTTCACCATTTAGACTGTGAATTCCTTGAAAACAGAAACTGCTTCCCTTTCATGTCTGTGCAATGCCTGACACATGATGTTTTGTTGTTGTTTAGTCATTTTTTCAGTCATATCTGATTTTTTGTGACCCCGGTTCAATTTCTCTTGTCAGACATACTGTAGTGATTTACTATTTCCTTCTCTACCTCATTTGACAGATGAGGAAACTGAGGCAAACAGGGTTAAGTGCCTTGCTCAAGGCTATACAGCTAGTAAATGTCTGAAGACAGATTTGAACTCATCTGTGCAATAATCTGTATAATATTAAATATAAAAACAATAGGATGGCAAATTGTCCTCACACCTTACTATCTGAACCCCAAATGAGAGATCAAAGCCATTACTATTACTATTACTGGTACTATTATTCATATTTATGTAATATTTTAAGGTTTATATTATTCCCAATCCTGGGAAAAAAGTAACATGTATTCAATTTTTTCTTCTTGAATTGGGAAAATGAAGCAATCCCTACCTTAAAAAGGAATTAAATGGTTTCTGGTCTTCCTGGAAAGGAGAGTTCATGAGTACTCTGCCCTCAGGATCATTCAAGAATGTTTCCATTGTGCTCAGAAGGGGTGATATTTAACCTAAATTCCTATTTGTTAGTTTTAGAGACCTATAAGAAGACTAGATCTATTCATTTGTTTAGTGATTAATGATGTGCCCACGTCACATGGAAAAATGAGAGTAAGTGATCTGTCTGTTTCAGATGGGGAAACTGAGGCCGAGAGAAGTTCAGTGATTTGACCAAAGTAGGCAGTAGCAAGAACTAGAATCCGTTATCTGTCATTAAATGGAATACTCCTTCCACTTATATCACATGGTCTCCTGTATTCTGATTTTTAGGTGCATTGATCGTGGTCAATAAGATATATTATCATCTGCCTATTGACCAAGAAGCACTTCCTTGTTGATTGCTTGCTGCCCTACTAGTTGCCTGAGAGGTCAGCATCCTTCTGCTGCCTCCATGGAAGTAATGCAACTTCCACAGAACTCAGCAGAAAGTTGAGGAGTGCCTGATGTTTCATATAGTCTATAGGTTAATCTTAAATTTCCTTTTCAACATTATGGCACACCACTCCTCTTCACTTTCCACCCCATCCCAACTCTGGACTGCTTGTACTTCCCTCATCTCATCCTGGCATCCCCCAGTTTCCTAGATCTGGAAAAACTGTACCCCTATACATTCCCACCCACTACCCTCTCCCCCAATCCCTGAAAATAATATTTCCCCAAATCTTCACTTACTTCTTACTTCTACTAAACTCGGGGATTATGTCTACATTGCCCAACACAGGCCAGAAGCTTTCCCTGATCCCCTAACCGGGAATGGACTCTCCCTTCTCAAATCTTTCATAATTCCTACTTTGGATTTTTCCTATGAACCTAGATTCATGAGACTCAGACTATTAGAGTTCAAAGGAACTTTAGAGATTATTTAGACCAATAATTCTCAAAGTGTAGTGGGAAGATCCCTTGAGGAGTCTGTGATCCTTTCAGAGGGTTATCAAGGTCAGATAAATATTTATTAGGCACCTAGTAAGTGTCCGGCACTGTATAAAGTGATGGAGATACAAAAAGAGGCAAAATCTCTCAACCCTCAGGAAGCCCATACCTAATAAGGAGTCGATAAGCAAGCATATATAAGAGTGTAAATGCACACAATATATAGTAGTGTATATGTATATATATATATATATATATATATATATATATATATATATAGCAACATTGTATATGTATACACACATACAGAAAATTTGAGAGAATTTGAGAGGGAACAAAAGATAAGAAGGAGAGAGAACTAGAAAGAGAAAAGGAGGAAGAGGAGGAAGAGAAGGAGGAGGAGGAGGAGGAGGAGGAGAAGGAGGAGGAGGAGGAAAAAAGAAAGAGGAGAAGGGGGAAGAAGGGGAGAAGGAGGAGAAAAAGGAAGAGGAGGAGAGAGAGGAGAAAGTGAAGAAAGAGATAGAGATTTGGAAAGAGAGAGACATGCAGAGAGAAACAGACAGAATGAGGCATACACAGAATAAAAAGAAATTATGAATAGAGGGAAGGCATTAGAATTAAGAGATTGGAAAGCCTTTCCATAAAAATTGAAATTTTAGATGGGATTTAAAGGAGTCAATATATTTTGGGATAGAAGCTGAGGAACTAGAATATTTCTTGTTTGAGGAGAAACCAGAGAAAATGCCTTGAACTGAGAGATGAAAGACTGGAGAATTCAGCAAGGTGCAGTGGAAAAGATATGTACATAAAATCAAAGGACCCAGGCTGAGATTCTACTTCTTCTAATTAGGTGTAAGTCACTTCACCTGTGTAGACTTCAGTTTCCACAATTATAAAATGAAGAGACTGACTCAGGATTCAGTGACTCAGGAACCCCCCCACACACACACACACACACTAAATCTATATAGTCCAAATCTTCCATTTATATTAAAAGGAAGAGAATCAGTATTTTTAAGCACCTAGTAATGTGCTAGGTGCTGTGCTAAGCACTTAAAAAAAATATATATGACTTCACTGGAGCCTCACAGCAACACCTCAAGGTGAGTGTTATTATTATCCCCAATTTATAGTTTAAGAAACTTGCCCTGGACCACACAATTAGTAAGTGTGTTAAGAATGGATCTGAACTCAGGACTTCCTGCCTCTAAATGCAATGCTCTATCCACTGCGCCCACTTCCATCCTCTGCTTGAGGAACCTGAATTTGGAGGTTGGGGTTGGCGATGGGAGCTCTGGAAGCTAGTTAGTGCTAATATTTTGGGAACTGATCGAATTAGAACTGAAATTTCAGGAAAAACAATGTGAAAAGAATAGGGGCAGGGAGGATTATGTTCTGGGACACATGAAGACCTAGGGTCATTTTTTTTTTTTTAAATACCAGCTGTTGGAGCTGTGGCTACCACTTGTCTTTCTCCCATCTGCTATGTCAGAGCAACTCTAGTCACCTGATCAACCCAAAGCCTCTGCAAATTCCAATTGCTCATTCCTTAGAAACAACTCATTTGGCAGTAAGAAAAGGGATTCTGTTAACTAATGTAGTGGGATGTTGGAGGAGGGGGGAAGGAGAGAGGAGAGGTGGTGTTAATCAGAACTTCTCCAACTGATTGATTTTCCCCGATCCAGTTGACCCCCACAGAAGGTAATGGAGGAGGAACAAGTATTGAAGATCACAACTGAAGTGTTTAAAAACAAAAGTATTTATATTCTTTGTCCCACCTTAGAAAGAGTGAAGATGTCCTTCAGAGCAAACTTGATGGACTTATATAAGGGGCAGCTTGTCATAGGCTGATCCAATACCCTTGGTGATTTAAAAACAAAAAACAAAAAACAAAAACAAAAAACAAATTTGCAAACTTCTGAGTGAATAGTCAGAGAGAGCTCTGAGGAATTTGATCCCTAGCAGCAGAGAAGAGAACCAGTCTTGGAGGAAGAACCCGGCTTTTAAGAGGACAATCATTCTTATTTTCCCTAGTGCTTCTGTCAGAGGACAACAGAGGAGGCAAGAGATGTTTCTTTTCTATTTTGCAGTAGAACTACTTGCTCAATAGGAGACCAGGGTGCAGGTTCAAAAAGAGAGCCAGGCTTGGAGACAGACTTGAGGAGTGGGACTCCAGCAGCAGAGAAGAGAGACACTCACGCGTTCGTGAAAGAATTATTTCTGGTGGTTGGGAGTTGAGCTGCAGAGAGGATCAGGGCTAGGAATCCTAGCTGAGTGACCTACCAAGCACAGGTCTCAGCTCTGAGGAAAGCAAAGTGAGGACACGGGAGGAAGAGAAAGGACAATCAAGGATCTGCCGAGCCAGCGGCATTGTTGTTGTTAGTCCTTTGATCTTCTAGAGGACCCATGACATCAGAAAGGCTAGTCTTGACTTGCAAGTGAATTAGATAAGTTACTTTGGGTACGGCTTTCCTTAAGAATGTGTCTCTCTACTAAAGTACTCTGCGCAGTGCCCGCTCTTTCCACCAGAAATGTGCATATTGGTGGGACATTGTAGCCCAGATTTATGGAGGAAATCTTCTGTTTTTATTATGACCTTTTTTTAGTAAATATCTTTGCTTTGAACTAATTGTGCCCACTAGCACACTATTAAAAGTAATTTAACTGGTGAGGGCTTGTGAGCTACAGTGGGGACCCACAAAGGATCTTGAGCCCAAAAAACCCAATTTTCTGCTTTTGATATTGAGTCAGGAGGTAACCCAGAGAGGTTACTACATCGGGATATTTAAGTGTAGGGTGATAGAATGTCTGAGCCAAAGATCTAAGAGACCAACTAGTTAAACCCCCACATTTTATAGAAGAGGAAACTGAGACACATCTAGACATTGCAGGTGACTCAAGGAAACAAAACTACTTAGTGTTAAAGCCAAAAAAAGAATCCAGATATCTGGATTTTCAATCTAGTGGTGAGTTCATTACCCTCTGGACATTTCAAAGCCAAATTCATCCTAGGGTGATTATGACTCAAAAGGTTTAATGACTCTTAGAGACATTCACATTTTAAAAAATAATTAGTCTAAATGAAGAAGTTTGAGGAAGCCTTCACAAGCCAAGGGAAGTGCCCCTAAAAATCCTATTTCATGGATGTCTTTTATTTTTAACAATGATACTTGGAAAAATTTTATTTGTGTTGTTGGCAGAAGAGGAGGAGGGATAAGTAGTAAGTGAGGTGTTTTGCCCCAAAGACAAGACTATGAGTAAGAATGTGCTGTATATCATTCTAATAGGCTGTTAAATTTAAATTTTCAGTGTGAACAGTTATACCTTAGAAATTGCTACAAATTGCTACAAACGCTACAATCTGGGTTTGACATAATGCTTTGTTGATTATCTGGAGTTAAGAAAGTGATGGAGAAAATGTAAATAGTGCAGAGTAAACTTTAAAGTTTATAATGCACACTTCAGAGAACATTGAACATTTACCAGGACTTAGAAGGCTTTGGGACTCCATAAAGTCGCCCCAAACATTTTAGAATTTCAGTCTCCACCCTCAGGAAATCCTCTGCTTCTTTTCTCATACAAATTTCTCCCTCAGTTCTCACTTTTCCCTCTTTCCTTTCTCCAGTCTGTCCTCCAACTACTGTCCTCAGCCTCCAGGGAAAACAAACACACCACCACAAAACACAACACAACCATTCTCTTTCCATAAATCTGCTAAAAGACAGGCGCCTAGGGACCAATCCCCTGGGGCCATAGCTACTCCATTGGCTTATGACTGGAGCTGAGAAGCTCTGCGAAAGTGCCTCCCTGGGCTTCAGCTTTCCTTTTCCCTGGCCTGTAAAATGGGCCTAATCATACCTTTCCCCTAGTCAGTCAAGGAGTGGGAGTTAATTGGTATCTGCTAAACCTTAGAAATCTCAGATGAGGTCTTGGGGATGGGTTACACAGGAGACTCTCAATAATTGAGACCATATTTATATAGCGGTTTATAGCTGCCAGATGCTTTCACATAAAGTCTTTCATTTGATTCTCAACAATCTTTTGAGATAACGATAAAAACAATAATAATAATAGCATGTATTTCAATAGGGGCAAAATACTTCATAATCTCAACATGTACCTCACAATGACCCTGGAATGTAAGTGTCTACTATTAACCCTCTTTTACACACGAACCAACTGAGGCATAGGTGGAATGACTTGCCCAATAGACCCAATCAGTGGAGTTAGAATTAGAACCCAAATTTTGAGCCCACTGGGTTCTAAATCCCAAAGATTCTAGGCTCCTTGGTATATCAAACATCTAATTCATTGCAACTAGCTGATCATAGTATCACCAATTTGATAATAGGTAACGTTTTTTTTTTTTTAATAGCCTTTTATTTACAGGATATATGCATGGGTAACTTTACAGCATTAACAATTGCCAAACCTCTTGTTCCAATTTTTCACCTCTTACCCCCCCACCCCCTCCCCTAGATGGCAGGATGACCAGTAGATGTTAAATATATTAAAATATAAATTAGATACACAATAAGTATACATGACCAAAACGTTATTTTAATAGCTAACATTGTTTAGGAGTTTTAAGATTTGCTAAGTGGTATCATTTATGGCATGTTATGTATGTATTTTGATATAAACTTTAGTAGTAAATTTTAAAAACTAACATATTGGTTTAATTAAAACTGAGGTCCTTTAGTATGTTGAATGAATAAAAATAATGTTCTTTTTTAAAAAGTGTTTTATTTTCAAAACACATGCACAGAAAAATAATGTTCTTTCAATAAAATAAAAATAAAAGAGAAATCCCCCTTTAAAAAATTTCCTGAGGTTTATATACTCTAATGAAATGTTACGCACACACATCATACACCCATCCCAAAGGAAGTTTTGAACCTAATTCCTCTTAATACAGAAACGACACTCTTTCTGTTGTCCCAAGGTGTTCTCTCATTGTTCTCTCATTATTCCTGACATGTGGAAATAGAGATTCAGAGAGGAAATGCCTGCCCCAAGTCACAAAATCAAGTAGCAGAATTAGAATTTGAACTCAGTTCCTTTACTTCACAACTACATTCATTCACTGATATTCTTTATTCAATTCATTCAATAAATATTTCCCACTTACCTCCTTTAGTTTCCCAGAGTATCAAATGATGGAAATAAACAAAACTCTAATTCTAATTATTGCATAATATCTTATTGTCTCTGTGTGTGTCTATTAGTCTCTCTCTGTGTGCGTATGTGTGTATCTGTCTTTCTGTCTGTCAGCCTGTCTCTCATATTCCAAGACTTGGCAAAACAAGTCCAGATCAAAATGGAAAGCCTGAGACTCAGAACTCAATCAACCAACAAGTATTTATTGGGCATCTAATTTGTGCCAGGTGCTTTATGAATCACTAAAGATACCAGACCAAAAAAAAAAAAAAAAAAAGTTCCTGTCCTTGAGAAGCTTCCATTCTATAGGCACAGGCAATATAGAACTATAAAAATCTATATAAAAGATGTAAATCAAGGCATAGGAGACAAAGAGCTAGCCTTGAAACCATTCTGGATTTAAAACCCATCTCTTACACATATTGGCTGTGTGACTCTGGGCAAGTAATTCAGTTTCTCTGTTCTGTACTTAGCTCTCTCTAAGACTAAGTTGTGGAGAAGGTGCTAACCCATATTGGTAGAATTTTCCTTCCCTGGAAGTTCCCTATACTAGTGGTTCACAAAATTTTGTTCTTAGAATCCCTTTATACTAATAAAAATTATCGAGGATCTGCCCAAAGAGTTTGTGGTTATGTGAGTTATATTTATAAATATTTACCAAATTAGCAATAAAAACTAATTTTGAATTTCCTAAAACCTTCTAAAAGAACTCTAGGATTCTCTGGACCACACTTTGAGAACTACTACCCTGTACTAATGAAATTGCAGATCCTATTCAACACCCCCTAATACAAAATAAACACCAGGTAATTATAGAAAGAGAGTGATAGGAGTAAAAATAGGGCCCAGTTCCCTGGACTTTAATAATACCTTACATTTGTGTATCTGCTCATAAACGCTTGTTGATGATGGTGATGGTTAACAAAGTACTCTCACATCCATTATTTCCTTTTGATCCTCATGACCCTGTGCTGAGAAGGAGGGATCATTATTTTCATTTTACAGATGAGCAAACAGAGGCTAAGGAGAGGAGATTCAACCTGCCTCAAGATTACAAGGCTAGTTAGTATAGTAGAGCCAAGATTAGAATCCAGGTCAGAGAATTATAGAATTTAAGGGGCCTTTAACAGTATTTCAACCCTAAACAACCCTTATTGTTTCATAGAAAGAAAAGAGGCCTGTGCTTTAATAAGGAGCATTTATTGAAGATATTCTCTATGGAAGGCAAAAATGAAAGTCCCTGCTCATTAAGGCTTTCCATTAAACTAGGATGAAAGAATACACAAACTAATTTGATGCAAATTTGATGAAAAGTAATTTCAGGGGGTAGAAGCAGGGGCACTAACAATTGGGGTGGAGTGGGGCTGGGGAGATTAGATAAGGCCTTAGGAGGTGGCCCCGAGCCAAGCCAGGAAACCACCTGAGTGTACTAGTCATAGGTAAGGAGATAGTACATTCCAGTAATGGGTACAAAGGCAAAGAGAGGGAAGGGAGTCTTGTATCCAAGGAATGAGGTAAATCAGTTTGGCTGGAGTTTAGAAGGTAAGAGAGAAGGTAATGTCAAATTAGTTTGGAATTACAGATTGTAGCCCCAGGGGGGCTTTAAATATAAAACCTCAGGAGGGAGAGGTTTATATTTTACATTTCAGGCAATAGGAAAGACATAAAAAGATTGGTAATATGGCTAGATTTGTCAGTGGCAGAACTGAGACTAAAACTGAGATCAATTGATTACTGCACTTCTATGTATAACTTGACTTTGTATTTTAAGCATCCAGGGATTGGTCTTTGCATCCCAGGCACCCAGAACACAGTGGTTGCTTTTCCTTTGTGGGATTCATCTTTGCATCCCAGGTATCCAGCCATAGTGAGTGCTTAATAAACATTTTGCTTGTTTTACTTGTAGGGCACTGAGTCTAAAGGGACTGCTAGAGTTCTGGGACAGGAGTCTTTTGGTCTTAGAGATGAGGAATCAGAATAGGGCAGTTTTCAAGATTCCCAACTGGTCCCTGGAAAATTTGGGTCAACAGCTCAGCCAAGTGAACAAAGGAAACCCCAACCCCACGTGCTGCCAATCCCCTTAGGGGAAAAGCCAAGACAAACATTATTCTGTTTGTGTCAGCTAGGCTTGAGAGATTCCAGCTCAGCAGCCTCGGAGTTAGCCTCAGGAGGAGGCAGGGATAGGACGGACCATGGTCGCCGCTACCTCGAATGAACAGTTCCAGGGACTGTGATCCTCTCTGGAATTTTCCCAGACACCTCTCAGTCATCCACACCTCTCTCTGAGTTGCCCTGTCTGTAGCACCTCCGGTTTCCTTTAGCTATTTCAGAATTCCTTTGTCTTAAAACTACAGAACCAGGATCTAAGTTTTAAACCTAGACCACCGTGCGTCCCTCTCTTCTTCCTTTCCCTCCTCCTCCCCTCCATCCAGGGGAAACATATTTGAAATCTCAGAAATCTTGGGTGCGAATTCTCTGGATCTCACCTTTCTCATCTATAAAATGATCCCCAAGATCCCTAGCAGTTCAAAATAAATAACAGTTTCGCAGGTCCTGTCTACCTCTAAAATCTCTTGAAAAGAGGTTCCCGATAAATTTGTGTTCATGGATCAGTTGGGCTGACAGGCACTCCTGGGGCCAGTGCTGAGGTCACCCTTCCCAGGACACACACACACACACACACATATACACACACACTTTGCATCCCACTAGGCATTTGAAATGTCAGCTTGAAATTCTGCTGAGCCCTAAAGAGTAGAGCTGGAGGCGGCATCCCTCCCTACAATCCATGGACATTTGAAATGCCTGTGGAGAGGAAAACTGCCGGCTGACATTTACAGGGACCGTGGGCTAGAGAAAAGGGACGTGACTGGAGCCAGCCCCCTCCCTCTGGAGTTTCTGTATGAGCCGATGGCATGACTGGATGCTGCTGTGGCAGCAGTGGCAGGATTTTCCCCAAGGGTTGCCCACATGATACAATTCCCCATTTAAGCAGCAGCCCCCTTGCTGGCTGCCACTTCCTCATCAACTAACCTTGTCCCACTTGGGGGAAGCTGAACTTTCAGGTGTTGGTCAGAATCATTAAATGCTTTCAAGCCAAAAGGTTTTTAGAGTTTACCTAATTCAGTCCTTTCATAGTTTCTTCTGCTCCCATTTTCCCCACCCACAAAAGTTGGAGACCCCTCCCCCATTCAAGAAATTCAGGGAAAACCATGATATGGTACAATGAGTAACTGAGAATCAGTAGACTTGGATTCTAATTCTGGCCCTAGACACTACGTTGTTATATGTCCCTGCATAAATAACTTCCTTCTCAGCTTCAATTTCCTCATATATTAAATGGGAAATTGGCTAATTTCTCAGCTAGGGTCCAGGATCTTAAAACACAAACCCCAATTTGATAACAATATTTTGTAGAAATATTTTTATTTGTAATTCTACCTAATTTTTTTTAGTATTAAAAATGCAAAAAAAAAATGCAATGTTTACACTTCATCAGACTGTCAAGGAAGGACACAAATGTTAAGAATCTCTGCTTAGGTTGTGATGTTCACCAAGTTCTGAACCTGTGTTTAAAAGTGATTCTGTTTAAACGAATTTTAAATATCAGAATGCTAAAAAAAAAAAAAAAAAAAAAAGTAATAGTGGTCTTTAAAATAAGCAGGCTTGTGAGAATTGTTGGGAGCTTGCTAGAGTTAATAGGAAACTTTGAGCAATTTGACATTAATTAACTTTTTCCCAAGGCTGGCCTCAAGAGACTTGGGAAGGATAAGCAGGTGTCAGGTAGAGAGAAAAATTGTCTGAATGGAAAAACCCAGGGGTTCCTGCCGCTGCTGAGGAGGGGGTGGAAGGGGGGATGGGACACATTCAGCCTGAGGACAATGGCCAGACACTGCCTTGCTATTAAGGAAGAGGGGGGCCCTCAGCTCCTCCTCCTTCCCTTTCCCAGTCCCCCTAGTCATTTTCCTGCCCCAATCTTCAAAAGGAACCTCCCAGACGACAACACCCTGCAGCAGGCAAGCTGGCTGGCTTTGCTACCTCCTTTGTTTCCACATCCCTTTGGCTGGATGGCATTGGCTGTATCCTGATTTTAGGTGTTGGAGGGGAGGGCGGGTTGGCTACGTCTTTCATGATCTGGTTCTTCCTCTCTTGCCCCTCCCTCGATGCTACTTCTTTCTCTCTCATCCTACCCTCACCTTGGACAGCGGCGGTTTCTTCATCTTAGTCCTTTGAATTTTCTACCCCTAATTTGGATGCTACTGGCAGCCAGGTTATATTTCCGTATGTCAACTGGGGGAGATGAGGAAGGTCAGATGCTACAAAAAAAAAAAAAAAAAAAAAATTCTTCTTTGTGATGGTACTGGGGGAGAGGAGGGCCGGGAGGGAAGGGAGGCTTGGGTTTGGTTATAAGGAAAAAGCAGCACAATTAATTTAAGGTTGAAGGCAGAGTCCCACCCAAAAGGGAATATTCACTCATTTATTCATTCAAGAAGAGTTTATTAAGCTTCTACAATGAGCTATCAGTGCCTACGGAGCTAAGCGCTGCAGACACAAAGACAAAACAAAACAAAAAAAAATCTTGTTCTCAGAAAGCTATTCACCACATCCCTCCATCATAAACAAAGCTGAAAAGAGAGATCTTCTAGGCTATCTGATCCAACTCCCTTATTTTACAGATGTGAAAACTGAGGGAGGTATTAAGCACTGAGGCCCAAATTCAAACCCTTGTCTCTGCTGTCCAATGTCAGGGCTTTTTTCCTTTGTCCCACAATGCCTCCGAAAGAACACACACATAAAAGAAAAATATTAAATACAAATCAATTTCTGGGAGAAGGGCTTTGGCATTCTCCAATCTTAAAATAACAATCATTGACAATTATACAGTGCCTTAAAAATGCAAAGGGTTTTACATATATTATCTCATTTAAGCCTTTAAACAACTTGGTAAGGTAGATGCCATAGGTATTTTTGTCTCCATTTTATAAGGAAAAAAAGGTTAGGGGACTTTCCCAGAGAGATGACATATATAGTACAGCACTCTTGTTTTAAAGAAAACAGTGTTTGTTTGCAATAAAAATAAAACCCTATTATAGGCACACACAGAAATATGTGTAGGAACTGTGATTGTATGTGTGGGGACGTATATACATTCCGTGTTTAAGGCAACCATAATAAATAGAATGCTGACTGCGGCATCAGGAAGACCCAAGTTCAAATATGACCTCAGATACTTTCTAGCTGTGTGACTATGTACAAGACATATTACCTGTTTGCTTCAGTTTTTTCATCTGTTAAATGGGGATTATAATAGCACCTACCTCCTAGGTTTATAGGACATTTATCGTTTAAATATACAAAGGGAGTAAAATTTGATGGACTAGTGAAAGGGAGAATCAAAATTGAGTATAATGGGCAGCTAAGTGATGCAGTGAATAGAGTTCTATCTGCATTCTGGAGGATCTGAATTCAAACATAGCCAGAGATACTTACTAGTAGTGTGAACCTAAGCAACTCACTTTACCCTGTTTGCCTCAGTTTCCTCCTCAATCAAATGAGCTGGAGAAGGAAATGGCCAGCCAATCTAGCATCTTTGCCAAGAAAATCTACAGTGGCGTCAACAAGAATGGAACAGGACTGAAAATGATTGAATACAGCACAGGATTGTTGTGAGGCTCAAATGAGGTAATATATGTGAAACACTTTGCAAACTTGAAAGTGCTTTTAAAATGCTAATTATTATTATTATTTCTGGGCAATGCAATAAAGAAGTAGTATGGTATACTGTACTCAAGCTGTCTGAGTATGATAAAGTCATAGTTAACTTCTCTCTGCCTGATAAGACAGGATGATAATAAATGTATTATCTACTACACAGGCTTGATGGGAAAAAAGCACTTTGCAAAACTTAAAACTGCTATAGAATTGTGAGTTTGGGGGACACATACACACATTTTTGTTGGTTGTTTTTTAAACAAATGGGTTTTTGGTTTGTTTGTTTTGCTCTGAAAAAAAAAAAAACTGCATCCATTCAGCACAGGAAGCTGTTTTGTCAACTTTCTCAGATCTGACTAAGACTTGGGTGCTCACAGGCAGCAGATGTCTTCTTCTATATATAGTTTTAGTAATGGGGAGCAGAAAGAACGATTAGTTTGATTAAAGGAATGCTATGAAAGGTAGGAATGCTAAGAAGAAAATAGATGCCTCTTCTAACAGATTATAAACCAAGAATTAAGGGCTTTTGATATGAAACCCTTCTGAAACTGCCCTCCAACCCAAAACAGTTAGAAATGCATTCACAGTTTTGGGTTTTCTTTTTTGTTTGCTTTTTAACCTGAACATAAAATGAGAAAAGCTTAAAGATTTTTCCTTGAAGAATAGGCAACAGTAGAGTTAGGTTTAGTGGTGATCAATAATAGCTGAAGTTTAATCCAGAAGACTTTTTTTTTTAACTCTTGCTCTAAGTGTATATGTATATGCAATTGCTGATAACTACAGATTGGTTAATATTTATGCTTTCTTATTCTATTGAAGAGTCATTCCCTCCCCCAAAGTTTAATTTGACTGAATCATAAGTTGTGAGGTCATAGTTATACCTATGAAAAACCTGACTGGTTTGCCACTGAGCAGCAAGGCCCTAGATACTACCGTTCTCCTAGGGTTAACTTATTCAACTATATCTATGGCTCAAGGTTAACTTGGAAAACCCAAACTGAAAACCAGTAGCCTTCTATAAAACAGTCCCCATTCTCCTCATACGGTGGAATCCTCTTGGAATTCCTTTCTTGGGGATAGGACAGGGACCATGGAGAAGAGAAAGAGTGATGAAAAAGAGCAACATCTTTGCAAGGTATAAGAAAAAAAAAGTGTTTGAAAGTGGTTTTGTTGGTCACAGTTTGGGGGTAGAGGGCTTTTGCTCAGGAATAGGATGTGATTACATTAGTGTCATAGTCTGATCTAGACTCATGTTGGCACCCATTCTTGGGTATGCTTCTGAAGTTTTTAGCACCACTTTCTCTAGGAAGCAGCTCTGAGAGCTGCTGTGTGACTTCCTAGCTGTGGGCCCCCACTTTAGTCAGGATTCTGTGTCCTATACATCACCCACAGATCTCCAGGTTTACCTATAATGCCATCTTGTTTCGTTCTGTCCTCCCTGGACAAATAATCCATCCCCCTGACTTAAAACTCTACCACATCTTTAAAGGCATCCCTTCACTCTGGTCCCAATTCTTTAAATGGTAGTAAATTCATTTAATCTACCAATCAGTGGACAGCTACTGGATTAATGTTTAACACTACAGCTAGAGGGATGGGGATGAAGGGAAAACATAAGGAGATGGGCAACCTCTCTTCCCCAATCCATCACCCCCTCCTCCTGGACCTTACCATGGCCCTACTCTACCCTTCCCCTTAGGCAAGCTCCAGGCTTGGCTCCCTGAGGCCCCCTACTGGTGTCTGTCACACCTCTCCTGCTTGACCCAGGCAGTCAGTCCCAATCTTATTGAAGAAGAGATTTGACTTTTCCCTCCCAATACTTTCCAAAACAGATATTTTTAAACCACATTATTGGAGGAAGGAGTAATAAAATAAGAGGGCTTCTTTAGGTCTCATTAATCAATCCCAATCTTTTAATCTCACTCACAATAGACAATTTCTTTTTAGGTTCTCTCTTTCTGGCTGAGTCTTATCTCTCAAACTAGAGAACTTATTTCCAAAGTATCCATGCTAGAGGAGAGACAGAAGAATGGAAACTTAATTAGCTCTGGAGTCAGGAGAGCTGCTTTCATATTCCAACAAATGTGACCTTATTCACTCGCTTAACTCTAGGTTACGGTTTCTTCATCTGTAAAAATGGGTCTGCCTTCCCACCAGTTATAGGGTTAATGACCTGTAATTACACAGGCAAGGACCAAGCAAGGAAACACCTCCACCAATATAAATCACACTTTCTCTCTAGAGCACTAAGGAAGACAGGTGACTTGGCTAGTAGATGTCAGAAGCCAGACTGGAACCCAAACATTCTTGGTTTTGAGTCATCCCTGTTTCTATTCTGCCAGGCTAACTCTCTGAATGTACAGAGGAGATTGCTTTGCAAACAAAGCACTATGAAAATGTGAGTTCATTTTTGTTATCTCTGTTCTAGCCATCAATTCAGTTTGGCTAAACTTTGGTCAGTGCCTCTGCTTTTCTGGAATCTGTTTCCTTTAGACCTTAATACTGGTTCCAGAGAAGCCTCCTCATTTTACATGAGAAGATAGATAAGCCCAGAAAAGAAATCAGCTCATTCAAAGTTACATAGCAATTTATTCACACAGCCAGGCTGGGAGACTCCTGAAGCTCAATTCAATACTTTTTCCAGGATCTCACGTGGTTTGATTTCTCCATCTTAGCTAGGAGCTTTAATGGTTTGCCAAAATGTTAGTTAGGGCATTATTAATTATAAATGAGTCCTAAAGAAATATGATAGGGAAGGGAGGGGGAGATAAGGAAGACCAAGAAAAGGAAGGGTTAGAAATGAAGTTTGGGAAAGCTATGTTTTTAGCCAGAAGTCTCAGAGAGTACATGGAGGTTGGGAGGAAAACCTGAATGTAGAGTATAACTTTGTCACTGAAATAACTCCCCTGATATTGGGGTAGTCCTTGTCTTGGAAGAGAATGAGAGACTTCTTTTGCTGAATTTTATTTTATTTTTGTTTTTAAAAGTAGTTTTTTTATTTTCAAAATATATGCAAAGATTATTTTCAACATTCACCCTTGCAAAATCTTGTGTTCCAAAATTTTCTCCCTCTTTTCCCTTCACCCCTCCCCTAGACATTAAGTAATCCAATACATGTTAAATATGTACAATTCTTCTATACATATTTCCACATTTATTATGCTGCACAAGAAAAATCAGGCCAAAAAGGAGGAAAAAATGAGAAAGAAAACAAAAAACCAAGCAAGCAGCAGCAAAAAATACTATGCTATGATCCACTTTCAGTCCTGACAGTTCTCTCTCTATAAAACAGATGTGATGGCTCTCTCTTTTTTTTTTTAATTTATTTTATTTTATTTTTATTTTATTTAATAGCCTTTTATTTACAGGTTATATGCATGGGTAACTTTACAGCATTAACAATTGCCAAACCTCTTGTTCCAATTTTTCACCTCTTACCCCCCCACCCCCTCCCCTAGATGGCAGGATGACCAGTAGATGTTAAATATATTTAAAATATAAATTAGATACACAATAAGTATACATGACCAAAACGTTATTTTGCTGTACAAAAAGAATCAGACTTTGAAATATTGTACAATTAGCTTGTGAAGGAAATCAAAAATGCAGGTGGGCATAAATATAGGGATTGGGAATTCAATCTAATGGTTTTTAGTCATCTCCCAGAGTTCTTTCTCTGGGCGTAGCTGGTTAAGTTCATTACTGCTCCATTGGAAATGATTTGGTTGATCTCGTTGCTGAGGATGGCCAGGTCCATCAGAACTGGTCATCATATAATATTGTTGTTGAAGTATATAATGATCTCCTGGTCCTGCTCATTTCACTCAGCATGTGATGGCTCTCTTCATCACAAGTCTGTTACAATTGGCCTGAATCACTATATTGTTAAAAAGAGCCACATCCATTTGAATTAATCTTTGCATAGTCTTGTTGTTGCTGTGTATAATATTCTCTTGGTTCTATTCACTTCACTTAGGATCAGTTCATGTAAGTCTCTCCAGGACTCTCTGAAATCATCCTGCTGATTGTCTTATAAAACAATAATATTCCATAACATTCATACAACATAACTTGAGAATGAGAGAATCTTAAACTCTAGCAGAGGCTTCTGGGAAATCAAGACTTGACCTTATATGATTAAGGTTAAGAATCTGCCACATCTGTGAGGTCCTTCAGCCTAGAAGACAAGTCACTAATGGGCAGTATCTTGAGAATAATGTGTGTGGGAAGGAAAACACCAAAATCTACTTAAAAGGCAGAAGCTTCAATCCATCCATAATCACTTGATTCGATGAGTGTCAATAGATTTACTTCATTAAGATTAATAATTTAATAAAAAGGTGAAATGGATTGTCTTGGAAGGTAATGAGTACTCCATCACTGGGAGTCTTTAAAAGGATATTGTAGATGTGTTTTGTTCATATAGAGATTGGATTGGTCTGAAATTCCTCTGACTCTGAGATTCTGTGATTTTTATAATATTAAATTCCAGGTGCTTTAACAGAGCAGAGGATGAGTATAAAACAAGCAAGCCATGGTCTCCACTTCCAATAATTTACAGTCCAGCTGGGAAAATAAGAATAACATGCAAGGAACAACCATTAGTCACTGACTCCACAGGACTGGGAGTTAGCTCCCAATGCAGCAAAAGACCACAGTGTTCTGGGGTAAGTTTGGAAAGCCTTGTTTATAGGAGCTGAGCCTCAGAGATCCATTAGTATTGGGGGGAGGGAAAGGTGCTAGTGTGGAGCCAAACTTTGCAGCAAATCTGTTGCAAGTTTAAGGTAAGGTACAATTAAGTGTCTTTCTAGAAGCATAACGACAGGGAAGGGAACAGGTCTTTGTATCAGGGCATTAAATTTAGGGGGTGCTAACAGCACATGGAGTCAGTCTTTCAGCAGCACAGAAACAAGAGCTGAGAATCTTATTAAGTATGAATTATTAGCTAAAATAGAAAACTATTAGATGGTTAGTTGGGGGCAAACTTTCCAATTAAATTTCTTTTTTTAACATGTCCAGTTTTTTTCTCCCATCCAATCCATCCCTGCCTTGTTCTGGTATCCAATCTTTTTGACATTAGGGTGTAATCCTATATCCCTATCTTCCCTCTCCTAACCTTGGACATGCAATCATACCCTCAAAATCCCTTTTTGTGGCTCCAGCACCAACCCTCAACAAAATGGCAATATAGACAATCATAGATTTTTCCTTCCTCCTTTTAAAATTTTTTTAAAAGTTTTATTGATTTATTCTTAATAATTGGTGTTAAAAATTTTGGAATCTTTCAAATATGCAGGATCCTTCAAAGTAACTGCCAAAAATCTTATTAATACCCTTTGTCATCTTTTTTCTGCTTTCCCCCCCAAAAAATGTATGTATCTCACATAAATAACAAATAAATAATTGATAAATAAATGAATGAATAAATAAATAAGCCCAGTGAATGGAGAAACAAACTGGGGCAAAATCTGTATACATTCTTATAATCTTCAAGTTTTCCACCCAAGATACATTATTCCTTGTAATCCTCATCTTACATTATTGTGACCTCTTCTTTCAGGGTTTCCTCTTTCACACCTGTCTCACATGAAGAGATGGACAATCTCCTCAAGTGATCCTGAGAATGTGAAAGAGGGGGGAGAGTTTCTCCAATTGCTGTGATTTACTCTCCCTCCTCCTCTTCTATTCAAGCTCTTTGGCTAAAGGAAAAAAACTCTTCTTTTCTTTTTTTTTTTTATCTTTATTTATTTATTTAATTATTTTTGCATAGCCCTCTCTATACTCTCTGTTTTTTCTACCCAACTAGGCTGTAATCTCCAGGAGGGCAGGAGCCATGTCTTCATCATCTCTGTATCTCCCTTCTCCAAGCCTAGAGTAGTGCTTGGAAAATTAGTCTTCAGTGCATATCATTTTCTCAAATTTTCTCAAATTCACTGTATTTGTTTGCTTCCCTGTAATGTTCTTTATTTTTATTTTTGAGAGGTCAGGACCTGTGATTTCATTGGTGCAGCAGATTTGCAACTGTTCTGCAACTTCTAACTTGTAGTCTTTGAGAGGCTTGGGGGCATTGATAGGTGAAGTGACTTGTTTGGTCCAGGATCACATAGTCTGGATGGGAAGCAATCCTTGAAACCCTGTTTTGTCATGACTTCCTTCCCATGCACCACACCACCCAGACTCTCAATGTTTTGTTTTGTTTTCGTTTTTGTTTATGTTTCTCCCTCCTCCCCCCAACAGACAACTGAGACAAAATCAGTACAGATATGGGGGGGAGGGCAACTCTGGCATCCCAGCATCCCAGTTCCCTAATTTTACTCCATAATTTGCACTACAAATAAAGTATTAGGAGTATTTTTAATATGTCAAATTTTGGGGTTTTTTTGTTAATTTACATTACGTTGTTAATTAACATTGACAAATGTTAATATGTCAAAAAAATTTAAGTGTCTAAAATAGAGTGAAATCCATTAAGAAAGTGAAACCCTAGGAAGATGCCCGAGACAATGCAAAGTCCACAACTGAAAGCCGACAAATCTACCAGCCATGTGAGTACAATGTTATCATTACTCATTGTTAACAACTTTTGTTTTGTTTTGCTTTGCTTTTTTAAAATGAAAGTCTTATTGATGCTCTTTTTAAAAATACCCCAAAGCTTCCCACCCCCTACCTCCAACAGAGTCCTCATTGGTAACAAAGGGAGGGCTGATGGTTTGAATGTTTATTTGGAAACTTTTGTTGCCTCGAAATAAAGTGTATCCATTTTTTAAAAACTGCACTAGATTTGCACGCACCAAATGGCAAAGGAAATCTTCCAGACTCTTAGCTTTGCAAGCCTCAACAGGTGGTTGAAATATTTCAAATAATATTAGATAATAATAGATAGTCTAAAGGAATTTTTTTCCCCAACAGCCACTTTTGTTTGTAATAGGACTTGAAACGTATATAAGAAAGTTCCTGTCACCCAAATTCTTGGCATTGTCCAGTGGCTCAACTTCAGAAATTTTCTGATTTTATCAGTGGAAATGACATCAAAGAAACATCACAGCCTGCCTTGGTGCTCTCCCCCAAGGAACTTGGGACTTGTAGCTGAACTTGTCCATCTGACTTGTAGCTGAAACTGTCCATATGCCATCTCCCCCCTTGGAATGTGAGCTCTGCAAAAGCAGGGACTGTCTCCCTTTTCTATTAGAATCCTCAGTGCTTAGCACATCATTCATTCATATAAATTTCAACTATTTAAGGCAGTGGAGTAGCATGGGAAGAGTTATTTGGAGCCAGAGGATCTGACCTCAGATATGGTCTCATACCAGGGATGTGTTGGAACTACCTCGGAAAGACTGCTGATTGTGAAATTTTCAGTGTGAGCATTTATGGTCTGGAAACAAAATGTTACAAATCAGGGCTTGATTTAATGTTTTGTCTAGACACGGAGAAAGTGTTAACAATGCAGGCATGTTAAGATAGAATGCTGGGCCCAGATAAACTGTCTAGCTGAGTGACTTTGGCCAAGTCATTTAACTTATAATAATAATAACTACCTGGAAGGGTTGTTTTAAGGATCAAATGAGATATTTTTTCATGCTTCATACATTGTTATTGCTAATAAATGCTATTAGTTTTATATATATAAAACATTATATAAATATAATTAGTGTTACTCTTGTTATGGCTAGTCATAATTAATAATTATTATAAAGTATATATTTATAAATTATTATAAAATAATAAATTAAACATTTACTATATTCCCCATAATCTATATGACCTTAGGCATATTAGATCACATTTTATAAATGACCTTTCTCATCTGTAAAATGGAACAATCAGACTGGATCACCAGTTAGGTTCCTTCTGTGGTCCTGTGAACACGATATGCATCAGCATCTTGGGTTCAAATCTTTCAGATTTTAGCACTTGCACCTAAAATGGAAAGTCAAGTTTTTTTGTTTGTTTGTTTGTTTGCTTTTTTTTTTTTTTTTTTGGAAAGTCAAGTTTTAAAAGAATGAGCAATATCCAGATAGTCAGTGTTTAGTCCTGGTTCAGCATTCTGGCTAAGACTTAAGAACTCAAGAATTAGATATTATACCTTCAATCCTATTTGAGTGATATTGCTTTATCTCTCTTGGTCTGTGATCAACAGAAGGCGATGTTCTAAAAATGGGTCATGACAATAGAATGGCCCGGCCTGGGCCTCTGCACAGAGGTACACAGGTTCCAGCTCCCGGGGGCAGGTAAGGTACAATACCTCTCATCAGGGTATTATTTAATCACATGGGACTTGAAGAAGGTGGATGCTTCCAAGAGCCTCTCTGACAGAGACAATCTGGGTCACATAGATCAGTTCAGTAATGCAGCCCCACCTTTCTTCCCCTGGGATAATTGGGCCCCAAATCATTTCAGAAAGAATTCTAGGCCAAAGACTCAGTTACAAATTGGCACATGAGGGTATATTCAGGTAATTGTGTGGTTTGTTTGTTTTTTTTCTCTCTCTGGAATGTCAATTGCTATAAAATCCTCTGCTGGGGCCACTTTTTGAATAATCAGCACAGATTCTACTTTTTTTTTCCCCTCCTAAATTCTTTTAAAATCATCTGCTCCAGTCAGGGCTCATGCTGAAATCAGTGAGAGCTATATCTTTGCTTGGCACTACTGCCTGCCATCAAGAGGCATTCATTAAATACCTGTGAGCCAGGTACACAGGTAAATGTGGGCACCTGGAGGTCAGGGTTCACTGGCTCTTATTATATTTGTATCCCCGAGGCCCATCCCAGGGCTTGGCACATAGCAGGCCCTTGGGAAATACATGACTGCTTGATTGGGTGATCTTTGGAGTACTCTGGCCACACTTCTATTGTGTGTTCCACATGGGTTTCATCCAGGATGGCTTCAAGAACCAAAAGAACTGACTTTAAAGCACAGTTTTTACTTTTCTCTTATCTCCAAATACAGAGCAATTATCCTGAATGCAGAATTTTCTTCCAGAGATAAATCTTTCTTTTTAAAAAAATTTTATTACCATTGGTTTTTATGATATTTACATTTTTGAATATATCCTTTCTTTTTTTTGCTCCAAAAATCCTTACAATCTCTTTTTTTTAATTTAGTATTTTATTTTTCCCCAGTTACATAAAAAACAATTTTCAACACTCATTTCTTAAAATCAAATTCTAAATTCTCTGCCTCCTTCCTCAACCCCCTCATTGAAAAACAAGCAATTTGGTATAGATTATACATGTGTAGTCATGCAAAACATCCAATATAGCTTTTCTGGGGTATTTGGATGGCATCTAGATTTAAAGAAGTATTGGAGAAAATGTTAATGATGCAGGCACACTGGGTGGAATGCTAGATTTGGGAAGACCTGAGTTTAAATCTATCCTCAGACATTTATTAGAAATGTGATCTTTTGCCATGTAGAGGAAGAGGTAGAAGAAAAAGGGGTGGGGGGAAGGAATGGGAACATGAGGTTTTTCAAGGGTCAATGTTGAAAAATTATCCCTGCATATGTTTTGAAAATAAAAAACTTCAATTAAAAAAAAAAAGAAATGTGATGCGTATTCCAATAGACTTGGGATGGACAGAGCCATTTGCATCCAGAAAGAGAACTATGGAGATTGAATGTGTATCAAAGCATAGTATTTTCACTTTTTGTTATTGTTTGTTCCCTTATTTTTTTTCTTGTATTTTTTTCTTTTTTGATTTTATTTTTCTTACACAAGGTGCAATATGATGACTATGGAAATATATTTAGAAGACTAATATGTGTCCAACCTATATTGAATTGCTTGTAATTTTGGGAAGCAGCAAGGGGGAGATAGCGGGAGAAATTTGGAACCCAAGGCTTTGAATACCATAAAAAAAATTAAAATCTGGACAATAAAAAAAGAGATGTGATACTTGGGGCAGCTAGATCAAGAGAGCACCAGTCCTAGAGTCAGGAGGAACTGAATTCAAATCCAACCTCAGACACTTAAATGCTCCCTGGCTGTATGACCCTGGACAAGTCACTTCATCCCAATTGCTTTGCAAAAATAAAGAAATGCTACATTGGGCAAATCACTTAACCTCTGTTTGCCTCAGTTTCCTCTGTTGTAAAATAGTGATAATAATAGCACCTACATCACAGCATTGTGAGGATCAAATGAGATATTTGCAAAGAGCTTAGCACAGGGCCTGGTATATAGCAGGCACCATATAAATTTTTCTTTTTCTCTTCCACTCAGAGACCTATCCTTTAGAACAAGAATAAAAAAGAAGGGAGGAGGGGGGAGTTCCTCAAGCCTGCAAAGAAGGGAGGGAGGTGTGCTCTAGTATCTCTTTTTGGAGTCAAGCACGGTCATTAAAATTACATAGTGTTCAGTTCCTATTCTGTGATTGTTATTGTTGGGATCGGTTTTTCTAAGCTATTTTAGAATCCCTGGCTTCCTCTGAGAGGCAGCTCAGGTGTCATGGGAGACCTTGGCTGATCTTCCCCCCAGTTGCTATGGTTCTCTGCCCATTGGGAAATTATTTTGTATATTTTTCCCTCTTCTCTTATTTGTGGATGTGATATAGTCCACCTCCCCCACCTCCCAAAGCAGAGACTTTCACTTTTCTCTTTATGTCTCTAGCACCTAATAGAGTGTCAAGCACACTGTTGGAATTTAATGAATATTTTATTGAATTAAACCTAATCACGGAGGAAAAAATTCTTCACTTTCTAGATTTTCACAGATAGGACCTGGGGATGTATCAAGGTCTCTTAGTTTCTGTACAATAAATCTAGTTAGCCTTCTTCCCACCCCACCCCACTAATTGCTAGCATTTTATACAGTGCTTTAAAGTTTACAAAGAACTTTACTTATTTCATCTCGCTCCACCCTCACAACCACCCTTGAAGTAGGTGCTGTTATTATCCTTATTTTACAGATGAGAAAACAAGCTGAATAAGCTAACTTACCCAGGTCGCACACCTGAGGGAGGATTTGAACTCGGGTCTTCCTGACTCCAATTCTAGCCCTCTCATCCATTACACCCCCTAGTAGCCTAAAAAACAAACCTTTGAAAAAGGAAACAATTTCCCTGAAAGTGCTTACCATCAATAGAAGAGCTTCCTACTGTGTCTGAGAGGAGACTTTTCCTGGGCTCCTTTGGGAGAGCGATCTCTCTATACAAGGGGATGCCTTTTAATTCTGCAGTGTATTAAAGTATGTCTCTCTGGAGAAGGAGACTGGGCCATGGTGCAGACAGAACGAGGACTCACTTTTCAGACATGGCCAATGTGCCCATTTTCTTTGCTTGACCGTATTTATTTGTTACAGCACACAGGACACTGGACTTGAATTCAAATGCAGCCTCAGACACTTCCTAGCTATTTGTCTCTGGGCAAGCCACTTATGTATGTTCTCTCTGCCTCCTTTTTCCTCATCTGTAAAATGGGAGCTAATAATAGCACATAATAGTAGATTATTGGGAGGGTGGAATGAGATAACATATGCAAAGCATTTTGCAAAGCTTAAGGGCTAAATAAATGCATGCAAATAATGGGAGAGAAGAAACACCTCTAGACTCATTGTACAGAAACTAGATTCACTCCTAGGTTCTATCTATGGAAAACTAGAATGTTAACTGTTATTATGACTAGGGTGGGTTGTATGGGAAGAATGGAGTGGCGAGTTTCTGGATGTTATGGTGATGTTTTTTTAAAAAAAAAAAAAAGGCACTAATAAGACTTTTAAAAATATATATTTTTTATTTTTTATGTTAAACATTTACATTTTTTTAAAACATTTCCATATGAGTCATATTGGAAGAGAAAAATCAGAACAAAAGGGAAAAACCATGAGAGAAAAAAAATTAAAAAAGGTGAAAATAATGATGCATTGATCCACATTCAGTCTCCATAGGTCTCTCCCTGGATAGAAATGGCATTTTCCATCCAAAGTTTATTGAGATTACATTAAATCACTGAATTGAACCATGTCTATTATAGTTGATCATAACAAAATCTTGTTGCTATGTACAATAGTTCCCTGGTTCTACTTCTTGCTTCACTCAGCACTAATTTTTTAAGTTTTTAAAAATTTTATTTTTTTTGTTGCAAAGACCAGATCTTCTATAGGTACCACTAGCTAATATGAGGCCCACAAAGAGAAATGCTCATTCTTAATGAGAGTCGACTGTAATTTTTCAGCTGAAGTTCTGAAGGTCTCAAATTTTGCTGGATTCTTTGGTAAAATTAAAGATAATGGTTACTGCAGAGAAGACAGGAAAAGCAGAAGTCACTGAAAAGAGTGATAGCTCTTGAATGAGAAGTCAATTTTTCAGTCTTGTCTGACTCTTCCTAACCCCATTTGGGTTTTGTTGGTTTTTTTGCGGGGGCAAAGATTACTAGAGTAGTTTGGCATTTCCTTCTCCAGCTAATTTTTCAAATGAGGAAATTGAGGCAAACAGATTAACATGACCTGCCCAGGATCACACAGCTAGTAAATGTCTGAAGTCAGATTTTAACTCAGGAAAATGAGTCTTCCTGACTCCAGGCCAGGTACTTTAACTGCATCCCACGTTCAAATCTTGCCTCTTAGCATTACCTGTGTGACCATGAACAAGTATAGGGTTCATTTTCTTCATCCATTGAAGAAAAAGAAAAGGGGGAAGGTTGGAATAGATGACCTCTGATATTTCTTCTAGATCAATGACCCTAGGACTCAAGTTGTGATAAAATATGAAAATCTTTGCAATTCTTCTTGTTGTCTGAGAACTTAGGGAGGAGAGTGAGGAGAGAAATAGAGAAGGTGGAGAACCAATAGGCAGGTGGACAGGTAGCCCTGGGCATCATAAGGGAGAAAGGTGGGTCCCCTCTATAGAACAAGTCCTTCAGGGCGGTCTGACTCACTGTTTTTGTATCAAGCCTCATTCCACAGAGATTCATTCCACAAATATTTATTAAGTGACGGCTATGTACCCAGACTCCTCCAGAGGCCTCCTCAGACTGATGTCTTATCATGGCACAAAAGTGACCCTGGGGCCTTGAAGAATATGCCAGTGGATAATAAGCTGGGGCTGGTTCCTACAAAAGCTTTCAGGATATCCTAGCCGTGGCCTGAGTGTCAGGCTTAGCTAGCTAGATGCCCATCATCTAAAGGTTAAGGTTGACCACCAGGAAATTATTATTTTAGTCACAGCAATTTACAAAGACCATTGATTAAGGTTCGGTTGCCATCTCTGTGGTGGAAGGAGTTGGAGTATGGGGTGCTCAAGGAGAATTTGGTGTGAGGGCTTGCCAACCCCCTTTCAAAGTTGCTCTTATCCCCTTGGTGTTTACCTGGCACTTAACTCTTACCTGTGGCTCCAAGAAGCTGTAGCATGTGTAGTAACCCCACCCCAGTAAATTGTCTAGGCAGACAGGCTAAACCAGGTTGTGGATAACCCATGGGCCTCAAAGCCATCAGTGAATTAGTGGGGTGTTTACTCCAAGCATGTGGACACTCCCTGGTGGAATGGGCAGATGAGAACAATTTGTTCCAATGGCCAGTGGCTTGAAGCAGGTGCGATGGGGTGCTTAGAATTTGGTTAGACATTGAAGTAACCAAGGGATCCACTGCATTTCAGCCATTGTCAATCTTCCTCACTTCTGACAGACTGATGACTTTGTGCGAATTGCCTCACTTAAATCCAATTTACTGTCAAGATGTCACCCTGTGATGTCACTGGTCCTCTTTGAAGATGAAGGACAAACAATAACCACATGAAAAAAAAATCAGAGAAAATCAAAGAATGGACACAGAGTGCTATGTTGGGCTCTGGGGGATAAAGCAGACATGGTTCCTGAATTCATGCAGTTTGTAGTTCAGCTCCTCACTCATGTCTTTGCCAAAAAAAAAAACCCCAAAGGGGTCATGAACACTTGGGCATGACTTAGACAAGCTCAGCAATAACAATGATAGCCTTAGCACCTAGGGACTCATCTGAAGGCTGGGGAGCTCAGGTCTTCATTCATCTTGCTGTTGGCTACTGGATACCAGAGCCTCAACTGCCATGCAAAGCTCTCCAAAGCTATCAATAGAAATTCTCTTTGAACAAAAGGGTTAAGAGATATGGCAATCCATTCTAAAGGAAATTTTTTCATTTCTTGAATTCAGTATTTATTAAGTTTCTACCAGACAGTGGTGATACAAACACCAAAGAATGAAAGCCACATCACAATAGCTTGTTTGGGTACTGAGGTAGGAGACATCAGCTGCTCAGCCTGCCTGTTTGCCCAGTTGTTGTTTTTTTTTTTTAAAGGAAGGAAAAAAAAGAGGTTTCCATGGTAACCTGTGGACTCAAGTTGGCTCCTGACTGGGAGGTTATAGTTTAAAAGCAGACCATGATGCTTTGAAAGCACTCCCCTCCCTTTCCATAATTCAAAAGAAAAAAACAGCAGAGAGCTCATGAAAAGTCCATGACATGAGTAGGAATGTGAATGAGTCAGCTTACTAAAAATGGCCTGGAGTCATTCATAACACCACGGAAGTCAGAGTTGGAAGGTCCATCTTACCCTTCTCTAGGCCTTCCTCCCTGCAATGCAGAAATTCCTTCTACAACATTCCTGATGGGTGGTCATCCACCTGCTCAAACACTTCCATTCCCAATGAACTCCCCATCTTCTAAGGAGGCCCCCTCCAAGGCCAGACATCGCCGATTGTTTTTACTTCCCCAGGATCATTCACATCTGTCCTCTCTTTTCACCTTATCACCTCTCCTGTTAAACTATAAATACCTCTTACCTCTGATCTGTCTCCACCTCCAATCCCTCCTTTACAAAGAAGATCCAAGGAATCTTCTTAATACATTAATCTGATCTTGTCACTCCTCTGCTCAACTATCTTCAATAACTGTCTTGTGACTTATTAAGAGAAATAGAAACTTTTTATCCTGGCATCAAAGGCCCTTTGCAAGACCCCCTTGATGTCTTCAAGCTAAGTGATTCCTAATTTTCATCCTGTCTTCTCTTGTCTTTTTGATTTTTCACTGCCCACTGTATAGGAGATCCCCTATTACCTATTTTTTTTTTTTTTTACTCTCTTCATTTAAGGTCCCACTCAGATGCCATCTCTTCTAGGAAATCTTCCTAATTTACTTCCTTGCTAGAGAGGATCATTCAATCTTTGAATCTTTCAGATCATTGTTTGACTTCTCTCATGCACCAAATCACTTTATAATTTATATCATAATTATAAGTTGGAAAATGTGCTTTCTTTTTTTCTCCCCATTTCTAATTTATTTATTTTTTAGATTATACAGAACAGAAGGGAAAAACCATGAGGAAAAAAAAAAGAAAATTGTATGCATTGAACCACATTCAGTATCCATTATTATTCAGTATCTATTAGAATTGCCTGTAACCACCTCATTGTTGAAAAGAATCAACTCCATCACATTTGATCATCACATAATCTTGTTGTACACAATGTTTTCCTGGTTCTGCTTGTTTCATTCAACATCAGTTCATATAAATCTTTTCTAAAATCAGCCTGTTCATCATTTTTTATAGAACAGTAATATTCCATTACATTCATATTATAACATACTCATTTTCCAATTCTTTGCCACCACAAAAAGAACTGCTACAAACATTTTTGCACATATGGGTCCCTTTTCTTCTTTTATGATTTTTTGGGGATACAGATCTAATAGTGGTACTGCTGGATCAAAGAATATGCATGATTTTATAGCCCTTTGAACATAGTTTCAAATTGCTCTCTAGAATGGTTGGATCTGTTCACAACTCCACCAAAAATGTATTAATGTCCCGGTTTTCCCACATCCCCTTCAACATTTTTCATTATCTTTTCTTATCATCTTAGTCAGTCTGATAGGTGTGAGATGGTACCTCAGAATTGTTTTAATTTGCATTTCTCTAATCAATAGTGATTTAGAGCATTTTTTTTCCATATGACTATAAGTGGCTTTAATTCCTTCAGCTGAGAATTGTCTGTGCATATCCTTTGACCATTTATCAATTGGGAAGTGATTTTTATTTTTATAAAATTGATTGAGTTTTCTGTGTATTTTAGAAATAAGTCCTTTATCAGAAATACTGGCTGTAAAAAAAAAATGTTTTCCAGCTTTCTCCTTTCCTTCTAATCTTGGCTGCATTGGTTTAGTTTGTGCAAAAACTTTTTAATTTAATGTAATCAAAGTTATCCATTTTGTATTTCATAGTGTTCTCTAGTTCTTCTTTGGTCATAAATTCCTTCCTTCTCCACAAATTTGATATGTAAACTATCCCTTGCTCTCCTAATTTGCTTACAGTATCACCCTTTATGGGGTGTGAGATGTACATCTATGCCTAGTTTCTGCCATACTCTTTTCCAGTGTTTCCAGCAATTTTTGTCAGATAGTGAATTCTTATCACAGAAACTAGATTCTTCGAGTTTATCAAACATAGTACTTTCTAATTGTATTTCACCTTTTATTAATCTAGTTTCAAATAGTTACCTTTCATGAACTCTTTGTCTAGATTAAACTCACCTGATAACACATAATATTTTACCTTTTTTCACTGTACTTTTGCTCAAGTGGTCTCCTATATCTGGAATTCACTCCCTTCTTAACTCCCAAGCATCCTTCAAAGCACAGCTCATGTAAGGCCTTTCCTCAATCCCCCACTTATTGGCACACTCTCCCTCTGGAAATTGAGAACATGTTGTATTCTCCTTCCCTACAGAAGTTAAGCTCCCTGAGGGTAGGGCCTGCTTTGTCTTTGTATTCTCAGTGCCAGACATATAGTAAGACTTTAATAAATGTTTGTTGAATTTAATTGATTTTGTATACATCTCCTCTTCCTACTAGGCCATAAAGTCCTTGAAAACATGTTCTGACATTTTTTCCATTTTGATCTTTCCAGCACTCAGCAGAGAACATTCTATTCATTTTGTTGCTGTTCAGTTGTTTCCCTTGTATCTGATTCCTTGTGGCCCTATTTGGGGTTTTCCTGGCAAAGACACTCAAATGGTTTGCCATTTCCTTCTCCAGCTCATTTTACAGATGAAGAACTGAGGCAAACAGGGTGAAGTGACTTGCCCAGAATCACACAGCCAGTAAATCTCTGAGGCTGGATTTGAACTGAGAAAGAATGAATCTCTTCCTGACTCCAGAGGAGGTATTTTATCCATTGTGCCATCTAGTTGCCCTTCCTCCCCATAGCAGGAGCTTAATAAATACTTGTGAAATTATTGTTGTCAGTTATTAATAACTTCTTCCCTACAGTGAACCAAAATGAGTTTTCCTCTAGCTTAGGTTTATAGATCTGCAGCTAGAAGGGACCTCAGAAGGCATCTAGTCCAACCCTTTCATTTCACAGATGAACAAATGGAGGTCCATGAAAGCTAAATAACTTGCAAGATTTGAACCCTGAGCTCTGCCTTTCCTCTGTACCATGCTACCTCCCATAGCCTTCATTCTGTTCTCTGGGATCCTTCAGAATATACCTAATTTTTCTTTTATGAGAGCACTTCAAATATCCAGAAGGAATAAAAGTTGGTAAACTAGTATTTAAATGAAGAGGTGAAGTTAAATTGAGACCTCAGGATAAAAGGGCACTAGGTGGCACAGTGGATAGAGTGCCAGGCCTGGAATCAGGGAGATCTGAATTCAAATTTGACCTCAGACACTTATCGACAATGTGATCCCTGTTTGCCTCAGTTTTCTCATCTGACAAATGAACTAGAGAAAAAAATGGCAAACCACTCTAGAATCTCTACCAAGAAAATCCCAAATGGGGACACAGAGAACTGGACATGATAGAGATTACTGAACCACAATAAATAATGGAGGGGAAAAATGCAGTCAGAACTCAACAGTTTGAGATCTTTAGAGGCAACTAGGTGGTAGAAAGACCCAAATTCAAATTTAGCTTCAAACACTGATTAGCTGTGAGATCCTGGGCAAGCCACTTAACCTTCCAGAGATCTACCTCAGTTTTTTCAACCATAAAATGGGGATAACAGCACCTACCTCTCAGGGTTATTATGAGGATCAAATGAGATATTTGTAAAGTACTTTGTAATCATTAAAGTACTATTAAATGCTTTTACTTTGATGATGGTTATTATCATTAGTAGTCCACTAAAAGCATGTTTTCTGAACTTGGAATTAGGAGACCTCATTCAAGGCCCTCTGACAATTATTAGCATTGGGCAAGTCATTTTATTTCTCTGATGCTCAGTTTTCTCACTTTTAAAATGGGGGTAATCATACTTTTACTGACTTCACAAAATGTTATAAAGATTCAAACTATAAAGCTTATGAACTCTAAATGCTATATGAGTCAATTATCATTATTTTTTCCAAATTTCTATAAACTGAAAGCTCATAAAATGCTCCTCATACACTATTGCAATTATTTTGTATGGCATTATATATGTACATGTCTTCCCCGACAGAATATAAACTGGTTGAGAGTAGAAATTTTTTTTTTTTTGATTTGTATCTCCAGTGTCTAGCACTGAAGAAGCTTAAGAAATGTTTGTTGATTAATTAATTAGCTAGTTGATCTTTACAACAGCTCTGTGTAAGGTAAATATAATAATTATCTCCATTTTATAGCTGAAGAAATCAAGGCTTAGACAAGTTAAGTGACTTAGATAGCTTGTATGTGTATGAGGCTGGATTCCAATGCTGCTCTTCCTGACTCCAAATTCAGCACACCAGACACAATGACAAGCTGCTTCTCGTGTGTTGTAGGAAACTACAATGGTCAGTGAAACAACTTTATGGGGCAGGAGGCTGTTATTTCTGCAGGAACAATGTTATAAAGATAATCCTAGTACAGTATTTGTTATAATAGATTCATAATAATATTGCTGAACTACACCCACCAATGTCAACAACATTATGTGGAATATGCCAATATTGTTTCTTTTTCCAGCTATGGAATTCTACTATTCTCCTGGCTCCTCAGGCTTTCCTTCTCCTCACTAAACATTGCCAGTTCCTTTTGAGTGAGTTTCTGCAAGACTCGTCTGCCCACAAGAAAAGGTGACGTACAATTTGGTCATAAGCCAGGTCAGTCTTGACTTGAGCTATTGGGTATACTTCATATTCTTGGGTCTGTTGACTTAAGAGAAGTCATTCACTGATAAAGACTGGGCTTGGTTGGGCTGGGGAGTTCAAGTAATTCTCTCAGTTCCATTCCTCTCCTCCCTTTCCCTCCCCACTTCTTTCTGTTTGAATTCAGAAGAACTTTAGACTTGGAGACTTATTAGGAAGTCATATTCTTAATAATAGCTTTCCATAGTTTGGGGTTTTTTTTTGATTCTTGTAACAACTCTGTGAGGTAGATACCATTGTTATCCCATTTTACAGATTTTACAATCCCAAGGTTCAGGGAGATGAAGATATTTACCAGGATCATGCAGCTACTAAGTGTTTGAGTTGGGGTTTGAATTCTGATTTTTCTGACTCTCAATTCAATGAGCTATCTCTTCTTTCAATCATACTTCTTTCAATTCATACAACATACTAAGTCTGATATTCAAGATCTTTGTCCCATTGTGTATGTATACATGTGTGTGTAAACAATAATAGGAAAAACAAAGCTTTCCCTTTGAAGAATCATCCATAAAAAATACATCCCAGGGCATGGGGGAAATACTATAGTTACCTTGGTAGGTCATAATGTCTGTTCTTTCGTTCTTTTATTTTTTTGTTTTGAGTCTTTTTTAAATATGTATTATTTTCCCAAATATACACAGATAGTTTTCCACATTCATCATTGTAAGACTTTGTGTTCTAAGTTTTTCTCCCTCTCTCTCTTACCTTTCTCTTCTCCAAGATGGCAAGCAATCCAACACAGATTAAATATGTACAATCCTCTTAAACATATTTCCACATTTACCATGCTGTGCAAGAAAAATCAGACCAAAAGTTAAAAACCATGAGAAAGAAAAAGCAAACAAACAAAAAAGGCGAAAATACCATCCTTCGATCCCTATTCAGTATCCATCATATTCTCTCTGGGTGCAGATGCACTTTACATCCCAAGTCTATTGGAATTGAATCATTACACTATTGAGAGTAGTTGTCAAGTCCATGATGGCTATACTAAAACTTATATTTTTTACTTCTCAGTCATATTCTTGACATGAAATCTGTATAAACTGCTTTGTAAGTCTCAAAGTACTCTATAAGTCATAGCTAATATTATGTTAATGAATTTTGCAAGATGTCTATACTTAATAGTCTTAGAAAGTTAGAGAAGGAAAGAGATTTGTCCATGGTGACATAGCTAGTGAATGCAAGTTGCACCCACGTCTTGACTCCAAATCAACACTCTGTTTATTATTATTATGAGTGATAGTAATAGTAAAAGGTAAAAGGGTGATGGTGGGAGTAGGGATAGAGATGGAAGGAGGGAGGAGGAAGAGGAGAAAGAAGGAAGAAAAAGAAGAAAAAGGAAGAGAAGGAGGAAGAGGAGGAAGAGAAGAAAAAAGAAGAAAGAAAGAAAGAAAGAAAGAAAGAAAGAAAGAAAGAAAGAAAGAAAGAAAGAAAGAAAGAAAGAAAGAAAGAAAGAAAGAAAGAAAAAAAGAAAAAGAAAGAAAGAAGAAAAGAAATTAGGAAGGAAAGAAAGGAAGGAAGAAACGAAGAAAGAAAGAAAAAGAGAAAGAAAGAGAGAAAGAAAGGAGGAGGAGGAGAACTAGTAATAGCAGCAGTAGTAACAATAGTAGTGGTAGTAGTTGTAAACTAAATTAATAATGGATTCATGATCACCATCATCAATGAAAAAGCACGCTCCTGAGGCATGAACACTAGGCTAGTTTTCAGGAGTCCTTGATTCCAGTCCCAAGTCTGCTACTAGTCTATGAGTGTCCATAGTCCCCTTATCCTCTGAAATTTGTTTCTCCATGGTTATAGTTAGGGCTTGGACTAGCTGACCCCGTAGGGTCCCTCCCTGTCCTCCCATCCTTGTGTTTCTATAACTCCAGGTGGGCCCAACACCCACTTCTGTGTTTGTGTTTTGGGGAAGTCATTCTGTCTCTGTGTCTCAGTTTCATTTCCCTCAGATTCAGCAGATACACTAGAGGACTAGCGGTCACTTCAACTCTAATCTTGAGTAGCCAGTGACCCTGTGATTGCTTTTACACTGCGGTCCAAGTGGGCTGGTTACTCTGCCACCTTGTGGTATGGGTATGACCTCATCCACATAATTGAGTTAAGGACTCCAAGGGAGTATTTACTTGAATGTTGATTTAGTTTTATAATACCACCCACTAGGTATTAGATTAGATTAACTCAACTGACCTGTTGAGCTCTGAAGAGAAGTTTGGGGCAGCTGAGGGAAATGTTTCCTGGGCAGCCAGGTATAAGGGAAGGGAGCACGGCTCAGGAGTCAGGATTTCTGGGTTTGAATCCTGGCCTTGACTTGCCAGGTAGCTTTAGGTAAATAATTTCTCCTGTCTGGGTCATTGTGTGATTATCTGTAAAATAAGCTAATTGGTAACTCCAAGGTCCACCATTTTATGATCTTAAAGGAGATGGCAAAATAGACAAAGTGCTAAATATGGACCATCTATCTATCTATCTATATTGTATTTAACTTATACTCTAACATACTTAACATGTATCGGTCAACCTGCCATCTGGGGGAAAGGAGGGGAAAAGTTGGAACAAAAGATTTTGCAATTGTCAATGCTGAAAAATTACCCATGCATATATCTTGTAAATAAAAAGCTATAATAAAAAAAAAAGAAAAGAAAAAAAAAATAGACAAAGTCTAGCCCTAGGATCAGGAAGACTTTACTTCAAATCTACCCTCACAAATTGGTCTAGAAAATGGCCCATTATTATCACAGAATTAATTTGGTTAAAGGTAGATGCATCTGAGGACTCAGTACATGGCCTGGAGACAACATCCCAAAGTTTTTGTTCAGTGACGTCCAAATCTTTGTGACCCCATTTGTCTTGCACTGTTTCATGACGATGATGGTGATGATGATAATGATGATTATTTAGGGGCAATATGATGTAGTGGAAAGTTATCCTCAGAGCCAGAAAAACCTGGGTTCAGAACCAGTCTCATTCACTTACTGGGTGTATGACCCTAGGCAAGTCAACCTTTAAGTGCTAGTATTTAAGGAACTCTAAACCAAATTACAGATAAGGAAATAGAGGCCCATCCAGGTTGCAACAGTGACCCATCCAAGGCCACAGAGGTGACAAACACAGCTTTTCAATTAGATCATGGAATCATATACTTGGAGCTGGAAGGGGCTTCAGAAGCCATTTAAAAATTTATATATATTTCAATAGTGCTTTGTTTTTCCAAATATATGTAAAGATAATTTTTAACATTCATTACTTTAAAGACTTTGTGTTCCAAATTTTTCTCCCTCCCTCTCTTACCTCCCCCCCCCCCAAGACAGCAAGCAATTTATTATAGATTAAATATGTAGCAATCCTTTTAAACATATTTCTATTTTTGTCATGTTGTATAAGAAAAATCAGACAAAAAGAAAAAAATTGAGAAAGAAAAAGCAAACAAAAAAAGGTTAAAATACTATGGTTCAATTCACATTCAGTCTCCATAGTTCTCTCTTTGGATGCGAATGGCATTTTCTATTCCAAGTCTATTGGAATTGCCTTGAATCATCTCATTGTTGAGAACTAAATCCATCACAGTTGATCATCACATAATCTTGTGGTTACTGCATACAATATTCTCTTGGTTCTGTTCACTTTACTCAGCATCAGTTCATGTAGGTTTTTCCAGGCTTTTCTGAAATCAGCTTGCTCATCATTTCTTTTAGAACAATAATCTTCCATTATATTCATATACCATCACTTATTCAGCCATTCCCAGCTGATGAGCTTCACTCAATTTCCAGCTCTTTGTTACTATAAAAAAAAGTTGCTGCTTACATTTTTTTGCACATGTGGATCCTTTTCCCTCTTTTATGATCTTTTTGGGATACAGACCCAGTAATGACACTACTGGATCAAAGGGTATAAACAGTTTTATAGCCCCTTGGGGATAGTTCTAAATGGCTCTCCAGAGTAGTTGGATCATTTCACAACTCCCCAATAATGTGTTAATGACCCAGTTTTCCCACATTTATCATTATCTTTTCCCGTCATTTTAGCCAATCTGAAAGATATGAAGTAATATCTCAGAGTTGTCTTAATATGCATTTCCTCAAAAGTCATTTAAATCTATTCCTCTTGTTTTAGAGATGAGGAAACTGATAATGCAGAAGTGATGCTGCAGGCCTGAGTTTAAGTCTTGTCTCTAACATGGACTGGTTTTCTCCTCTTTCTACCTTAAAGCCAAACCATGTAAGACTTATGTAAGAAGAAATGGAATTGAGAGTGAAAGGCTTTGAATTCTGCTTCTGTTAATTACTACCTGTGTGTTTACCTGGGGCAAGATATGTCAACTATTTATACTCCAGTTTCCTCATCACAGGGGCAGCTAGATAGCGGATTGAACATTCCTGGGGAGAGGAAGACTGAGTTCAAATCCTATCTCAGACACTTCCTAGCTGTGTGACCCTGAGAGCAAGTCATTTCACCCTGTCTGCCTCAGTTTCCTCATCTGTAAAAGAGCTGGAGAAGGAAATGGCAAACACTCCAATATCTTTGTTAAGAAAAGCCCAAATGGCGTCATGAAGATTCAGATTCAGATTGAGATAACTGAACAATAAAATTCCTCATCTGTAAAATGAGCTTTAGAATTCTAAAGCTACAATCCTACGAAGTGGCTGGGTAACTGGAGATAGGTATGTGCTAAACACCTGTGAGACAGAGTTAAGGCTACAAGGACTTATACTTGGAGGTCCTAGGGAATGTCTCCCTTCAGAGGAAATTGACTTCTATGTCACTTCTTATTTTATTTATTTCTTTGTTTTTGTGAGATGGATATCACACTGCCTCTTTCAATCCTCCAAATCTATTATACTAGGCATTCACTTAGCCTCCCCTAAACCTCATGCAATCTTACTTTAAGAGATCTCTGATTTCCTTGATGGGGTTAAGTATGTCCTCTACCAGCACAGATCACTATCTTTCTGAACTTTAGCAGACAGACTTTGTGAATTTCTACGGCACTCTACACCTACCTGTACTGGTTAAAAAAAAAAAAAAAAGCCCATCACCTGGTGGTGATCCCCTTGTTAATGAGGCTTCCCACTCACATATAGATAGGTCAGGTCTTCACTGACAGCCTATCACCAAACTGGCTCCTTATTAAAATTGGTTGGACCTGCCAAAGCTTGTCCTTTGCTGCGTGGATTAAAGTAGTGGGGATCACCTGCTCATCACAGGGAGCGTTCTGGGAGGGTTCCAATGAAAAAAGGTTCCATGTACCTGTGTTGCTAGAAGTTTAGCAACTAGAACGAGGGAAGTGATGCCTTCTACAATGCACTGATCAGACTACATATGCAGTGTTGGGGGCTACCACTTTTGAAAAGGACATGTGACAGTGGCTACAGTGCCAGGCTTGGAGTCAGGAAGACATCATCCTGAATTCAAGTCCGGCCTCAGAAACTTAGTAGCTGTGTGATCCTGGGCAAGTCACTTTGCCCCGTTTGCTTCAGTTTCCTCATCTGTAAAATGAATTGGAGAAGGAAATGGCAAAAATCCAGTATCTGCTGAAAATCTCAAGTGGGGTCATGAAGAGTTGGAAACAACTGAATCACAATAAGGAACCAGCTTGCATATATTCAGGGAAAGGAAACTGAGTGTGGAGGGAACTTGAAACCATGCCATGTGAAAGTTGAAAGTAGTAGAGATCTTCAGACACTTAACACTCACTAGCTGTGTGACTGTAGACAAGTCACTTAATCTGAATTATCTTGGAAAAAAAAAGAGGGAGAGATAGAAAAGTAAGAAAAAGGAAAGGAAGAAAAAGGAAGGAAGGAAGGAAGGAAGGAAGGAAGGAGTGGGAATAAGTAGCTTAAAGAAGACATGAGTGTGAAGGCAAATATGTTAGCAGTCTTAAAATATTGGTAGGGTTGTCATTCAAAGAACTCTTGATCTGTGAAAAAATAATGGTATTTCCTATTCATATAGTACCTTAAGTTTTGCAAGTGCTTTTATATATCTTACTTGATCCTCCCAATAGTTCTGTGAGGGAGGTATGACTTGCCCAAGTCACAGAATCAGTTTTCCAAGTTGGGTCCCCATGCCATAAAGAAATGCCTGAGATAAAGTAGGAAACAAATGATCATTCAGCCTGTTTGGATTCCTCCGAGGAAAGGGAAGCTACAGTCTCTTAAAGAAGTCCATTCTATATATGAAAAGCACTAATAGTTAGCATACTTTCCTGGCATCAAGCCTCAATTTGCCCTTTTTTGCATTTTCCACCTGTAACTCCTAGTACTTCCCTAGGGCCAAACAGAACAACAGGGGAGCCCTTCAAAGACTTGGAACAACATTTGCATGACTACACACATATAGCCTATGTCAAATTGCTTGCCTTCTCAATGTGGGGAAGGGAAGGAGGGAGAGAATTTGAAAGTCAAAATTTGAAAAAAATGTTAAAATTGTACATGCACATATACATTTATGTATTTGAAGAAAATAAAATACTAAATTTAAATTAAAAATTAAAAATACTTGGAATATGGCTATCACATTTCCATTGAGTTTTTTCTTTTCCAAATGAAATGATAGTGACAATTTGGCATATGGCAACTAGCCTGGTTGCCTTCCTTTGGATGTTCTTCAATTTAAAAACATGCTTCTTAAACTGTGGTGCCCAGAACTGCTCTTGGTCTGAGCAGGAGGTCTGATCAAGACAAAGAGAGGGTCCGTAACTTCATTCCTAGAAGTTATTTTTCCCTTCACCCCTTATCCCACCCCTACTTAATGCAGTCCCAAACTACATTACCTTCTCTGACTGCCACATCATAGTGCTGAATCATACTGAACTTGCAACTCACTAAAACTCCCAGATCTTTTTCATTCAATCAACAAGCATTTATTAAATGCTGTGTGCCAGTACTTTGCTAAGCCCTGGAAATATTTAGAAAGCAAAAAACAGAATCTCAAAGAGTTTACAGTCTGATGGGGGAGACAAGATGCAAATAACTATGACCACATAAGTTCCATATACAAATGAGAAGTAATTCCAAAGAGCAGACACCATCAATGGAAGTGGAAGAAGGAAAGGGGGAAGGGAAAAGGAAAGATTTCTTGATTAAAAGATACAAGCCAAGGAAATCAAAAGACTGAATTGAAGAAGGAAAGAGCATACCAGGTATGGGAACCAGCCAATGAAAAGTCAGTCAAGAGAGTGTTGGGTTCAAGGAATACTGAAAGCCAGTATCCTTGAATCAAAGAGGTTGGGGAGGGGAGTAAATAAAGTATAATAAGAATGGAAAGGTGGGAAGGGGCAAGGTGGAGGAGGGCTTTAAAATCCAAACAGGTATTTTTGAACCTGGAAGCTGTTAAAATTTATTGATTTGAGGGGGGGGGAGATAAATTGGAGAGGCATGCTGAAATTCTGTCTCTGATAATTACTATCTGTGTAAACTGGGACAATATATTTCAGTTATTTAGACTTTAGTTTTCTCATCACAAGATAGTGCAGTGAAATCACAGAATACCAGACTTTGAGTCAGGAAGACCTGAGTTCAAATACAGCCTCAGACCCTTGTTGGCTATGTGACCCTGGGCAAGTCAATTTACCCTGTTTGTTTCCTCATGTGTAAAATGAGTTGAAAAAGAAAATGGTAAACTATTCCAGTATCTTTGTCAAGAAAATCCCAAAAGGGATCATATGAAGAGTCAGATGTGACTAAAAAATGACATGCTTGGTCTCGCCAGTGCTTTTAGAAAAAGCACTTTGGCAGCTGCATGAAATATGAATTGGAAATATAAGAGATAAGACAGGAAAACCAACCACCAGGCTATTATCTACTATAGTCAAGGTGGGAAATGATGAAGGTCCATACCTGGGCTAATGGAGAAAAGGGGACAGACACGTCTCTTGTGAAGGTAAAAACAGCAAAATGACATGTGTAAGTGGAGTTTGAGAAAGGAGTCACAGAAATCACCTACGCTGCAAGCTTGGGTGACTGGGAAGATGGTGGTGTTCTACTCAGGAATGAGAAAGTTTGGTAAAGGGAGGGTTTGGGAAAAGTGACAAAAATTCCTGTTTTAGGCATGCCTGTGGAACAGATTCAAGTTGTCTAAGATGCTGTTTGTCCTTTGGAGATTTTTTTTATTGTTTTTAAATTTTTCAACATTATTCTATTTTTCCATATACATAAAAAATAAGTTTTCAACATTCATTTTTGTAAAACTTTATGCTTCAAATTTTTTCCCGCTTTCCCTGACCACCTTCTTCCTCAAGACAGCAAGCACTCTGATATAGATTAAATATGTGCAGTTCTTTTAAACATAATTCCATATTTGTCATGTTGTGCAAGAAAAATCAGACCAAAAGGGAAAAAAGGTGAGGAAGAAAACAAAGGTGAAAATACTAGCCTTAAATCCATATTCAATATCCATAATTCTCTCTCTGGGTGCAAACAGTATTTTCATTTCCAAATCTATTGTTGTCCTTTGTTTTTGAAAAGGACTAATGGTCTCATGGAGTGATGTCTTGACTTTCTCCTGAATTATATTTAAACAAGGCAGAGTTAGCAAAGTCCTCAGTTCACTCTCTCTTCCTGAGTCATCAAAGTCTAGTGCAAGACAAAAGTTAGGAGGACTGGTGATGGAGTTATGAGTTAGGAGGAGGGTGCAGTGGATGGCCTTCGTGTTCAGCCACCTTCTTGGTTATTGAAAAAAATTCTCTCACCCCCATTCTGCTGAGAGAAGTTTTCATATGCCTAACTCTCCAGGGGATTGAGGCCAATTGTTTACCTTAAACCCGGTTCAGCCCATCTGCAGAGATAATTTACTGGGATGTGACTGCTGCCAATGCTACATGAGTCATCCAACTCTCACCTATCTAACCAGGTAGTTAGTAATTCAAGAACCTGTAACTTAGGAGAGAGGCTAGGCCTTGATATGTATCTGCATTGAAATGACAATTGGACTATTGGTGAGAGCAAAAAGGGAAATAGAATATAAGATGAAGAGGGGGGCCAGGATAGTGCCTCAGGGTGCAAGCATTGTTCCTGAAGGTGATCCAGATGAAAAAACAGAGAAAGAGACTAAGTAGAAACAAAGAAGAGTCTCATCACAGAAACAGTGGCCTGTCCACTTGTGAAAGTCAAAATACAACTATACAAGGTATGATGAGGACCAGGAGAAAACAATATCCACAAAAACCTGGAAAAGGACACAAACAGCTACCTGTTTGGGGTTTTTTTACATCTTGCACCTGAGAAATTGATTATTTAAAAATAATCTTTATAAATATTATCTCATTTGATCCTCAAAACAATCCTGAAAAGATGTTATTATTATCCCCATTTTACAGTTGAGGAAACAGAGGCACAAAGACATACTATGACTTATCCATAACTTACTAGCTTACATAGCTAATAAATTTCTGAGGCAGGATTATAATTCAGGTCTTCTTGACTTCAAGCACTCTATATCTACTGTGTCATCTAGCTGGAATGATTTTTATACTACTTCAGTCTTGTAATGGGGAAGCTAGGTGGTGTAATAGATGGAGTACTAGGCTCAGTGCCAAAAAGATTCCCTTTCCTGAGTTCAAATTTGGCCTTGAACACTTACTAGCTGTGTGGCCCTTGAGCAAGCAAAGAAAATAGCAAATCATTCCAGTATCCTTTCCAGAGAAAACCCTCAAAGGGGTTATAAAGAATTGGACTGCTTGGAAGAATCACAAATGAAAAACAACTGAACAAAAGTATTGCGATACCTTTCCACTATCTTTCAATATCCCCAACAGTGGTTCAGCATTAACACCTGCCGGTTCTTTCATGACAGATACAGCTCCCATATATCTGAAGGGAGATTCAAATCCGGGTCTCCACAACTCAAAACCCAGCATTCTAACCACTCAACCACACTGCTGGCTCCAGAATAGAAAATTAGAACCAATGCCTGGAAGTTATAAAGAGGCTGATTCTAGTGGAAAATAAAGAACCTAACGTCCCAGCTGCCTAGCAGTGGAATGGGCTACCCTGAAAGGTGATGACTTTCTCATGACTTGAAGTATTCAAACACAAACTAGTAGGAGCTTGTAGGGAAGCTATTGGCAGAGAGGGCTGGACCAAGTGATTCTTAGCTGGTCATGGACACTGCAATGGGAATATGAAGTCACGAGAATGGAACCACCCCCAGGGATGTTTGCCCCTGATGCCACCTGTCTAACGATGAGAAAGAAGGCTTTGTCTATTGTTCTAGGTATTACCAGACTTCATTGAACAGGTGGGGGAGTCACTCTTTACACAGGGGAACCTTTCTTCCCTCTTTCATTGCCCCCCATCCTGACTCTATCATGGTATTCTATGGAAGGCCAGGCCAGCTAGGAGTGCTGCCACAGAGAGCTGGTTTCTAGAGACCTGATCTGAATTATTTTAAGACCAAGCAAAACAGAGTCTCATCACAGAAACAGTGGCCCGCCCACTCATGAAAATCAAAATACAATTATACTTAGAGGAACAGGGAGACACAAAGAAAAAGACTGACTCAGAGCCCAGGCAGAAGCAGGATTTTTCTGAATCCCCAAAGGGGTGAACACTCAAAACACACTCAAAGACAGTGGGAAGGTTTGTACCAGGAGAGATGAGTCCATACCAGAACGGCAACATCTTGGCCAATCTGCTCCACCCCATGTGCACCTCGCCCTGATACTGAAACTGCAGTTGATGGGAAAATACAGCCACTGGGAGGAACAGGCTGTCCAGAGCAGAGATTCCCCACACTAGCTGGAAACAGTATTTAAGAACCTTGACACTGTTCACGCCCTCACATGCTGTGCTGTCTTGCTTAAAAAGCAGCATTCACTCTTTCTAAGCCTTTCTAAGCATAAAGGAAGAGCCCATGTACTGGCACTTTAATAAAGCAGCAAGAGTCACAGGGCACTGAGGGAGAGGAGAGGAGAGGGAAAGAGAGGAGACAAGAGAAGAAGAGAGAGATAAAGACAATCAGAGACACCGAGACAGAGATAGGCAGAGGCAGAAACAGAGACACAGAGATGAAGATGAGAGAAGGGGGGGGGAGAGAAACAAGAGAGGGAAAGGAAAAAAACAAGGAGGAGAGGGAGAGAGAGAGAGAGAGAAAGAGAGAGAGAGAGAGAGAGAGACAAGGCACTGAGGGAGAAGAGACAAAGACAATCAGAGAGACAGGCAGAGGCATAGAGAAAGAGATGAAAGTGAGGGAAGGGAAAGAGAGAGGTGGAGGGAGAGAGAAAAAAACAGGGAAAGTGAGAGAGACAAAGACACACAGAGAGACAAAGACACAGACAGAGACATGGATAGACAGAGAAAGGAGAGAAAAGGGGAGAGAAGGGGAGAAGAGAGAAAGTGAGAGAAATATACCTACAAAGACAGATAGCTACAGAGACCATAAGAGACAGACATAGAGAGAGGGGGAGGGAATTATTCTAACAAATAAGGATATTCAAGGAAAAGGAATTCACAGTAGCGTTGTAATAATAACACTTTAAAGTTTACAAAGAGCAGGGGTCAAATCTAGCTTTTGGCAGCTGGAGCTGTGTGATTAAGCAAGTTGTTGATTTAATTCTCTTCCCTCATCTGACAATTGGGGATGATAATACTTCACTCTGGTGAAGAAAAACCTTTACAAAAGCTATTATTATCACCATCCTCATCCCTCATATTGGTGGTCAGAGCAGCCTCCCGCGGCACTGATGGAAGGCACCGAGGGCTGACACAGGCAACAAGGCTCTCCAAGCTTGATGAAATTCCCTGGGGCTAAAATTGCCTGGTGAATAATTCACCTGGGAGATGTGCTGGAGCCATTCACTGTTTGCCATCCGTCTGAGTGTTTGCCATCCGTCTGAGGCTTTATCTACCACAGCAGAGACGGGCATGGGGCCAACTCCCCATTCAAGGTAAATGATTGGGCATCGAGGAAAACAAATAGGCCACAGTGGACAGATGTCATGGCTGGGCGCTCAGAAAAAGCCCAGATCCATTGGGCTCCTCAGGGTAACCTCGTTCAAACAGCTTTCTCTCATGAAGCCTCAGTTTCCTCCTCTGTAAAATCCTCTTCCTAGTCACCGGGCTTCTAAATCAAGGATCAATTGGGATTATGGATCTTCTAATGGGAAAGTGTTGATCTCAGTATCCCGGATCTTGGGTTTGAATATTGCCTTTGCTCTTAACTTGGCTCTGAGACTTCAGATATGTCTGGGCACCCGGTTCCCTCATTTGTAAAATGAGAAGCTCGGACCAGATGACTTTTTAGGTCCTTTACAGTTCTCAGTATCATGATCCTAGGGTCACCATCCCCAGATCCTGGGAAGTGTAAAATAAACTCCAGGTGTTTATCATCACCATAAGGAGAGACACTGAGCTAGCCCAGCACTCAGCCATAAACAATGTGAAAAGAGTCCCTAGACTGAGAGAGAAGCATGGAATCTGGATTCCATGCCAAGCACTGCCCATAACTAACTCACAATCAGCTGCCAGCAGCCCTGGACCAGAAGGGTGCCTCTCGGATTGTGTTTTGAAGATCTATCTGGGTGCTTGAGTCCTGTGCAGAGAGTGTCCCATTAACTATTTTGAAAGCTCTCAATTCCTCACAAAACAGCCAAATAAAGCAGTTTGCATACAAAGTGCTTCACTTGGCTAGAGTAGACATGCCCAGAATGGTTAAGAAGCAGTCTTTAGTATATTCTCCTAGTATCACAGTCAGGATAAGGAGGCACCTCAGAGATTTTTTAGTCCAACAAATCTCTTCTTCCCTTCATGCCCCAATAAAAACACTTTACAGTGTTTATCTTTACAGATAAAGATATTAGGCTCAGAAGGAAAATGACTTGACTAAAATCACATAGTTAGGAAATAACAGCACTGGGATTAGACCAGTAGGTCATTGGGAATGCCAATCTCCTAGAAATAGGGGTTCTGAACCTGGGGTCTGTGAACTGTATGTTATATATGTGTATTACATATATTATATATTATACATGTTATATATAATTATATATATTGTATACACTTATATAATATACAATACACACATATATAATACATATACTATATAAAATATATTTTGGGTAACTGTATTCCAATATAACTTATTTTTTTTGGTAATCCTATCTATTTTATTATATGCATTTAAATATATTATTCTCAGTAAGAGCCCATAGGCTTTTCTAGGTTACCAGAGGAAGAAAAGGTGTAAACCCCTTGATTTAGAGCTTATGATCCCTGGGCAGCGCAATGAAAAAAATAAATAAATAAAAAAGCCATACATGGGTTCAATACTCCTTTCTCCAACCTGTATGATCCTGGACAAGGCACTTATACATCTGTAAAATAAAGAAGAACTACATGATTTCTAAGGTCCAGTTCTAAAGGTATAATACTAGAATCCTTGAAACTTTATTCCCAGAACCCAGTTTCAGTGAAGTCCCAATTTGCATCTGGGACAAGGCCAAGTCTTTTTTTTTCATCTTTCTTATAAAATGCAATAGTTTTTTAAAAAGCAGTAAATTATTTACCCATAAACCTGGGGCATACTCTTCCCTAAATATACACTGCCAGTGAGCAGAGAGAACAAAACAGGTAACACATAGGGGGTAATATGAATAGATGGAGTATAGTCAACTACGGGCTACATATGGCCAGAGCACTTCTCTATCTCTCTTTTCTCTTTCCTTTCTCTACATCTTTGTCTCTTTCTCTGCCCTCTCTTTCAATCTCTCTCTTTTCTCTCTCTGTGTCTCTGTCTCTCCCTGCACTCTCCCTATTCCCCTCTCCTCCCTTTTTCTCTTATACTGTATTTGTCTTAGTTTTTCTGTCTTTCTCTCTCTCCACTCTCTCAATCTCTCCTCTCTCCCCTCCCTTACCTCCCCTACCCCCATATTCCTCTCAACTTTCCCTTCACCTCCTCTACCTCACTCCCTTCCCCTCCCCTCCTCTTCCTTCTTCTAGAGGGTTGAGTTACATGCCATGAAGGGGAGATGCAGGTAACAGAACCACTAAGTCATAGTTTATATAGTGTTTTTTATAAAGTTTTTAAAATTTCTATTTCCCATATTGCCATTAAAGTCTTCCCCCCATAAATACTTGGAAATTCAATTGTTACAGTTATTGCCATAACTTAGGACTTGGTGCTGGGGCAAAGAAAGCAGCAAAACAGTGAAAAGTACCTCCAAATGGTAGTCAAGAGACTTCTAGGGATGATTCTGTCCTTCCCTTTGTGATATTGGGTAAGTCATTGAAGCCCTTCTGGAGCTTAGTTGTTCTATCTGTAACATGAAGAGGCTAGACTACAGGATCAGAGAGTCAGAGCTGAAAGGAAATCAGGGGTCATCTCATCTAACTCCCTAACTTCACAGAAGTGCAAAGAGATGTCTAGAAATGAATGTTTTGCCCAAGATCAGTAATTATCAGGGTTGAGATCTGAAGTCAAATCATCTAAACTTTAGAGTGAGCCAGTTAAGACAAAGGCAAAGAACCTCTTTGGCTCCATGAATCTTGTCTTTATTTAAAGGACAAATAATGATGCTACTTTTGCACAGTCAGGATACTGCAAAGGTTGAAGTTATAACTCATCAGGCAGGCAGTGCTTCTAATACTAATAATGCTAGAGGTATGATGACTGAAGCCAGAACAGTCAAGAAGAAAGAAGGCAGGGGCAGGGAACTCAGAAGAAACTGATTTTCTCTATGTATTTTTCCTAGTTTTTTCTTTTCATTCTGAAAAATCTTAATCACACATTAATAGTTTGGAATAGTGCTAAGAAATCACCTGCATTGACTCCCTCCCTGGTGCCATCAGGGTCAATTAACTATTATTTTCAGAATTACTTTTTTTTAGAAATTATTTTATTTTTAATTTATGGAATAAAACAAGAATTTTTATAACATACTACAGTAAAAAAGATTATTGCCCCTAAAATCAAATCTATTATGCATGACTAGCTATTCCTTTCAAACATGCAACAAAATTATCCTGTAAATTTCTTTTTTTTCTCTTTTTTATCTCCCCCCATATGACTACTATTAGATACAAATAGTTATATATGTAAAATTATTCTATACATGCTTCCATTTATCATTTCTTTCTTTTGATACAGATAGCATCTTACTTCATGTATCCTTTAGAATTATTTTGGGATTTATAGTAATCAAAATAGCTAATTTACTCAAAGTCATTCTTAAAACAATACTGCTGTTACTGTATACAGTGTTGTTTTGATACTGCTTATTTTGTTCTTCATTATTTTGTGCATCTCTCCATGGTTTTTTAAGATTTACTTTTTGTACAAAATGACTAATAGAATCCAGAAGAACATGTATATACATATTCTCCCCCAAGTCTCCCCATTTTTATAGGATCGTAAGATTGAGAATTGGAAAAGACTTTAGAACTCATTTTGTCCAACTCTCTCATTATAAATGAAGTTTTATTTATGCTTTTTTTTTTAAATACCATAGTCATCTGTTAATATTCCCTGGCTCCCTTCCTGAATCAATCCTCTCTTATAATAGAGAAAAAATAAGCAAAATTGATCAACACAACAAGAGATATAATATGATGTTTATGAAATTTCTGTGGTGGTTCATCATCTTTGTACAGAAAATAATGGTTCTTCATTATCTTTTCTATAAGTGATCATTATATTTAATTTGATATATTGACCCTATTTCATTAAGGCTTAAACAAGTTAAATTTTCCCCTGTGAATAGTGAAAAATGGTAAAATAAGTGAATAGAGTCAGGAGGACCCGAGTTCAAATTTGGTCTCAGACACTTAACAGTTACTAGCTCTGAGACCCTGGGCAAGCCACTTAACCCCAATTGCCTCACCAAAAAAAAAAAATTTACATGACCCTAGTTATATAAAATAGGTATATACATCAAACATTTACTGATAATAGATCACAATTCTGCAACCCCCACATTCAGTTATGAGACCCTATATGGGGTCACAAAACAGTTTTAAGAATCTGGACCCTCTCTAAGACTAACCTTCAGAGGAGAACAGTTTTGCCACCTGAGGATTAGTTCCCTATGCTAATAAAATTACAGATCCTAGTCTCAACTTTAGTACCTTATATATAATACATTCTTGATAAACATTTGTTGAAATGGGCTGGAGCCTTACTTCTGGATGAATGTCATGAGCTCTACCTACCTCTCAAGGTTGCTTTGAAAATCACAGAAATTTAGATCTTGAAATCAAGAGAATTTCTTGATCTCACACAATCCCCTCATTCTGTAAGGGAGGAAACTAGAGTCAAGGAAGAAGTAGTGACATAATCTTGATGTGACCAAGACCAAGAAACAGAACTAGAACTAAAGATAAGGTCTTTTGACTCCAAATATAGCATTCTTTCCCCTGGACTGTGCTTTATAACTACACCATAAGCTCCTTGACTATAAGCTATTTGCATCATAAACTGAACCTAATACCACACTGACCACACTGAGTTTGATAAATATAGGTTGGTTGAATATTTACTCACCAAGGTACTCAATTGAATCTAACAAACTAATTATGGGAAAACACTTTGGAAATCACTCTCCAAATTCAAGGTACAGGATTAAGTCCCATTCCTTTTTTTTTTAAAATATCTTACAAATTTATACCTTCTAGATATGTTTTCTTTTTAATCTTTTTCCAATGACAGTAAAGTTCTAGCACTACCCATTGTTCCCTCCCTCTCCTTTCTCCCCCCACCCCCACTAGCTTCTTCTGAATCATTTTTTCTTTTTTGCCTCATTTGTAAGAGATATTTACTCCCTTTTCTCTCTCCCTAGTTTTTTCTTTTTAGAATTACTCCCATCATACTCAGCTCATCCCACATCTTTCTTTTGAACTACCCAGATAATGATAATCACAAGAGAACTGGGATTTTTCACATATACAAAGTAAACAATTTGACCTTATTGAGTTCCTTATGATTGGTCTTTAATGTTACGTATTGAATTTTCCTTAAGTTCTGGAGGTTTTGTCACAAAAATCTGAAAGTTTTTGAGTTTATTAAATGATTTTTTTCCCCATTCAGAATTATACTCAACCTTTACTAAATAAGTCATCTTCAGTTGTAACTCCAGCTCTTTTGCATTATTATAGGATTTAAGACCTATAGTCTTTTAGTATAGTAGCTGCTAGGTCCTTATATATAAATATAATATATATTTTATGTTATATATAAATCCATGACATTTAAATTATTTTATTCTTGTTGCTTCACATATTTTCTTCTTAACCTGGGAAACTTGTCTATGATATTCCTTTAAGTTTTCTCTTAGGAGCTATTTTTCTGGTGGATTGTTTCTAATTTTATTTTGCCTTGATCTAAAATTTCAGGGCAATTTTCCTTGATAATTTATTTTAATATTATATCAAGATTCTTTCTTTTTAATGATTTTCTGGTAGTCTGACTATTCTTACATTATTTCTCCATAAATTCTCCAGTGTGATTGCTTTTCTGATGAATTTCACTTTTTTTCCATTTTTTTCATACCTTAGGATTTTGTTTTATGATTTCTTGGTGTCTTAGAACGTCATTAGCTTCCTCCTTATTTTATTCTAGTTTTTAAGGAATTATTTTCTTATGTTTTTGATTTTCTATTTCCAGTTCATTGACTTTTTAAACATTTTCTTGAATTACTCCTATTTTTTACCCTAATTTTTCCTCATTCTCTCTCATTTGATTTTTAAAATTCTTTCTAAAGTTCTTGCAAGAACTCTTTTTTGTGCATGGAACTATTTCTCACTGAAAAAGGAATAATAGGGGGCAGCTAAGTGGTGAAGTGGATAGAGTACCAGTCCTGAAGTCAGGAGGACCCGAGTTCAAATCTGCTCTCAGATACTTAAAACTTCCTAGCTGTGTGACCCTGGGGCAAGTAACTTAATCCCAATTGCCTCAGCAAAAAAAAAAGTAATAATTCCAAGAGACTTGTGATGGAGAAAGCCATCTGCATCCATAAAGAGGACTATAGGGACTCAATATAGATCACACATAGTATTTTCACCTTTTTTGTTTGCTTTTTTTTTTCTCTTTTTGATCTGATTTTTCTAGGGCAGCATGATAAATATGGAAATATGGATAGAAGGATTAAACATGTTTAACATATATTGTATTATTTACTGTCTAGGGAAGGGGATAAGGAAAAGGGAGAAAAATTTGGAACACAAGGTTTTGCAAGGGTGAATGTTAAAAACTTTGCATATGTTTTGAAAATAACTATTGTTATTTTCATATAACATTTAACAAAAAAGCTATTGTTTTAGTATATGTGCTGCCAAAGCAAGCACAAAAAAGATATTTTTAAAAAAAATTGCTGCAAGTAAAAAAATACACAATAGACAAAAAAAAAGATTGGCTTTTTAAACTCCACTTTTTCTCTGAATATGAACCTAAATCTTTTCTATCCCCTTAGTGACTATCTGTGGTTGGATCCTTTCTTCTTTGCTTTCTCATTTTTATTTTGTTTTTTTGCTGATCAACATAATCAAGTTATAGTCCTGAGATACGGTGAATGATGTCCTTAAGTCCTTCTTTACTGTGATTTTCTGGGGTTTTTCCTGGGATCCAACCTTGGGCTCTCCTCTCCACTCTTAAATCACAGGTAGGGCACCCAATCATACTGCCCTAACAAAATGATCTTGATTCCTACTGTCCTTCCAATGGCTACAAACTACAACTTTCTCTCTGCCACAATCTGAAATTGGGAAATCTGCTATTCTGTAGGTACCCACAGCCAACAGGGTCCCTGCCCCTCACTACTGCACTCATGTATGTGCTACCTTTTCTCCCTATAGCCATAGCCTCCAACGCTTCTGGTCAGCACAGGTGTAATTCAGTGTCACTCAATAGTGGAAGGTCCTTCAATCTTCTCCCACTCAATCATCAGACCTCCTATTCTCTCCTCCCATTCCCCAACTGACAGATGAAAGTTTCTGAGGCTGAGACTCCTCCCAGGGCTTGTTGCTTTTTGATTCTACAGAGTCAACCTGGAGTTATTAGCACTTCACTCAGACCAAGTCTCCACTCATGAAGATCTGGTCTTTATAGGTTCATTTTAGGTTGTCTTAGGACAACTGCTTTGCCCCAAGTTTATTTCTGATGCTCTAAAGTTGTTTTTTTGGGAGAAAATTTGATCAGTCAAAAGTTTTATGACCTATTCTGCCACCTTCCCAGAATCTTCCCCACTATTCACATTTAGAGAAACTATTGATGAATTCTGAATGCAGTTCATAAGAACATCGTTTTTACTTTTTTTGTATGTGCATGTTTTTATTTTTCCTTTTTGGCCTTTTTTCCTGAAAGTTGTGAAAAACTATGACTACCATAGAAATGTTTTACATGATTGCATATATATAACATAACAAATTACCATTTTTGGTTAATGGCAGGGAAAAGGAGGGAGAAAAATTTGGACCTCAAAATTTTGTACAAAAATGAAAGCAAAGAAAACTGGAAATTGAAGGGTTATCCATCAACTGGAGAATGGCTGAATAAATTGTGGTATATGAATATTATGGAATATTATTGTTCTATAAAAAATGACCAGCAGGATAATACAGAGAGGCTTGGAGAGACTTACATGAAACTGATGCTGAGTGAAATGAGCATAATCAGGAGATCATTATATACTTCAACGACGATACTGGATGAGGATGTATCTGATGGAAGTGGCCCTCTTCAACAATGAGATGAACCAAATCAGTTCCAATTGATCTGTAATGAACAGAACTAGCTACACCCAGAGAAAGAACACTGGGAAATGAGTATGGACCACAACATAACATTTCCACTCTTTCTGTTATTGTTTTTGTTTTTTTCTTCTCAGGTTATTTTTATCTTCTTTCAAAATCTGATCTTTCTTGTTCAGTAAGATAACTGTATAAATATGTATACATATATTGCATTTGGGACTGCCTGCCATCTAGGGGAGGGGGTGGAGGGAAGGAGGGGAAAAACTGAAACAGAAGTTTTTGCAAGGGTCAATGTTGAAAAATTATTCATGCATGTTTTGTACATAAAAAGCTATATTTTAAAAATATATAAATATATATTATATGATTTACATATATATTTACATATAAATATAAATTATTATATATGTTACCTATGAAAATATATATATAAATGAAAGCAAAAAATTCTTTGTATACATATAATTAGAAAATACTGTTAAAGAATAAGGAAAAAGAGAGGTCAGGGGACATTAGGGTGGAAGCTACTAGGAGCATGGTGTGGCAAAAGTGGCATGGGCGGTGGCACTTATAGGAGGTAGCCACCATGAGATAATGCCAATGGCAGTCTTCAGACAAAGTAAAGAGACCAAAAAGTCAGTATGAATTCCAGGATCCCTGTTCTAGCCCTGCAGGATCTCACACCACTGGCAATTTCCCATTACCTATTTCTAAGTTGCAGTTCCAAAATACAAAGAAGGGGTTGCAGTGGTGAAGGAACAAGCACCCTACTTGGATAAGAATTAGAACACAGACCAGGAGAGCAGGGGCCAAAATTCTCCCAGGATTATAAGACCTTGGAAGCACCAAAAACTTTTGACCCCCAAACCTAGTTGGGAAAGCAGCAAGAAATAAAAAGATTTAATAGACATCCTCCCCATTCCTACTCCCAGAAATGAATAGGATCCAACTCTAACATAAAGTCTAAAGTTAAGAAATGGGCTAGAAATGAGCAAATAACATTAAGAGAATCTGCCAAAAAAAGCTATTAAGGTGACACTTATCAGATTGGAAAAGAGAAAAGTTGAAGTTGGCTTAAGACATAAATTCAGAAGACAATGATTTGAAAACATTTACAAATAAAGCCTCAAAAGAAGAACTGCAGATTGGACACAAGCTCAACAAGAATTTCTCTTTAAATATTTAACTTTCCCCCAATTATATTTAAAAACAAATTAACTTTTTTTTTTATTTCAAGTTCCAAATTCTCTCTCTTCTCTCCTCATCCCTCCCTGAGATGGTAAGCAATTTGATGTGTTATAAATGTATAAATGTAATAAAACATATTTTCTTATTAATTGTGCTACAAAAGAAAACATACACTCATTTCTCAAAATAAGGGATAGTAGGTATGGAAGTGGATAAAATTTTTCATCTTAAATCCTTTGGAATAGTCTTGGATCATTGTATTACTGAGAATACCTTAAGTCATTTGCAATTGATCATCATAAGATATTGCTGTTACTATGTACATTTTCCTGGTTCACTTTGCACCAGAGTTCTTATGTCTTTCCAGGTTTTTCTGAAAGCATCCTGATCATCTCTTATAACACCAATATTCCATTGCAATCATATACTACTGCTTGTTCAGCTACTCCCCAATAGATGGGTAATTCCTTAATTTCCAATTCTTTGCCATCAAAAAAAGGGCTGCTATATTTTTGTACATATGGATTTTTTTTTTTAATCTCGTCAGGATACAAACCTAGTAGTGATATTGCAGCATCAGAGAGTATGGACAATTTTATAGTCCATTGGGCATAGTTCCAAATTACTCTTCAGAATGGCTGGATCTTCACAGCTTCACCAGTAGTGCATTAGTGTCGCAATTTCCCCACATTCCCTTGAACGTTTATCATTTTTCTTTTCTATCATATTAGTTAACCCGATAAGTATGAGATGCCATCTCAGAGATGTTTTAATGTATATTTCTCTAATAAAAAAAAGTTAGAATATTTTTTGTGACTATAAAGAGCTTAGCTTTCTTTATGTGAAAACTACCTATTTATATCCTTTTATTAACTGGAGAATGGCTTATATTCTTATATATTTGAATATATTTTCCTTCTATGTTTGAGAAATAAGACCTTTATTAGAGACACTTGCTGTAAAAAATTGTTTCCCAGCTTTTTGCTTTCTCTCTAATCTTGGTTGCATTGGATATTTGTGCACTTTTAAATTTTAATTTTAAATGTAAATTTAAAACTTCTAAAATCAAAATTATTCACTTTATATTTCATAATGTCCTCTTTATCTCGTTTAAAGAGCAAAAAATTTCTAAAATGAAATAAGAGTGTTAAGAAAAATTGGGGGGAAAATGAGAAGTGCAAGAAAATTACGAAAAAAAAAATTAAGTTTGTGCTTCTTTAAGGGAAGCACAAAAAGTACCAAAAAATCCCCCCAAAATCAAAAAAACAAACCTCCTTAAAAATCAGAATTGGCCGATTGTTGTTTTTTTAAGCACTAAAAAAGAAAAGTACTTAAGAAAATAACTGCTTAAAAATCAGAATTGGCAAAAATAAAGTTAAAACATCTCACTGAAAAATATACCTTTATGGTACCTCTCAAAATTGGATAGAATGACAGGAAAAGATAATGCTGAATGTTGGAGGGGATGTGGGAAAACTGGGACACTGATACATTGTTGGTGGAATTGTGAACTGATCCAACCATTCTGAAGAGCAATTTGGAACTATGCTCAAAAGGTTACCAAACTGCATACTCTTTGATCCAGCAATTTCTCTACTAGGCTTATATCCCAATGAGATCTTAAAGGAGGGAAAAGAACTCACATGTGCAAAAATGTTTGTGGCAGCCCTTTTTGTAGTGGCAAGAAACTAGAAACTGAATGGATGACCATCACATGAATATTGTTCTATAAGAAACGATCAACAGGATGATTTTTAGAGAGGTCTGGAGAGACTTACATAAACTGATGCTAAGTGAAGTGAGCTGAACCAGGATTTCATTGTACATGGCAGCAGCAAGATTATACAATGATTAGTTCTGATGGATGTGGCTCTTCTCAACAATGAGACAATACAAACCAGTTCTAATGATCTTATGATGATGAGAGCCAATTACACCCAGAGAGAGGTCTATGAGAACTGAGTGTAGATCACAACATAGTATTTTCACTTCTTTTGTTGTTTGTTGAATTATTTTCTTATTTTTTTCCTTTTTCATGTGGTTTTTCTTGTGCACATGTATCTTGTACGCAAAATAAGTGTATAAATATGTATATGTCTATGTTGTATTTACATATACTTTTTACCATGTTTAACATATATTGGATTAATTGACATTTAGGGGAGGGGGTTGGAGGAAGAGGTAGAAATTAAAACAAAAAGTTTTGCAAGGGTCAATGGTGAAAAAATCATCCTTGCATGTTTTGAAAATAAAAAGCTTCAATTTAAAAAAAAAAGAATATATCTCCATAAAAATTAGAATTAGTCAAGCTAATGAATCTGTAAGAAATCAAGAAACAAAAACCAAAGTCAGAAGCCTGAAAAACATAGAAGAAAATATGAAATTATCTCATAGGAAAAACAACTGATCTGGAAATTAGATTGAAGAGATTTAAAATTATTGGACTACTTGAAAGCCATGATTTAAAAAAAAAGAGACAGAGACAGAGACACAAAGAAAAAGAGAGAGGGAGACAGAGACAAGGGAGACAGAGATGAGAGACAGAGAGAAACAGATCTAAGAGACAGAGACAGAGAGGGGGAAGGGAGAGGGAATACAACAAGAGAAGAGCACTTAGACATTATATTTCAAAAAATTATGCAAGGAAACTGCTCCAATATCTTAGAACTAAAGGGTAAAGTAGAAATGAAAAGAATACACTAATCAACTCTGGAAAGAGATCCCAGAATGAAAACTCCCAAGAATATATTATAAGTAAATTCTAGAATTCCTAGGATTAAGGAGAAAATTCATTAAGCATCACATCAGGAAAGAATTAAAATACCTTGTAGTCAAAGAATATTTAGCAGCTATCACTTTAAAGGACAGAAGGGCTTAGAATATTGATATTATGGAAGTTAGATAAACTAGAGTTCTATCCAGGTAAAACCTATTCAGAAAAATTGAGAATACTCCTGCAAGGGAAAAAATAAATATTCAACCATCTTTCAAGCATTCCTGATTAAAAAAAAAAAAAAAAAAAAAAAAAAAAAAAGACCAGAGATGAATAGAAAATTTGACATTCAACTCAAGAGCATAAAAAAGTTAATATAAGTAAAAGATCACAGGGGACTTTGTAAGGTTAGACCACTTACATGTCCTAAATGGGAAGATGATAAACCCTTAAGAATTTAAGTCTAATCGGCAGCTAGGTGGGAGAGTGGATATAGCCCCAGCCCTGAAGTCAAAAAGGACCCCAGTTTAAGTCTGACCTCAGACACTTAACCCTTCTAGCTGTGTGACCCCAATTGCCTCAGGGGGAAAAATTAGTCCATTTAGAGGGCATGAGTTATGAGTTTATTATGTTGGGATAGTCTTAAATTAAAGGGTGAAAAAGAGGGATGTACTAAGAGAAAATGGAAGGGAAAGCAAGAATTGGGGGTAAGAATCTTAGAGACACAAAGGAAGAGTTTTTACAATGAAGAAAGGAAAAAAAGAGGGCAGGTAACACACATCTCAATCTCATCTAAACACACACAGACTGGATATATAAATTCATCTTATCCAACAGTAGAAAGGAAAAGGGCTAACAAGAAGGGGTGGGGATAACAGGAAGATAGATTAAGGGGTCACAATCATGTGAAAACTACATTTTGCAAACAAGTACCAAAGACAATGAATTAATATCAATACTGAATATATGTTGTTGGTGCTGCTTGTTTTTTAATTTTGAAGAGGACCATGACATATCAGGGAGGTGATGCCATGACATGCAAGTGAATTGGATTTAAGTGAGGGAGGTTGTGCAAGGTTACCTGCCACACTTTTCCCTCCAGAGACATTTGGGTCCAGAGGTCCAAGATCAGGACAACTGGAGATGGCTCTAGGAGATTTTGGCTTTTTTAAGCTAAAGTTTTTAACAGCTGTCAATCTGACTGAAGCCAACACCCATTCAGTAATTAAGGCTAGGTACAAACTGAAACAAAAAATGGCCTTTTTCATTTAGTCAAATTTAAGTTAAACAAAAAAATAAACAAATCTAAATAAATAAAGACATAAATCTGGGAGGGAGAAGACCCTCAGGGTTTCGGGCCAAAACAGAAAAGACTGCTATATTTGCATTCACTCTGTGTTAAACAGGGCTCAAACAAGGACCACTTAGGGCTTAGTCAGGACCTCTACACTTATCTACAGACACTCTTAGAAATTATTTTTTTCTTCTGGAACTCTGAACCCTTTTTCAAGATATTTTGGGGATTATTAGCTAGATTTCTTAAAAACTGAACATATATGCACCAAATGGCATAGCACTCAAATACTTAAAAGGAAAAAAATAAGTTACAAGAGTAACACTCTATTAGTAGGGACCTCAAGTTGAGATGAAAAGGATTTTAACATATGGCAGACCTGTAGAAAAAAATGAATGGGAATAAGAGAGTATGCCTTTTTTCTCAGCTCTACATGGCACTTTCATTAAAAAAGGCCATGTTAGGGCATAAATATCTTACAAATAAACACAGAAAAGGTAAACTATTGAATGTTCCCTTTGCAGACCATTATTACAATAAAAAAATCAATAAAGCGTCTTTGGAACAGTAATTACAATACAGCAAGGTACAAGAAAAGTGGGGAGGGGAACAGGAAGATAATCAATTGGAAACTAAATAATATAATTCTAAAGAATAGGTTAAAGAATGACAGAAAAAGTAATTTCACTAAAAATAATAATGTCAACATTCCAAAATTTGTGGAAATTATCCACAGTAGTACTTAGGGGATATTCTCTATCTTTGAATGTTTACATTTATAAAAGAAAAAGTTAGGCATGCAACTAGAAATAATAGACAATACCAAAAAAAGGTGTAAAACAAGATGACAGACTAGACATTTTCTCTGAAGTTTATGTCCTCTTAAACAGCTCCACCTCAAACCAAAATTACTTGTTCAAGGTAAAGAAACTACAGCCGTTTCCATGGTCATCCTAGACCAGAGGGCTTCTTAAGCTTTTTCCATTTGTGATTCCTTTTGGCCTAAGAAATTTTTGTATGATTCCAGGTACTTAAGTATATAAAATAGCAATTCAATTCAAATATTTCCTGATAAGTCATAATTTTGCAACTCTCACATTCAGTTATAAGACCCCAAAATAAGAGTTATGAACCACAGATTTAAAAAGCTGGCTATCTAGGACACCAAGATTCTGCAACAAGGTTAAAAAATAAACAAACTCCAATCCCAGGAACTGACACTTACTGACTCTGAGCTCATTCAGCATTCCCCCATGTCCCAAGCTACTGGCAATGAAGCCAAACTAGCAGACCCAAAGACAGGCCTATATCAAAACCTACTTTTACACTCCAATTGTCACTCCCTCTTCCCAGGTTTTAAAAATTGTTTTTTTTTTTTTTCTGGTTGCACATGTACATTAATTTTTAATAACATTTTTATGAATCATGTTGGAAGGAAAAAAGTAGAACAAAAGGGAAAAACCATGACAGAAAAAACAGAAAAAGAAAAAAAAGTTATCATAGCATGTGTTGATTTACATTCAATCTTCGTAGTTTGCTTTCTGAAATTAGGTGTTTTCTATCCAAACTTTACTGGGATTGCCTTGGATCACTGAAACTATTGAGAACTAAGTCTTCCATAGTTGATCATCACACAATCTTGTTATTGTGGACATTGTATTCCTGTTTCTATTTTGCACAGGATCAGTTCATTTAAGTCTTTCTAGGCCTTTCTAAAACTAGCCTGTTCACCATTTTTTAATAGAACAATAATATTCCATTACTTTCATATATCATAATTTATTCAGCCATTCCCCAATTGATGGGCATCTACTCACATTTTCCAATCCTTTGCTACCCCAAAAAGAGTCACTATAAATATTTCCTCTTCCCAGTTCTTTAGAGACTTTGGTCCTAGGCTATGGAAGTTTTCTCAGGCCTCCAATAACCAAAGATTGGAGCAAAATATTGCTAGCAACTGCCAACTGGAAGCACCAATGCTGAAAAGCTCTAAACTGTATGTAAACCTGAGGAAGGACACAGCATCTAGTTGGAGGCAGTTCTTATCATCAAAAATCAGGTGGGGCAGGGCCCGAGTTGGGAAAACTGAATTGTCCAGTGTGGGAGGTGAGATGACTTGGGAGTTAACACACACACACACACACACACACACACACACACACACACACTCTCTCTCAAAGGGGAGAGAGTCAGAAGTGAACAATAAGGTTATAAAATAAGGGTAGGAAAAAAGACTGAATGTACCGAAGATTCTAGGAAGAAGAAATCTCAAAGACCTTGAACATAAACAGATAACACTAACGGCAAAAATAGTAACAACAGAAATATTGTCTCCCCATCTACTAAATGAACTCAGGTGTCTATGAATAAATATTGCAAAACAAAGGAAAATGATTCAACATTTGATAAGACAAACTGTGGAAGAAAACTACACACATGGTTTCTGCATGTTTTAAAAAAGAAATAAGAATTGTAAGAGCAGAACTTGTCTGTAAAAATAATAAACACAATAGAAAAAAATTGAATTGAATTTGCATAGTAAACCTCACCAAAAAAATAAAGACAGAACTATAGATCGGGAATGCAAATACACAGAAATGTGAAAAAAATCTCCAAGGAAAAAGGTAAAAAACAAAAATGTAGAAAGAAAATATGCTCACTGTGCAGGTGAAACACACAGATCTTGAAGACAGGATGTGTAGAGATAATCCAACAATCATAAATCTCCCAGAAGAACATGACAGGACCAAAAAAAAAAAAACAAAAACAAAAATAAACCCCAAACACTTTAACACCACATTGAAGGAAATAGTAGGAACTTCCGGATATAAAAAAATGAAATTCTAATTCAAAGAATTCAGATTGCCTCAAGAAAAACTCAAGGTTGCAAACTCCAGACACAGTGACTAAATGTAATAATTGGATTCAAAAGTTCTGTGAGCAACCAGGAGAAAGATCTTCAAATAAAAAGGAAAAGACATTAAAATAAAACAATCCATTAGAAAAAGAAGGATGGAATGAAATAATGTGTTCCAAAAAAGCACAGGAGCTTAGAATGCAGCTTCAGGTGTCCTATTTTGCAAATCGGAACCTAATCATGCAAGGTAATAAATGTTCGACAGTTTAAACGAGTTTGAAACATTTTTAGAAAGAAAACCAGAACTGAAAAGATTATTTGCATCTCAAACTTCAAACAGAAATTCAGGGAAAGTGAATACATGCAGAAATCAACAGCAATATAACAGAAAGACCAATAAAAAAGTTTTTGTCTAAATGTACACAAAAAAGATGGATTCAAAGTAAAAATCTGGGAGAATTATTAGTGAAGACATGATTTGAGGGAATTAGTGACACCATACTCTGAAGTGAAGGTTTCTTCTGTGGCAGCAATTAGAATATGGCAAACACATAAAAAGTAGGCAGAGGAGCAGGGAGATGGAGGAGTAAATATTGTATCTAGGTCAAAACAAGTGCTAGTAACAAGAGAAAGATGACCTCTGTGGCCTTAAAAAAAAGTTTATCAGGGAATAAGAAATAAAAATTGAAAAGGGGAAGCCTTACTTTGTACCTAAGAAGGATTCCCCTGATGCACATATTCCTTTGGGTGAAGGGAGACAACAACTTTAAAAACTGGATGAGGCCTAGAGATTTTGGTGCCTGAGAAGTCGATTTGTCTTGGAGGTGAGAGGAAGGATGGAACTCCTAGGGGCAACAGGCACCTGTTAAGAGTAGAAAGAGCATGCACCTAGATAGAAAATTTCTAGACAAACGGGGAGTAGGAGAGGTAAATAAGGGTATAAATAATTGGGGGAAAGAAATGGAGGTGTAACATGGGACGGTGTCCTCTCTGATAACCTGCAATACTGGCATTGTCCTGAGACACAATAGCAAAGGGGATTTATCAAGTAAGCCCTACAAGGCAATTACAGAAAGTGCCTAGAAAGAAGAACCTAAAATGTTACCTTGGAAGTTTTTGACTGAATGAAAAATATAGAGAAAGAGACCAGATGATTATAGGGATTATGAATCAAGAGTATAACGGGAAAAAATGGATACTAGAGTAAAAGAAATCCTTTTTTGAAAGGGACACAAAAACTGAAATTGTAAAAGCTAATGAATGATACTAGTTGATGGGGAGAAGAGGGGAAACTGCCTAACTAAAAGGAAAAAAAGAGGACAAAAAAAATATATAACCAGTCAGAGAACAACTAATAAACAAAATCTTAAAAAGTGTAGTAAGTGAGAAGAGGGGAGAAGAGAGGAAAAAAGTTAGTAAGAACAGGACCACCTAATATAAAACAATTGAATGAGCATATTATATTTACAGTATAGGAAAGGGAAAAGCAGTTTTATAGATAGATGGAGAAAAATATAAACCTAATTTGTAATTTTGAATGTGAATGGATTAAACAATCCAATAAAATGAAAAAAGGGACAGATTGGCTACAATATCATCAAATAAACTTCTATTGAGACAACATAAAATTTTGGAGATACATGAAAAGTAGACTAAAAACTTTCACATCAACAATAAAATAAATCAAAATGGAGATTTCAATTAAACAAAAATAAATCCAAGTAGGAATTCTGCAAAATTAAATAATTATACCCTATTGAATTGATGAGGTACACAAGGTATTTTAAAAATATATACAGAATGGACAAACTACAGCTAGTTTGACACCTTCCATCAAAAGAGAGAAAATTAAAGTGCTCAACAAATGAAAACTAAAGTTTAATAGAAACTGTTTTGTCCAATTACATGCCAGTAAAATTTTCATATTTTTATAAATATCCAATTCATTTGTTACAAAATTTGATACAGAATATCAAAACAAGAGAATTTAAATTTAAAAAAACTGAAATCACAAAGCAGGGTGAGGTTTACAAATATTCAAAATAATATAATAAACACCAACTTTACATAAATTGATTGCAAAAATAAGGAAAGGTGGTATCCTGTCCATGTTAAAGAAGAGCAGGAGCAAACAAAAAATTAGGAAGTGTGATTTAAGTTTGCTTCTTCCACAATACTGTAAGCTTCTTAACATAAGTCTTAAACGGAACCTTGAAGGAAGGAGCCATGGTTTCCAGGATTTGGGAGGTGAGGAGTCAAAACTATTCTAGGCACAAGGGAAATAATTAGAAGAGATGAAGAATGGAAGATGTGATATTAAGAGGAACCAAAGACACTTTTTCTGGGGTATCAAGTGGGTCATGTAATCAGCCTAACAAGATGGATGCCAAACTGTGAAGAACTTTAAATGGCAAGGAGTTTTTAAGTTTAAATAGTAAGGAGTAATGGGGAGCCATTTTGAAACACTGAGCAGAAGAGTGATGAGTCCTTTTGATTTTCAATTTGGCAGTTGTGTTAAAGATTGGAAAAGGGAGGGGTTAGAGACAAAGAGTTCAATTAGGAGGGTGTTGCTTTAAGTTCAAGTTAGAGGTGATGAGGGAATGAACTAGAATGATCCTGGTCTGAATGGAAAGATGCAAGAGATTCTGAGACGGAATCTAAGACTTGCCAGCTGATAGGATGTAGGAACTAGAAATATGGTGCAAATGATGAGCCATTGACATTGACACATCACTCTCTCATCTTCTTGGGCTCACTTCTGGTGATGTTTTATTATTTCCTCATATGTTTTGAGGGGATGCAGAATTCTGTATCAATAGTCCTCAATTTGTGTCTTGTAACACAGTAGGCTTAAAAAACTTTGCTCTTTGCTTGCCATCTGGGCAAAGGAGTGGAGGGAGGGAGGGGGAAAATCGCAACAGAAGTGAGTGCAAGGGATAATGTAAAAAATTACCCTGGCATGGGTTCTGGCAATAAAAAGTTATTTAAAAAAAAAAAGGTCGAAACACAAAACAAATAAAAAGAAAAATTTCTCAGGAAAAAATAAAAAACCAAACTTTGCTCTAAACCATGCATCCATATTTGCCCAGTAATTCTCCAGAGAATCTTGTTCTTCATGTGACAGCATACTGCTTGGAATAAATTCATTTACTGTTGTTTCGGACACTACTAGCCTGTCTCATCCAGTCACATGTCCTCCCCCAGTGTTTTTTTGGCTTTGTTTTTTAACCAATCATTCTTGCTCTTGAATAAGTTTGTTTTTAATTACTGTATACATTTAGTTGTTTGGTGGGTCATCCCAATTTTGATTCTTCCAATATCATGGTGTACTGTGATTATAGATCCTTAAAACCCACCCAAATACTATATTTCTGCAGCAGTTTGGGATCATTGGAAAACATTAATTTTTCTTAAGACAGATCAATCTTATTCTTTTACTATTCAATTCTACATCCAGAACATGATATATATGCAGCACCCACAAGATACTGGTTAAATTAACTGTCCAATTTGCCTATAGCTTGTGCATGACATACCTGGATAAAGAACTTAAGTCACTGTTCACTAATCCAGTGACATTCACCTCTACAAAGCTCCTTTTTGAATACTTTCTCCCCCCAAAACACTTATGTATTTTCACTGCCTGGAATTCTAACTCTCCTGATCCACACCTGTTGGGATTTTAAGCCCTCTTTAATGATAGCCCCTCTCCTTCACATTCTCAAATTTATCTTGTATATATCCTGTTTGTATCTAATTTATCTTCCCATTTGAACTAATTCCTTTGAGGAGAGACAAGATGTTTTTTTGTTTTTCTTTGATTCTCTACTTTGTGTTGAAGTAATCAATTGGTTAGTAAACATTTAAGCACCTACTACATTGCTAAACAATGTGCTAAATGCTAGGGATTCAAAAGGAGGCAAAAGAAGTTTTTGTCTTTAAGGAGCTTACAATCTAGTGGGGGAGACAAGGTGAACATACACAAAGCTAATTTTGTGGGATAAATAATATTTATCAAAGGAAAGGCACTCTTAAAGAGACTAGGAAAGGCTTCCAGTAAAAGATGGGACGTAACAGAAACCAGGTTAAGCCAGTAGGAGCGGCTGAGGAAAGAAAGCATTACAATTATGGGGTGCCAAGAGAAAATTATTGAAGCTGAGACATGGAATGTCTTGCTCCTGGAATTACCAAGTAGTTAAATATTTGTTGCCTCAAGGGGTAGAGTCACCAGCTCTAACCAAAGAACAGAAGTAGTATAAGACTATACATGGGCAAATACAATTATTTTTAAAAAGTTAAGTTCATCATGACACATAAGCTCAACTGACTTCTTTAAACATTTGGTTGTGTTTTTTTCTTCTTTAAAATCTTGTTATAAGAATGGTTCTGGGAATGGTGATAGATATATATATAAGGTAAAATACAGGTGAGATAAAGATATTAATAAAAAGCAATTTTAAAAGTACAAGTCAGACCAAACCATTTCCTTTTCTGCTGGACAATTATGGGAATGCTGTAGCCTTAATATTCTTGAATTTTGGATTTCTGCAAGTCTTCTAAACAATATGGAAAGATGGAGAGAACTTTCTGGCACAACAAGGAACTCTGTCCATAGTTGACCACCATCTTTATTAAGACATGGAAAGCATGATGAAAAGTTGGTCAAATCTGCAAGTGACACAAAACTGACAAGTAATGATTAACATTTTGCATGACAATCAAGATCTAAAACACTACTTGCCCCAGGATGACATATAACAAGGATTTATTAAATACTAAGTTTTAAGTTTTCCTTCGATCAAGCATTCTCTAGCCATATAGAATGTACTTTGGACTTCTCCCCAAACCTGAAAGTATCTCAAGGACAAGAACTCATACCTCTGTATACTCCACAGCATCCAACATAGGACTGGATATACAATTATCCACAGTAGTGGCCACTCAACATTTCAAGTGAATTTTAGTTGTGCCAAAAATCAAAATTTCAAAGAGTTAGGTTGTCTGTAAAGAGCTATTTGACTGCAGAAACCTTTTGATAATACTAATATGATGATCCCTGTACTAATAACCCATATCAGATTAAGTCATAAGACCTATCTTGGGAAAAACATGTGGGAGGTGCTATTAATATCTTCTGGTTTAACAGATAATTTCTTCATGGAAACTACCTCTCTCCCCAGCAGTAAACATTTATGAAATTAATGAATCTAAGCAGAAGCTTAAGGAGGCAAACTAATGGGATGATGGGATCTACACTCAGGAAGACCAGAGTTCAGATTCAGTCTCAGATATTTACTGCTACTCCAAAGTAATCTGCTTGGGAGGAAAGTGAAGAGGAAATATTTTGTTAAAAACAAAGCAATTGGCACAGCACCTGGCAACAAAGTGAAAAATTTATTTCCTTCCTCCTTCTCCAAGGAAACAGCTAGAAAATGATCTTTTTGTTAGTAGCGAAGAAGTAGAAACCAAGGGGTTGGTGGAAAGTGTCCATTAATTGGGGAATAGCTAAATAAATTATAAGAATATTCTAAGAAATGAACTAGTTTCAGAGAAATGAGAGGGTCTTTACAATGAAGAGTAAAACAGGCAAAGAATCAAGAGAATAATTTACAAAATGAAAACTGGCTTAAGAACTCTTTTATTAATGCAATTTTCAACCAGAAGAGTGTTAAATGAAGCATGCCATCTATGTCCTGACAAGAGGTGAACTCGAGATGTAGAATGAAATATAGTTTGGACATGGCCAAAAGTGATTTTTTTTTTTTTTGGGTCAAATTGCATTCAAGGGCGTTCTTTCCTCCCTTAGCCCCCAAAATGGCTAAGTGGTAGTGGTGAGGGAAAACAAAAATGCTACAACTCATAATCTCAATGCAAAGAATTTCTAGAAGCCTTACTTGACATCACATATAATGACAGTATGCCAAACACAGGAAAGAGTCAAAGCCATTTCCTCTATAATGTATGTATTCTATAACAAATCATTTTCAATGCAATCTTCAAATGCTTTACATTTGTAAAATTCAATCTGGAACTTCAGTCTTCCTTTCATGTAAATTCCTTTTAATGTTGACATGACCTTTTCCACACATATTTACCATTATAGAGGCTGCTGAATGCCAGAGCTTAAGATGATTTGTGTTCTTTTCCCATTTCTACCTCCCACAAAAACAAAATCCAGATTATTATCTCATGGAACAAAAAGACACGTCTGATCACTATTTTCACTGTACTAATAATGTCCTTTAAAATTAATGATTCAGTTTTAGACTTTGCTGGTTTTTTATTATAGCTCTTCCAGATAAGCCTCCATTCTTATTCTTCCTCACAGTAGTGGGACAAATCCTTGAGCTGATATGGCTCCCAATATGGTGGTGCTGGGAGTAGACAGTTGTCTAGGAGCCTGCCTAGTTCAGTTCAAGATTACAGGTTTCTCAACATTGTTGGTCATCAAGTGCCTTTTTAGCCTGCAACAACTACAAACATTGTGGAAGGAATATCTACAATGTCTCTGTCTTCAAATTTTGCATTACCAATGTTTACCTTCTTAGATGTGAACTTTTTGGATTGCAAAAGGTTATTCTTCCAACTTCCAAAGAAGACAAGTCATTTTGCCAGAAATGATATATTTGCCAACTAAATAGCAACTCAAGGGTGAGAAATAAATATCTGGGTTGATGTCATAATATCCAAAGGTTCTCGACTTGTTCAATAATCCAGCCCAAATTCTAAAAGCAAGAATGTTGGTCTGGTTAAGGCATTATACTTTGGAAAAACAATCATTTCATCTTAAATATTTGGCTTCCTTATGACTATAATATATTAGGCAATAAGCCTATACTGAACTATGTTGACATTAAAGCTTTATTTTCTTTAACAGGCATACATTTTAAACAGCAAAAGTAGAACTAAAAGTTAGGCAATTATCAATGTATGCATCTTCTCATTCAAGAACTAATCACATTTTTGCTTCAACTAAAGCTCAATAATAAAAAATATTGCCAGTTTTCCCATTTATTAACAACTTTAATCAAATGTTTATATTTTATGCAAATCTGAAATCAGGGAAGCACAAGACATGAACTTAAACCCCAGCTCTAACAGGAACTAAAAATTATGACCTAAGGATATTAGTGAGGAACTAAGGAACATGAAAGTGCTTTGAAAGTGTTACACAAATACAAAGTATTTGAGAACTATTAACTATGGCAATTAATAACTCTTTTCTTCTCCCATTGCCCTGGCTAGGACTAAATGACATCAACACAGGACACAATAAAAGATCCTGCAGCACAGAAATACTCAACCAAGATGCATAAAAATACCTCTGGGTATTGTTATTTAAAAAAAAAAAAAAACCAATCCCTACACTTTCAATTAGAATGAATCAAAGATTATTAATACAGCGACCCCTAGTGGACACTTTAATCAGTATACCTCAACTCATAATTTCATGTCTAAAAATAATTTCTCAAAATTTTAATGCTGAATACAAACTTAAAACCATAAAGCTCCTTGAAAAATAGAATTGTGTATAAACTTCTCATCACTTAATTTAACTAATGTTGAGTGAACAGCACAAAAGCAGTCTGTTGTAGTATAAAGTGTTTTCAATTATGGCTAGTACTAGTACCATGCTAAGAGTATGCAAATTGGTTTACCTAAATCATATCTTCACCTCCCAGGGTTCTAAGGGAACACACATAACCAAAGCTTCCTTCCCCAAGCCTTCTCTAGCTCTTCTAGAACTATGAACGTTTTAGACAAATATGAAGTCGTGCATATATCTCAAAGGATGTTTTACTTACAGACACCTCCAAGCAGCATTACTTCAGAAGGGGGGGATGGGTAATGATGAGTCTCTACAAATAGGCTAAATTTCATAATTGGAAAACCAAGAAGACAGGCTTCTTGGGGGAACAATGAAATCCCTACCTTGTATTGTGTGATCACAGTGAGACTTTCCCCTCCCCTTAAAGGAGAGTTCTGAAATATTTAAGTGCTGTAGAATAAAAAAATTATTCTTCATTTAAGTAAAATTCTTCCAGTTCCCAATGTAGCTATTTTGGGGGAGGGGGGGTACTCAGGAAGCCTCTTCTGAATAAGTGAACTCTGATTCAAAAATCTTATGGTTAGCTACTGTTGCTACTCATTGGTCTTCTTAGAGGGTGCATAAAATTGTATCCTATTGACACAGTGCAACCACAGCTATCTGAAATAAATTTCACATAATATGAATTTATGGAACGTTCAGGAAATATTTCAAATGAAATTTACTCAGAATTTTATCTCAATGTAATGCCTGAACTGACATTGAGAAAAGAACTTATGATACATTACCCAATACTACTTTAAAAGCACATTTAAGGAAACTAAGCCACAAAACTGTTGCATTATGATTTAATCTAAGTGCACAAAAGTTTGAAATTACAATCCCTCCTAGTATCCAGGAAGGTTAAGCATGCCTCCATATTTTCAGTTCTACACTGTTACATTTGAGCTATAATATGAATTTTACATCATGATGCTTAGTTTGGAATTTCCATGCAAAACCTCAACTTATAGAATGGAAGCAATCTAAATTTAAGTGAGAATTGTTTTCATGCTGAAAGCCTCTTAAGGCCATTTCAATTTGGGTTACAATGAAATATTATCCTGATATTTCTCTGAGCAAATTGCAGTATCATGAACCCTGAACTGGCTTCTCTTTTTAAGGAGAGGGCAACTATGATTACCTAGCAGAACTACTCCTCCCCCAACCAAGAAACCACTCTCAAAGTAATCAAGTCCAACTCAAAGTAGCAGCTTTGTGCAATCAACTGCTTTTATACAAGAACTGTGATGAACAGTGGATTCAACTGGCTACCACACAAATAGGCTAGCTAGTATTTTATTACTTCAAAAGCACTTTAACAAGAAAAATATAAGTATGGCTTCTGATAGGAATGTTTAAACCTGGACTGCATGTACCAAGCTCATAGGCTGAATTAGGTTCTACAAGGAAAACTTTTAAGTATTCAAAAGTTAAGCAACAATTTGTAACCAAAACTTTAATCCCGAAGGTCTCACAAAACATGTTACAAATGACATCATGAAAAAAAATCTTGCACAGTAACTCAAAAAGTTTTATCTCTACAATGTACCCTTAAACTGGGAAGTCTGTGTGAATGGCAAATTTTTATATCACTACTTATTTACTCACAGTGCATCAACTACAAAAAGAATCCATGACCTTAAGTGTAAAAAAAAAAAAAAAAAAAACTAAATTCCTCAAAACCTCTTAAAGGTTTTCACTTAAAGATATGTGTCTACTTAGAATAATTTGTTTTTCTTTTCTAAAATTGCCATCACACATTTGAGCAAAGCAATTATCTTTATTTTTGTATGCTTTTTACTTTCCAATTTACCTGCTGGCCTGTTCTAAGAGGAGCTTTAACAATACATTTCGTTTAACTGATGCTGCACATATAAATCTGCTGTGGACAAAAATCAAGGTTCTCCAATGTAGTCTGTCATTTCCTCCCCAGAAGACACAAGATATTTTTTAGCCATTGCAGGTTTTAGAAATTTGCAAATCGATGCAAAACAATAAAAATCAATAGAAATTAGAATTTCGTTTAAGGGAACACTGTAAAGTTAACAAATTCTTGGTATTACATGCCTTATATGATCTGTTTTAAACCATACAGATACACATCTTTACATGTGTCACTGTTACAAGACAATAAACAAATTTTAACAGCTAAAACATTTTAAAAATGCACTGAGCTTATGAAGGCTCAAACAAAACTTGTAATGTTCTGTACATGCTCCTGTCAAATGAAGGGCTACTTCCTGTACATCACTCCTCTTGAAGGCCGATGTTCTATTTCCTTTCATTTGACCTAGAGCGACTGAACAAGGGGAAAAAAAATTATTATATTTCAATACCTGACTTGAATCAGATAAAAGGTCTATTTTGTACATGTAGTTAAAAAAAAAAATACATAAATATATACATATACACATACACACAGAGCTATTTCTGTAGTTTGCTCAAATTATTTAAGGAACCTACCTGCGAGACCTGGAAAAGGAACGAGAAGGCTTATGATTTCTCTCCCTTGACAGTGATCTCTCTCTTCTTCTATCTCTTGAAAGGGACCTAAAGTAGTAAAAGAAACAAAGATCACTAAGTCTACTCTCACTAAGTCTACTCAAATTTAAGTGTCAAATTATTTCAAAGTACTAGAGATAAGATTTAAAGCTGATCCCACTAACAGAGCATAAAAGAGTAATTCAATATTCATTACACACCTATTATAACTAAAGCACCATGAAAGGCACTAGGAATTTGGGGGGAGGGGGGAGGGGAAAGAGTCTGCTCTCAATACTACAGAATTCTTATTATCTACAGATAAGAGCAGAATTGGAATGGGATTAAAAAGTCAAGACTGCCCAGATGGCAGATAGAACTTGGGTTGGGCTTTGAAGGAAGTTATATATCCTGAAAAGCAGAGAAAAAAAGGGCATTCCAAACAAGGGAATCAGTTTGCATAAATGAAAAGGCTAAGATATAAAATGTTGAATTCAAGGAAAAAGAAAATTGTCCATTTCAACCGAAATAACAAAAAAAAAAAAAAAAAAAAAAGACTTCTAACTGGAAAAATGTAGATCAGAAAGCTTAGAGAACTACAGGCTGAAGATGCCCTGTTCTCCCCCAAAAATTTAGCTTGAAAATTTCTTAATTCACTCACCTAACAAACTTCAACTGACAAGAGAATTACTGACAAAAAACCCCCAAAACAAAATATGTAAACTGCTTTACCTGCTCCGGCTGCGAGAAAAGCTTCTTCTCCGTGGTGATCTACAATCAGAAACAGGACAAATTAGGCTCACTATCAATTTTAGTATTTATGGCGTGAGGCATTTCCCAACTTTTCAATCTCACTGTTGGGCCCAGTGATCGTGCCGAAGAACTGGCACCCATCGTCCAAAACAAAAAAAGCACAGAAGGATTAAGGAACAAAAAGCTCAAGTGAAAAGCAGGTATTCCAACCATGAATTCACTTTAACAAAGAATGCTTCACAGCAGATCTGTCCAATGCAAAACTTCCACGTCAACTAACTTCACTACCCAAACACCACGCCAAAATGTAGTCCCACAAGTAGTTCCAAAAACAGTACCATAGACCAGTATTTGGAACCCATGCAAACCTAGAAGTCCTTGACAAGACTTAAGGTACCAAGTGGATAAAGTGAAAAACCGTGAAAACGCGCTCAGTGTAAATATTGATGCCATTAAGTGATACATTAGAACTGCATATTTGTGATTGTCACATTTTAAGTGTGTGTTTAGGCTTACAAAAAAAATTACCTTAGCTTGGCCCACTTCACCCCAAAAATTGTTTTAAATTTTGAAAACGGTTAGTAAAACCATTTAAAGGTGATAGGATTCAACAAAATTTTGCTAGAAAGGAAAGCTAAATTTGTTAGAGATATTAAATTTTTAGTTTGGCATCTCACACATGCAAATGAGTTTTGCTTGAGGTTCTAGTTACATTATAAGTTCCCTATCACCCTTAAAAGTTTTATTCAAGCAATATCTGTACGTTACCATTCAATTATGCACAGCCAGCCTTTGATCGAGAAAAGTAATTACTTAAGCCGCTTACTCCTTATTTTAACCAGCAGTAAACTGTATAAGCAGGAAAAACTTACTAGTTTTGGGTTTCAACAAGCTAGAAATGGTGAGGTGAGGCTGCCGGACTGACGGCCAGGAAGAATTTGCTGAAAAGGTTTTGCCAGATGTTGCGTTGTATTTAGTTGGTTGGCGAAGGGGGTGTTGTGGATTTTTCCTGCTTTTTTGTTAGCCGAAGGCTGCTGCTGTAGTTGTTGTGAAGACATTTGGTAAATAAACAGCTGAGCTGATTGGCCAGGAATGTGTGGGCGGTCGAGGTGGCTGCTGCCGATTTGGTTAAGGTTGGAGAGAAGGCTGAGAGAAAACAGCATGCTCGGGAACCAAAGGGCGGTGCAACCTGACGACTGGCCATGCCTGGGTCATGTGAAACGACACCAGCCAAGCTGAATGGGGCGCGCTGGTCACATGACGCTGAAAGGGCTAGTTGACTGGCTAATGCAGACTCAGAGGGTGGTGAGAAGAGACATGATGGTGACTCTGTAACGGGGTTCATTTTTATTAATAGATGGACCAAAAAGCACAAAAAAAAAATGAAAAAAACAAGCCATCAGTACAACCATCTATTAGCTAACATATAATCTTATTACGATGGGCAACAAGTGTGGGGTGGATTTTTTTTTTTTTTGGCCTTTTGTTTGTTTTATTTTTAAAATAGCAGAAGGGGCAGTTTCAAACTCCCATCTCCTAAGAAGGACTTCACTCACCTTTTACAGGTAAATTCAGCCCTGTAGAAATCATGTTGGAGATTTGAGGAGGTGCAGATAGCCTCCAGACAACAACATCTGAGTCCAAGAGTGATGTGCCATTTTTTATTACCAAAAAAAAAAACTGAAATGTCAGATTTGGGTTTGAAAAACTTAAGATGATTGGAATTACATCCTGTTTAGCCCCCTTTATTAGTGACCTAAGTTTAAACTAGTTTAAGATTAATTTCTACTTCACCAGTTGTAACATTCTTAATAAATATTACAATTGTGCAAACAAAGTAGAAAGATACATTTGCGTGGAAAGCTAAACTGTTGTATGTTTAGTCTGTCATTGAGTCAAGGAATGGGAAATGGCCTAAAATTGAAGTAAAAGGGAAGACTGGAAAAGATGTGCTAGAAGATGAACTAAAATAACTTGAAGAAGATAGATCCAGGACTGAAGTTACTGACTATCAAACTTGAACAGTGACCTAAAGACCAAAGCCAACATTCAGCATCAACTTAAGATAAAAACTCCCCACTATCGCCCCAGCAAGGCTGTTTTATTTAAAAAAAAAAAAAAAAAACAAAAACAAAAAAATAACAAAAACAAAAAATAACAAAAACAAAAAAATAACAAAAAACACCTCAGAATCTCAGCAATAGATGTTACCCAACAACATGCTTTAGGGAAACACCTGTTCCTATATTGCTCTATGGTTCAACACCAAGGGCTCTAAACACATTCTTTGATTCTGAAGTACCTGCGACGGGGTGGAGGACTTCTTCTCCGATAATCATCCCGTGGGCGACGACCCCAAGAAGGTGGAGGACCACGATTCCGACTTCTTTTCTCCCCATTCGACAGTTCCACCCTTACTCGGCAACCACAAAGTGTTCTTTAAAAGGAAAAAAATATATATTACTAAAAAATGTTCTCAAAACCAAAAACAAACAACAAAAAACCCACCTAACTATAAAAACACACACACACACACAAAAAAAACACCTTAATTACAAACACTTTAGATGCTGATCTTTACTTCAAATCCATCACTTAGTTTTGGCTTCTTAGTGATACAAGAGTTCACTGTTCTCTCTATTCCTTCCCTACCCGATTTCATGCAAAATGCCTATAAGCATGTGCAATACATAAACATACTTATTCAACATTTAAGCAACTATATGGTAAGACACTGGGAGGAATATCAAATTATTAAAACTAAATACCTCCTTTAAGATTATATTACAGAAGAGAGCTGAGACACAAAACTTTACAAGGTATTAAATGCAAAAAAAGGGTCTAAGATGTTGAGCAATTTGCAAGAAGTCTACAAAATGAAAGTCTTAAACTGCTTAAAAACCATGTCTCATCAACTTTGTATCCCAACACAGGAGACAATATTTAAGTTATGGATTCAGCATCTGGGATCCCTAACATTGGTCTTGGTTTACCAATTCTGTTTGTTACCTTAATTATAACCTCATTTCAAAATTATGACTTTACCACACAACTTTATACTCTTAATTATCTGGTTGCCTTTTGTATTTTAAATTAGTTTACAAATATATGTATTAATACGGCACTACTGAAACTTGGTGATTACTATTCCAGTTTAGACAAATGCAATAAAATGGGAAGTACAATGAATATAGCATATATATGTATTTCAGGCCTTTAAAAACTAAGAATTTTTAAACACTAGATGGCACACTACAAATAAGTATTAAAAATCACGAATTTTATAGTTTGATTCATTTTCGATAGTGGCTTTGTAATATCAATGTGCAATGAAATAATTCTGACAATAAGCAAAGTTAGGTGGCCCAGCAACTCTATCCTAACCCTAATATTACTTTTTAAAGTTGCATCAAGAATCATTCTACAAATCAACAAGAAAGAAACCCTATTTTATTAGTTTGTGAATCCTAACTTTATTGTACATGAGAATGATAAAAGTTTGGACTGAATCTGAATGATTTATTTTGATCATTCATATAGTAGTGATCTAAATGTATAGTTGTCACTGGTATCATCCAAGGTTCCTAACCAATTCTAAATGTGCGCTGATAGGCAAATTATATGTACCTCAATTTTTGCTTCTATAAATGAGAATTGCCTTAAAATGCTATAATTGTCACAATTTTATAATGTACAATCCATTAATTACTTCTAGTGAATCCAATGAATAAGTGTATAATTCACATATGAGAGAAACAACTTTACAGAGATAATACATTAAATATTACCTTCCATCTAGTTCTCTAACAGCATCAGCTGCATCTCTGGGATCTTCAAATTCAACAAAAGCAAAGCCGGGAGGATTTCTTGCAACCCACACACTTCGGAGTGGCCCATAATATCCAAAAGCTCGCTCCAATTCGGTCTTGTTGCCATTGTTACCAAGGTTACCTACATAAACCTTACAGTCCAGTGGACAAGAGTCACGATGCATCTCTGTAATGAGATAATGGTAAAAAGGCAAAAAAAAAAAAATTAGTATTTGGAGAACTTTAATAAAATCTTTCATCAGCTTCATATGCCAATATATCAAAAACAAGAAAAGTTGAATGAAATTCAGCTCCCTTCTCCAACTACTCACCAACTCTCCTCCCCAAAACCCTCCACCAAACTATGTAGTGAGTATGTATGGAAGTAGTTCCAGAAGCAGTCTTTGACAAAAAGACCAGTTATTTCAAGATCCCCACCCCTAAACTGGCCCTTAAGTGCCCAGGAAATCCAAGTCTTTGTAGTGTAGTCCATTAGCAGACATTCAAAACCAAAGATTCATTTAATGATCCCTTCTGCCTTTTGCAAATTTAGCTTTCTGCAAGGAGTCTTCCCCACCCCCCACCTTCCTCCTTGAAAGGAGGACTATTTAGTCTCTTCTAATAAAATTTATCTCCAATTTATCCTGTATGTTTTGTTTTCTCTATGCAGTCACCCATTAGATTATGGATTAGGTGAGGCACCTACCCAGGAACTGTTTTTCTTTGTACCCCCAACCCTAAGAATTTCTGGGCTCTGGCGCATAATCGGGACTTAATGTTTGTTAGGCACAATTGCAGATCATCCTTCAAAACTGCAAATCTATACTGACTTTTAATATTCTTATTTAATAATTCTTTATAAAAAGTTATAATTTGTTCTCTACTACACCATTCAATAGTGGGCCACTGATGCTCTTGTGTATTCTTGGTTAAAATACATACAGCTAAAGGGAAATGATGAATATTCTCAAGTACGCTGCCTTCTTGATTGTCACATTTACAGTTAAGTATCTGAGTAACAATCCAATTTTTAACTTCATAGGGCACACGTAGTTAAAACAACCCAAAAGTCAAAAAATTTCAAAAAAGAGGCTCTGAACCAAAACAGTAAAATTGGATGCTGTAAACATCGGGCAAATCGTCTCCCATTTCATCATTTAAGCCAACACAAACACAACTAGGTAGAAAACACGCCACACCCAACCTTCGTATTTTTCTGGAAGCACGTTGGAACAGGCTACAGCAAAATTTAGAGAGCTAAATATAAACGGGTCAAAACCCTCACACAATTTCAAACAAAACAAAAACGGCGAACACCCCTGGCAACAAGTTTCAGGCCTGTGCTGCGGCGCCTCCAAGAGTTTTGGTGCCGATTGAGCGGGAATCTGCGTAATGGATTCTATGTGCGCAGCACCCATTGGCCCACGTTTAATTGGGCGCCGATGGGGGAAGCGCCCGCAGCAACAAAGCGGCCGCCCGGCCCCCTCCTTCCCTCGCTCGCTTCCGGCAGGCCCAAGTACTCTCTCCAGCCCCCGCACTCCGGAGGCCAGGAAGCCGAGGCCGAGGTCTGGCGCCCTCTAACCTACTCCCGCCCCCAGAAGCGCGGGAAGTTTTGCGCAAGGGAGGCTGAGCTATAGGAATCATGGAGCGGGCCGCACGAGAAGAGGCGCCATGAGCCGGAGGCCGCGCCCGCCTCACGTTTCGTCCCCCGATCCCCGTTCCTGGCCTTCCTCACTCCTCAGGCCCAGGATCTCCCCTCCCTGCGCTCCCCAGGCGCCCAATCTCTGGTCAGGACCCTCGAAGTCTTTCCCTGCACTACCCAAGTCACCTCGACCGCCGACCACCGAACGTCACAAAATGGCGGCGGTGCCTCTTTGTCTGCGCTCGGCCTCGCTCTGGCCTCACGACTACAACGGCAGCGAAAAAAACCCCGCACGCCCGCTCCACTGCCTGATTCCTTACCGTCTGCTGTGGCTTAACAAGCGGGGATACGATTCCCACCGCTCGACTGGGTTTTTCCCGCTCCTCCCGGCTCCGTCCCCGCGCAGCTGTTGCGCTACTCCCCCGACGTCCACAAAATGGCGGAACACCTCCTTCGCCTCCTAGCTTATATGCCTCCGCCCCAGGACACGTGACAGAGGGCTGTGGCCAATCAGAGTCCGAGGAACGCTGTGACCGACACCTCGGAAGGGCCCGCCCTTCGTCTTAAGTTGTGAACACCGCTTAGACAGCGGTTGGTTGCTGGGAGCAGGCCTGAGCCTGGAAGCTGTGTTTGTCCCGCCAAGGCAGGCTTCCTTCCCCAGATGCCGAGTGCGCGCGCGCGCATTATGTGTGTTGTTTTGGGTGTGTGTCCACCCCCTTCCCTCCATTTCCTTTCCGTCCTTTTGTTGTTTATCACCTTCTGTGCGCCAATGTATAAAAAATAACTGAAACTCGTCCCACTATTACCGGGTAAACGCTGTAACATGAGCGTCTGGCCAGATGCTCTCGGCATTTAATTCCGGAGCCAAGGTATAGTATTGTCGCCCTCGTGCAGACATTTGGATTGAAACTGAAAACTCGGAAAACATCAATCATCCAGTATTTATGCTAATTGTATGCTAAGCATTATGTATACTGTTATGAGAGGAAAAAAAAAAAAAGAAAGAAAAACCAATCCGTGCTCTCAGGAGTCTATAGACTGATGGAGGAGACGTTATGGCAAACTACTATATAAAAAAAAAAAGTATATTTTATATAGGTTTTACAATATATTAGTAGTTTTTTCATATAGGTTTTATAATACATGAATATAAATATTCATAATATGTGTATGTAAACACACGCATATATTTAATAGATATATGTGTGAGACTGGTGGCCCCGGAAGGAGTAGAGGAGATCGGGAGCCATTTGCACGGAGCAGATAATGTCAACATGGGCGTCGATTGAGGTCACAGTCGGCAGGCAGGATGTGGACGAAGAACGACCAAATAATAGAGGAGAGTAGAAGGAAAAACCGTAAAGAGCAGGGTCTCGAAAATCGTGATTGACAAAGGCTGCAGAGAGCAGGCGAAATTTTGTCTAGTAGATTTGACAAATAAAAAATCATAAGGGATTTCGGAGAGATCCGATTTTGTTGAAACCACAACCCAGGCTCAGCTGGGATAGTTCTTGGAACTCATCTATTAGAATTTTCTCATTTCACAGATAGGAGAATTGAGGTTTATGTCAAGGTAATACCGGATATTGATTCGGACGAATAGTGCTTGACTGGACAGCTCCGTTTCTTTGCTGTATGGACTTGTTGCCTGATAGGATTTTCAGACCGGGAAAATAATAATATGTGTTGTATAAACTAGGATGTTAAATGTGAAATAACAATTAACATGGCTCCTAATCAATACTGGTTAACTAATTCTGATCAGATAACACTAGGGGCTACTCCTGCAGTGGGCAAGAAGAAAAAGATCTTCCCTCTCACAGATTTGTTTATTTATTTAGTCTACTGGGCAACTAGATGATGGAAGCGGATAGAGTACAGAGGCCTGGAGTCAGAATGATGTTTCCTGAATTCAAATCCAGCCTCAGGAACATTGTTGCTGTGTGTCCCTGGGCAAATCACTTAACCCTGTTTTGCCTTGTTAACATCTCCTCCATAAAATAAAGTGGAAAAGGAAATATCAAACCACTCCCCTATCTTTGCAAAGAAAACCCCAAATGAAGTCATGAAGCATCAAGTGTGACTACAACTAAACAGGAAATATATTGCACTGATCATTCTCTCTAATTCTTATCTCATACCATGTTATTTTGATATTTATGGCTTTGTTATATAGTTTGAGATCAGGCCCCCTCTCCCATTTCCCCCCAGTGATTTCCTCGATATTCTTGACCTTTTGTTCCTCCAGCTGCATTTTGTTATTTTTTCCCCCTAGTTCTATAAAGGAAGTGTTTTGCTAGTTTGATATGGCACTGAGTAAATTAAATTAGGTAGTATTATCATTTTTATTATATTGACTCTACATCCACGAACAAGTAATATTTCTCCAGTTTTTTTAGATTTGTCTTTATTTATGTAATGAGTGTTTTGTAATTGTGTTCATAAAGTTCCCTCTGTAGGTCTTGTATTTTACTCTGGCTGTAGTTATTTTAAATGGCATTTCTCTTTCAATCTTTTCCTGCTGGATTTTGTTGAGAATATACAGAAATGCAGATGATTTATGTAAATTAATTTTATATCCTGCAACTTTGATGAAGTTCAAACTAGTTTTATTATTGATTCTGTAGAATTCTCTAAGTGAATCATATCACTTACAAAACATGAAAGTTTTGTTTTCTCATTTTCTATGCTTATTTCTTCAATTTTTTTTCTTATTGTGACAACTAGCATTTCTAGTACATTATTGAATAATAATGGTCATAATGAACATCTTTGTTTACCCACTAATCTTATTGGAAAGACACCCATTACACATAATGCTTGCCTTTTGACTTTAGATTGATTCTGCTTAATATTTTAAGAACAATTCTATTTATTCCCTGCTTTCAATATTTTTAATAGGGATGGTATTGTATTTTGTCAAAAGCTCTTCTATATGGATTGAAATAAATACTTTTTGCCATTTTTGTTATTGATATGGTGAATTATGCTTATAATTCATATATATATGTATGTATATATAATATATATATAATATGCTTATAATATAATATCAGCATTGCATTTCTGGTAGAAGTTCCAACTTGTCATAGCATATGATCTTTGTAATATATTACTGTAAATCCCTTTGCTGGCATTTTATATAAAATATTTGCTTTAATATTAATTAGAAAAATTGATCTATAGTTTCTCTGTTTTTTATCCTTCGTTTAAGTATATAAACCCATGTTTATCTCATAGAAGGAATTTTTCTAATATAGGGTTCTTTAAGCATTCCATTTCTTCTTTTTTTTTTATCCATTTTATTTTTTAACCTCTTTCATTTAGATTGTGTTTTATTAGCATATAGTTGGACAAAATAACTTAATAATTGCTTTAATTTCATCTTCATTGGTTGTGTATTCACTTTTTTCATTTTTGATATTAGTAATTTGATTTTCATTTGTAAAAAATTAGTCTGCTTGCCATCTGGGGAAGGAGGTGGAGGGAGGGAGGGGAAAAATCAGAACAGAAGTGAGTGCAAGGGATAATGTTGTAAAAAATTACCCTGGCATGGGTTCTGTCAATAAAAAGTTATTTGAAAAAAAAAGAAAAAAAATTAGTTAATGATTTTTAAAGCGGCTAATATCTATATTTATTGATTCAATAGCCTTTTAAATTTTATTAATATTTCCTTTGATTTTTTAAGATTTATATTTTTGTATTTAACCTGAGATTTTTAATTTGTTATTCTAGTTTTTTTAATTACATTCCATTTAGTTGATCTGCTCTTTTTCTCTTTTATTAATAACATAAGTTTAGAGATATAAAATTTCGCATAAATACTGCTTCAAATTTTTATGTCCTTTTACTACTTTCACAACTCAGTGGGGTCCTGTAAGTTTTTGATGCCTCCAAAGTGGTGTGATTTAGATTTGATTTGGTCACTCTCCTCCTGGTCCTTAACCAGTTTGGGCTACTGCTCCCTTGTGACTGTAAGCACTCCTCTCTTTCCTAGGACTGCAATCCAGAATTAGATACTGCAATGAAGCTGTCAAATGGCACCCAATTCTGTACCCAGTGATGGCATCAGGGTCTGCCTAGAATCCCTTTCTGACTCTGGATGTTGGGCATACCCTGCGCAGCAGCTACTATTACTCCACCACCACTGTAAGGGCCCACAATAAGGAGATGATGACATGATATGCAAGGGAATTGGATTTAAATGAGGGAGGGCTGTGCAAGGCCACCTGCCTCACAACAGCAACACAATAACAAAGGTTGCTCTTCTGTTATGCCATGTTCTGGGCCAACTCCCTCTCAAGTGTCTCTAGACCCCTCTGTCCCTAAACTGGAAAAAGGATTCATTGTGACTTTTTGTTGGTTAATCCGCTCAGAATTCAATTTGATGTTTAGAAGAGTGAGTTGGGAAAGCTTTGCAAAGTTGCTGACATTGCTGTGCCCTTCCCCCTCAAGTTCAATACAATATTCATTAGAATTTTAAAATAAATTGTAAATAATAGAGTTTAAGGTGAAACCCCTTTCTATATTTTTACATTTAGATGTTTTTATTGAGGGTTAATATTTTTTCCATAGAACCTCAAAGTCACAGATTTAGAGCTGAAAAGGAACGTAGAGGTCATTTAATCCAACCTCTTCTTCTGTGAAGGTGTCAAAAATGTATATAACCATGGACTCAGAGATCCTACTACCAGAAATATACCCCAAGCAGGTCAAAGATAGAAAGAAAAATCCCATATATACCAAAATTTCATAGCAATACTTTTTGGTACCAAAGAGTTGGAAACAAACAGGATGTCCATTGACTGGAGAATGATTAACCAAATTGTGGTACATGAATATAACGAAATGTCCCTGTGCTAGTGTAAGAAATGAATAATTATGAAGTGAAAAAAGTTCAGCACAAGTTAGTTAAGTGACTTGCTCAGGGTTAAGTATCTGAAATGACATTTCTATCTATTTTCCTGATTACAAGTCTTTTCTAACTACAAGTTTTCTACGATATCATATTACTTAGAATAAGAGCTTTATTAAAAGTTTTTTTTAGCGTATTAGCAAAAACATTTTTATCAAGAGAAAGCAGAATGAAGGGAAATTTTAATCAAAGTAATGATTCAATTTTTTAAAAATAGTGTTGGGCCATAGGAGTACAGGTCATTTCAAAGCTTTGCTCCAACTTTCTTCTTTCAGTACATAATCTAGAGGCAGTGTCATAGGTTGAGAAACTCTGTTAAGCAAAGAATTATTTACATGACACTTGATTTTCAAAAATCAACAAACATGATTCAACAACTTTCAACCCTATTTCCTCCTTTCCACTACTCATCTCCATATTACAGTCTATGGAAAGTCAAGTGCATTAATACTTTTTTGGTAGTGGAATGAAATGATCCAACAGTACTGTAAAGCAATTTGGAATTATGGGAGAAAAGGGAACAAATGTCCATAATAACCTTTGACCTGGAGAAAGCTATTGCTAGAGACATGTCCCAAAGTGGTCAAAGGTATATAAAAAATCCCAAAACATCCTGTATATATACCAAAACAGTCATACCTTCATCTTTTGTGGTAACTAAGAACTGGAAACAAAGTGGATAGTCATCAATTGAGGAATGTCTAAACAAATTCTAGTATGGGAATAGGACTGCACTGTAAAGAAATGAGAAATATGAAGGATTCTGAGAAACATGGGAAGACTTATATGAACTGATGCAGACTAAAATAAATTGAATTAGATAGTTGCTCAGATGTTATGAAAAAACAATGAAATGAAAGTAAGCCTATAAAAGTATAATGATCAAGCTTGCCCCTGGAAAAGAGAAAGGGCATTTTCCTTCCTTCCTTTGAACAATTTGGGGAGAGAATACTGCATATTCTATGAGATACAGGTGATGTATCGGTTGATTTTGAGGAACTACTTTTCCCTTTTAAAAATGTTTATTATAAATATCTCTGATTGAAGAGGGGAGAGGGCTATATTTGAAAATGAAAGTTATTTAAATTTGAATATATAAATAAAAATAAAATTGTTAAAGATACTGTCAACATCACCATCTATTTAAAGTGTGAAACCCCTACAATTCAAGAATATATTGGTATTTAAAGGACTTCTATTTATTTAAAACCAGTTTCAGATCATCATTATCGACAATTTTTGGATTATTTTTTGATATTTCCCTTTATAACATAAAACCTAAGTAATCAGATAATACAATGACTGAGTACTGATCTGGAAGAAGGTTTAAATCAGGTTCAAATCGGGGCTTGGGTACTGTGTAGCTTCTGATATGATTTAGCCTCTGGTTGTCTCCATTTCCCCAATTGTAAAATGGGATCAATAAGTTTCTGGCTTTTCTTTTTCTTTTTATTTGCATTGGGTTTTTTGGTGCAATTTTTTTTTCAGTTTTATGTAATCAAAATTATCTATTTTACCTCTTACAAATCTATCTCTTATACATTACTTCTTCCCCATCCATTAGTCTGACTGTTGGAATCCTAGTGTTAATTCAACTTGAAACAAGGTGATAACTCAAGGGAGATATTAGAATCCTAGTGTAACTCAATGGAATTGATACAATGCTTGTGTTCACACCTTTAGCGAGCTCATATAAGCAAGAAGTATTTAAGCACTCATTGGAGTTCATATGGTTGAGAGATTTCAGGGTTTAGAAAAACAGATATCCGAATTCACACCTCCCTTAATCCCTCTCTTGGGATGAGTCAACCTTTGGGAGATCATATATAAAGAGATACTTATAAGGCTTTGGGTTAATTACTTCAAAACATCAACAAGAGTCAGAAAGGAACACTCTGGGAGATTGAGAGCCAGGAGCACTCTGGGAGATACAAGCCCACAAGCCCACTCTAGGAGGTGAAAACAAAATCATTCCATCTTTGTGCTGGCTGGAGGCTGAAGGGAGCAGAGGCAAAGGACTATCTGCAAGAGCTCTTGGAACCAAGCAGAAAGATAGGCCTCTAAAAAAACCTAACTGGGCTATTTTGGAGGAAGCAATAAAAGATCTGAACTTTTAGCACCTGGCTGCATTTGGGTGATTATTTACTTTTAACTGAAACTAAGGCTGCCTCCAGAAAACCTCCCCAAGAAACCTGCTCCCCCAGAGAACCATTATATTCTAAAGAAGAACACCACCACATCTGACAAATAATTTCTTTTATGCTTCTTATTTCTTTATGATGTCATCCTTTATGTCTAAATCATATTCTTATTTGGAGCTTAACTTGATATATGGTGTGAATGTTGGTCTACATCTGGTTTCTGCCAGGCTGTTTTCCAGTTTTTCCTATAATTTTAGTAGAATAGTGAGTTTCTTTCTATTCTATTGATCAACTTCTGTTTCTAATCCAATACCATATGATTTTGACAATTATAGCTCTGTAATATAGTTTGATATTAGGTACTACTAAGTCCCTTTCTTTCTCATTTTTTTTTTTCATTGATTCCCTTGGTATTTTTGACCTTTTGTATCTCCACATACATTTTGTTATTTTTTTCTAACCCTATAAAGGAGTCTTTTGATAGTCTGATATGGCACCAAGTAAATTAATTTGGGTAGTGTTGCTACTTTTATTATTTACTCAGCCAATGAGCAATTAATATTTCTCCAGTTATTTAGAACTGCTTTTATTTGTGTAAAGAGTGTTTTATAATTGTGTTCATAAAGTTCCTTGTGTGTCTTGGCAAGTAGACTCCAAAATACTTCTGATTATAGTTATTTTAAATGGTATTTCTTTTTTTTTTCTCTTACTATTGGATTTTGTTGGTAATATATAGAAATGCATATGATTTGCAACTTTGCCAAAGTTGTTAAATGATTCAACTAGTATTTTTCTTGATTTCTAGGGTTCTCTAACTAAACTATCATGTTATCTTCAAAAAGCAATAGTTTTATTTCCACTTTACCTATGCTTATCCCTTCAATTAATTTTTCTTTTCTTTTTGCTGTGGTATTTTTAGTACAATATTAAATACTAATGGTGAGAATGGATATTCTTGCTTCACTCTTTGCTTTACTAGAAAAACTCCTAGTTTGTCAGGATTTGTTAGGGAGTGCTTTTCTAAAATCCCCAAAAGGTTCAATGAAAGTGATGACCAAGCAGGAGGCCCATCGGTCAAACCTCCACTTAAGGAGTGAACTAGGGAATTCCTTCACGGAAAGGATCTTGGATAGCTATAGGACACTGTTTTTCTTAATATGTGCTAATAAGTCACAATTTTCTACTCTGGGTCAATTCATGATAAGTTTATCCTATTTACCTCCTTCCTTGAATTCTGTGGTTTAGAAAATCCAGCTTTTTGGCCATGTAAGTCCCCTCTCAATGACTGTCATCACTCAGGCCAAGAGGCTCTGCCACTGCCTTTGATAGCTGCTATCTCTAGGGCTGAAGGGAAAGATCCTGAGGGATATAACTGTGTGTGGATGTGTGGGTTGCTACGTAAAACATGAACCTTCCTATTCTCTGCTTTCCCCTCCCCAAAACCCAAGTTTGCTCCCCAGTCTGTGCTCATTTCTCTTAAATCTTTCTTTAGCTCTACTTTCTTTTATAGACTAAAGACTGGGAGAAAATGGTGTCCCCAAAATATGCTACTCAAGCTCCAGCAATATGGAAGGTCAAGGGGAGAAGCTCTCAACACACAGCCCCTATACACATTTCTGGCACACACTCTAAAAGTTTGGTCATCCTGGAAGTCCACTGACTCTAAGAGAAAGGGAAAAACAAAACAAAACCAAACCTCTTCTTTAAGATATGAAGACTGTTTCTTAAGGGTTTTAATATGAAACAAGATACCTAAAGTTTTGTTTGTGATTGCTTGTTGAATTGAAATCAATTTAGAGTTTAGAGTTGACAGGGTGTTTTATATATATGGCAGGAGTAACCAGTCAATCAATAAATACTTATTAAGCCCCTGCTATGTGCCAGGCACTGTGCTTAGCACTGGAGATACAAAAATGGAAAAAAAATTCTAATGGGGAAGAAAACACATAAAAAGAAACTGAAAAGAGTGACAAAAATATTCAGAGTGAAAATATTCAAATGGATAAGTCCAAAAAAATTCAAAAAGGAGTGCAGTCAGGTAGGAAATGAAAAGATGGCTGGCTGGGATCTCCTATTTAAATGAAAGTTTTAGAGAGCTCTTAGTTCCACCCTCCAATCAGAGGGATACAGGGTATTATTGAGGATTAAGTATCAAAGCTGATTCTGTATTATAGGATCATGAAATTCCCCAATGATGAAGTCCTAAGGAATAAGGAAGAAGGGATTCAGCATAATGGAGAAATCCAAGGAAAGCAAGCAGATAAGAAATGAGGATCTCTGCTTGATTTGATGAGTTCCCCAGCTACATTATCCAATTATAGGACATGGACTTTTGCCCACATAAAGGTGTTCTATAGAAGGAGACAATGTGCATTAGTCCTTCTTGGCAGACCTGCTCATATACATACACTAATATGTGTTGTGATATTGGGAAATTTATTTAAGCTGTCTGGCTCAATTTTTCTAAAGTAAAATAAGAATAATAACATTGAACTTCCAGGATTGTGAGTCTCAAATAAGATAATATTTGTAAATATAGCCCATAGTAAGGCACACAATAAGAATTTAATAAGTATTTGTTTCTTTCTTTCTGAGTGTTTTGCTGATATAACAGGGAATTCTTGGTTGGTCCCCAGTGAGTGGGTGCTATGTTGAAGATGGTTGGCCAAACAACATTGGGAGGTAGATTCTAATGAGAGGAACTTCCTTTTCATGTAATCTGTAAACCTGAGGCTCCAATCTCTTTGGGATCCTTCTACCTTAGGACTTTTTTCTAATGTTTTCTTTCTCTTTGACTTCTAGAGAAGTAGCATTCATCAATAATAACTTGCAGCAGAAACTGGCACTTGTCTAGGTGAGCCTGCAAATGGCAAGGGTCTAGTGTGCCTTCTGCTTTTCTGTTTATGTAAGCATAGCTCAGTGACTAGTGCTCTAGAAAAATGGATCATTCCTGTGAGATGCTTAAACAGTGAAGTCCTGGATCAATGCAAAATATCTATTCAACTTCTGAGGGAGTGCAAAATAAATGTAATAGACTGTCTAAGTTTTATGTTTCATATGTATTCATGAATGCCATTGAGCCTTTTAAGGGTGAAATTCCAATATCTGTAGTGTGCCTCTGTGGCAGGTACCCTATTATGGACATCTTGATGAAACCCTAAACTGAGCCATACTTTTGTTTTTGTTTTTTTCTGGGAGAGGGGAGGATGAGAGGGAGGCAATTAGGGTTAAGTGATTTGCCTAGAGTCACATAGTTAGTGCCTAAGGTCAAATTTGAACTCAGATCCTCCTGATTTCAGAGTCCATCCTCTATCTTCCACTGAGCTGCCTCATATCTTTGTTGTAGAGATTACTACTTTAGAGTACAAACAGAATTAGAGAATCTAAACTCTTCAGTAGACAGGCCCTTCCCCTAGAATGAATACAAGTTGGTGTGCCACCTGGATTATGGGAAATATACATTATCTCATCTGAGCTTTAGGAAAACTAGGAGAGGTAGGGACTATTGATGTCCCCATTCACCAAATGGGTGATTTGGCTCAGCATTGGATCACACTGAGTCCAATCAATTTTGAATATTCAGGAGCCCCTTCCCTTACAGGTTTAGTTTTGTCCTTCAAATCCCTGAGCCTACCTTAAGCCTATCCCTGGATGCAGCTTGGGACTCTAATTAAAAGTCTTAGGTAATCATTTTCCTTTCTATGTAGTTTCACTTCCAGGAACAGAAATATAAACAGGCATTCTCCTAAACTTTCCACAATTTGGCCAGCCTCTCCTGATCAACCTTCTACAGAAGAATATTCATGTCAAATTATGTCTTGTTCTAGACAGCATCATGGCCTGATCAGTTCTATTCCAGGAGAGCTCCATCAGACATTATAAATCTTCAATCAAAATAAAAGAGGACTTGGAAATGTAAGATCAGGGTATGGGAAAAATTCCAGTGATTTAGAAGTGAGACGTGACTAAGCAGAGGACAAATCCTGTCCTGCCTTTTAAGGTTAGGATGACCAGAAAACACCAAGCTCAGAGTCAGGGTGGGCTGAGAACAAGGAGTCATCTTTAGCCAGGGGAATTATATTCCAGTTTTCCAAGAAGGTCAAGAACTTAATTTGGTTCTTCTTTCATTTTCTTGAGAAATGTAAATTAGGAATACCTCATCTTCCTTCACCCCACCCTGCCCTGGGTTTTATATATGACTGAAGTTTGAAAAGAGAAGCATTTCCCTTTTCTCAAGGCCTCATTTACAAATGTTTTTGGTACTAATCTTCGTTTGTTTATTTTGTTGCTTCATTAGTGCTCCCATATGTGGGATTTAAGCAAAATTGTGAAGTTGCATAAAATTTATTATGAGGAACTAGCAATAGTATGCCTCTGATTTTGGCTCTTTTGAATCTTAAAGCAGTCCCTTCAACTACAGACCTTTAGAGCTCTGAGAAAAATATGGCTTAATAAACTCATGAATGAATGGAAAAGCATTTATTAAGTTCTCATTACATATTGTGTTAACCTAGAAAATCAAGACAGTTGCTGCTTTCCAGGAGCTCACATTTCTAGGAGGCTTCATTTGCAAGTCATAGGATCATATATGGATAGAGCTAAAAGTAACTTTACAGGCCATCAGAGTCCCACCCTCTCATTTTATAAATAGGAAACTGAAACTCAGAAAAGGTAAGCAGCTTGCCCAGGATTACACAGTTATATGAGGCAGAATTTGAACTTGCATCCAGCATTCTCTCCACTGCTAACCAATGGAAATGCCCCTTGTTTGGGGAGGGTACATCGGTAAAGCAAATGGGAATGCATCTTCTTTAGTGCCATTTCCATTGATAAAACTTTCTAATGGTGAGCCCTTTGACAATGGCAAGGACTTTGGTGGCAATTTTCTTTCCAGATCTTCAGTAACTTTTAGCAGTTGAGGCAGGCACCTACAGAGGTAGTTTCCAGACTGCGTATGGAAGGAGGAAGGAAGGAAAAAAGAAAGAAGAGAAAGAAAGGGAGAAGGGAGTAATCCAGGGAATCTAGGAGTGGATATCAGGAGGAAGAACATTCTAAACATTGGGGACAATTGTAATGGGCCAGAATTCTGGAGAAATTCTTGCAACAAGGTGTTAACTCAGTGGAACTGATAAAACATGTGAGTTCTCTAGTTCAGTACATGTACTCAGTACTTAATATAGTTCTACAAGATTCACACCTACCACAGATGATGTAGAAGACTCAGAGAGACATTCACTCCATCTCCCACCCCAGGAGGCCTATCTTCCTGCTTCCCCCACTGAGACCAAGGCCTGTCTGAAGGGCCTCCACAAAGGGAGTCAAGCCCCAGGCAAGGAGACAATAAAGAATTTGGGCTTTATCCCTGGCTATTCTCATGTGATTACTCTGCTGAAACGTGGAAGGCTGGTCCAGAAACCTCCAAAAAACCAACCAGAACACTACAGTCTGAAAATTTGTGAAGTCAGGAGATGGAATATCTTGTTCAAGGAATAGCAAGGAACTTAGTGTTGCTGGAATGAAGAGTATGTGGTGAATTGTAAAGTATAAAAAGATTTGGATAAGTAATGAGGAGTCAGGTTAAAGAAGGCTGTGGATATGAAATTGAGAATTTTAAATTTGATCTTGAAGGTGATAGGAAACCACTAGAGTTTACTGAGTGAAGTGGGGAGAGGGAGTGACCTGATTGAACCTTTTCTGTAGGAAGATCCCTTTCACAGATAAAAAGAGGTTGGAATAGAATGGGAGGGGCCTTGTGTCAGGGAGACCAACGAGCAGGCTATTTAATTACTCCAGATAAGAGGTGATAAGGGCCAGGGGTGGTGATAAGATCAGACCATGAAAGGAGGTCTACGAGAAATATTTTATGAACGTAAAAGTGACAGGTATTGGCAACAGATTGAATATGGGGAGTAAAAAAACGAGGAGTTGATTTGAATCACTGGGACAAAGTTAATACTCAGTTTAATAGCTTCCAAGATATAATTTTAAATTGCTTTCAAAAATAGCTGGACCAGTTCATAGATCCACTGGGATGAACTAGTTTTCTCACAATCCCTCCAGCATTTGTCACTTTCCTTTTTTTTCCTCGAATTTTTATTTATCTGATAATCATAAGGTGGAACATCAGAATTGTTTTAATTTGCATCCTCTATTACTTATTTGGAATTTATTGATTGCTTTAATTTCTTCCTTTGAAAACTGCCTGTTTTTAGCCTGTGACCATTTATCATCTGGAGAATGTCTGTTTTTATAAATTTGAATCATTTCGCAATATATCTTAGAAATGATATCTTTATCAAAGAAACTTGCTGCAAAGATTCCCACTACCCTGTCTATTTATATGTTTCTTCTCATTTTAGCTGCATTGGTAAAAAGTTTCTAATGTTATGTAATGAAAACTGTCCATTTTATCTGCTGTGATCCTATCACTTGTTTTGTCACAAATGAATTGGCATATTTATAAAGGGCACTAGTTGCTTTTGTTGACACATGAGTATAAAATAGTGTAGGCCTTATTGCTTGTGAACTATTCAAATAAGTTTGGAGCCCTAACAAAGCCGATCAGTAATGGTTGGACCTTGTGTCCAGGGGTGTAATTGTGAATCAGGGTAAAAGGGATCAAAGAGACATTGTTACAGATTCATATGCAAGATCTGGAATCAGAGAAATAAAGTTCATATTCTAAATTATGCTCTTTACTCGCTCTGTAACCATAGGCCTGGACTTCTATTTGCCAATTTGTAAAATGATATGTTTGCCTAGAGAACCTCTGAAGTCCCATCTCCACAGTCACTAAATCAGTGACTCTATGACTTTAGGTATATTATTTAATTTTTCTGGGTCTCAGTTTGCCAATATATAAAATAAGGTGGTTTATAAATCTTTAAGGTTCAGCTGAAACTCAGTGATTCTAGGTTTCAATATTACTGAGGTATATAATAAACAGGTGGGTTCCCTGTGAACATTAGCTACGTGTCTCTTAAATTTTAAATATACCAGTATACTCTCTGAGTCTGAATATTATCTGTCTTAACAAGAAATGGGAGTTGAGTAGTTCTGCTTTTTCTCTGTCATCTGTTAATATCATACTATCTCTCCTAAAGCCAGACTTTTATCTATTCCTTGGCACTGAACAAAACTTTAAAAGCCTTTAGCTTCCCTTTGTATTTTTCCTAAGCTGCCTCTTACTCTAGGCTTTAGCCTTCATGACACTTTTTTTACAGGTCTATGCTACTTTTATATTAATAACTAGTCACCTGGCTCTGTTTCCCCTTTCCTCTACCCTCCACCTTTTTTTTTGTCCCTGTGCTTTTTGAATATGAGTTCATCAGAGAGGTTCCTGTGCAACCATATCATTTTCTTTAGAGGTCTCCCTCATTTGTGATTGTATCATTTAGGTTTTGTTTTTCAAAGCCATTTCATCATTCTTGATCTCTGGGGCTTTCTTCCCTTTGGGGGCTATTGACATAATTGACATTCCCAAGTCTATTTCAAAAACCTTTTTAATGTAATCCTGGACAAATGCTGGACAAATTAAGTATAATCCACTTAATTTTTTTTTTCCTGAGGTACTTGGGGTTAAGTGATTTGCTCAGGGTCATACATCTGGGAAGTATTAAGTGTCTCAGGTCATATTTGAACTCAGGTCCTCCTGACTACAAAAGACTGCACTGTATCCACTATGCCATCTAGCTGCCCCAATCCACTTACTTTCTTTGAGTTGTTTACTCATCTATAGAATGAGAAAGTCAAATTTGACTCAATTTTCAACTGTAAAATGAGGATAATAATAGCACCCACTTCCTTGAGTTGTGAAGATAAAATGAGATTATAGTTTAGCGTGGTACTTGATATATAGGTACCATTGTTTCCCTTCTTCCTTGATGATCTCTGAAGTCCTTTCTAGCTCTACAATTATAATCTTATGACTTATCTATGGTCAGAATTAAATCTTGATTTATCATTTATTTATTTACTGACTAATCAATAAACATTTATTCCAAGTGTCTATTATGTGCTAGGCAATATACTGAACTCTAGGGATACAAAATAGACAAAACACAGTCGTTCCTTCAGGGAGCTCATAATCCACAAGAAAACAAATATGTACCAAGTAGTTATATATAAGATAAATAGGAAATAATTAATAGAAGGAAATCTCTAGAATTCAAAAGAATTGGGAAAGGCTTCTCATAAAAGATGAGATTTTAGTTGGAATTTAAAGAAAGCAAAGGAATCTTATAGATGGAGAATAGAAGAAATTGTAAGAAGTCTCTAATTTTCTAATAATTCCAGAGAAAATGAATGGAGCTGAACATGTCTTTTTCAAGACCACCAATAAAGGATCACTGTCATTGGATCAAAGAATACATATTGGGGAGTAAAGTATAAAAAGACCAGAAGGGTTGAAAGGGCCAGATTATAAGATTATGAATTTGAATGATAAACAGAGCATTTTGTATTTGATCCTCAAGGGTATAGGGTACCAATGGAGTTCATTAGGGTGCAGTGTGTGATGTGGTCAGACCTACACTTTAGGAAAATCACTGGTGGCTAAATGGAGGATGGATTGAAGTGGAGGGAGATTTGAAGCAGACAGATCCAACAGCAGGCTAGTAATAATAATTTAGATGTGAGGTAATGAGGATCAGCACCAGAATGATGGCACAGTGTCAGAGTAGATGAAGGGGATATATTTGAGAGGTATTGCAAAGGGGAAATCAACAGGACTTGGCAAGAGATTGAATATGGTGAATGAGAAATAGTGAAGAATCCAGAATCATTCCTAGGATTTGGGCTTGATTGAGTGTTGAGGTCCTCAGCTAGTGCAGACCTGCTGATCCCAGCTAGTGTCTGAGCACTTACCCACAATTATTGTCGCTTCTATGACTTTCGGAGACACATGTCTCCATCTCCGGATATGACAGAGCAATCTGACACCCTTCATGCAGTTAGAGAAGCTTTATTGTTTGGTTACATCATCTTGTCTCTCCTTCTGCTTCCTCTCTCTCCCTCTGCTGTCCTGTTCTTATACCCCTCTCATCTCCCTTGCCAATGTGCCCCAACAACAAGTATGTGTTTAGTTTGTGTATGCAGGAGCCCAACTCCTGAGACAGTGGGGGCGATCTCGATTTGGTGTGTGCTCGACGCCTGTCCTGGCGTGGCTACAGGGTGTGTACCCCGGACTTTTAGCCAGTCACGAAGAACATACACCAGAGGCCTGGACATCCATTCCCAAGAGTGAGCTGACTGAGATCCAACCAGCCAAAGACCACAAGGGTCAAGTTTGCACAAGACTTGTCTTTGCACAGACTTGTTGCCTATGCAAATGGAGTATTGTGTGCAAGGTACGAGATGAAGGGTCTCAAGATTAACGTAGACTCTTGTTATTCTGTACCCTAGTATTCTTGTTGCTGGGTATCTAGCAATTGAGAATGATGGCTTCATCCTCTACAGCAAAAGGAAAGGTGTGTAAAGAGATCTTAGAGGAAAAGATAAATGATTTCAATTTTGGACATTTTGAGTTTAAGATATCTGTGGTCATCTGACTTGAGATGTCTAAAAGGCAGTTGGAGATGTGAGAGTGGAGGTCAGCAGAAGTGTTTGGTGGTGGTGGTCCTTCATTCTTAAAGAAGACCAAGGACATCAGGAGGGTGATGTCTTGACTTGCAAGTGAGGATTTAAGTGATGCAGTGCTGTGCAAAGTCATCAGCCTTACTCCCTCCAGAGTGAATAGAAAAATCACAACAAGATAGATAGATTTGAGAATTATCAGTATTCAGATGGTAATTAAATCCTTAGGAGCTGAAAAGATCATCAAGTGAGATACTATAGAGGGGGAGAGAAAAAAAAAAAAGTCCAGGACAGAAAGAACCCACTGAGATACCTTTGGTTAGAGAGTGTGATCTGGATGAGCATCTAGCAAAGGAAACCAAAAAGAAGCCATCAGACAGGTACAAAGAAGCCTTCACATAGAGAGAACCCCGAGAAAGTGGTAGTATCCTGAAAATCTAGAGAAAAGATATTATCATGGAAGAGAGAGAGAATGATCAATTGTGTCAAAGGTTACAGAGAAGTTTAAAAAAAAAAAGATGATTGAGATAAGGCCCTTGAATTTTACAATTGAGATAATTCCTTTGAAGCAAACAATTTAAGTAGAATGATGACATTTAAAGATGATTGTAAGGCCTTAAAAAGAATTTTTTTAAGAGGAAATCTCAATTGATGGAGGCATCAACTGTACATGGCCTTTTTGAGAAGTTTAGCTACAAAGTTCAGAAGAGATATAGTTAGAAGGGATGAAAGGATCAAGTGAAGGCCTTTTGAGGACTGATGATACATGGCTACTTTGTTTGTAAGTAGTATAGCAGAAGCCAAAAGAGAGGGCAAAATTGAAAATAAATGATAGAGGAGAGGTGTCAAAATGGGCAATCTGTTGAAAGAGACAGGATAGAATGTGATCAGTTGAGCAGATAGAGAGGCTTTCTCTCTTTATGAGTAATGAAATTGATATATGCTCCTTTAGGATAGGGACTGTTCCTGACACACACACAAAAAGGTGTTTAATAAATATATGTTTGGTTGGTTGATTAGAATAAAGTTCAGGGATAAATTAGATGGTCTAGTTTCATCAAATGGCTGAGTAACTGAAATCCCTTTTAAACTACAACTTGTCTCAGTACCAGCTTAATGATCAACACCAGGAACTCATTATTCATTTCCTTCATTTGATCAGTCAGAAAGTAATATAGTTCCAAACTTCTTCTTTTCTTCTTTCACCATTCACTTATCCCCAATCTCAGGTTTGTGGATTTCCACACAGGTGAGTATCTTCCTGTCCTGTGATGTTTATCTTCTTTAAAAAAAATAGTATTAGCTTTTTTATTTTTCAAAGTACATGCTAAGATAGTTTTCAACATTCACCCCTGCAAAACCTTGTGTTCCAAATTTTCTCCCTCCCTCTTCCCTTTTCCCCTCCCCTATAGAACAAGCACCAACATAGCTTAAAATATGTGCAATTCTTCTAAACATATTTCCACATTTATCATGCTACACAAGAAAAATCAGATCAAAAAGGGGAAAAAATAGAAAGAAAAAAAAAGCAAACAACAACAACAACAAAAAGGTGAAAATACTATGTTGTGATGGGCATTCAGTCCACATAGCTCTCTTTCTAGATACAGATGGCTCTCTCCATCACAAGTCTATTGGAATTGCCCTGGCTTACCAACTTTGATGTTTATGTTCTTGATAGTATGGTGTTTCTTCTTACTCCTTATTTAAGATCTGTTTCTTTTGAATTTAAATTTATTTAAAGTCTATTCAGTTCAACTTAACAAACATTTATTTAGTCCCTACTGTGTCTCATATGTTGGAGGGAAATTTTAAAATTTTTTCAATTTTTAGGAGGTTGAGATGGAAGCAGGTAAATGTGTATTATTTGATAAATGAATCAGAGGACTGCATAACAAAATATAATATATGAAGTTTGAGAGAGGAGAGTCATCCAATGAGGGACAGCTAAAAGGAATTCCTGATATAGTTGTTATAGCCTTGAGTATATGCTTCCATAACTATATTCCAGGCCTTAAACTTTCCTTGATTAGAAATTACAGATATAAATCTGCCACTATAGAATTTATAATCTTAGAAAGCTACCTGGGGCACCTCCAGGTTAAAAGGTACTTCCAAGGGGTCAGAGCCAGTGTATGTATCAGAGACAGAGCTTGAAGTCCTGTCTTTCTGACTCTTAAGATCTATCAACCAATCCATAAACATTAATCTTCTGCTATATGCCAGGCACTGGGGTGCTAAGGATACAAAAAGAGGCAAAAACTAATCCTTGTCCTCAAATAGCTCACAATCTTATGGGGGAGACACTATACAAACTATATGTATAGAATAAATGGAAAATAATTGAAGAAAGACACTAGAATTCAGTTGGAACTAGGAAAGGTTTCTTACAGAACATGGGATTTTAGTTGGAACTTAAAAGCAGAATTGAGGAAGCAGAGGATTTCTTAGATGAACAACAACCAGAGAAAATGCTTGGGGCTCAAAAATAAAGTGCCTTGTTCATGGAATAGCCAAGAGGCCAATGGCAATGGATCTATGATAAAGAGTAAGACATAAGAATTGAAAGATAGGAGGGAATGAGATTATAGAAGACTTTGAGAATTATCTTTTTTTTAAATAAAGATCTACCCACTATATTTATGGTCCTCAAAATGGTGGTCTCTGCTTAACTACAAAGAGGCTATGGCCTGACCCCAAAGATGTTCCATCAGTGGAGAATGGAAAAATGGATCTCATGCCAAATATTTGTTTCTAACATAAACCACACCCATCTCCTTCAGCCATTATAATTTAGCACTTTCTCCCCTATCTCCGGCTGCTGATCTCCTGTGAGCTGAATGTTGGCCCCTCAGGGCATTTGCTAATAATACATTTTGCTCACTTTATAATTTGCCTAAATCAACTTTGTGACATTGCTAACCACCCTCCACCTGGATACTTATTCTATCTTCTCTGGGTAATTGAAAAACAGACCAAGCTGTCACTATAAACATGGAATTTTCTAGTGGATATTAAAAAAAGGTCTTTGTTGGGTTTTGAATCCCATGTGTTAAAAGTAGAAAAAATACAACACTTTTCAATAAGTTTGCAAACACTGTTATGCCCTCAATAAAAAAATTATAGTCACCCTCCCTTCTTTGCCATTAGGACTGGGAGAACTGAGTCAGGAAAAACCTTGGAGCTCCAATTACCTTTACATACCATTATGTGATAAACTCCAGGTGCATTATCTCGATTATTGGAGGATAATTACCCCTCCATTTGAGTATTGCCCCTCACCTTGCTGTCTCCTGCCCTCCACCTTCTTATCTTGACCTCTATATTGTCAGGATTAAGTTATGATCCTTCCTGGAATTAAGACTTGTTCATCCACCCAATATCTAGCCCCCCTTATCTGCCTTTCTTTCCCCTATAAGATTGTATATTCAGATTATGTACCTTGTTTGCAAACCCTAATTAGCTAAAACCCCACATAAGTTCCCTGCCTCGGTTTATCTGGGCCAAATGCTTTGGACATGAATCCCATTTGGTCAGCTAGCCGAAACTCTCCACATTAAAGATTAAAAATCAATCTCTGTCTTGCCTCAGTTTCTCTGGCATTACAGTACAACTGGTTGGCATCAAAGAAGATGGGAATTTATTAGCTAAATTTCAACACAAACTTTTGTGTTGGTATGTGGGATTGAAAAAAATAAGTATGTTTCTAAGGAAGTCCTTATTCCATTTGGATTGACATCTTTCTGAGATATCGTTCTCAGCTATGGCAACCATCAAAATATAGTATCAAAACAAAATAAACTTAGAATAAGTCATCTGAATTTCTGGATCTACAAAGGAGTTAAACCAATATTTTTGAAGACTAATGACATATTCAATCACACTTCTTTCATTAAAATAATGCATATCAAAATACATTTAATGAGTGACAAAAAAGATCCATTCCATTAGTGAGTAAAATTAGCATTAGTATTCTATTAGTAAGTAAAATATTGTTTTCTCTGATCCCATTAATAAATAAAATATTACATCTTTTAAATTTTGATGTAAGAATTTTACAATGTTCCTAATAGTAGAAGTATTATATGAATTTGACTTATTAAAAAGTAAATATTTATATCAATAATTATTTATATTAAATGTTTATAAATTATATTCCTATACAACTATGCTAATATTTAAGTACATTATATAAAATTTCTTCACTAATAATAAATGTTTAAAAATAAACTTTTAAACCAAAGTTATTATCAAACCAGGCTTCCTCTCTGGGCTTACCAACTGTTCCTTGTTAAAATCTACAATTCACCTTGTTTACCTTCCATCCTCTGTGATGATATAAGAAGTATCTGGGGCCACAATTATTGCTTTTTGGCCCCTTTCCCAGTTATTTACTCCTGTGGATTAACTAGGTCCCTCCTTCCCTATTATTCAGTTGTCCTTTAAAGTAAACAGGGTTAAGAGTTTTGTGTGGCATTTCCCACCTTCCTCTTTCATTTTGAGAAGACTATAAGGACTTCTTTGTTCAAAATGGAAATTACCTTTAATATATAAATATCACTGGATCATAGATAAGTTACAAGATAATATAGAATGGGAAGGAAACTTAAAGGTTATCATGTCCAACCCCCTTCATTTTACAAATGAGGAAGCAGGTGAAAAAAATTAAATGACTTGTTCCAGGATCATACAGTTAGCAAATGTCTGACTTGAAGTCATTCTAACTCCAAGCCCCAGATTCTATCCATTGAGCCACCTATATAGCACAGATAAATACGTGGATGAGGCTCTTATATTTTTAGAAATTAGAAAAAATTATTTAGCTTTTATTCCTTCCTATGTCAGTTGTTGGAGAGAGGACATAAATGAGATTTCTAGAGGCAACCAAACTGATGATAGGGGGTGGTCAAGGAGGTCACTCCTTTCCTGCCCCTTCCCATGATGACTCAGGTCTGGTGTCATCTGGATTGTTTAAAAAGAATGTAGCTCACTCCTGCTCCTAAGACACAGTAGTACAAAGATACAATAAAATGAAAAATAAAAATACCCCTTAGCTGTAATTATAACCTCTTGCTCTATTGGCTACTTCTTTAATTTGCTTGGTTGGTTTGTCCCTGAGAGTGCTTGCAAATCCCTGCTGAGCGTAACCAAGGGAGGAGATGTTGACTGGTTTGTATTTGAGAAGAAGGAAGGCAGATAAACAGCCTAAATTTCTATAGCTCTTTTCAGTTTAAAAAATACTTTCTTCACCCAGCACTCTCTTTGAGATACTAAGTAGAGCAAGTGTTATATTCTTCCCTCCTTTCCCCATTTTATAGATGAGAAAACTGAAGTTCAGAAAAAGAAAGTGACTTGCCCTTATTTGCTTGAATTTGGGTCATTGATTCCAAATCCATTTGTTCTCTTTGTGAGCTCTATTGGCTTGGAAGGTGTCTGTACTTAACATCCAAGGTGACTGACTAATACAGACCCATTAAGGAAGAAGAATTTTAGATCTCAAGGCTCAAAAAGGTTTGTTCATGAGGGGTAGCTAGCTAGGTGGCTCAGTGGATAGAGTACTAGCCCTGAAGCCTGGAGGACCTAAGTACAAATCTGACTTCAGACAATTTGTTAATTCTCTTCCTAGCTTCCTACTTCCTAGCAAGTCACTTAACCCCAATTGCCACAACAACAAAAAGATTGGTTCATGAACTTTTTCATCTGATAACAAAATTAGATGTTAGAAAATTAGAACATTTACAATTTGTGTTAATTGACGCATATGCACATTAGCCAATCAATGAAGTCACTAGTATGTGCCAAACACTGAAAATTTAAAGATAAAAATGAGATAGTCCCTGCCTTTAAAAACCTTACATTGAATCTAGAGAAACAGTATATACATAGAAGTATATACAGCATACATAATCCATTACTTAAGTCAACAATTACCTATTAAATGCCTACTATATGCCAGGAACTGGCAAAGATAAAAAGGGAACATTACCTGTTCTTCAAGCGTTTATTATTTATTGGGAAGGGGAAAGAAGGGAACAATTTAGAGAGAGTAAAGGTAAGATAATCAGAGAAAAGGAAACAGATTAACAGGTTCAAGAAAAGTGTAATGTAGAAGGTGATGTTTGAGATGAGCTTTGAAGAATGCTAGGGATTCTTTAAAGAACAGCTGAGAAGAGAGTGGATTCTTGGCATAAAAGAAAATTGGCATGGAGACTGGAGATAGAATGATGTACATATAATTTACCATTTTAAATACTTCTCTAGTAGAAAGAACCAGGAATCAAGAGATCTGGCCCTGTCACTTATTAACTGGGCAAAACATCTCTTCCCTAAGCCTCAGTTTCTCATCTTTTAAAATGAGAAGATTGAACTAACTAATCTCTAAGGTCCCTCCTGGGTTTCAACATTCTCTTCTGTGCTATAACATTCTGAGCTCTAAGGCCTCTTCCAGCTCTGACAGACATTCTATGTTCTGTAACCCCATAACTGGCATTACAGAATTGTTGGCTTTTTTTCATAAACACATTCCTTCGACCCTGGAAACCCTGGGGAAGGAAGCCTAAGGAACAAAGTGTTCCATACACAGGTTTTGTCATCATGAATTCCTCATGCCCCCAGCAGGATAGCTGAATGATTGCCTGAATTCCCCTGGGAAAATTCAAGGCCACTTTTCTCCCTTTTCTTTCAGATCCACACCCTTTTGGTCTCTTACTTCCCTGCTGTAAGTTCCCTCAAACCACATAGCTCTCTGGAAAGAGTACTGCAGCTTTAAATTAAAGCAAATATCTCTTAAGGGACCAGCAGGGAAAGGAATCTTTAATTTCAGGTTCTCTAACTCTCTGTTTAAGATTCAACCCACATAGTGAAAACAGAGAGTGTGACTGAAACAGACAGAGATAAGAAGAAATTGCTTTTTGTGGATTTTACTGACTTGTGATTTAGAATGAGATCTGGAAGTATACAGATAAACAGTAATCTAAGGTTCTTTCCTTTCAGAAGGGCCATTGCCAGGATTTAAAAAAAAACAAAAACTGGAATCATCTACAGGATGAATCTTTATTGTATTATTATTCAACTTTTCAATTAACTAGTTCAATCCCTTCATTTTGCAGATGAGGAAATTGAGGAACAGAGAGCTTATATGGCATAAAAATTTAAAATAAAACAGAATGGGACCTTTGAGGCCATATTATATATATATGGAGTATTGTGTGCAAGGTACGAAAAATGCATAGATAAATTTTCAACATTGATCTTTGCAAAATTGTGTTCCAAATTTTCCCCTTCCTGCCATCCCCTCCCCTAGATTGCAAGTAATCTAGTATATGTTAAACATATACTATATGTATATACATAATTTCTACTATTATCATGCTGCACAAGAAAAATCAGATCAAAAAGAAAAAAAATGAGTAAGAAAACAAAATGCAAGTAAACAACAACAAAAAGAGTGAAAATGCTGTGTTGTGATCCACACTGAGTTTCCACAGTCCTCTCTCTGGATGTGGATGGCTCTTTTCATCACAAGACCATTGGTACTGACCTAAATCATCTCATTGTTGAAAAGAACCAGGTCCATCAGAATTGATCTTATAATCTTGTTGTTGGCCTCAGATATTTATTAGCTATGTGATCCTAGATTGTTATGGGCCAGAATTCTTGTACTTAAAGCAAGGATTCTTACAAGGTGCTAACTCAGTGGAATTGATAAAGACAATGGTGATCTAGTTTAGCATGGTGCTTAATAGTTCTTTAGTTCAGTACACGTACTTAGTACTTAATATAGTTCTACAAGATTCACACCTATGATAATGTAATTATAATAGAGCATAAAAGCTGGGACAAACTCAGCCAGACAGATTCATCCCATCTCACACGACCATGGTGATAGGCCTGTCCTCCTGCATTTCTCCACTGAGACCAAGGCCTGTCTGAGCCAGAGACAGATTCAGAGAAGACAGAGGACTGGAGGCTGGAGCACAAGCTCTCAGACTGAGACAGACTTCAAGACAGAGACCGTGGTGGTGGTCCTCCTGCCTCCCCCAAAATAACCAAGACACATTCTGGAGGACCTCAGGAAAGCTAGTCGAGCCCCGGGTAAGGAGACAATACAGACTTTTGGGCTTTAACACCTGGCTATTCTCGTGGTGATTACTCCACTGAAAGGAAGGCTGGTCCAGAGACCTCCAGAAAACCAACCAGAACACTACACTAGAAAAGTCACTATACCGTGTTTGTCTCAGATTCCTCATTTGTAAAACGAACTAGAGAAAGAAATGGAAAACCACTCCAGTATCTTTTCCCAGAAAACTCCCAAACGGGGTCATGGGCACTTGGACAAGACTGAAATGACTACAAAATAACAAAAGAATTTAAAATGGCAACTAACACACAGCACCACACAATCTTTACATATCTATTGGGGAAATACAAACTGGGGATTTAGGGAACTCCTATATGCCCTCCATGTCCTTTTCCTTTCCCATCCATCAATCTACACAATGAAAGAAAAAATAGGGAGGTCTGAATCAGGGCTAGCCTTTGGCAAAATGGTGAAGTTTTATTTCAGGAGCCTAACTTTCTTCTCCCAGCACCCTTCTTCCCTTCCCAGTTCCCATGGCACCTTCTCTTACTTACAGTAAGATATACTCTTATCTTATCTTATACTTATCTTTTCTCACAGCCTCAAAATCTGTTTCCAAGAAAGGTTTTGTTAAACTCATAGTCTCATAAGAATGTCAAAGCTAGAAGAGAGCTGGAGGATCATTTCATTTTACAGATAATGAAACTGAGGTCTAGAGCAGGCACAGCTAGTAAAATTGTGGACCTTGAGAGGCAGCATAGTATATATAGTGGGGAGCATATTGGCCATTTGCTGTGTGATCCTGAGCAAATCATAGTCTCTCTTGGTCTCAGTCTATCTCTCTGCAAAATGAGGTTGGAGGAGATGACGATTTTTAATATTCTTTTTAGCTCTGAATTTATGATCCTATGATTCAAACCTCATCTGAAGTAAGTTGTAAATGTCTAGATAGTCTAATTTGTGGTGCTTTTTAGGGGCATTTGCTTTTTAATTAGGAATATGATCTGAAATCATAGGAGAAAAGTCATAATGGTTAAATGTCAGTGGCAGTAAGCCGGGAGCTATGAGGGAGAGGTAGGGAGCCTTCCTTTTACCCCGGAGTTTGCGCATTATACATGTTTGGCTACAGACTGGCCACCCCAGATAGGGAGATTAGGGCAAGGTTTCAATGTAGGCAAAACCTTCATTGTACCTAGTTTAGTGTAATGATGCTATTTTTCATCCTGAGAGGAGGCCTATTCCTGACGTAAAGGAAGCTTGTTTTCTGATCTCCCTCCATCTTCTATTTTAGGTTTTAAACCTTGGTTATTCGGTGCCTTTCTGCTGCCCCCTGGTGGTCCTGGACCCCTAACACAACAGTTCCCTTGACTTAATAGTGGGATGGATAGTCCCCATAAACTTTACTGCTGGTGTCAATTAACCCCACTGGAAAGAGGATTGCAGCTATGAATCAAAGAAAAGGAACCAGCAGGAAGAGTTTATTTCTTCGGCTCTCTTGAATATTTGAGATTCAGCCTGCATAATATAGAATTCAGACTCTAGAAACCAGTTTTTTTGTTGTTGTCATTGTTGCTGCTGTTGTTGTTTTGGAGTTGGGAACAGGGAGAGACAGGGGAACAGAATTTAAGGAGCCATAAATCAATAATTTAATACTGTCAGCCTTGCTGGTCGTCTTAGATTACAAGTCATTTGTCATTGGGCCCTAAATTTCCTGTCTAGCACCCCTATTTCTCTGGAATAAGAGTCTTGCAGCATGCTGATCCATGAGACTTTCTAGAAATCATAGGATTATGGCTGGAGTTAGAAGGGATCCCTGCAGTCATCTAGTCCCCTCCCCTTAATTTGTATAGGTGGACAAGTTAAGCAATTTGCCTGAGATCATCCCAGAAGCCCAGCCCTCAATGCTGTATGGTAAGTAATGCAAATATTTTTGTTCCCACTTTATAGGTGAGAAATGGAAGCTTTATGCAATGTAATGCCTCCTCTATGGATCCCAACACAAGATTTGAGCTACAGTTCTTCTGATTTCAAGCCTATTGGCATTCAATCCATCAAGCTGCTGCTTCTGCTACTGAGGAAAAAGAGGAAGGTGCCATTGCATACACAGTGAGGCATTTTTCCTGTCTTTCCTCTAAGCTTCTAAATCTTGGCTGGAATTTTAGATATTATCATTATTATTATTTAGTTTTAGGTATTTTTATGAAAATTTTTCTATTGGGAATAGTTGGTGTATTCCCAATGAGGAGTATTTTAAGAATGGTTCACTCACTCAACAAATATTTATTGATAGTAGGATGATAAAACTATAAAGAGCTCAGCTGCAGTTCGATTCCTTTTCCCTTTTCCCTAATAATAGATCAGATAGCACAACATAGCTATCGTGCAAGTTAACTATTACATGGGCAAAGGCGACTAGGTGGCGCCGTAGTGATAGAGTGCTGGGTCTGGAGTCAAGAAGACTCCCGTTCCTCAGTTCAGATCCAACCTCAGACAATTCCTAGCTGTGCGACTCCAGGCAAGTTATTTACTCCTTTTTGCTTCAGTTTCTTCATCTATAAAATAAGGCAGAAAAAATATGTCAAAATGCTCCAATATCTCAGCAAAGAAAACTCCACATAGAGTCTTGAAGAGTTGAACATGACAGAAATTACTAAACAACATTACATGGGCAAAGAGTGGAGGAAGCATTTGTAGTATTAAAATTATTTGTTTTAAAGTAGGTCAGAGTATGTTATTAAAGTTATGCCATTCCCTAACCCCAAATCACCCGTATAATTCTATTTTTCTAATCTATTCCATGCTCCTTTCCCCCCTTTCTTCCAACCCCAGCCCAGTCTTCTACCTTCACTTGTTTATTTACTCATCTCTCTTTTCTGGCCACCCCCCATCTTCTTCTGAATGCTTAGACCAGAGATCATATCTTGAAGGAACTTCCCTCCTGGAACTTTATTCAGAAGTTTTTTATATGTATATAAAGTTTTGTATAATTAAAAGAACTTTGCAGTTGCCTAGAAACAACTGAGAATGTTTCCCTTTTGGGGCTGCGCGGATGTTGGTTCAACTCTATTTTTAGTGTCTGTTTCCCATATATAGAAATCTATTTATTTATCTATCTGTCTGTCAATCTCTGAATACCTGTCTCTATACACATACACACACATTCATATACTTTTACCTAGATCATCTTATTCCATAGGTTTTTTGTTGTAGTATATTTCACAATCTGTATATATAGTTAGAATGCTTTCCTTCTACCTGTCTCCTTGCTTCAAGTGCCAAGTAAAATCCTCCAAAATCTCCTTAGTGGTATACAGAATCTTTCTAGAACCAAGGACCACAATCACATGAATTCTGTCATTATTCTTGAATGAGATTTGTCAGTGTACTCTTTTTTTTTTTTTCTGCTGAAGCAATTTGGAGTTATGTGACTTGCCCAGGGTTACGCAGCCAGGACATGTTAAGTGTCTGAGGTCAGATTTGAACTCAGGTCATCCTGACTTCAGGTCTTGTATCAGTGTACTCTTTTATGGTCCCACTCACCAAACCTGTACTTTTCTGGACCAACATATCTCACCCTGCCTGCCATTCCCTTTTATTATTGTTGTTGTTATTTCTGTCATTGACAGCAGAGACTGTCTTTGTTTTTCTATTTGTATTTCTGGTACTAGGCTTATAGATATAGACTTAGAATGAACTTCAGAGGACATCTGTTCACATCCCTTCACTTTGCAGATGAAGAAACTGAGGTCCAAAGAGGTGGTTTGCCCAAGAGCATGAAAAACTACCCATGATCAGTATTGTTTCCACTGGACTTCCTTCTTCAGGTATGAGTCCTACCCAAAGCATTTTGTGGATGAGATGGTTGGGTAGGCAGTTCTAAAAACTCCCAATACATATCTATTTACTAGAACACTTCATGTCTTGAGAAGTGGTGTTGATCTGGAGCCATGGTGCTCACTTGTAGTTTGTTACTGGGAGAAGGCTAGTGGATCGATTAAGTTCAGGAGTTCTAGGCAGCAGTAGTCTAAAGCTAATTGAGCATCTTCACTAAGGCAGACACCAATTTGGTGAGCTCTTGGAGAGCTGAATCAGCCTGGGTTAGAAATGTAGCATATCAAAGCTTCTATGCTGCTCAGGGCCAGGATATCTGATTGGCCCCAGGAGAGCCTCTGGACTTCCAAACTGAGAGAGATGGGAGACCCAGTCTCAAAAACAAACACAACAACCCGAAAGAAAGAAATTTGGGTTGTGTTTGAAGGTCCCTTCAAAGTTCCAATAGGAACTCTCCAAAAAAAATTAAGATGAACCCCTTTTGTCTATCCTTATGCAACAACTCACCAGACTAGTCCAGAGAGCTCTAGGGTTTGCTTCAGAGGACCTACATTGCATGCCGACTCTATTACTTCCTAGTTTTGTGATCACTTCCCTTCTGAGCTTCCTCACCTGTAAAAACAGAACATTGGACAAAATCTTTTCCAAGGTTCCTCCTCCAGTAAGAACCCAGATGCTCTTCACTTGTGTGAAAGTGATTCTGAAGAAGCATCCCTCAGCTCATTTAGCTGAATATAAATATGCCTTGCCAAATATGATTAACTGGTTCCCTTTACCACTCCCTTCACTTTCATTAGTGCATTTGATGAAACAGAAGACAGTGAATTCTGTCAGACTATTGCCATACATGATTAATGAGGATACAGTGAATCTTGTCATTTGCATGTAATAATTTTATTAGGGAGAAAAAGATATTGGTCAAGGTAGCCTCAGGCAGGAAGTAGTCTGCTGTCAAGGAAATGGGCTTTCCCAGTAGCAGGTTTTCCTTAGGGATTATTTGGCCAAGATGCAGATTCTCTTATACACATGCCTTTACTCAGACAAACAGGGCACAAACAAAGCTGTAATTAGCCTAGATAAATGTCTCTTCTGAAATGACAATCTCTTCAGTTTGAGGGAGAAGATTTTATTTGCAATCTGGCCAGAAGTTATTAGACTAAGGATAGGTGACTAGGAAGTTTTGTTTTGACAGAAATGGACTGAGACAAAAGCACCCTGGCAACTGTTTGCTTCCAAACGAGTAGACATTTTCTTTTTTTTTTCTGTAGTGTCCAACTCTTCATGATCCCATTTTCTGGGTTTTCTTGGGAATTTACTGGAACAATTTTCCATTTTCTCCTCTAGTTCATTTTACAGTTGAGAAAAATGAGCCTTGCCCAGGATTACCCAGCAAGAAAGTACCTGAAGCCAGATTTGAACACAGGAAGAGGAGTCTTTCTGACTCTAGGCCTATTACTCCATCCACTGTGTCACCTAGGATATCTCATAATCCTTTTTAAATATCTATGCCTTCCTATATTTCTCATGAGTTCTGAATTTCCATTTTAAAAATGTGTGCTCAATACTGTTTTTTTCACCAAGAATGTTTCAAAATCCTCTATTTCATCAAAAGTCTACTTTTTTTTTTTTTTAAACTATAAGCTTGTATTCAATTTTGCCTTTCTTTTGCCTTTTGGAACATTATATTCCCAGTTCTTCTTTTATTTAAATGAAAGCTTCCAAATCTTGTGTGATCCTGACTATGATGACTGAGAGTATGAACTTTCTTTTTGACTTCTTGCAGTATTTTTTCATTGTAGTATTTCACATAAAAGCTAAGATGTTCCTGGAGTTTTCATTTGGTGATTTCTTTCTGAAGATGACTGGTTAATTTTTTCATTAGCTATTCTAAGATATTAATTCACCTTGTCAGTCTTTCCTTTCATTTTATATTTCTTGCTTTTTTTTTTTGTTATTGTTTTAGCAGTCACTCTTGTATTTTTTATGGGTAGGAAATTCTTTTCTCCAAGGTTTTATTTTGACTTATTGTGGAGTTTAGGGTTAGAGTTTACTCTTTGACTTTTCTCTGTCCAAAATATCTCATCATTATATTCTTTAATTTCTTATTCCCATTTGCAGTTCTTAGATTGAAGTATTTTCCTTGGTTCACACAATGCTCCCATACTCCTGGGTAGTCCTGAGTCCTGTGACTAAATGAATGGCTAAGACTAGCTCCTATCTTATGCAGGAACTTGAGGTCTTGTGTCCTACTTCACTTCAGGCTGAAGCTATCTGGATGCTAAGTGGTGCAAAGCGGTCTGTATGCTGGTCTGACATTGATAGCTGGGCTTTCTAGGTTTTCCCTCCCTATCAATGGATGCTGGTCTTCTGCTTCTGCTGAGTTATTTTGCCTTTTATTTTTTCTGGCTTAATTCTTAGTGTCTTTTTATGAAGTTCTGTTATGGATGGAGTTTGTATCTAATTCTATTTGATTTTATCTTTGTATTGGTGCATTTTTAGAAGTTTACTGAGGTGTTTGAGGGGCATATGGACTCCTCTACTTTTTCTACACAATTCAAGCTCTTTTCCAGTTCTACACCTATAATTTTTTGAGGAGGGGCAGGGGAAGCAAGGATATTAGGGGGCAATTGGTATAGCTTAGGCATAAGGTGATAAAGGACGTGAAAGACCACGGGGCAATAAGAAATGGGGAGAAATGAAATTTTACAAATGAAGAATTTACAGAAATAAAATGACTTGAGGTAAGAAAGAGAGAAGTGTCAAAGCTGAATCTTAGATTTCTTTTTTTATACCTGAATAACTGGAAGAATGGCAAAATATTTAAACCAAAAAATGGGGAGGATAATAAGAGGTATTGGCTTCAAGGGGGAAATTATAACAACGGCTCAGCTAGATTGAGCTTCTAGTAGTCAGATAGATAGGAATATGGAACTGGAGGTCAAGATCAGGGATGGAGATAGAAATTTAGTAGCAGTCTTCATAGGATTGATTTTTGACATGGATGAGCTCTCAGAAGGGAAAAACAGAGAGGGAAGTTAGAGAGACTCTTAAGGACTTTAATGGGGTGAGAGAAGGAAATAAGAGACCAGGAAATAAAAGGCCAGGAAAGAGACCAGAAGTAACATAGAATCAGAAGAAGGCAGTGTCATAGAAACCAAAGGGTTTTAAGAAGGAATTGCTTCAGGGAAATCAAGAAGGATAAGAAAAAAAATATTGAATTTTACAAATAGCTTGTTAGTGACCTTAGAGAAAATAGTTTCAGACAAGTGAATGTGGTAGGGAAGATATAGCAACAATCCTCCTGCTACCTGACCCTAAGGCTACCAGGCCTTCAAGTGCTGCAGTTCCACAAACCTTGCTGACTGTCAGATAACAATCTATAGGTCAGTAATAACAAATTCTAAGACAAGAATGAGGTGCATATCAGATCACTCCTCACTTCTACCTCTAAGCCATAAAATTAGCACCTGGTCTCTAACTCTTTCCTATTAATTTATCTTCTTGCTCTAGGTTCTTTGCAAACTCTTTTCAGTACTTAGTCCACTATTAGCCGTGTAATAAATCTTTGCCCTTTAACTTGAAGACAAACTTGAGTTTATTTTTTTTTATTATTTTATTTTTAAATTATTATTTAATTCTTTTGCCATACCTGTGACACCAACCTGGGAATCCTAACATTATTGGGGTGTCTTACACCTCAACATTTGATAGTCTGTACAGGGAATCCCGAATTCTATGTCTTCTTTGTTAAGGTAAGCGCCTTTTCACCCTCTCCTATAATTGGGACACTCCAAACACCTAGGAAGGCTTGTCACACAGAGTGTGCTGAGCTCCTCGCTCAGCAAACTTTCTTTGATGGGGGACATCTGGACTTGGAAATTCTTGCAATTATTGGCATAGTTCCCTCCTGATTAGGGAACATTTGGCACCTTTTCACCTTCTCTGGGACACTAGAGGAGGTGAAGTACCATAGAACTAGGCATTCTAAGGCTTGTGGCAAATATGGGACAATCAACATCTATCTCTATCCCTAAGGGTATCTTTTAAAAAATAGAGAATTTGGCCTAAAAGATCTTAAAGTTAAGAGACTTATTTTCTTTTGCAATACTGCCTGACCTCAATATCCCTTAGAGAACCAAGAAAATGGCCCATTAATTGGTCCATTAACTATAACACTGTCCTGCAGCTTAATTTGTTTTGCTACAGACAAGGCAAGTGGACTGAAGTTCATATGTCCCAATGGACATATGTCCTTGGACCAAGATCCGAAATTACTTCAGAATACTATGATAAAATTTACTGAAGGGGAATTGAAAGTAGACACTGACCCCTTAGATGACCCCCCCCTTTCCACTCCTCCAGAAACATGGGGTTACCCATCTGTGCCTTCATGTAATCCTTATTAGGACTCAGACTTTATTTCCAGCGATATTTCTTCAAATCCCCTTCCTACAGATCCCCTAGATTCTCACCTCTTGAACTGGATTCTGAAACCTCCTGTCCCTGCTTCTTAGGCCCTCCCATACAAGGAATGCATTTTCTCTCCCTCAGGATCCTGATTCAGCCACCCCTACTAAACTGTCCATTGAGAAAAGTAGCAGATGTGCCTTTTTCAATGTTAGATCTTTCCTAGATTAAGGAAAAACTTGGCTATTACTCTGAGGACCCCACTAAATATATTGAGGGCTTTAAAGCCACCCTCCAATTTGATCTTACCTGGAGAGATGTTAATATCATTATCTCCTCTTGGTACACTGAGCCTGGAGCCAGGAAGACCTGAATTCAAGTTTGACCTCAGATACTAACTATGTGACTCTGGGCAAGTCACTTAACTGTGTTTGCTTTAGTTTCTTCATCTGTGAAATGAGCTGGAGAAGAAAATAGCAAACTACTCCTTTATTTTTGCCAAGGAAGCACCAAAAAATTGGGTCACAAAGAGTCAAACAGACTGAAGACAACTGAAAACAATAATGTGAATGTAGATATCTTCGAGAAGATCAGGACATTAAAAATAGATGTTTGTGGGTTCAGGCAGAAACTTCCCAGCATCTTCCTCGATATTGTCTCCATTCCCTCCTCCCCAAAGTTTTTCCCCTTTTGGGCTTGCTGGAGAGATTGACTTTTATTCATAAATGTGTCCCTTTATCCTTTGAATAGAGGAATCAAGAAGGAAGAATTGCAGGATCACAGAAGACAGAAGCTTCATAGACAATAACAACTTTAGGAACTGAGAAAAGGTTATCAGAAGCTGGAACTCAAGGGTTAAAATCATTTGGACTTGAGATTGAGAACATTTACATTTGTTTCCCCCTCAGAACCACAACATTCACTATCCCTTGCATAAACTAACAAAATGCAAGGTAATTTGAATTAGCAGATAGGACTAAGCTGGGGAAGGGCTTCACAGAGCAGGAAATAACAAGTATGAACCTTGAAAGATGATGAGGATTTGCAGAGACAGAGCTGAAGAGGGAGTATATTCTAGGCAATGATGGGACAACCTGTGCATATTCATTGAACCAGAAAATGGGAATGCTGAGTTCAGTTTAGCTAGAACATAGTATTTGAAGTTAAAATTACTTGAAATGAGTCTGGGGTTAGATTGGGAAGGACCTTTAGTGCCCAGGAGTTGTATTTTATCTTAGAACTAATATCCATTGATCCATGGTGATATAGAGGAGACTTTGGGTTCTTAAAGTTTGTACCAGCAGAGTGTAATTCTGCCATATTCCACCAGGATGTATAAGGATCAGTTTAAGGTATTCAGGCTGGAGAAGAGAAGACTTTGAAGGGAACATGATAGTTGTCCCCAAATATCTGAAAATTTGTCTTATGGAAGAACTAGACTTATTCCTCTTGGCTCCCAAGGATAGAACTCATAGCAGTGGAGAGAAGTTTCAGAGAATTAGACATTAGTTTAAGAGGAAGGAAAACTTCCTAATAGTTAGTTGACCCAAAGTGGAATGTACTAGATAAGGAGGGAACTAATACAAATATATAAGAACATTCTGCAGGAGATAAATCGTCAAAGGATACGAATAAGCAATTTTCAAATGAAGAAATCCAAGCTATCAACACTCACATAAAACATATTCCAGATCTCTAATAATAAAGGAAATATAACCCAGAAATACTATTACTAGGCTTATGTCCCAAAGACATAGGGAATGCACAAAAATATTTATAGTGACAATATTTTTTTTTTTTTTGCAAAGAACTGGAAATAAATCCCTATCATCTATTGGAGAATGGCTGAGTAAATTATAGTATATGAATATAATGAATAATTATAGCATCTTCAGAAATAATGAAATGATAGAGAAAGTTGGGGGATTGTATGAATTGATACAGAGTCAAGTAAACAGAACCAAGAGAACAATTTATATGACTCTAACAATGTAAAGGAAAACCACCAAATCACCTAAGAACTATAATTAGTTCTAATTACTACTCTAGAAGACTGATCAGTCATGTTTCCCAGCTCTTGACAGAAGAGGTGATGGACAGGAGGTATAGAATGACATGCACATTTTCGACAGTACCAATGTATAGAATTATTTTGCTTGACTATGCTTATTTGTTACAAGGTGGGTCTTTCCAAAGGTGTGGAGGAAAAGCATGTGTGTGCATGGGTAATGATTACATTTTTAAAAAGGAAAAAGAGAAAAATGTAAAAATAAGCAGAAGAGAGTAGAAGAGGATACAGAATGTAGAATACAGTAGAACTACCAAATTAAATTATATAAATTAAAAAACTAAACTGTAGGGGCAGTTAGGGGTGCAGTGGATAGAACACCAACCTTGAAGTCAGGAGGATCTGAGTCAAATCTGGCCTCAGACACTTAACACTTCCTAGCTGTGTGATGCTGGCCAAGTCACTTAACCCCAATTGCCTCAAACAAACAAACAAACAAACAAAAAACACAACTAAACTGTACATAATAGAGATCCACAGAGTCAATATAGTCCTTTTTTCTGTTCTTCATATAAGAAAATTCATATAATTTGCTTTTTCCAATACCTAGGTTACATGTAAAAACCAGCTCAAGCCTCATGTTTCTCGTCTCATTAACAATAGAGCCATAAGAATTTAGGAACCCATAGTTTACTTGAAACTTTAAAAAATTTTAATTATCATATACCACTTTTTATTTCTATCTTCTTCATAATTATTAATGCAATTTTATATGTAAACTCCTAAACCTAATTTCTAAACCTTATAACTTGCATAATGCCTTTTCAGAACTTGTTATAAGATATGCTTAAGGTCTATATATTCCATTAGAATTATTTATTTAACATATAAATCATCTCATGTTGTTACTTTCTTAAAATTTCCACTCCTGCTAATTGTTCCTTAGAAGCAGTTCCCATGCATATAGCTCCTAGTACTCATGGTAAGTGAATGCTTTTCATCCCTAGGTTCAACATTATACAAATGAATTTTCTTAAAGATGCTTAATAACAAATATCAAAAGACTAGAGAATCTTAAATTGTATGCAAAAGAACAATTTATATAAAATGAGCTGTCCATAGTAAAACATGTTCAGTAATTAGCCATGTTCAAATGGATATAAACACAGACTACTCTCAGAAGCCCTTTAAGCAATGGAGACATCTCTAAGGTAATTGCATGCATTTCAGTACATACTTTACATATGAGTTCAAATCTCAAAATAAGTAACAAAAATAAGTAAAATCAGATTCTCTGTTAACATAAACTACCACCAAGATAACTGACCACACTGAAATCCTATTCCCTAAAACAATAACAAAAGAAGTTTCTGTTTTTCACCTCACAAATCACAACTTTTTAACCTTTTCTAATTATTCCCTTATCATTTTGAAAGAAAGAGACACTTCACGAACTTATTCTTAAACACATGACAAGTTCAAAGAACAAATTTAATTCTTGCTTAGGCCATGGAATGACTATAAATTGAGATCAAAACAGCAAGCTCTTTTCAACTTTCAGCTTATTACAGTAGTTCAAATGCCTTAGTATTTTTAATCTAATAACTAATAGATTTAGTCTTGCAATGACAATTTGCTGTGATAGTAGAAAGCAGAAATATAGTTATGATAGCATCAAAACTAGTCCACCAGGGCCAAGCCTAAGGGTACATATAATCATAACATACATATAATCATAACAAAGCATCCTTAATTCAGTTTGAGTTCAGGTATAGTCATAGTTAAATTTTAGGTAAAGTCTGGTCAAAGCCAGAGTCAGTATTTAACCAGATGGGAAATATTCCTGTTTAAAAGGAAGTGATATAATAGGAAAATCAAGTCAAAAGTTCCATGCTAAGATTGTCTTCTCAGCAGCCTTTTTCAGATATAAACATTTTATCTGTAATAGTTCCCACACTGCACTGCCTCTGAGCAGTACATACATCCTCTTGAGTGGTGTACTATTGGCCATAGGACAGTTCAAATAACCAAACCTGAAATCATAACTCTGAATAATATCAGATTATAGTCTTATGAAATTTCACTTCAAATAGCAAGTTTCATTAAACACAGTCTAGGGTTAAGTATTATTATTTCTCTCCTGGTACTGCAAGTTTAGCAACCTTTAAAAATTTACTCAATTTTTTTTCTTCCTTGTCTTTGTCTTTTTCTCCTAGAATCTCAACTTATCCTGGTATAAAATAAATTACTAGAAATTAAGAAAATAATAACTTTCTGGAACCCTACATTGCTAATGAATATGTGATAGTTTACCTAGAAAACACCAGAAAAACAGTACTGGCCAATTGCTGAAAAACTCCAGATTAAGAGATATGCCCATCTCTTAAATTATTGTATTTTCTCTTAAAGCAAAATAAATTTTAAGACTGGAATTTATTAAGACTAAATTGGTTCAAGATATACATAATCTTCATAGGTCATAGACAAATAACCTTAGTTAAAATTCACTCTATATTATAAACAAGTTTGAAAATCCTCATCCCTATTTTGTGCAAGTAGTGTTTGTATCCCATTTACTTTACAGGAATTCCACAGCAGAGAAAGCTCTTGCAGAGATTTGATAAGAGTTTATGACCAGATGGTCCCAAGAAAACTAGTAAGTTTTCTTGTAAGTAGGAAATTTACTTGTAAGTAAGCAGATTTTATAAGGTCTTTTCTTTTCCTGCATAGTAATCAATAAATAATTTTCTCTTTTAAAATATATTCATAACTATGTTGGAGGGGATGTGGGAAAGCTGGGACACTGATGCATTCTTGGTGGCGCTGTGAACTGATCCAAGCATCATGGAGAGCAATCTGGGATTATGCCCCAAAAGTTATCAAACTGTGCATATCCTTTGATCCAGCAGTGCTACTACTGGGCTTATACTCCAAAGAGATGCTAAAGAAGGGAAAGGGATGTATGTGCCAAAATGTTTGCGGCAGCCCTGTTTGTAGTGGCCAGAAACTGGAAACTGAGTGGATGCCCATCAGTTGGAGAATGGCTGAATAAATTATGGTATATGAATATTATGGAATATTATTGTTCTGTAAGAAATGACCAGTAGGATGAATACAGAGAGGCCTGGAGAGACTTTCATGAACTGACACTAAGTGAAATGAGCAGAACCAGGAGACCATTATATACTTCAACAACGATACTGTATGAGGATCAATTCTAATGGAAGTGGATTTCTTCAACAAAGAGAAGATCTCATTCAGTTCCAGTTGATCAGTGATGGACAGAAGCAGCTACACCCAGAGAAGGAACACTGGAAAATGAATGTAAACTGTTTGCATTTTTGTTTTTCTTCCTGGGTTATTTTTACCTTCCGAATCCAATTCTTCCTGTGCAACAAGAGAACTGTTCGATTCTGCACATATATATTGTACCTAGGATATACTGTAACATATTTAACATAAGACTGCTTGCCATTTAGGGGAGGGGGTGAAGGGAGGGAGGGGAAAAGTCAGAACAGAAGTGAGTACAAGGGATAATGTTGTAAAAAATTATGGGTTCTGTCAATAAAAAGTTATAATTATTAAAAATATATATTCATAACTAATGCTAAGTGAAATGAGCAGAATCAGGAGATCATTGTACATGACAATATTAATATTATGCAACAATCAATTCTAATGAATGTGACTCTTTCAACAATGGGAAGATTGATGCCAGTTCCAATGATCTTGTAATGAAGAAAGCCATCTACACCCAGAGAAAGGACTATAGGAACTGAATGTGGATTACAACGTAACATTTTCACTCTTTTTGTTGTTGTTCATTTGCATTTTGTTTTCCTACTCACTTTCTTTTTTTGATTCGATTTCTCTTGTGCAGCAAGAGAATTGTATAAATTTGTTTACACATATTGGATTTGACATATATTTTAATATGCTTAACATATATCGAATTTCTTGCCATCTGAGGGAGGGGGTGGTGGGAAGGAGGAGAAAATTTGAAACACAAGGGCTATGCAAGGGTTAGTGTTGTCAAATTATCCATGCATATGTTTGAAAATAAAAAGCTTTATATATATATTCTCATAGAGGGTCAGCTAAATGGCACAGTGGATAGAGTTCTAGCCCTGAATTCAGGAGGACCTGAGTTCAAATTTGACCTAACACACTTAATAAATACTTCCTAGCTGTGTGACCATGATCAAGTCACTTAACCCTAATTACCTCAAAAAAAAAAAAAAAAAAATATATATATATATATATATATATATATATACTCATAGGACCCACATGTGCAAGAGTGTTTGGAGCAGCTTTTTTTGTAGCGGCTAGGAACTGAAAACTGAATGAATGCCCCAGTGGATGCCCTTTAGTTGGGGAATGGCTGAATAAGCTATGGTATATGAATATAATGGAATATTATTGTTCTGTAAGAAATGATGAGCAGGCTGATTTCAGAAAAGCCTGGACAGATTTATATGAACTGTGCTAAGTGAAATTAGTAGAACTAAGAGAACATTGTGCATAGTAACAAGATTATGTGATGGTCAACTATGATGAATTTGGCTCTTTTCAACAGAGAAAAGATTCAAGACTTTTCCAATAAACTGGGATGGAAAGTGTCATCCACATCCAGAGAGATAACCATGGAGACTGAATGTAGATCAAAGCATAGTATTATGCTTTATAAACAACCTTTTTGTTGTTGTTATTTATTTTTTTTCCTTTCTCATTTTTTCCTTTTTGATCTGATTTTTATTTTGTTCAGCATGATGAATTTATTTATTTATTTATTTATTTTTTATTTAATAGCCTTTTATTTACAGGATATATATACATGGGTAATGATGAATTTATTTAGAAGAATCCCACACATTTAACTTATGGGAAGCCAGGAAGGGAGAGGAAAGGGAGAAAAATCTGGAACACAAGGTTTTGCAAAGATAGATATTGGAAACTATCTTTGCATGTATTTGGAAAAATAAAATACCATTAAAAGAAAAAATATATATTCATAAGCTGAAGTTTCCAATTTCTCAAATTACAGATGGTAGAATGTTACAAAATGTAGTCTGCAGGATTGGTAAAGTAACATATCGGTTTTTAAACATTTTCCCACATTTTTAAACAGTACAATTCATAATCTAACATTATAAGAAAATTCGCTTTTCTAACAGCATTATCTGATACAATAGTTTGCCAAATTTTACAATATAAGAAAAATTAGAAACAGAATAATACCATAAATGATATTATAATATCATATATTATAATTATTATATTATATTTGAAACTTTAAACAAAACCTATTACCATTTAGGTGACTTCATTGGTGCTTCATTCTTGAAGGGGAGAAAATCTGTATGTTAGAATGAAGTTATGATGTGTCTGATTGTAGCTGATCAGACTGATTTGCTCTGTCACAGGTCAGATACAAATGGTCCATTTGAACATTTGGGGTGGATTCCCTAACTTTGTGCATCTCACATTTCTTCTGAGTTACTTCAATTCAATTCAGAATTGAACCTTTTCATATGAGGGCACACCATACTGGACAATCTTGTGTTAATGTTTCCCATATTACGCAATAAATTCTAAATTTCTTGAGAGAGCCCTTGAAAGAATTCTTATATTGCTTTTACTGATCACCAAGTGAGTACTTGTTTTGTGAGTTCTCCACAAAATTGTCTTTTTGGCAAGTGTACATTTGGCATTCAAACAATGTGACCAGCCCAACAGAGTTGCACGCTCTGCAGTAGAGTTTGAGTGCTTGGCAGTTTAGTTTAAGAAAGGACTGCAATATCTGGTATATTATCCAGCCAGGTACGCTTTAGAATCAGGTAAACTTAATTCAATTGAATGAATTTCCAAATTACCTTACACAGAAAATTTTATTCATCTTATCACCATTGGCATTGCATAGTGATCACATTGGTCATTGTCCATCTCTACAAAGTTCAAGGACACAGGCTGTCTTGTGACAACTACAGGATGATCTCTTGTCTAGTTTTTTTCTGGTAAGATCCTTCTCAGTGTCCTCTTTAGTTGCATGGAAAATAGTTACCTTCATGAGAGTGGATGTGACTTAGAAAGGTCTGAGGAATAGTCACCATGATATTTGCTGACCAACAATTCCAGGAAAAATGCCAGGAGCAGAACAGAGGTCTATCAACCTGACCAAGGCCTTTGATAGTCAGTCATGAGGGCTGTGGAAGAACATGGTGAAATTGTGTTGCCCACTGAAGTTCATCAGCATTGTACTGCAGTTTCATGATGCATGCTTGCACAGATTTTGGATGAAGGATCATGTTCACATACCAATAAGAACTGAAAAAAAAAGCCAGGAGGTTTTCTTGTTGGTATTTTTGGGTTTTTTCCTTTTGAAAAAGCAGTTTTAAATTGCTCTGGAGAGAGGTAGGAGGAGTGAGAAAGAAAGATGGAAAGAGTGAGCAGCAGCAACAGTAAATGGAGAATATTTTCCAGGAGAATTACTTTAATCCTTTTGGATGCTCAAACTGTATCCTCTCCCTGGCTCTCTCCTTGACTTACTAATCTAGCAAGGAGTGGCTGTACTTACTCAAGGTGAGTGAATAGATACTCAAAGAAACAGCTGGCACAAGGATGAACATATTCCAATTTTTGTTTCTTCCTTCTGTTTTATAACCATATGCTGTTGGTGGTATGGTTCATTACTAAGTGTTTCTCTGCTATTGCATGAGCTGATTACTGGCATTTTATATCTTTTTTTTTTTTTTTTTTTTTTTTTTTTTTTTACAATAGATTTCTATGCAAATTAAGACATCTTTGAGGTCTTCCCACCTTTCAGATAATGATGAATGTTGCAGGGTATATGGGAAAACTGATTCACTAATGCATTGTTGGTGGAGTTGTGAATCATCTCACATTCTGGAGAACAATTGAAACTATGCCCAAAGGGCTAGCAAACTGTGTATATATCCTTTGATTGTGCTGTGTCTCTCCTGGGTCTGCATTCCAAAGAAATCATAAAAGAGGGAAAAGGACCCATATGTGCAAAAATCTTTGTAGTAGCCTTTTTTGTAGTATCATGGAATTGGAAATTGAGTGGCTATCCTTCAGGTGGGCAATGGCTGAATAAACTATGGTATATGAATGTAATGGAATATTATTTTTCTATAAGAAATGATGAATGGGCTGATTTCAGAAAAGCACCTGGAAAGTTTTACATGAACTGATGCTAAGTGAAGTGAACAGAACCAAAAGAACATTGTATGTAGTAATAAGAAGATTATGTTTTGATCAACTGTATTGGACTTGGTTCTTTTCAACAATGAAGTGATTTAAGACAATTCCAATTACTTGTGCTGGAGGGTGCCATCCACTTCCGAAGAGTTGAACTATGGGGACTGAATATATATCAAAATATTATGGTATTTTCACTTTTTGTTGTTGTTGTTTGGTTGATTTTTTCTAGTTTTTTTTAAACTTTTAATCTGCTCAGCTTCACAAATATGGAAATATGTTTAGAAGAATTGTGTATGTTTAATTTATATTAGATAGCTTGCTGTCTTGGGAAGAGGGGAAGGAGGGAGAAAAATTTAGAGGTTTTGAAAAAGTGAATGTTAAAAGTTTTCTTTGCATAGAAAAATAAAATACTATAATAAATATTCAAATAAATATATTTTTTAAACTCCTATGGATTTCTAGATAAAGATGATTTTTATTATATCCTGAATTGATGTTTTTGTTACAGAGTATGTTTAGGGGTGGGAGGGAAGTCTATGAAAAACTGATTGCACAAAATTTAACTGACTGGAAAACCTCTTTTCTAGCCTAGTAATCATAAGAATTTCCTGGGGTTTCAGCACTTTTATGAACTTAATTAATGATCTGTATTTTTAATCTTTCTAACTTGGCAGAGAAGGGAAGCCCTGTGGAGCTGGGATTCTTGCCCTAGAATAAAAACAAAGCAAAGTAAAAAACCTCTTAAGTCAATTACTTTTTTCTCCTAGTTAACAGATTACTCTGCACTAGAATCTTTTTTTTTTCCCCCTCAACTCAATCTTCCACAAGAGAGGTAATGGATAATAGAAGGTCCTCCAGAGGAAGTCCTGCCCTAAGCTGCCTCCCATGGGTAGAGAAATATGTGATGAAGAAAAATCATTTCTACCTATTCCCCTGAAGGGAGAAAGTAGGAAAGTGCCTCTGAGGCAAACTGTCCTCTAGAATGACATTTGCTGAGCAACAATATATTGGGGAGTGGTAAAGAAAAATTTGCCAGACAATTAACTATGCATTTTTTGTTTCTGTACATGTAAGTTATCTTTTATCTTAATAGAGACAACTAGGTGGTGCCCTGGGTCTAGAATCAGGAACTGTTGTTCAGTCCTGTCTGAGTCTTCCTAGTCCTATTTGGAGTTTTCTTGACAAAAATAATGGAGTGTCTTGCCATTTCCTTCTCCAGCTCATTTTACAGATAGGAGACTGAGGTAAACAGGGTTAAGTGTCTTTTCCAAAGTCACATAGCTAGTATTTGAGACCATATTTGAATTTAGAAAAATAAAGTCTTCCTGACCCTAGACCTCTATCCACTGAGCCACCTAGAATCCAGAAGATTTGAGTTCAAATATGAACTCAAACATTTACTAGCTATGTGACCCTGGGAAAATCATTTTATCTCACTCTCCTCAACTGTAAAATGGAGATAATAATAGCACTTACCCCTAAGATTAAATGAGAAAATGTTTATAAAACATTTAGGATTCCTGTTGTTACCTTCTTTCTAGGACCTTTGGATGTCTATTTCTTAATCATTCCCCAAAAGACAGACCCTAATGCATATTTGAGTCTGGATAGTCAGTAATGCCTATATGATTTGTATCCATTCTGGTAGGAAAGTAAAATCCTTAGTCATTGGAAGAGCTAGTCAGCCTATTGAGGTAGAATTTCTAAGTGGGTATCAGATACTGCAAAACACCCACAGAAAACCTGGACCATTTGTACTTCCTTTTAGCTCTACCAGCCAGATGAGCTTTATTAGCAAGGAGTCATAAGGATCAACAGTGAGTATTTGCCAATAAGTGACTTAATGTGATCTTGGCATGTGCACCTTAAGTTAATCTTCCCAAATTAGATCTGTGCCTTCTAAAAACAAATGCCTCCATCCAGATTTACATAGGGATGATCATTCTATTTTAGGAATTTCCTTTTCTGATTATCCATGAGTTTTCATTTTTATTTTTTACTGATATTATATGTTATTGTATTTGATATGTTTTTCTAATAGATTTAGAGATCTCAGCCAGAAAAAAAATTCAACCGTTTATGGATACTTAGAGACATGCAGATAATTAATGGTTAACTGAATTTAGGTGCAGTGTGGGCTTAATTTAACTATGCCATCACCTTGACAACTACATTATAATAGAAAATTTACATTTTCCTTCCCCCAAAATATAATATTGCAGATGAAATTCTGCATGCTTGACTAACAGAAAGATGATAAGATTTTGCTATTCAGCTGCTTTCATATTATTTTCTTCAGCAGGTTTCAAGATACCTCAAAATGCTGATGCCTCAGAGATCTCTAAAGACTATTATATTTCTAATTATCTTTGTCTGTGCTTGTTTGGATATATCTCATGAAGCTCAAAAGTAAGAAAAATTTTTGCTAATTGATAGTTTCAGTTATAAATGAGTGGGGTTCTCTGTCAAGTTCATTCTTTTTTTTTCTTTAATTGACTTACTAGCTTTTATGCTGCCTATTAAATTATTATTATTTGGTTAGAACTCTTGATTTTATTGATGCAAGGAATTCCCAGCATGAAAAGCATCTCCACTGATTGCATAGTAGCAACTTCTTTGAATCTTATACATATAGAAGTTATTTAGAGTCTCTTAGAGGTTATGACTTGCCCATGATCCTAAGGCTGGTATGTATCGTAAGATTTTGGTTTCAGATTTGATTTCAGGGTATTTTTTGTCTATTGTGCTATACAGCAAATAATTTAGGCAGATCAATGATATCAAAGAAAAGGACACTGGCAAGAATTAGAAATCTGAGAAAAAGATACTGAAATCTCAGCATATGTGTGTGTGTGTGTGTGTGTGTGTGTGTGTGTGTGTATGAGTGAGTGTGTGTTTTTGGACCAAGGAAGAATAGAAGAATATTGATTCTTAGAAATATAATGCTAGAATTGGTAGAGACTTGAGACAGTAGGGTATGATAGAAAATGAGAAAGATTTGGGGGCTAAGGACCAGATCATCAAATCTTGACTCTTCTAGTTAATACCTGTGTTCTCTTGGGGAAAGTTCCTAAACCAATATGGATTTCAGTTTCCTCCTCTGTAAAATGAAGGGATTAGGTTCAATGACCTTTAAGGTTTCTTTCATCACTAACTCTATGATATTATGATTTTTTTAATAAATGGAGGAAAGAGGGAGAATTTTTTTGTATTTTTTTATTATATAGCTTTTAATTTACAAGATACATGCATGGGTAATTTTTCAGCATTGACAGTTGCAAAACCTTTTGTTCCAATTTTTCCCCTCCTTCCCTCTACCCCCTCCCCCAGATGATGGCAGGTTGACAAATATGTTAACTTATAAGTCAAATACAATACATGCATACACGTCCATACAGTTATTTTGCTGTACAAAAAGAATCGGACTTTGAAATATTGTACAGTTAGCCTGTCAAGGAAATAAAAAAGATGCAGGCAGACAAAAATAGAGAGATTGGGAATTCTATGTAGTGGTTCATAGTCATCTCCCAGAGTTCTTTTGCTGGGCGTAACTGGTTCAGTTCATTACTGCTCTATTGGAACTGATTTGGTTCATCTCATTGTTGAAGAGGGCCACGTCCATCAGAATTGATCATCATATAGTATTATTGTTGAAGTATATAATGATCTCCTGGTCCTGCTCATTTCACTGAACATCAGTTCATGTAAGTCTCTTCAAGCCTTTCTGAAATCATCCTGTTGGTCATTTCTTACAGAACAATAATATTCCATAACATTCATATACCACCATTTATTCAGCCATTCTCCAATTGATGGGCATCCACTCAGTTTCCAGTTTCTGGCCACTACAAAGAGGGCTGCCACAAACATTCTTGCACATACAAGTCCCTTCTTTAAAATAAGAGGGAGAGTTTTGAGAGAATCAAAGCAAGAGGGGCAGAGAAATCTAGAACATCTCACACATCTTAGTTTTCTAATTCCCTAATGCACTTTTCTAATATATTCTTATGTTTTCCAATGGTCTGTGTTGGGATTTTCTCTGCTTACCAGATTGGCAGCTCCATGAAGGCAGGAACTGAATCTTATCCTACCTTTCAACCCCCTAACACAATGTATTCTGCACGGCAAGTGCTTGAATTAAATCAAATAGAATAGAATTTAGGCTTCCTGACTATGTCCAGGGCTTAAAAAGCACAAAAGTGATAGAAAGAAGAAAAAAAAGAAATGGTCAAATTAAAAGGTAGCTAATTTAAATCTAAAAGCATTTAAGAGGACAGAGCAGTTCTATATAAGTTGTTCACTTACAAAATGGTGACATTTTCCAGTGGTTTATTCATCATTAATCTCTAAAGGTAGGAGGGAAATTCAGACTGTCCTTATATTTACTGTGAAATCTAACCATACTACAACTATGCATGTAACTCAAGGCAGTCGAAGACAGATGGGAAGGTTCAATATATGTATAGTACTTGTCACAGAAAAAAATTTGGAAGGAGAGTAGTGTCCATTGATGAAGAATAATTGAACACATTTTATAAGAATAAATTATATTCTACTATGAAACAAAGGATATAAAGTTTCCTGAGAAACTTGGGAAGACTTTTGTAAACTGATATACAAGAAAGTAGGTGAAACCAAGAAAATAATTATATCATAATCACAATAACACAAAGGAAAACAACTTGAAAAGTTTTCAGAATTTTGCTCAATGCAGGGGCACACTGTAATTTCAGAACAGGCCTCCCACCATCAATCAGAGAGAGGATGGATGATAGGGTCAGAATGATGCATACATTTTCAGACATGGTTGACTTGTTGACTTGTATTGCTTAACTTTCCACCTTTGTTACAAAAAGGTGTTCTATGGGGAGGGATTGAGAAGGAGAAAAGTCATTACAAAGTGACAATGACAAAAAAATGCTTCAAGGAAAGGAATCTGAGGCTTAAAGATAAAGTGATTTGTTTATGATCTACAATTCTAGCCCTTCAAAAAAAGTATTACTGATTTTAATTGCTTTGTGGTTTGGGGGAGAACATATTTCTATCTGTTTGTGAATCTTTCCTCCCACCATGCATTGTGATACAAAACAAATTGCATATACTTTTGATTTTTTTTCCCTGAGGCAATTGGGGTTAAGTGACTTGCCCAAGATCACACAGCTAGGAAGTGTTAAGTGTCCGAGGTCAGATTTGAACACAGGTCATCCTGACTTCAGGACTGGTACTCTATTCACTGTGTCATCTAGCTACCCCTGTACTTTTGATTTATATAATAGTTCTTTAAAAAAATTATAAGTAAATTAAATTTGAGAGAAATGCAGTACTGGAGCTCACTCTTTAAAAGAGTTCCTTGGTGAATTTTTTTATAAAACAAAATTTATTTGGTAACAGAGTCATTTCCTAAATTATTTGTTTTGTAAATTCCAGTGTGTGTGTGTGTGTGTGTGTGTGTGTGTGTGTGTGTGTTTCTTAAATTAAGGCACACCCATATTTTTGGTTTCTGATTTTGGGAGGAACCAAAAAACTAGCCATGACACTGTAATTCATTGCTGGCAGAATTGAAAATTAGTTCAACTATTTTGAAAAACAATATGGAATTGTGCAAGAAAGGTTACCAAATTGTTAATACCCCATGACCCAGAATTTATACTTGTGAAACTATTCCCTTCCAAGGAGATTACTGAGAGCAAGAAAATACATACATACAAGGGTGTGCTAGAGTTACGGATTACCAGCTCACAAGAACTGATAGTTAAATTTTCAATGTGAGCATTTATACCTTAGAAATCACCAAATGCTACAAATCAAAGCTTAATTTGTTGTTTTGTTGATTGTCTGGACTTAAGAAAATTATGGAGGAAATGTTAATAATTCAGATTAAATTTAAAAGTCTGACCTGCATACAGTTTTCTCCCCAGAAAACCAGTTTTTAACATTGACAAAAAAACCCTGCACACATACATATATTTTTTGGTTCAATCATTAAGTCATGTCTGACTCTTCATAATCCCATTTTGGAGCTTTCTTTGCAAAGATCCTGGAGTGGTTTGTCATTTTCTTCTCCATCTTATTTTACAGATGAGGAAACTGAGGCAAACAGGATCATGTGACTTGCCCAGGGTCACACAGCTAAGGAAGTATCTGAGGCCAGATTTGAAATCACAATGAATCTTCCTGACTCCAGGCTTGGTGTTCTATCCACTATGCTCCCTAGTTGTTTACATACATACACATGTATATATAAATATGCATACATACATCTACACAAAATGTTGATAGCATTATTTGTGATAATAAAAATCTGGAAATGATATGTGCCCATCAACTGGAGAATAAATCATACTATATAAACAAATATAATGGAATATTATAGCACATTAAGGAATAACAAATATGGAAAAATTCAGAAAAATATGGGAAGACTCCTATAAAATGATTCAGAGTAGAAAAAGGGGGGCCAAAAGAACATTATAAATAATGACTACAATTGTGCAAATAAAAATAAGGAGAAGCAGCAAATCTCATGTTAGATAAAATTCTCAGTATTGGCACCAAAGAGAAAGTATACATTTTTCCTTTCTATTAATAATTGATGATGTTTCCTCACCTATTTAACCCTCTTGCCCAATCAGGAAATATACTATATAAAGAATTGTCTGACTTTTTATTGGGAAGTAATTGTTGTGTCAAAAGATAAGGCTAAGGACTGGGTATGTTTTTACTGGTATAAGGAACTCTGAAGTAAGGAAACTCTTTTTTATCAATGCAGGGGGATACCTTTTTTGCAACTTAAAGTCTGCCTAACAGAATTGCCTAAAGAATCGAAAACTTATGTGAATTGTGAGCTGGCTGATTTTATTTTATTTTAATATTTTTATTTTTCTAATTACATTTAAAACATTTTTACATTTATTTTTAAAACTTTGACTTCTATATTATCTCCCTTATCCCCACCTCTAACCCCCATTAACAAGGCACATATGAAGTTATGCAAAGCATTTCCATAAAAATCACATTGTGAAAGAAAACATATCTCTCCCACCCTTAAAAAAACCCTTAAGAAAAATAAAGTTATGGAAAATCATTGCCTTTGATGTGAAATTGTACAAAATACTTCATTTTTCTAGACCTTTTTAATATAAAAACTAAGGAAATTGGACTAGAAAAAAAATTAGAGAGAGAATAAGTATCCTTATAAGTATTGTATTTAGACACAATCTGCTCTTTCTCTGGGTATGGATAGGATTTTTCTTCTTAAGTCCTTCAGAGTAGTCATGGATCATTGTATTGCCGAGAACAGCAAAGTCATTCACAGCTGATCATCCCAGAACATTGCTATTACTTTGTACACAGTACATTTCACTTTGCTTCAGTTCTTGTAGGGTTTTCTAGGCTTTTCTGAGAGCATTCTATTCATTTCCCATAGAACAATAATAACCCCATAACTTATTTAGCCATTCTCTAGTTGAGGGGAAGACCCTCAGTTTCCAGAGTTTTTGCCCTGAAAGCTGCTGTAAATATTTTTTGTACATATAAGGACCTTTTCCTTTTTTTTTTTTTTAATATCTTTTGGGATTATTGCCTAGTAGTGGTATTGTGGGCCAAAGGATATGCGTGATTTTATATCCTTTTGGCTATAGTTCACATCTTTTGATTCTTTCTCTATTGGGGCATGGCTCTTATTTTTTAAAAATTTGATTCATCTCCCTTTGTGTTTGGGAAATGAGGCTCTATCAGATAAATTTGCTTCAAAAATCTTTTTACAATTATTATTGCTATTTGTTTTTCCTCCTATTTATTCTATTCTGTTCCTTTTTTCATCCTATCCCTCCTTAAGTATTTTGCTATTGATCACTTCCTCCCCCAATATGCCCTCCTTTACATCACTTTCTGCTCTTCCTTATCCCATTTCCCATTTCTTCCAAAGATAGATTTCTATACCCATATTGAATGTACATGTTATTTCCTCTTTGAGTTAATTCTGATGAGAGTTAAGTTTACTCACTTTCCCTCTCTTCTTCCTCTTCCCCTCCACTGCAAAAGCCTCTTTTTATGGCAGATAATTTATACCATTCCACCGCCTTTCCCTTTCCCTTCCTGAAAGTACATTCCTCTCTCATCCCTTAATTTCTTTTTTTTAAAAGACATTATCCTTTCATATTCAACTCACATCTGTGCCTATATATACTCCTTCTAACTGCCATAATAATGAAAAAGTTAAAATGAGTTACAAGTATTATCCTCCCGTGTAGGAATGTTAAGAGATAAATCTTATTGAGTCCTTTATGATATCATATCATTTTTCTGATGACCTCCTTCTCCTTCTCCTAGGAGAGTCCTGTATTTGAAAATTAGATATCCTATTCAGCTCTGGTCTTTTCATCATCAGTGCTTGAAAATCCTCTATTTCATTGAGTATCCACCTTTTCTCCAGAATGATTATACTTAGTTTTGCTGGGTAGGTGATTCTTGGTTGTAATCCTAGCTCCATTGATCTTTGGAATATTATATCTATATCTATAGTCTAAGATTTCTAGTCCTTTAATGTAGAAACTGCTAAGTTTTGGAACAGGTTGATGATAGAAAAGCTTGAAAAGATTTACATGAACTGAGTGAAGCAAGCAGAACCAGGAAAACATTTCACACAGCAAAAACAAGATTGTGTGATGATCAACTGTGAGAGACTTGGTTCTTTTCAGTAATTCAGAGATCCAAGGCAATCCCAATAAACTTTGGATGGAAAACACTATCGTCATCCAGAGAGAGACCTATGGAGACTGTGAATCAACACAGTCACTTTTCTTTTCTTTTTTCTTTCTTATGGTTTATTCCTTTTGTTTTGATTTTTTTCTCCCAACCTGACTCATATGGAAATATGTTTTAAAAAATGAATGTACATGTATAACTTAAATTTTTTAAAAAAAAATTTAAAAAGAAAGAAAATTTAAATGACTTGACCAAGTTCACAAAGACTGAAGGCAGAATATCATCTTGCTTCTTGGTTATTAATCAACAACAACAATTATCAAATACCTAGTATGTCCCAGGCCCTGTGCTAGGCATTAAAGATACAAATATAATGAATGAAACAATCTTTTCATGTAAAGGAATGTATAAGGATAATAATAATAATAAAACTAATGGTGGCTATAAAACTGGTTTTATAGGTGGGTGGTATAGTAGATAGAATGTTAGGCTTGGAGTCAGGAAGACTTGAGTTCCAATCCTGCCTCAGACACTGAGAAATATGACCCTGAGCCAGTCACTTTACCTTTGTTTGCTGTAATTTCCTCATTTATAAAATGGAGATGAGTAATTATAGCATCTGCCTCCTAGGATTATTGTGAGGATCAAATGACATAATAACTGTGAAGCATTTAGTACCATCTGGAATATAGCAGATTCTATAAAAATGCTTATTCCCTCTCCTTCCTTTCCCTATTCTATAACATCCTATTTTTGTGATATCAAATAAGTCACTTGATCCCTCTGGATTTTGATTTCCTCATCCAAATTTAATTTCATTATCTGCTAGTTGGGGATATTAAGGCTTTTTTTTTCTATGTCTAAAAATATACATTTCAATGCCAAGCAATGGGATAAATTTCATTATCAGCTTTCTGGAGTTGAGATGATGGGTCACTAGCTTGATTAGAGTTCTTAAATCTTTCAAAGTTGTGGGACTTTAATAATTTTGCTGCTTTTCTCATGGAGTTGTGAGATTCAGTTGTGAGAATGCAAGTAAAAGAGCATATAAAAACATATGATATAAATATGCTTTATAAATATAAAACATAATTGTAAATTTGTAAATTATACATTTATAAATACAATATTTAACATATAAACATACATATATATTTGACATATATAAAATTTATAAATTACAAAATGTATATTAAATTATATAGCATAATAAAAAAGTGGCATCTCCATTTAAAATATTTGGGTGGACTATTTGTGCTATTCTAAACTTGTATAGGTCTGATCAGTCACAGATACACACACTGTACCTTGACATAGTGATGCCATTTTGGTCCTTGTCAAGAAATAAAGGACAACAACCACCCAACTATATGCATGTGTTTTGCAAATCATTATATAAATTTTAGCCTACAGAGCACATAAATGGTAAATAGAAGGCCAGACTTTGGAGCCACGAGGACCTGATTCAAGTCCTCCTTCTGATATATGCTATAATTGTGTGGCCATGAATAAATCATCTATCCTCTCAAAACTCCAGGCAAGTCTTTAAGACTAGGAGTTAGAAGAATAGTTAATTTTCTATCTTATTTGAGCAACACCAATTGGGGGAGGGGGGGAACAGAGCACCACCACCATTACCATCTCCAAAACCATTAAGCAAAACAATTTAAAAACAATGATGATGAATGATTGTATATCCAATCACATCCTTCCCTTATTTACCCAGAACCAGAAGAACTGAATGCCACCTACATTAAATTTATCAAAGCAGCATTAACATGTTCTATTGTATTTACTATGAGTTTTGTTGCTTTTTATATTAGGACCATATTTATTTCAAAGCATCTATTTTTGAAAACCATTTATATACGACAGGGATTATTTATTTTTTAAATGTTTTAATCTATCTGACTTTGGAACTTATACACCCACATACCCACACCATTTCATTTAAATTAGTTATTTAGTTTCTTTTTCTGAGATTGGCTTATTTTAGGTTTTCTTTTTCTTGTTTTATAAATATTTTTGTAACTATTCATCTATTTTATTTAAACTACCAATCTTGTTAGGATGTTGTCATCTATGAGTTTTGATCATTTCCTCCTTCTATTCATTGTGATTTTCTCTTTATTTTTGATTTTTGATCATTTTTATATTCATTCTCTTCTTTAAAAATAGTACTACTGTGTTCTTTGATCCACTCATAACTTAGCGAATAGACCTAATTCTTTTGCTCATATCCTCCAGGGCAAGCTCTCTTCACCTCAAGCCTGGACTTTTGCAACAATCCGATGGTGGGTCTCTCTGCCTCAACCCTTTTCCCAATCTAGTCTATCCTTCATTAATCTGTCAAAGAGATTTTTCTAAAATACAGATCTGATCGAATCACTCTCTGACCTTTCAATAAAATTCAATGGCTTCTTATAGCCACCAGGATTAACTATGATAACATCCTGTTTGATTTTTAAAGCTTCTTTTAACCTGGTTCCTTTCTATCTTTCCAGTCTTACTCCCTGCTACCTTACTTCCTTCCACATACTCATCTTTCCAAAAACATTGACCTTTTTCCTGTTCCTTATGAAAAACATTCAATCTCCTCACTCCAGGCTTTTTACCAGTTGTCCTCAATTTCTGAAATGCTCTTTCTCTTTGTCATATTGCGTGGAAAAGGTAAAGAACTTACAGATCAAACACAAATTGATCAGAGACTGTTAGCTAAATTAATTGAAGCCTTAAGGCCTCAGCCTCGGCTTCTCTGGAGTCATGTGATTTTAGATAAGGCCTGGACTACATTACATTGTCCAAAGAAAGATACATGGCCGGAAAAGCTATCCATTACCTTATCTACTGCATTCCACTGACTAAAGGGGAATAGAGACTTATGTGACCAATCACACCATATAGAGGTGGGATTTTGGGGGTTCTTTGTCTGAAATGTATAAAAGCTGTGAGCACTCTCAAGGGAGTGACTCTCTCCTGCTGTGAACTTCAGCTCACAGACCGGGATGGCCCACTTGTCGAGATTCTAATAAATAATTCTGCTTTTTTATGAGTGATCTCTGAGTAGTCAATTTGGGTAGGTGTATTCGTCCTGAACAATACCTCTCAGCCTCCTTCAAATATTAGCTAAAATTCAGCTCTCCAACACTAAGGCCCTCTTGCTGAGATTACCTCCAATTTATCTTATATATCTTAATTATGCATAGTTATTTGCATATTGTCTCCCCATTACACTGTGAGATTCTTGAGAGCAATGACTGTTTTTGCCTTTCTTTATGCCTCACAGTACATGCCTGATACATAGTAGACATTATGTAAGGGTTAACTATCATCATCATTATCGTTATTAAGCTTAAGGGAATAGCTAGGTGACAGTGGATATAGCGCCAGACTTGGAGTTAGGAGGACCGGAATTAAAATCCACCCTAAGATAGTTAATAGTTGTGTGACTCTGGGCAAGTCACTTCATCCTGTCTGCCTCAGTTTCCTCATTTGTAAAATGAACTAGAGAAAGAAATGGCAAACTACTCTAGTCTCTTTGCCAAGAAAACCCCAAAATGGGGTCACACAGAGTTGGGTAAGAAATATTAAGTTTGAAACTTGAAACTTCCTGCATGTTCTGTTAAAGTGTTCCAGTTTTGGAAACTGAGTGGATGCCCATCAATTAGAGAATGGCTGAATAAATTGTGGTATATGAATATTATAGAATATTATTGTTCAGTAAAAAATGACCAGCAGGATGATTTTGGAAAGACCTGGAGAGACTTACATGAACTGATGCTGAGTGAATGAGCAGGGCCACGAGATCATTATATACTTCAACAACAATACTATATGATGACCTGGCCATCCTCAGTAATGAGATGAACTAAATCAGTTCCAATAGAGCAGTAATGAACCGAACCAGCTCCATCCAATGAAAGAACTCTGGGAGATGACTAAGAACCATTACATTGAATTCCCAATCCTTATATTTTTGCCTGCCTGCACTTTGGATTTCCTTCACAGGCTAATTGTACAATATTTCAGAGTCCGGTTCTTTTTGTACAGCAAAATAACGGTTTGGTCACATATTGTGTATCTAATTTATACTTTAATATATTTAACATCTACTGGTCATCCTGCCATCTAGGGGCAAGGAGGGGAAAAATTGGAATAAAAGGTTTGGCAATTGTCAATGCTGTAAAATTACCCATGCATATGACTTGTAAATAAAAAGCTATTAAAAATAAATAAATAAAAAATAAAAATAAAATGTTCCAGTTTTGATACAGGAAAGTTAAATTATCCTCTTTTCAATGCCTTGCTGCTATGTAGTCTTTTTGCATTGAAGTTAACAGTTCCTTTAAATATTTAGCTGCTATTCCATTCAATGCATCTATATTGAATACTGATATCATTTTATCACCTTACTTTAAATCTGTCATAATGTTTGTACTGTGAGACTCTGAACTTAATCTTTCTACCCACATATAGCCTAGAAAGGTGGGTTATTCAGATTATTACTGCCTACATTTTCCCTTCAGGATTCTAGGGGTACTTCCAGTTAGAATCAATTAACTGTTAGAAAGAAATGATTACTGAAAAGTTATAAGACACAAAGTACAAAAATGCACACCCTCCCCTCTCTAACTTTGGTTCTTAGGAAGATTCAGTTCAGTCTTATAGAAGTAGCTATAAACATTCATCCCACTACTGAGTTTACTTCTGAGTGTGACGTAAGGGTTGTTATTCCCTTGCTTGAAGGACATTGTATCTTGGCTGCAAGATTGATCCATTGCTGAACTAGGTCAAGCATGTCACTCTACAGATTCAGTTACTAGACTCTTTCTCAGATTTGATTACTAGATTCTCACAAAGCCTTTTCCCAAAGGAAAAAAGGCACAAAGAAGAGGTAGTCTCATTCAGAGGCTTGCCTAGGAGACCATATTTTCACTGACCCTCTAGAGCTCCAAAAATCATCTTTTCCATTAAGTGGTGGGCAGTCCTCAAGAGTAGGGGCTATCTTTTGCTTCTCTGTATCTCCAGAGCTTAGTACAATGCCCAGCCCATAGTGGACATTTAATAAATACTTACGGATTGATTGACTTCCACCTCAAGCCTAGAGGAAAAAAAATCAAATGTCTTCATTGGAACCTTTGAGTATATTTTTAGCCTACCAGTTATGGTAGTAAAAGTACACTTTTAGCAACCAGATAAAGAGATTTTCTTCGTCATGTAATGAACAGATAAGAAATATTCATAGCATACCTACACATGGTCTGAATCCAGCAGCAGGGACCCTCCATTACATGATATTACTCACTTTTAGGACTAAGTCCACTAAACTCTCTTATGTGGATTAGTGACAGGCTGAGTCTACTGCTCATGTTATCCAGGGCTGGACCTCATTAACCAGTTCCACTTATTTCTGCATGATTTCTCTTTGTCTCTTTTTCTCTCTACTTTATCTCTTTAAAATTCTTCTTTTAGTACCTGGCAAAAGCCTAAGCTAAATCTAGCCTCTTCCTTGAAAATATTTGGAAGGCCTCGAGTGCACTAAAAGGTTTAGTTCTGCTAGATATACAATTTAGGGTATCAGAATAATTTCCTTCACTTTTTAATATATTGTATTCCATATCCTTTCATCTCTTGTCTGGATTGGAATTTAAGTATAATTCAAATTGATGAGGAGCTTTTCCTTAGTTTTGTTTCTGGGTTTTTTGTTTTTGTTTTTGTTGCTATTTGATTTGTTCTAGGTTACTTGAAATATCCTCTATATTTCTGAGTTAGTTGAATTTGAAGCTCATTTCTGTTGGAATCCTGTGTTTTCTGTTAATTTTCTAACCATCTTCTGTAAAACCTCTGGAAATTTTGTTGTGCATTTCCTTGAAATGTGACTCAAATTTTTGTTTCTTGGGCTTCTAAATTCTTTATTTCTTGATTTTAACCTGGACAATTGCAATATTGCTGGTCATCTGCCTCCTTCAAGTCTCTCCCCACTTCAATCCATATTCCATTTAGCCACCAAAGTGAATTTCTTAAAGTGCCAGTCTAACCATTGTCACTCTCCTAAGCCTACAGTGGCTTCTTATTAGCTCAGAGCAAAATGCTGTGTTTGTTATTTAAAGCTTTTTATGATTTGATTTTCTCCTGTTTTTCCAGTCTTCTTACACCTTATTCCCTGCTACCTACTCTCTATTCATTAACACTTCCCTCCTGGATGTTCCACAAACATGATTCTCTCTCAGCTCTGGACAGTTTTTGGCTGTCCCCCTTGCCTGGAAAGTTCTCCCTCCTCATCTCAGATCCAATAGAATCATTCTATTATTCATAATTTCTCTTGTTAAAGATCACTGTTGAATTTTCCAGACTGTTGAGTTTCCTTATTCAAGTATCATTGCTGTTCATTCATTGATTTAAATTCCATTCTTAAAGATGTCAAAAATTCCTGAATTTCTCCTATTGAGCCTATTAGACATTTTGAAAAATGTTATATTAAATCCATTTTTGCTTTTAGGATATTTTTCTTTTTGTGTTGTTCTATAGTTTCTTTTACCCCATGTTGTTGTTGTTCAGTTGTTTCAATTGTATCTGACTTTCCATGACCCAACATTTGGGGTTTTCCTGGCAGAGATACAATAGTGATTTGTCATTTCCTCCTCCAGTTCATTTTCTAGATTTGGAAACTGAGGTAAACAGAGTTAAGTGACTTGCTTAGGATCCTACAGCTAATAAGTGTATGAGGTTGAATCTGAACTCAGGAAGAGGAGTCTTCCTGACTCCAGGCCCTGTGTTCTATGCTCTATGGCACCACCTATTTGTCCAATATTTATTGTATTAGAGTCTTTTTGTTTACTCATGTCTGATTTTCATGACTTTCCTTCTCTCTGAGATACTTTTCCTTGTGGGAATTTTTATTCTTTTACTTTGGTGTCTTTCTTGCTATTCCTTTCTATTATAGTACTATTATAGTACAATGATGTCTTTCCATTCAGAACAATATATTGTGTTCTCTCACTGTAACTTCAAAAGCCTATAAAAGTAGGATTATCCCCTTGACAAAATTGCTCTAACATGATTCTACTGTATTTGGTGTAAGGGGATTTCATCTTGAATAGTTGGCCATACCACTTAGTATCTTCCTGGAATTATAAGGAAACCCGTAGGTGAGTAATGGTAACAGCTGTCAAGTTATTATTGAGAGGTCTCTGAATACTTGTGTGGGGGAGGGGGTAAGGAGAAATGCTTCAGAAAGTCCTAGAGGAACTACAGGGAAGTCTTATGATTCATCCTGGGTTTCTTACCCTTTCTCCACCCCCATCTCCCTAACCCAGAAAACCAAATAACATTCCTAAGACTAGTAGGGAGGCTCAGCATGTTGCTCTTCCTGAAAGATGGCTCTCTTCCAAACAGGATGATGTCAGTGAGCAATTTCTCCTGTTTACTTCTTGTTCTTAAGTTAATTTTTATTTTTTGTTCTTTGGCTTACTTTCCCAACTCTTTTCCCTAAGAAATTATAGATCTCTCTGTCTCTTTCCAATGGACACTATAATTACTTGCCAAACTTCCTCCCTTTTCCCTTCTGATAGCTATACTTTAGAACAGGTAAGATAAGTAGGTAGGAAGAATTATTCAAGCTCATCTGTCCCAATCTTCCTTTACTCCCATTGACTAAAAAATAGAGATTAACTAAGTTGATTTCAAGCTAGATCTCCAAAGAACATTTGTTTGCTCTTCAACTCAAGTTTGAAATCCTAAAAATGGTCACCTATAGTGAAAGTGCTTTGAGCAAGTAATTTCACAGGAAAATATGCCTGTGAAAGCATAAATTATACACCCAAATGTAATACACACACACACACACACACAATGTATAATTATTTTTTTTCGGGCTTATACTTTTAGGCTTCTCATCAAACACAGTGTCCAAAGTCTGTTTATCTGTCTCTCTCCATGCATCTGGTATATGAACATAATGGAATATTATTGTATAATAATTTTTTTCTTTGAATAGTATTTTATTTTTCCAAATACATGCAAAGATAAGTTTTCAACATTCACCTTTGCAAAATCTTGTGTTCCAAATTTTTCTCCCTCTCCTTCCCCTTCTCCTCTACTCTGACAGCAGGCAATCTGATGTAGGTTAAACGTGCAATTCTTTTAAATATATTTCCATATTCATTATGTTGAGCAAAAAAAAAAAAAAATCAGATCAAAAGGAGAAAAAAAAAACACGAGAAAGGGGAAAAAACAAGTAAGCAAACAAACAACAACAACAACAAAAGTTGAAAATACTATACTTTGATCCATATTCAGTCTCCATAGTTCTCTCTCTGGCTGAGTGTAATGTTCTGGTTGGTTTTCTGGAGGTCTTTGGACCAGCCTTTATTTCAGCAAAGTAATTACCACGAAAATAATCCAGGGAAAAAGTTCAAAATTCTTTATTGTCTCCTTCACAGTCTTGTTTCCTTGACTGGGGCTGGGGCTAGCTTTCTGGAGGCCCTTCAGCCCAGCCTTAGTCTCAGTGAAGGAAATGCAGGAGGAGGACAGGCCAACCACCAAGATGGTCCTTGTCAGCTGTTATACACGCTATTATAATTACATCATTGTAGGTGTGAATCTTGTTAGAATAGGTGTCAATCTTGAAGAACTATATTAAGTACTAAGTACATGTACTGAACTAGAGAACTATCAATCACCATGATAAACTAGATCACCATTGTCTTATCAATTCCTCTGAGTTAACACCTTGTTTCAAGTGTGCTTCTCCAGAGTTCTGGCTCATTACAGTTGAGGATGGCACCCTCCATCATAAGTCTATTGGAATTTCTTTGAATCAGCACAATGCTGAAAAGAGCCAAGTCAATCCCAGTTGATCATCACATAATCTTGTGTACAATGATCTCCTGGTTCTATTCATTTCACTTAGCATCAATTCATTTAAGTCTTTCCAGGCTTTTCTGAAATCAGCCTGCTGATAATTTCTTATAGAACAATAATATTCCATTATATTTATATGCCAGATGCATGGAGAGAGACAGATAAACAGACTTTGGACACTGTGTTTGATGGGAAGCCTAGAGGTATAAGCCTGAAGCAAGCCTCCACTCTCCCAGCCCCTTAAGTTTGAACAGAAAAGTAGCCTTTTATTTTGAATCAATTGTTCTCCTGGTTGGTTGTTGTCTTTCATTTCTTGAAGTCTCAAAGAGGAACAAAATGACATCACTATGTTAGAGTCAAATTATAGTGTGGTTGATCAGACCAATATGAGCTTGGAATGTTCTGCCACCAGTTGGACACAAATAGTCCCTATGAACTTTTGGGGTAGCATCTCTAATTTTCATCTCGTGTTTCTTTTGGGCTAATTCAATTTTGCTTTGCTCACAGCGCCCAGCACCTTCTCTGATGAGGGCACACCTATCCTGAATGCTCCTAAATCAGTGTCTCCCATGTCATACAATCAGTTCTAAAGTTCTTAATAGATATACTAAGTATCTTAGATTCTTAAGAGTTTCGTTTTTTTTTCTGACCACTTTGTGAGCACTTGCACTGTGGCACTTGTTGCTTCCTCAGAAGTTGAAGAATAAATACCTTCCTTAGCTATACTCCGGGGGACTTACTTGTTCCTCCCTCCTCATTGTGCCAATTCTTCTCCTTTTTAGTAGTCCAAATCTCAGATCACAGCTATCAGTGCCTCCCAGGAGAAGCAGTCTACTCCAATCTTCTTAAAACTGTGGTTCTCAACCCCATATGAGGTTTTGTAACTGAATGTGGAGATTGCAAAATTACAACTTGTTATCAGTAAATGTTTAATTTGCATACCTATTTTATATACCTGTATTCTTGGGATCATGAAATTTCTCAGATGAAAAGGGGTTAAGAGTAGAAAAAGTTTAAGAAACCTTGATTTAAACTACCCAAGTGAACACACATATCTTTACAATATACCTTACAATACCAAAATATTCAAAGCAACATTTTAGAGAGGAGCAAAGAATTGAAATCCAAGTGGGTACTCAAAGATTCGAAAATAGTTGAAAAGATGAATATGTGAATGGAATAGCATATTGTTTTGCAAAAAGAAATGACAAATGAGGAATTCAGAGAAATATGAAAATATATGTATGAAGAAATGTAGAGTGAAATAAACAGAACCTAAAGAACAATGTATACAATGTAAATGAAAATATTACTAAAAGAAAGATAAAGTCTGAGCAACTGAAAAACTATTAAGGGTTTTAGAGAACTGGTAATGAAATATACCTCTTTCCTTTAGGCAAATGAGGAGAGGACTACTAAGAAGAGGTGGCCACTGTTATCATTCAATTGTTTTTTGGTTGTGTCTGACTCTTCATGACCCTATTTGAGGTTTTCTTGACAAAGAGACTGGAGTGGTTTGGCACTTCCTTCTCCAGCTCATATTACAGATGAGGAACTGAGGCAAACAGGGTTAAGTGATTTACTTATCCAGAATCACACAGCTACTAATTGTCTGAAGCCAGAATTAAACTCAGAAAGATGAGCTTCCTAACCCCAAGTCTGGCACTTTATTCACTGGCCACTTAGCTGCCCTAGCTGTGGCTGCTATCAGATATATTTGTTGACCTATTTTTTTTTTTTTAAAGAAAAAGTTTAATTTAGAAAAAAATATTCTAGAAACTGCCATAAATAATTTTTTTTAAACTTTTGACTAATCAGGAAATATGTTGTACATGATCCCACATATATAATTCATATCAAATTGCTTACTATCTTAGGGGAGGAGAAGATAGAGGAAGAGAATTTGGAACTTCAATGTTTTTTTAAAGTTGTGTCACAAATTGTCTTCACATATAATTGGGAAAAATAAAGTGATGTTTACAATTTAGACTTTTTTTTTTACCTTTCCAAATGTTAAGGCTTATGTAGTTATTTTTCATCAGAGAAGTACCAGCTGTGACACTGAAAACCAATCTGGGGTCAGGAAGATCTGTATTCAAGTTCAGCTTTGTGTTATATACTGGTTATAGAAATCTGGACTATCTTTAAATAAACCTTTGGTGGTGCAATCATTTCCTAAGATTATAAATTGGAGAAGAGTTGTCTATGTGTAGGAGCTGAGATTTATTTAAAATGTGTACCTTCTTTAGTCCATAAAACATCAAGTTCTTAATGCTTTTAAATGAACGAATGAAGCAATTTATCATTTTTAAAGCATCATATAGATCAGAGGTAGCTAGTTGGTATAGTGTATAGAATGGTGGGCTTGAAGTCAGGAGAATATGAGTTAAAATCTGGATGTATGACCTTGACCAAGTCATTTAACTTATACCTACCTCAATTTCCTCAGCTGTAAAATGTGGATAACTGCACCAACCTTCTAGTATTGCTGAGAGGATCAAATGAGATAATAATTGTAAAGAGTACTTAGGACAGTGCCTGGTACAAAGCAGGTGCTTAATAAATACTTGTCATCTCTAGATATGAATTACTATTTATTTTCTCTAGCACTTAATCCAATGAACTTTTCATTCGTTATTATCAATAGTAGTGCCTAAACAATACCACTCAATTACCTGCTCAGATCCTACTCATATCCAATGACTCTTTGTGTTTCTTTCTCAACAGGAAAAGAACAGTGTCTGAATACCAGTTTATGCACGACAAAGGGAAGACTGTGCAGTCCTTGAAAAGATTGATGTGGTTATACAATATCATGGGTGAGGTACATTCTGCCAATGGCAGAGCTCCTTCCTACTCAAACAGTCTGTGGAGACTACAGAAGCGCCTGATCCATCCCCATCTATACAGAAATGCAAGTGGGGTGAACACTTCTAATCTGGCAAAACAAATATTGATTAGCCTAATGATTGATGCCCATCCTATGAAACTATAAAATCTGTTAGGACAGAAGTGATTTCTTATCCAAGTTTTGTACCTAGAATAGTGCTCTGTTTATAGGAATTGATTAAAAAATGCTGGTTGAATGAGTGCAATTGAATGATGATAGAGCATGTGTTTCCCACTCTTTTTAAAAACTTTTATTTTCAAAACATATGCATGGTTTTCAACATTCACCCTTGCAAAACCTTGTGTTCCAAATTTTTTCTCCCTCCCTCCCTTCTCCCATTCCCCTCCCCTGAACAGCAAGTAATCCAATATATATTAAACATGTACAATTTTTCTATACATATTTCCACATTTATCATGCTGCACAAGAAAAATCAGATCAAAAAGGGAAAAAATGAGAAAGAAAAAAAATGCAGGCAAACAAAAACAAAGAAAGTGAAAATGTTATGTTGTGATCCACACTCAGTACCCACAGTTTTCAGGGTGTAAATGGCTCTCTTCATCCTAAGACCATTAGAACTGGTCTGAATCACTTCATTGTTGAAAAGAGCCACATCCATCAGAACTGATCATTGTATAATTTTGTTGTTGCCACTCACTTCACTTATAGCATCAGTTCATTTAAGTCTCTCCAAACCTTTCTTGAAATCATCTTGCTGATAGTTTCTCATAGAACAAAAATATTCCATAACATTTATATACCATAACTTATTCAGCCATTCTCCAACTGATGGGCATCTACTCAGTTTCCAATTCCTTGCCACTCCAAAAAAGGCTGCCACAAATACTTTTGCACATTTGGATCCTTTCCCCTTTTTTATAATCTCTTTGGGATACAGTCCCAATAGAGACACTGCTAGATGAAAGGGTATGCACAGTTTGATAGCCCTTTGGGCACAGTTGCATTTTGCTCTCCAGAATAGTTGGATCAGTTCACAACTCCACCAACAATGTATTAGTGTGTCAATTTTCCCACATCCTTCTCCAGCATTCATCATTATCTTTTCCTTACATCTTAGCCAATCTAAGAGATGTGTAATGGTACTTCAGAATGTCTTAATTTGCATTTCTCTGATCAATAGTGATTTAGAGCACCTTTTCATATAACTAGAATTTAATTTCTTCATCTGAAAATTGTCTGTTCATATTCTTTGGCAACTTATCAATTGGAGAATGGCTTATATTCTTATAAATTTGAGTCAATTCTCTATATATTTTAGAAATGAGGCCTTTATCAGAAATCTTGGATGTAAATTTTCCCCCCAGTTTAATGTTTCCCTTCTAATTTTGTCTGCATTGGTTTTGTTTGCTTGCATAAAATCTTTTTAACTTGATATAATAAAAATTAGCCATTTTCATTCCATAATGTATTCTAGCTCTTGTTTGGCCACAAATTCATTCCTTTTCCATAGATCTGAGAGATAGACTATCTTCTAATTTGCTTATAGTATCACTCATGTCTAAATCATGAACCCTTTTCTATTTCGTATTTCTCATGTTAATAAAGAAAATAATACAGGGCATCTAGATATGACAGAAGTATCTCCATCAGTTGAACCTGATGGGAATATTAGGAAGAAAAAATTGTTATGCCCAGAAAAGTAAGCCTTCCCCTGTACCAAGAGTACTTAATCTTTATGTTTATTTGTTTTTCATGGACCCCTTTGGCAATATGGTGATTCTCAGAATAAATGTTTTTTAAATGCATTCACTTTGTGTATCATCTGGTATAACTTTTCATCATTCTTCTATTACCCTACCCAGCCAGCCTTCCATGGTAAATAAAGATAAAAAGAAAGAAAGATCAGTTCAGTAAAAAATCAACTGACACATAATGCTATAAAATACATTGGATTTCAAAGGAAGACAATTATATTGAAATACAGTTATCAAAATATTAAAAATACAAGTTTGACAAGTCATAATATATGATTGTGATAAAATATAATTACATTATAAGAAATGATGGAAGGAAATGGTTTACAAAAAACCTGGAAAGATTCTAAGCTGATAACCTGATGCAAAGTGAAATGAACAGAACTAGGAGAACATTGTAACACAGAAACAGTATTGTTGTAGCAATAATCAACTGTGAAAGACTTAAGTACTCTGATCAATACAATGATCCACCCCAATTTCAAAGACCCATGATAAAAAAAAAAAAAGTTATCTACTTTCAGAGAGAGAACTGATGAACTGAGAGAAGCTTGTTTTTTTTCCTCACTTTTTTTTTTTTTTTTTTTTTGGCAACATGACTACTATGGAAATATGTTTCCATGATTCCACATCCATAATTAAGTATCATATTGCTTGTCTTCTCAATGGATTGGGGGAGGGACAGGAAGGAGGAAGAAAATTTGGAACTCAAAATAAAAATGAATGCCCCAAAATGAAAGATTAGCATTATAAATACATAAATCTCATATTAAACAAAGCATCTGTCCTGTGCTGAAATGAGCACAACTTCTTATAATTTCGATTTTCCCAGGTTACATAGATACATGTTAAATATAGTGTAATAATTTAAAAAACACTGTCATGTTCAAGGAGGGTGCACCCTCTACTTTCCTATTAAGTCTGTGGTCTGGCTTGGGTTGAGTTCAAGGGGAGTCTGACCATTTCTACCCATTTTTGTTTAGTTATATCCCCACTGTGGTGTCCTGAGAAGAAATTTCTTAAAACTTAAATTTTCCTCACATCTAAGATCTCGCCAAATGAGAGTAAAATGGTACTCTGTGCACAATATAAATCAGTTATGGGACAGGTATTTATTTCCTCCGTACAAAAGGTTCTTACAAGTACATATTGATAGAAACATAAACATGCAGCAAATAATTACTGTTATAGTAGGAGGTTGAGATTGCAATATTAGAACATGAAGCAGTTTGTGGAATTGCTGAATAGGCAATGTTACATTTCACTCCAATTCTTCCCTAAATGACTCTCTCTAGGTTCAAGTCCAGGACTTGAGCAATTGCTCTTTTTGATGTTACCTAGTTTGATATTGAACTCCTGAAGCTAGTCAACTCTGACTGAGGACCTGACACTTCTGAACACCTCAACCTCACAAAGTTGCTTCCAAGACTGGACATACTTAACCTGGGATTGCTGTTCAATGATCTATATTCAGGAAAGGAAACAAAAAAAGGAAAAGTCAGTCCAGGGCTCCAAAACCAACCCTCAGCTTGCATAATTGAATGACATCTGGCTGCTCACGTGAGAAGAGTTGCAGTGCTGCCGGAATAGGGAGAAGGATGGTTTCTCCTCTAAATTCCTCGTAGGAGCATTAACTTTCCAGGTCAAAAGAAGGAGAGAAACAAGGTTTATAGGCACTCCCTTTTAAAATTTAAGCCTTTACATGAATTGATGCAAAGTGAAATGAGCAGAACCAGAAGAACATTATACACAATAACACAAAATTGTATGCTGCTATATACTGTGAAGACCATTTTTCTCAGCAATACAATGATCCAAGACAATTCTGAAGAACTTACAATGAAAGATTCTATTTAAAGAGAAAGAACTGGTAGAGCTTGAATATAGATCAAAACATATTTTTTTTTTCTTTATTCTTGTTGTTGGGTTGGTTTTTTTTTTTTTTTTTTTTTTGGTGGTGGTGGGGGGTGCTGTCTATTTTCTTTCATAGCATGACATACATGGAACTGTTTTGCATGACTATACAAATATAACATGTCAAATTGCTTGTCTTCTCAATTGGGGTAAGGGTGGAAAGGAAGGGAGAGAATTTTGGAACCCACAATTTGAAAAATAACACATTAAAATTGTTTTTACATGTAATTGGGGGAATAATAAATTATTAAATTAAAAGTTAAGTCCTTCTTAGAGGTCAATAATTTCCTAGCCTCAAAATGCTTTTGTTTTTCAATACTAAGTCACACTTGTCAAGCCAGAATCAATCAGGAATTTCATCATCCCCAAAGAACTGAATGTTGAGCTAGCAGGCAGGATAGTTATATTCATACTCCCAGCACCTTTTTCAAACATTGCTTTCAAACCTCCACCTGATTTTCATTATATTTCAACTTTTCATCCCCCTCCCCCAGAACTTTGTATTCTGCCCTGGAATCTCTGGCTCTGATAGATGGATTTTTGTGGCATTTTGCCTAAAATTAGGCCCCCTGTTATTTCCTGGCCACCATTTCCAAACTTTGTCACTATATGTATCCTTTTTGTATTGTCTTCTTCTATTAAGATAGAAGCTCCTTAAGGATAGAAACAATCTTGCTTGCTTGATTTTGGATCCCCAGAGCCTGGCACAACTGCCTGACATCAAGTGTTTTATCTACCTACCTACCTTCCTATCTAATCTATCTATCTATCTGACATATAGCACATGGTAGGGACCTAATAAATATTTATTGATTGTGTTACCCAAAGCTTGGATTAGATGAAGGAAAATGGTTGAATAAAGGGAGAACCAAAATGGGGTAATGTGAAAAACAATTTCATTTATGAAATTGGGGGAAATGTTTTGCCATAAATAGAGAATTGCAATGGGATGGAATGGTGAATATAATATTCCAAGGTGCTCTCATCTATGCATAAGTTAGCTTTTGTTCAAAAGGTATTAAAACTGTTCTTAAATTTATCTATTTCAGGGAAGTAAGATTTTTGGTTATTAATTTAACTTCCTAGTCACTTGAATACAGTCCAGGAGATGAAAAGCTAGAGATCCTTCAGATCTCTGATAGTACACTAGTCTCTTAATCACAGGAAGATTGTGCTCAGCTGAATCAAGGCTGTATCTTATAACAATCAGTCAGTAAACATTTTTTAGGTGCTTCTCTGCACCTAACACTGTGCTATGCTAAGCTCCAGGGACACAAAGCAAGGTAAAAAGATACCTTGTACTGTGAATCAGTATGTCCACTTTGGAAAGCAACTTAGAGTAATGTAAGGAAAGTGATTAAAATGTCCATTATCTTTTGACCAAGAGACTCCAATATTGGGTATATACCCCAAGGAGGCCATAGATAAGAAAATCCCCATTCAAAATATCTACAATAGTACTTTTTTGTGATGGCAGAAAATTGGAAATAATACAGATACCTATAGAAGGAGAAATGGCTAAACAAATTGTGATATTATGAATATGATGGAATAGTATGGAATATTACTATGCTGTATATATGTGATGAATACAGAGAAATATGGACACATCTATATGAATTGATACATGAAGTAAGCATATAAGAAAAAATATACGCAATAACTTTTTATTGTCATCCAATCATTTAAGATTTTAAGATTTTCTTGGCAGAGATGTTAGAGTAGTTTGCAATTTCCTTCTCCAGCTCACATTGTCTTAGAAAACTGAGGCAAACAGGTTGAAGGGTCACATAGCTAGTAAGTGTTTGAGATAAGATTTGCATTCAGAAAGTTGAGTTTTCCTGACCACAGGCCAGGCACTACAGTAAACAGAACAATCACATACCTACAATCAAAAGTGAATGTTGCAAAATTACAAAAACTAAGCATGGCTCAGAAGAAAATGAAAAGATATCTCCATCCTACTCCTTTGTAGAGACTTATTCAGCGCTGGGGGCAACATGGATCCTGTTTTGATGCTACAACTAAAGGGCTTATTACTTTAAACATAAGTGTCTGTAGGCAAAAAAAAAAAAAAAAAAAAAAAAAGATTAAGTGACTTCCCCAACATTACCCAACTAGTATGGGGTAGAGATGGGACTAAAACCCCTGGCTTCTTGATTCTCAGGTCAGCTGTTCATCTACTAGGCCCCGCTGTCCCTCACATTACAGAGCAAAGAAGGATATCTTTCCTATGTGAGGTTGGGCCAGAGACAGGAAGACCTAAGTTCAATCTTGACTCAGATACTTGTTAGCTGTATAATCTTAAACAAATCATTTGTTTGTCTCAGTTTCCTCAACTGCAAACAGGGATATTAATAGCACCTAAGTCCCAGAGTTGTTGTGAAGATCAAATGAGATACTATTTGTAAAGTACTTAGCCGAGTAGTTTGCACATAATTTCTTTTTTTTTTTTTTTTTTAATAGCCTTTTATTTACAGGATATATACATGGGTAACTTTACAGCATTAACAATTGCCAAACCTCTTGTTCCAATTTTTCACCTCTTACCCCCCCCCACCCCCTCCCCTAGATGGCAGGATGACCAGTAGATGTTAAATATATTAAAATATAACTTAGATACACAATAAGTATACATGACCAAAACATTATTTTGCTGTACAAAAAGAATCCGACTCTGAATTATTGTACAATTAGCTTGTGAAGGAAATCAAAAATGCAGGTGATTGCACATAATTTCTATATGTTATCAATTAAGTTATGCCCCTTTCCTTTGACACTTTGGTACCATCACTAGGTACAGAGCCTGATCACAATTCTTGGCCGTTGCAATAGCCTTTTGTTGGTCTTTCTGCCTCAAGTCTTCCTTTTGTATGCTCTCCTTTAGAAGGTAGACTCCACGAGGGGAGGGTCTGCCTTTTTGTATTTATTTATATTCTTAGCCCAAAGCCCAGCACCATGTGACCTTGATTTTGTGGCTCCGTCCTGGCTCGCTCTTTATGACCCCAAGGACCAAGCATACCAAGCTTTTTTTATCTCCCACTAGCTCTCAAGCTAGAACTTCTCTCTCTAAGTTCACGGTTCATGTTACTCATCTTCTGCCATTACTTCCCTCCTCGTTTTGCCTTCAATCTTTCCCAACATCAGGCTCTTTTTAAACGAGTCCCGCCTTCTTATTTTGCGGCATTTCTTAGGTCGCTTCAGTCATACTGGACTTTCCTGACAACGTTCGGCGTTTTTCTTGGCAGAGAAACTGTAACGGTTTTGCCATGTCCTTCTCCGGCTCATTTTACAGATGAGGAAACTAAATAAATCGTTCCCTTTCTCCTTCGTCCCGCGCCGGTCAGGCGTCTCAATCACCGAATTAGTTTTTCTAATGAGCAGGTCTGGCCGTCGCTCCCCCCATCCCAATTCAATATACTTCAGTAGTTCCCTGTCCGTCACCTCCAGGATCAAATGGAAAACACGTCTATCCTTCATAACCCGGCTCCTTGCTGCCTTTCCCCTCTTCCGCTAACCACTCTCTCTCCCACGCAGCGGCGCTGGCCGGCTGGCTCCGACCCCTCACACGGCTGTCCCCCTGCCCGGAAGGCGACCGCTCCTCACCCCGCCAGCAAAGGCTCCCCCTGCAGGCGCCTTCCCGCGCGACCATTGCCAGCGCACCCTCCCTATGTTTCCGGTACACAGTTGTTTACATCACGCCTCTCCGCGGGAACGAGACTCCCCAGCGGGCAGGAGCGACGTTTGCGCTTCCCTTTCAGCCCTCACAAGTTTAACCCCTCGCGAAGAGCCCGGGAGGCGCTTTAATAGATGCTCGCCCCGAAGGGCGGGGCCGGGAATCGGAACCAAGTTTCCTGTTTGCTAACAAGCGCCTTTCCGCCGCGGAGAGCTGCCGGGGAGCGCTTCAGGAAGGAGGGAACTCGTTACATTCACGGATACAAGCGCGGCTCAGTCCGACCCCAAGCGCTACAAAAACAGGGGAAGAGGGGGGCCCAAGGTTACTGCCACGTGCAGATGTGCCGCCGAAGCCGCAGCCTCTTCCAGGAACGTTCCACCCCCCCCCCCCCCCCGCCCGCGGCGGGAAGAGGAGCTCGCGGAGGCGGGGCCGCGCATGCGCACCCCGTCCTCGGGCCCCTCCGCCCTCTACCCCTCTCACCTCCGTCTGTTCTCCGAGCCTGAAGCGCCGCCGCCGCCCCCGGGGAGGGAGTCTTGGACCTTCTCCGCCGCCGTCTTTTTCCGGCAGTTAGAGGCGCTTCCTGTTGTCCTCGCCTTCCCCAATAGCCTCTTTTCTCCTTCTGCGGAGGACCTCCCCGAACGGCCGACGAGAGGCTCCTCCCCTCTTCCGGCAGGCTGGCAGCCGCCGGGGGTCTCGGCCTGACAACGAAGCCAGCTGGGAGGCACCGACGCCGGGGCTCGATCCTGCGGCCCGGCGGTCTCTGGTGAGCGGCTTCTCTTTGTCACCCCGCCTCGCGTCCCAGACCTCCGCTTCTGCAAGCCCCGAGCCCTCCTCCTCCGGCTCCGTCCCTTTTCGAGTCCGCCTCACCCTCCCCTCTCCCAGTCCTGCTCTCTTCCCTCCGTCTTCTGGTCCCCTTTGAAGCCACCTCTGCCCCTCCGTTCCAGACCCACCTTCAGCTTCCCTCTCTCCCAGCCCGGCTCTCTCCCACTCCCTTCTTTGTCCCTTCCAAGCCGGCCCCTACCTTCCTCTCGTCCCGTCCCTGCTCCCTCCCTCACCCTGGCTGCCCCTTTCCTAACCTCCCCAGTTCTGCGCCCTCCCTCTCCCCCCTGTCCTCGGTGTCCCCTCCCAAACCTGCCCTTGCCCTCCGCTTCTTTCAGTCCTGCCCCTTCTCTCCCCGCTCCCCTCCATCCGCAGCCTCTCCTCTCCCTCAGCCCTGCGCCTTCCTTCTTCAGCGCTTCCCCTCCTTCCACCTGCCGCCAGAGTTTCGCCCTCAGCTCCTTGCTCCCGCCCTCCTCACCGTCCGCGTCTGGGTCCTGCTCTAGCTTGTGTTCCCTCCTCCTCCCCCCAATCCCCCCTCTGCTACTTCCCTGGCCTCCCCTTTCAAGCTCTCTCTGCCTGACTTCTCCCCCTTCGCTGCCCTGCCCCGCCCCAAACCTCTGCCTTCCCTCACCCACACTTACCACCTCCCCCACAGGTAACTCCCACTCCCCGCTTTCCCTTCTCCCAGTCCTTGTCCAACTCTCCCCAAAACGCTTCCTAAGGTTCGTCCCCTCCTCCTAGGCATGCCTATTCCTCCACCCTCCCGATCCCAGAAGCGTACCCGTTCCCAGAATTTCTCCTGCCTACCCAGTTACCCCCCAACCGCTGCTCCCCGCTCTGAGGGAAGAACACTTCTATAAAATCTTCCGTTCCTCCTCTTCTCCAGTCCCACCTCCCACTAGTTCTCCAAGTCTGTATCTTCTATTTATCCCCTCCTAAAAATACTACCGCTTCCTAGGCACCCCTTCCTCTCACCTTTCATGCACACCTTCCTTCTTATCCTGAGCTTTTCATTTAGAATCTCCCCTCCCAATCTTCCTCTCTGAACAACCCCATAATTCCTTTTGAATTCTCCTTTCCCTCTGTCTAATCTCTGTATCTGATAAGCTCTTGCGCTCTCTCCTCATTGCCCCGTCCCTGACCCTTCTGTTCCCCTGCAAACCCTCCAACTGCTTCCTCTTCCAATGCCTTCCTTGCAGAATAACTTCTTTGTTGTCCCTTCAACAACCGAAGGCCTAGTCCCTAACCCATCTGTGAAATCCCCTGTATGCTATTCCCCTTATTCTCCAAATCCTCATTTATTCTGTATTCCTCCCTCCAACTCCTCCATACCTTTGAATCCTTTGGAAGGGAGTAAATACCCTGTTCTTTTTTTCTCTGTTCTCTCCATATTTTAAGCTAATCTGTGTCTCTATTTCCGAGTCTTCTTATAGTACCTTTAATCCCCTTCCCTTTTCCAGGTTGAATGGAAAAGGAATGTTTCAAACTTTCTTCCTCCCTCCCAAGCCTTGGTACTTTTCAGACTGCCTATTTCTTCCTAAATATCCTGTTAATTTTTAGAATACCAGAGTTTTGATTAAGAGGATAAGGGAAGGTAGGAATGGCTGTGATGAAATAATACAGTAAGGAACAATGTTTTACAGCTATAAAGATAATAGTTGATTTTGTTAAAAAGATAAAGAAAATAGAATAACAGTCGATCATTATTAAGTTTTTAACGTACATTATTGTAAACAACTCTTAGGTAAAAGGTACAGGTATAATTTCCATTTTTTAGATGTGGTGATAGGCACAGAAAGGTTTTTGCACAGATTTCGAGCAGAAAAGGATCTTAAAGATCATGTAATCCAATTCTCATATTTTACAGATGAAGAAAATGAGGCTTGGAGAGATTAGATGACCTGCCTAAAGTCACACAGGTAGTAAGTGGCAGAAGCTGATTTGAATTTAGATCTTCTGACTACACTCAGTGTTTCTGCCACTCTACCAGCTACTCAGTGCCAGACCTGGGATTTGAATCTCTGAACAGAGGAGAGAATACAGATAAAATATTGAGCGAAGGTGGAGTAGTAGAAAGTGTATAGAAAAGGTAGTCCCTACCCCCAGTAAGGAATGAAACTCAAAGGATTTTTAAAAGCTAAAAACAAGGAAGGGGAGAAGGGCATCCACTTTTCATGTGATTCAGAGGGCAGTCTTGTAGATTGGGATTGCAATTTCTCAAAATTGTTTGTTTTAATTTCTCTGTTTACATGCTACTTTTTCCATGTGTATTTAAGCATTTTGAGAACAGGGACTCTTTTATCTTTGGATCTCCATCTCTCAGCAAAGTATCTAGCACATAGAGTAGAAACTTTAAAAATGGTCCTCCTGTGAATGAAAGAGAAACCCTTCTTGTTCAGAATATAAAGACAGAGAAGGTAACATTGGGATGAAGAAAATGCTCAATCTTCCTTGTTTGTTATTGTATCACTCCCAGAGAAGGATGGGTTAAAGGAACAGTCACTTACACTCTGAATCAATCTAATCTATATAGGAAAAAAAAATTCCCTAAATCTAAAAAAAAATACATAAACTTAAATCAGCTAGGTAATAGCTTACTTTTTACTTGTGTGACTGAGCAAGGATTCTGTCCTCTGGTTCTTTATAGCTACTAGCTCTCTTCCCCATTATCTTTATATACACACACAAGCATCTTAACATAAGAGAACCAGAAATCAACAAGAATTTTTGAGTGCTTTTGTGTAGGAGCCACTGTTTATCAGAAGAGAATAAGTATACACATATAAAACATTTAAGTGACAAGTTAACTTGATGAATAATTCTTTGTATATGTAATATTGGCCTCAAATGCAAAATAGTAATCTAAGTGAGACATTTTCAAAATTTCAGTGGAACTATATATGGGTACTCTAATCATCAATACAGATCCTACCCATCCTTTCTCATTAAGTGTTGGCTATGTTGTACCACATATCCCACCAATATGCTGGTTTAAAGGATTCATAATATAAAATAGGTACCAGTGTAACTTTGGATTGTCTATTATTCCTCACATTCGGTACATGACTGACCTTTCTTCTTTCTCACCAAATCTCTTTTATATTACTTACCTCTCTCCTTTTGCATAATTTGTTGGTAATATTAAGCTTATTTACCTGGCTATTAAAAATAATAGCTAATATACAGCACTTTAAGTTTTCAAAGCATTTATTATCTCACATTATCTCACACAATAACCTATGTTGTTAGTCCCTTTTTTTTATAGATATTGAAATTGAGGCTCAGGTCAATCAATTTAACTATGATATTGATAAAAATCTGAGACAGATTAAGACTTTTGCTGACTTCCAGTATAGCACTCTTTCTACTCTACCATACAAAGCTTCTTATAAATCACAGGGTTAGACAAGATGTTGCTAGGAAAAATGTTTAGAGTAAGTTTAATATAATGACCATCTCTGCTAACATGACAGTGCTAACCAACTTGATTTTTAGAGCTGACCTCTTTTAGGGTTTGGGGTTTTTCCTTCATTATTTTCCTTATAGTTTCATCTAAATGTTCAGAATGGAAACATTTGGATTTGTCTGTATCAGTGATTATCAAGTTTGTTGAAGTTGTTACCAATTGTTAGTTGTTTTCCTCTAGAAGGAAAAACCATATTGAAAATCCTCCCCCCATCTCAAATGCCTGACTTTTTTCCAAAAGAAAGAGAAAATGTTCAAGAAATACCCTCCTCCCCTCAAAAAACACTGATTTTTTTTTTCAAAAAAAAATTGTATAAAGATTTCTTAAGAAATCTGAATTTGGGGGCAGCACTTCCTAGCTATGTGAACCTGGGCAAGTCACTTAACTCCAATTGCCGCATTTAAAAAAAAAAAAAAAAACAGAATAAGAAATTTGAATTTTAATTGAAAAAACAAAGCCCCTTAGTGGATCCAGGAGCTTTAGAAAGCTTTAGACAGACAACTTCCTTTGATGCACATTGTCACCCTTCCAAGTTATCTAATCCTATGTCATTCCCTCCCCTCCCCCCCCACCCATCTTTCTATAAATCCTCCACCAAAGTACCAGCAGCCTTTCTCTGATTCTCATAATATTTTATGGATACAAATGCAGTTGTATCAGGTACTTCTTGCTATGTGACCAATCTACCTTCTTTTTGGTCTCAGAGGACCTCGGTAATGCTTTTTAAAAAGGCTGCTTCTCCTGAACAGATCATTACATGTTAGCCTTCTTACATCCACTTTTTGTTTTCTTCCAAGTCAGTTGCAATGTGATTCTTACAGTATTGCATAATTCCCAACTAGGTAAGATAAGTGTTTATGTTCCAATGTTAATGACAAAAAGATGAGTTTTTGAGAAAGGGACAGCTTGGGATAGATGAGAGTGCTATATATTTTCCCAGGTATGGTGTAGCCCTAGCTATTTTTCCTATTCAAATCCTATCAGACTTCTTGTTTACTCTTAGTCTTTCAGATCTATGATCTTGATGGATTGCTTTTCAAAACTGCACATTATAATGTTGGCAATATAAGGCTTTAATCTGCCTTATTATTCCCATATGAATGACAAGACTAATTTCTTTTGAACAACCATGGCTTTAAAGACAAATTAATTAAAAAAAATAATTTATTTTGAGATAACCAAAGAAAAGTTGTTGGGGGTTTTAAAATCTAGGCTAAGAATCACTCATATAGACCATGCTATGTTTTGTTTATTCCTGTTTAAACTGTAGTAGTTTCTCAAGCTATTTTCAAAATAAAATTTTACTGTTACATTCTTACCACTTAATTGTTAATTTTTTGGTTTCTCTTTTCCTTCTCAGTGATCCTTATCTCCTGTCGCACTAGAGATATTCTGCCTAGCCTGGGGAAACCTAGAACAGAAAAGGTCAAGGGCTACCAAAGACCTGCAAGTTGGAACATGAGGAAATTTTAAATGAAAACATTTAGTCCATAAAAGCAAGAGGAAATGCATTGGCATAAAAATCAGAGCAGTTTTCTTGGTTTTGGGGGAGTCAAGGTGGGGATAGGAAATAGTTACTCACTGAATATGTGAATTGATACAGAGCAATAGTATCTTTTTACTAGATGATTAGGATTGAGCTTAAACGATGTTACTATTGTAGAAAGAGGAAGTTTAAAGAAAGGTCAAAGGGAGTGAAAATGTAGCCTTTAAAACTGGAAGAAGCCTGTGTTTGAAAGTTGGAAACTATATTATTAGAAGATTCATTGTGCTTAGAAAAGTTTGACTTTTTTCCTTATATAACCTCCTGCTGGCTTAAAATATATAGAAAATAATATTGAGGAGCTGATGTTTCAAAAGCACTGAATCTGCCACTTACTGACTTAATGACCTTGGACAAGTCACTTTTTCTCTGGGCTTTAGTTTCCTCCTCTGAAATATGGGGGAAGAAGGGGAGTTGGGTTTCCAGCTCTAAATGATGTGAGCCTATAGCAGTTTTTTTCTTGAAATCAATATTTTACTGCTTTTATTTTCCTTTTTGTCTAGACCCTTACGCATATGTTGAAGAGTATCATCTTTGTTCTTTAACTCTGATCTCTGAAGTAATGGGGAAAATCTGGCCTGACAGTAAAATGATACTATTTAGTTTTGTGATTTTTCTTTCATTTGTTAAAACAAATAAAGGCACATAGGGCCTAAAATTTTAATCACATTCTCTGACAGGAGAGTCCCTACACAGAGGTACAATTAAATGCAATTCTCACTTCTGAATTATAAAAAAAGAGAGACAAAGGACTGAGTTAAAATTTTCCTCAAAAATGTAGTTTTACATGTGGTTTTCATTGTGGGTGGAGAGGGCATAAGAGTGACAAATAAGGAACCACACCCAAGCTTCACAAACCAAGCAGAGGTTTCTAAATTCTTTCTGGTAGTGTAGATCTCTGAAAAACATTAGAACTTACTTCCCTTCTGTAAAAATGTAAGTTGGTATGTTATGATGAATTAAATCTATAGTATTTTGGAGCCTGTATGTATTGCTTATCTTGGCACATTAGAGCCTGGGTTTTGAATCTTTTTCCTTTTATGAAATTAACCTTTGTTCATTGCCTGTGTTTCAAAAAATTGGTGAACTTTACCATTTTATTTTATAGTTATAACAAATACATGTTCATGCTTGACTTTTTAGATTTTAAATCTTAATCTAAAAAAGCAAATTATCTTTAAAAAAACAACCAAAAGGTTGGAGGCAGAAGGGAATCTAGTAAGCTTTCCATTAAATCGTCCCTTGATTTGTCTATTAGTCTCTCTTGGTTTTCACTTTTTCGCCTTTATGTTGGAGTGAAAGGAGGCTGATTTAGAGGAAGCTTGGGGGAGGGGGAAGGAGTAAAGTGCTAGAGATGGGAAAGGTTGAACTCTTTTAGCCATCTGGCAAAGAATAAGAACACTGGTTGGCAAAACTGTCTGGAAAAAATATGGCTTTCATTTTAGAAGAAAAATATCCCTGATTTTTTGCTTCTGAAAGCTAGACATTTTTTCTGCAAAATTATGGTAAGAAGTGTGATGTTGTGGAGATGGGAGTAGATGGAAAGCTAGGTATTTTGTGGCCCCAACTGCCACTGAGAAGCTGTAGAACCCTGCCTGATTCACTTTGTTCTTCCAGACTTCCTTATCAGTAAAATGAAAAGTTTGATCCTGGTTGTCTATGAAGATTTCTTTGAGTTCTGAAGTTTTATGAATCTTTTTATGTGTATTGCAGATTCTGGGATAGATAGCTAGCATCCCTCATTGTCTATGATAATTGAATTTGTATATAAACTTAACTCTGGAAGTTGGAAGGATTCTTATCTTATGGTTATTTTCATAGTAAGAAATGGCAAAATTAATTGAATAACCAACATCTCCATTTTTCTTTCCAGCAGCCATGGCAATGACAGGCTCAACACCTTGTTCATCCATGAGTAATCATACAAAGGAACGTGTTACTATGACAAAAGTGACTTTGGAGAATTTTTACAGCAACCTTATTGCACAACATGAGGAACGGGAGATGAGGTAAAAATATTTATTTGAAGATATATGTTGTAAGCACAAAATGAAATTTTCATAGTAAAAACCCATTATAATCATCATTTGTAGACCTAACTAATAGCAATGAGATGTCTCTTTACAACAAAAAGGTTTTCACACCTTAGCCTTTGATTTAAATTAATCATTGAGTAAACATTGTAATACAGCTGAGCAATTGGAACAGTTTCTTAGAGTTCACTAGTAAAATTGTGTGTGTGTGTGTGTGTGTGTGTACGCCTGTTTATACATAGGTAAAGATGATGTAAATTGAAAATGAAAAAGCATGAACATTTGAGAATGAGGTGGGCTAGGAATTTAAGAAAGTTTTACAGAAAAGCTGAATCTTAAAGGTAATAATTTTGAGAGGTGGATATAAGGAAGAAGTACATGAAGAAGTACATCTTGCATTGGCAAATGGACTGAAGCTGCAAATAAAATGTTAAGTTTGAGGAATAGCTAGTAGTCTAGCTTGACTGGGATATAGGTGCTATATAAACTAAGATGTAAGGGTTACACAGTGGTTTTAAAGTTATTGAAGAATTTGTATTTTATCATCAAGCATTAAGGAGTCCCTGAAGATTTTGGAGTAGGACAGTGACCTAGTCAGATAAGTGCCTTAGAAATTGAAATCATTTTGGCAACTATATATGGAGGATGGGTTGGAAAAGAAAGAGGTTGGAAGCAGGAAAACCAATTAAGTGCCCAATAGAGTAGTCCAGGTAAGAGGTGATAAAGGCTAGATTTAGGAAAGAAGTTTTGTGAATTCATAGAAGGGGATAGATGTGTAAAATGCTCTGGAGGTGGAATTGATGAGACTTAGCAACTAATTGGATAATGGGGAGTTGGATGGAAAAATCTAGATGGCTGATAATGTTCTTATTTAGTGTTGTTTTCTTCTTATACCATGATCTTGGCTTTAGTGCAAAGTTAGCCTGTCCAGCACTTTTCAGAAGTGCTTAATAGTACCATTTGTGATAAGAGCAAAATTCCATCATTTTGGTTACATATAACAAGGCTAGTTCTATGTTTTAACCACTTATTTTTACAAATTAAGTTAAATTCATTTTGTTACATTTTAAGTTTTAAACTGTCTCCCTTTCTACCTTGCATTAAAGAAGGCCATTATGCATACTTTTATTTATACTTTCTCTGCAAGTAGATAACATCTTCCTTCATAGTTCATAGTTCTCTTTTAGTTATATTTAGAATAACTTGTTTATTCATATTATTCTTTGAATGATATTGCTCTTCCCATGTACAGCTTTGTCTTCTGCTCATTTCACTTTTCATTATTTCATGAAGTTTTTCAATGTTTTCCTAAAATCAGTCTCTCATCATGTCTTACAACACAGTAGTATTCCATCACAATTATATACCACAGCTTGTTTAACCATTCAGTTTCCATTTCTTTGCCACTGCAAAGAGAGCTGCTCTAAATATTTTAGAACATGTAGGTTCTTTTTCTTTTCCCTTGATCATTTTGGGAAACAGATGTACTTATTGACTTATCCATCAAATGTGTAAATTTGTTTACAACTTGTGTGCAGAGCATGATACTTTTAAAGCCTGGAGAAGAGAAATTTAGATGTTTTCATTTTAACTTCATGGAACTTATAGTCTAGTAGTGGAGATTATATATAAGAAGAGCCCATAGAAACAATCCTTGGTTTACCTAGTTGTCCTTGAAGCTTTATAAGGAATACTATTTTATTTTATTTTATTTTCTGCTGAGACAATTGGAGTTAAGTGACTTGCCTAGGATAACAATTAGAAAGCGTTAAGTATCTACGTTCAGATTTGAACTGGGGTCCTCCTGACTTCAGGGCTGGTGCTCTATCCACTGCGCCACCTAGCTGCCTCAGGAATACTATTTTAAACAGATTTGTTCTTGATCTTAGTGTCTTTCTATAATGAAAGAACCTGATTACTTTGACAGAAGTCCTCCCCTAATGCCTTAATGTAGCATGACAATGTGACTTTGGTAACTAGAGGACTTATATATCTTAGCATAAATTCTAGAATGTCTTACCAAAATGGAAAGGAAATTTTTGAGGATGTTGGTTCAGTGACAAACCGTTTTGTCCTCAGAGGACCAGCCTAGATAAGTTCAGAGACAGAGGTGATCACAGTTCTCATGCAGACCATTCATAAACATGTTTTTGGCATAAATGAGATCTGTACTAATGAACAGGAGAACCCACACCATCTCTGAAGTACCAAAGAAGTAATTCTGAAAAATTCACTGTCAGACCAGTTTTATACTGAATGAACATGGGTGAATGAAGCATTTGCTAAGTGCTTAGAAGATGCAAAGCATTATGTTAAAGGTTGGAAATACAAATTAAAAAGCTAGACAGTTCCTACTCTCAAGATAGTTACATTCTAACAGGGAAGACAACACATGGATGGTTTCAGCTTCAAGTCAGATGGAAGAGTCCTATGGTCCTTAGGGGGTAACATCAAAGCAGATGGTGGTGTTTCTTTGTCATTTCCATTTAGAAAATCATTATTTTCTGATGCAGAACTTCTTGCTGGTGATAACTTTTCCTCAAACATAGGTAGCCATCAGTAATATGCTCTAAAAATTAGATTGTGTGTGTATATAATTATATGTAAATATAAATATGTGTGTGTACACATATATAGACATATAGATACTTACACATGTATATATGTAATTTAACTTTAAAATATATCAGTTTGTTTAATAGAATGCATAATTTTTAATAGAGAAAAGAAAAACTAATATAGTTTATACAGTTCTTTTTTTTTTTTTGCTACCAAGAAATGTAAGTTTTTAAATTCCCCTCATCTCCTAAATCATCTACTAAAAAAGAAAAAAAAAACATGCAAAAAGATATTCAAGAATTAGGAAAAGAAAGTGGGAAGTTAGGAAACAGAGATGCTATGAGTATCTAATATTCACTTGCCAGAGAGGAAAGGTATCTACTGTATTGGATCTGCTGATCTTATAGATTGAGAATGCAGTTTCTAGAACTATTGATTTTATTTTGCTTTTAAGCTTTTTTATTGATAGCTTTTCTCCTTATATTACCTTTATTCTAAGAATGAAAGAAAAAAAGAAAGAAGCAGTTCAGAAAGACTAACCAATGTGTCAGCTGTCATGTAGGGTTCCACACCTAATCTTCAACTCTTCAGGGCCAAACTTAATCTTCATGGTTATAGTGTTCAGTTTTGATTTTTGTTGTTAATTTCCCTTTACATTCTTGGAGTCATTGTATATAGTGTTTTCTTGACTTTACTGATTTTACTTTGCCTCAATACATTTAAGTCTTCCCCATGTTTCTTTATAATAAATGTGTTCATTTTAATTAAATCTTGTGTTGACTGATACTGCTATTATCTACATGGTGTTTTCTATCAAAGAATGTAAGCTCCTTGTGGTCACCAAAGTCTAGTATAATGCTTAGCACATAGAGAGTATTTAATTAATAAATGAATTAAATTACCTCAAAACCTATGCAGGTCAATATTATGGCAGTTGATTTTTTTTTTTTTTTAATAACTTTTTATTGACAGAATCCATGCCAGGGTAATTTTTTACAACATTATCCCTTACACTCACTTCTGTTCCGACTTTTCCCCTCCCCCCCTCCATCCCCTCCCCCAGATGGCAAGCAGTCCTATACATGTTAAATAGGTTACAGTACATCCTAGATATAATGTATGTGTGCAGAACCGAACAGTTCTCTTGTTATACAGGGAGAATTGGATTCAGAAGGTATAAATAACCCGGGAAGAAAAACAAAAATGCAAACAGTTTACATTCCTTTCCCAGTGTTCTTTCTTTGGGTGTAGCTGCTTCTGTCCATCCTTGATCAATTGAAACTGAGTTAGATCTCTTTGTCAAAGAAATCCACTTCCATCAGAATTGATCCTCATATAGTATTGTTGTTGAAGTGTATAATGATCTCCTGGTTCTGCTCATTTCAGTTAGCATCAGTTCATGTAAGTCTCATGGCAGTTGATTTTAATTCACTTATGTATGAACTAATTAATATCAACCTGGAGATTACAAATGAACTTGGCTACAGATTTCCAAAATAAAGATATGAAATCACATGAAATCTCTTCTTATGCATCATGGGAACACCTTAACTTCAAATTCTGGGAGTGGTGCCAAACTGTCACCTTTTGACCCCCAAGTGACTGGGTTCTGATGCCTTTAATAGTTATTGTTTACCATTCTCTTTGCTTTGGTAATGATGATGTGGCTTTGAGGAGAAGGAAGATGTGAAAATAAAGGAAGTAGATTTCATTTTATGAGAGAAAGAGTATATAAGTTTATGTTTGTGCATATGCTTGTTATGAAAGGTTATCAAATACCAGCTGTTTTGTGGTTTGGTGAAGAGGAAATTCTGAAACACACACACGCGTGCGCACACATACACACACACACTCTCATGCGCCCGTGCACACACACACACACACACTTTAATTTTGAACAGGATTTTCTGTTAAATTAGTATCTTTTAGCACAACATAAAATTAACAAGCATTAACTTTCCCATTTTGGGGTAGTAAATGTATTTCTGAGTGAAAAATTTGAGTTTACGATATAAAAATTAATTTAGAAGTCTTATGGGTTTTGAAAGAATGTCATCTAAAAGTTATTTCACAATCTTATGTCAGCATGTTTTTGTTGCTTTTGTATGTATGTGTGTCTAGACAAAAGAAGCTAGAGAAAGTGATGGAAGAAGAAGGTTTAAAAGATGAAGAGGTAATTAATGATTGAAAATATATCCTTTGAAAACAATGTAATAGATTATGTATTGTTAAACAAGTTCTTAAAGGGGACTTTAGAGGAGATAGTGTTCTGATTCAGAGAAATAAGAATTTATTGAGCTGTCACACTTTTTTTTTTTTAGCTATGGTACTTTATACAGGGATTTATTTAATTGAGGATCCAAAGACAAAAAAAAAAAAATGACTTTAATAAGTATGATAATAAATAGTTAGATTTCCTAGAAGAGGGAGCACTAAAATTTGTAAAATGGAGTCATATTTTGCAAAAGCTTTTCTCAGGCATATAGAATTTTTTGAAAGAGCCTTGAGTCAAAACTGAATGTTCCTCAGACACACAACGCTGAAGACATGATTAATTCTTTCCTTCCATCCAAAAACCTGAAAGAGGTGAAGAAGTATACTTGACTAATCAAATGACAACATAGAGAGCTGAAGCAAATCAGAAAAGCCAGAAAAAGGAAACATGGGGATGAATGAAATTGAATAATTGTAAAGAAATTGTTCTTGTGAGAGTGAGTAGAAGGAAATATTCAAGTAGAAGGAAATGAACCACAGAGACTAGAAAAGAACTAAAAGCATTTAATTTGGAGTCAGTGGACCTGTCCTCAAATTCCATCTCTGATCTTAATACTTGTGTGACTTGAGGGAAGCCACTTACCCTCAATTTCCTCATATGTAAAATGAGAGAGAGTTGGATGATAGAACTTTGAGGTCCCTCACAGCTCCAGATTTATAAGCCTGTGATTAATGGCTTACTTTTTTATCTTTAAGATTTACAAAGTTCTTTCTTCATAACAATCCTAGTTATTAACAGGATAGTGCAGGGAAAAGAGCTCTGGATTTCTAGTTAGATCATCTGGCGTCAGATCTCTCAGCCTTTCTGCTTACCACCTGTGTATCAGTAGGCAAGTCATGTCTCCTTTCTGGGCTTGAATTTGCTCCTCTACAAAGTCTATTCCAACTCTACAGAAGAAGGAGCTGAGGAAGAAGGAGTACCTCATACTGGAAAAATCCTAGAATCAGAAAACATCTCAGAGATATATCTCATCCTACTGCCCTGTGAATATAAAACCTAACCACTTACTTCATGAGCAACATATTTGGGAATGGAGTGTAGAAAACAATAGCGTTTTAAAATTGGCCACGTATTTTGCTTAAAACAAGCCTCCTCTGAAATCAGACAAGTTGTGCACTTGTCCTCATCACACAGACAGATAGATGGCAGCTCTTGGAGTGCTGAAGTGATGTGGTCAACATCATGTAGCATAAAGGCTGGCATTGGGACTCAAGTTTTCAGATTTCAGATGTCTCTTTAACTTCCTATTGAGGTAAATGAAATGTTTGTCATTGTTTACCCTTTAATTAGAAAAATAGAAAATGTGGATATAATGGATAAATTTAGTCCTGAAAGAGGTTGTTTAAAAGTGTTAGGTCTAGTCTCTAAACTTGTTTTCTAATGTGTTTTATTATAAATTTGTTGCTTATTGAGTGTTGTGAGGATTTCTCTTAGACTTTCTGGGTAGCATAGAATAGGAGGAAATATTGTTTGCAACCCTTGTTTCTCCTCAGTACAATGAGAAAGATGGATGTTAGGATTTCTAAGGTGTCCCACAGTTCTTTGTTATTCGAAGGCTCTATGAGGTGTCCCAATGTGAGATACTGTTATTTTGCTAAAAAACAGGGGGAGGGGTGATTGAAAATGATAATGAACATTAACCCTTGGTCCATATGTACAGATGGTTCAGTAGTAAATGAAAATTTTGTTTGAAGTTGCAGAATTCTAATTTTATTCCCCTAATTTAACCACTTAGAAGCGACTCAGGAGATCAGCACATGCTCGGAAGGAAACAGAGTTTCTTCGATTAAAAAGAACAAGACTTGGACTGGAAGACTTCGAGTCCTTGAAAGTAATAGGCAGAGGAGCATTTGGTGAGGTAAAAACATGCAACTGCTCAACAAATATAATATAATAATGGTTGTACATAAGGGCTTCAAAGCTATTTACAGGATAATATCAGGGGTAGGGGGAAAACAGGGTATAAATCAGGAGGTAGAATTGCTGTGTCTATCATCCCCGGGTCATGTTGATCAGTTTGTTCAGTTGTATCTGACTCTTTTGTGATCCCATAGACATATCAGACCCTTTTATCTTCCACTGTCTCTTGAAAGTTCCTGTTCATTGTTTTCATGACACTATCCACCCAATCATCATCTCCCTTTCCTTTTCCCTTTTGCTTTCAATCTTTCCCAATATCAGAGTCTTTTTTATGATTTCATCTCAATATATGGCCAAAGTATTTAAACTTTAGCTTTCGTATTTGAGCATCTAGTGAATACTCTGAATTAATTTCTTTTAAGTATTGACTGATTTGATCTCCTTGCTGTCCAGGAGACTCTCAAAAGTATTTTCCAGCACCACAATGCAAAAATATTAATTCCATGGTGCTCAGTTTTTCTTATTATTCAACTATCACAGCCATGCCTTGGAAAAGCAACTGGCTTCTTACTTTTGCCCATGTCAGCATTCTGACTCCTCTGTTTCCTCTTGGGCTTTTATTTTCTTTCACTACTTCAGGCTCCCAGAAACTCATTCTCATTTGTCATAGTGGCCATTTGTGTTCGGTCAGAGCTGTTCATGGTAGTGCTGCATTTCCCCATTTCCAACCCCCTTCCCCAACCTAGTAGATTAGCATTTAATCAGTAAGATTTCCTTACTTAATAGAATGTATGGAAGAGAATTACATGTGGTCATAGTAGGGAAATGAAATCATTTGTTATTTAACCCATAGGAAAGAGAAGAAACCATCCTTACTTTCAGTCCCTGAAGGCCATATGGAAGGCCATAGTTTGGTGGAGGGGAGAAGGAAGGGGGAGAGAAGATATTGCAGGTAGGCAGCATAGCATTTGGAATAGCCCAGAGTGGTGAGACTCATTCACAAGACATGTAAAATAGTCTTCTTGGCAGGAACAAAGAACATGAACTAGGATATAATCAGTGATAAAAATCATTAAATAAGTTGGTCTAGGGGATAAGGGTGGTCTATTCTTATTTGAAGTCTTTAAAACCCAAATTAGATTTTAGTCAGGCAGATATATGAAAAGTGATTGAAATTCATTTTATTTGCCAGAATTCCTATGTGTTAGTTTTTGTATCTGATAAATGGATTTTTTGTCAAGTAGGCAGTATTGGGGAGGAAAAAATTTAAACAAATCATGATCTTTATCATAATTATAATTTGGATACCAATAATAATAATAATAGTTATGTCCATTAAAACTGGAAAAAACACAATGCTATGCCAGTTCTAGGAAAGCACTGGCGAGGCTTAGGGAGAAAAGAGATCAGGGAATATTTCAAGGAGTATAGCATTTTTGTTGAACTTTAAGTGATTGGGCAGAATTTTAAGTAAATATAGCATTTCTTCTCTGAAGATGTAAGACAAATATTTTCTCTTTAAATATTAAAATTACTTCTTATAATATTTTTAAAAATTAACTTTGTGGTTTGTTGTGATTTTGTATTTCCTTTACAATTCTTTAGGTGAGACTTGTTCAGAAGAAAGATACAGGCCATGTATATGCAATGAAAATACTTCGCAAAGCGGATATGCTTGAAAAAGAGCAGGTAAGAAGAAACTGCAGCTATTACTCTTTGGGTTATGTGAGTATCTGTTGTTAAAAGCTTCTCAACTTGATTGTAAATTCAAATGAATTTTTTCTCTGATATTTGTATTATAGTGTGTACAATTTTAAATGAATGAACATTTCTATATACAGATTTTTAAAGGAAATAGTTCCTATTGTGTCAGCATATTAAAAGGTAAAAGTGTAAATAACTGTAGCTTGTTAATTAATCATAACACATCAATACTTGTCATTGGAACTAAAAATTAAGTGTTGAGACCTGATTTGGGAGAGAGCTAGTAGCAAGCAGCTGCTGAATGTTTGAACTTCTTTATATGTAGTGTTTGTAACTGAGAGCAAGGAGTTAGGAATTGGGATTTTGAGTCTTTCTATCCCATTTTATTTTCTTGAGTACATACAAATTAAGGTTTGGACTTAAGTTTGTCAATGGAGTTGAGAAGTATAGTGAATGTGAACACATGCTGGAGTAACCATGTTAATCTTTCTTTAATGATTGAATTCTTTATATCCAAAATCAAATTCCATCTTGAAAACTGATCAGTAAAAGTACAAGTATTATAACTATGAGAACAAACTATTAGAATTTGAAATGAAATTTGCAGTTTTTTTGAAAAGACAAATTTGAATGAGAACTTATTTTAATTAACTCACACTTCTAGGTTTTTTGACTAAGTATGTCATAGGAAGAAGTTGGCCATCTGAGGTTAGATTTTGGTAGTCCATGATGTACATCTGCATGCTGGAAGTTCATATGGCAAAGTTGGAGCAAAGAATTTGCTGAAGATCATAGCTTCATGGAAGGGCTCTTGGGGAAGGGACAAGGACTCTTCCTCACTCGCTCCTGTATGGTTCTAGAGAAGATGTGTGTAAGGAGGATGAAGAATTCAGTCTGACTTACACTTAAAATTTTGTTAAGCTCTAAGTTATTGAAGATTTTCTAAAAATGGAGTTTTCTACTCTCAGTGCCATATGCTAACAACTCCTAAAATGTCTTTTGAGGATTCAGCAATAATTTTCAAGTTCTGCCAAAAATGAACTTGACATAAAACTCATCTCTATGAAGTATGTTTAAACTAGTCTATGATTTGCTACTTGTGTAGTGTTGAGTATCCAATAGCTGCTAGAGATATATAAAATAGAAGAAAACACAATGTAGTAAAGACCAGATAATTACTAGAATGATAAAATTTTCACAATGCTCATGGATGCAATTAATTTATGTTGGGGGATTTATGTAACGATTTCTTATTGTACATAATTTAAAAAAATCCTACCAAATTAAAATGAGAGTTTTTGCATTGGTTTTTAAATGAAAGTATGTTTGTATTTCACAAGTATGTATTTGTTTCACATTCATATTTCCTATCAGGGACATAGTTTCATGTAGTAACAACTTTTTCCAAATAAAAAGACCCCAGTTCAAAAAATAACTTTAAAATAAATATGTAAAAAACCCCTAAAAACCTCAGCTCATTCATTTCTTTATTCATGTTGTAAATCATTATATAGTTAACATAGCTAAATATGCCTTTACCCAAATGTTTCTCTGCTTTGGGCATAGTAATTCAGTTTGGTACAATGAGTGCATCTGTTAAGTATGAAGACTGAAATATATAATGGAGGATAATGTATAACAACCCTTTAGTAGGTTCATTACAGTTCTAATATTTCACATTTATAGAGCAATTTTCTGTTTCCCAAATGCTCCCCTCATAACAATCCTATTAGATAGACAAAGCAAGAAATTTTTGTCCCATTTTACAAATAAGGAACCCAGGAGAGGTCAGGGCCTTACTCATGGCTCTAGCTCTAATGAGTAACAAGTCTAGTATTTGAAGGCAGGTATTATATTTGCAGGTACAATGTTTTCTTTCCATTGCATTGCATTGGCCCGTTTTCCTATTGATGTTGTTGTGCTGGTTAATAGAAAGACTGATTAAAATTAGAATTCCATGAGGTGTATTTGTGTCTTCTTAGCTGAGTTGTTAGAATGCTGTGCTGATGGGGCCCAGATCAAGACTTTTATATTTGCATAGACTGGGTATCATTGCTGTGTCTAGACCACAGACTTTACCACTCCCCCTGGCCAATTGTCTTATAAGTACTTGTTAGAGACTCAGACTTTTTTTTAGAGCTAGAAGGGTCTAGTTCCTTAATTTCTGACTAAGCTGGCATGTAATTAGTAGAAATTAGTAGAAAGTCATTACTTCTGTCAGAAAAAACATTGGCATAGGACAGTAGGTCAGTAGGTCAGTAGAACCATCTCTGCATATAAAAGATAGCATTTTAAATTTACCTGCAACATAACTATGAAGAAAACTGAACATTTTATTTTATGCTTCTCCATTTACAATAATGGTTTTGATGCATAGAGACTGGTTTGTTAGAGGCATGAGTAGTATTTTTTGCAAGGGAAAAAGGAGTCCAGTTTTTGGCCAACTGATATCAAGACTAGATGTGTTCTCTGTGGTTTAGAGTTCTGTCATGTTGCTAATCAGAAAGCAAACTAGGTAAAGTGTTAACGCAATTTCTTTGTATTTTTCTTTTTACTTTAAGAGAAAGAGCTATATGTAGTAAAACACCAGTATATTGCAGGTAAAAGAACATAAAAACCCTATAACTTTACCTGATTTTTATATTGTTTTAGAAGACTGACCACTAGTTCTGCATTTCTTCTTCATATCCTGCCTTTACCTCTTGAGAGCTTGACTGCTGCTTTAGCCACAGAGTAAGACCAGAAGATAGTAGTAATGACCTGCCTGCCCTTCCTTAACTTAACAGGATATTCTGTGGCATATGTAGAAATGGCTAGAAATTGTAGTATTTCCCAAGAGGCATACAGGGAACCAGGGAGAGGGGACAAAAGCCTTCACCTCTCTTTCCATTCTGATTCACAGAATAAGTAGGAACCCAAAGATATAAAATAAAGTATCCAATACCTGTGGAGAAAGAGTGACTTTCCATCAGGAAAAGATATGATTCTTTCCGTGTCATATTCTAAAAAATGATACTGTAATGGGATTCTCTGAGGTCTATGTAGGATCACTCAAACCTTAAGATAGTACTGAAGTCAAATATACATGGGATAGAGATTAAGAAGGAAAGAAATTCATTCTTTAGTGTTGATGCCCTTTCCTTCTTCATTCTCCATCTCTCTATCTTTCCTAGTCAAGGAGTAGGTATTTCACATTTTTGAAACTTGAGAAATGGGGGAAGAAAAGCTAAAAATGAAAGTATATGTACTTGACATGTTTTTAAGATAACTTTGTTAGTTTGGGAGCACAGAAATACATGTTCAGTTTGCTCATAAATTAACAAATTTGATATATTTAAAAGTGTAAAAGACAAGAAAAAGTGAAATTAAGAAAATAAAGGTTTTCTTTGGTCCATCCTTCCCTTTATCTGTTTTGAATTTTTCCATATTTTTTACTATGGTCCTCTAAGGTACTCTGTCCCAAATATCACATTTCTGTCAAGGAACACATTTTGAAACTTAAGCTTTCAGAGATAGTATGTTGAGATTAAAAGACAAATGTTCTAAACTGGAATGTAGACATTGGCTCTGGGCCTAACTCAGATCTTTCACTTGAGTTCAGTCATCATTTGTTGAATCCCTTCTGTAAATGTAGACTTAAACTAGTCAAGCACTAATACTTGAAGACTCATAAAGTGCTGATTCACAGTCATATTTTTAAGGAGGAAGTTTCTCATTCCATTTCTTTACCCTGAGTTGGAAGTTATCCAAAGAGCCCCAGTCTTATTCCCATTGCTAAGGATTGTTTTGGAAGAAGAGTCCCTGGGAAAAGTAATGGCAGTTATGGGCAATTCTAACCGAAAAGTTCTTATTAGAGCAATGGATTCTTTTGTGAATTGTGATTTGCTTAAAAACTACCTGTATGGCTGTTGTTTTTTTCCCTCCTTTTCATCCATCAAGCCCTCATCACTGAAGGACCTTCAAGTCGGTGTCTCAATGTTTCCAACTAGGGGTTGGGAGGTTTGACTGCTTTCAGCAGAAGTCCATTCCCTCTTGCATCATTTCACAACTGAATCTTCAGGTGCTTGAATTGTTTGAACAAAAATGCATCTAATAAAGCAGAGCAAGGCTTGTCATTAATCAAATGCATATACCTCCAGGTTGGCCACATTCGTGCGGAGCGTGACATTCTAGTGGAGGCAGACAGTTTGTGGGTTGTGAAAATGTTCTATAGTTTTCAGGATAAGCTAAACCTCTACCTAATCATGGAGTTCCTGCCTGGAGGTAATTACTTGATGATGAAAAGGTCATTTTTCCTTTTTGTTCTGTGGCTGTTTTCTCTCTCACCAATTAACCCTCCTTCCTACTTCTCATTGTGCTCACTAAAGGTACTCTCTGTATTTTATTTTATTTATTTATTTATTTATTTTTTAGGTTTATAAAGGAGAACACTAACCTGTCCAGTTGGGTTGAGTTGCTATCTATAATCTTAGTATCACAAAAGTCACTTTCTCATCCATTCTGATGGATATTCCACTTTTTTTTTAGTAGTTGTTTACTGGGGGCCCCTTTCTATATGATTTCCTGCCAGTGAGAATCATTTTATAAGTCCCTAAGTAACAGTGCCAATGCTACACAATTATTTGAATTAATACCTTTTAAAAACCTAATTAATGACCATCCAGACTGACAGCTAGAAGTTTACATATTCATAAGCACCAAACTTTACCTTATCCAACATGTGCATCTTCCAGACAAATCAGTAGTAAATCTCAGTGATTGTAGGCTGATACCATCTGTTTTTATGAACATGAGTTACTCCCCAGTGGGCAGATGAACTTTCAGCAGGTTTTCTTGGGGAAAAGAAAATAGCATTTTTGTTTCCTAGAGCAAAATAAAAGCAATATTTGCTAACAATAATTTTTATTGTTATAATTCCCATTATATGCGATTTCCGTCTTGTTATTGTTTGTATTTTAGTAACAGTCTATGAAAATTAAGAAAGTAGATTGGCACATAGTAAGATAGAGACATTTTAAAAATTGAGTGTGAGTGGATCAGATGGTGCAGTGGATAGAGCATCAGCCCTGGAGTCAGGGGCACTTGAGTTCAACTTTGACCTCAGGCACTTGATATTTATTAGTCATGTGACATGACACTGGACCGGTCACTCAACCCCAAGTGCCTTGCCAAAAAAAAAAATTTTTTTTTTTGATATGATGCTTAGGAATTTAAAGAGGTCCAGTGATCATTGGCACTCGATCTTGGTTTTAACTCTTCTTCACCTGCCCACAGTTCTGCTCTTTATACTCTCTTCAGTCTCATGTCCTCAGTTCCCCTGTGTTCTTCCTTCTCCCCTCCCCATAGCTTTCTTCACATTCTTTGGACTCTGCATCTGGCATTGTCTAAGTGGATTTGGGCTGTATGTACCAAGTCCTCTGCTTGAGTCCCCTGATCACCTGAATGTGTTTGAGTGTGGTTAGCTTCACTCCTCAGTGATGCCAAGGCCATGTTGCTGAAGTATGCCTAAATGTGTTTGAGGGAATGTCACCTGCCATATGGGCAGCTCACAGCATTGACTGGGGAGATCAGATTTTTCAAGATCTGATCAGAAAAAAAGTAAGGACTTGGATTATTTAATAATCATTTTTAATCTTTTTTGCTCCAGAAGTAATTTTCCTCTCCTTCTAAATTGTGGGTGAGATAAAATATAGAAAATAACATGGTACTAAATTCAAATCCAAGGTTTTTTTCCTCTTGATTATTGCCTCTTTTGCTATAATCACATATAAATTCTGTACTGTGTATTTCATCTCTTATTCTTAGCTTTAAATGTACTTTCTGTGCATATTTTCCTAATTTTTGCTTTGTTCTTACTCCTGATTTGGGGTTGGAATTTTCCATTTGCCCTTTTGTTTTAAAAAAAAAAAAAGAATAACAAAACTTTGACTTCACAGAAACTTAAAGGAAATTAACTTTTGACTGGTAAAATTTTTTATATTGTTTTCATAATATTGTAGACAGTGTAACTTTATTCACCTTTAATATGGCTTTTTATGAAATTGAAAATTAGTAAATCTGACAAATTAGATGTGTCTAGGGAACCAAATTTTTTTTTAAGATCCCAGTATGTAGTTTATTATTATTATCATTCATTTTTAATTTTGTCAACTAACATTTATGTGAGTGCCAACTTTGTGTTTTTTGTTTGGTGTCCCAATTCAGAGTTGTGAACAAAAATTCAGGGAACAGCCTTAAAAATGAAGAATATTCACATATTTGCCTAATAGCACACATGTTTATAACCTTTGTGAAAGTACTGTTTAATGTTACATATATGTATGTGTGTGTTTAAAAAGAGAGGAATAGAATTGTGACCATTAGAATAGACAAATTAAAACAGAGTAGACAATTCTGCTCTGGATCCTTATGCAGAAAATTACACACAAGACCCCTTACAATAAACATGACGCACATTTAACAACTCTTATCATCTCATTAAAGTCATAAGAAATTCCTTTGGTGTTCTAAATCAGAATCCCAGCCCTATAAACAAATTTAGTTAATTTAATGGCAAAAGCCATTTTGTATTTTGGAGTAGTATCTTTTTTTCTTTAAATCTTTTAAGCAATATTTACATTTCCACCCTAAGCTTCGAGTGCAAATGAATTTCAGAACACAGAAAAGTACTCATTATTCCAACTGTGTGACCATAGAACAGAATGGCCAGCTGTTCAAATTTATGTAACATTTTATGGTTAACTCAGCATGTTGCCTATCTTCTGCAGTTTGATCCCCACAGTAACTCTGAGGTGGGGAGGGTTTTATTGCTCCCATTTTGCAGATAAGAAAACTGATGTTCAAAGAGATGAGTGCTTTGCTCAAACTCGTAGAGCTTAGTACGAAGCTAAACCAAGATTTGACCCCTGATTTCCTGGCTTCACGTCTGGGGCTCCTTTCATTAGAAGTAGCAGGAGCAAAAGTCAGATAACCAGGTCTTACTCATTTTTTGTTGTTTTTGTGTGTGGTTGTTTTGTGTCTTTTTCTAGGTGACATGATGACCTTATTGATGAAAAAAGATACTCTGACTGAAGAAGAGACTCAGTTCTACATAGCAGAAACAGTTTTGGCAATAGACTCAATTCATCAACTTGGATTTATTCATAGAGACATCAAACCAGATAACCTCCTTTTGGATAGCAAGGTATGGAAGAATAATTTAAATGATTTGTGTTTTAACACCAATCCTACTTGTAGTAAATAGGATAAGGCAACTGGTTGAAGGACCTAGTTTGAATATAGATTTGAAGGATAAAAGGCCATTTCTGATTTTGGCAAATTATGAGAGGTCCAAAAGATGATATTATTGTGCTGATTAGGTATTATTAACTGTTTAATAACATTTCACTTATTCAGAGTCACAGTCAAGACAGGAAATAGATCTTAAAACAGATGTTATAAAGCCTGTGCCTGAAAACCCATGTACATCTCTAATTCACAGCAAAACCATCAGCCACTCATAAATACTCTGTTTAGTCTTAAGCCATGAATGGCTCTAATAAACTTAGTTTTATGATCTTCAAAATGCATAGCATTTGTGAAGAAACAAATATAAAAGGAGGACTGACACAAAAACATACAGATAACAATGAAAAGTGGCAACTAGAAGCTTGCCAGCAAAAGAGAAAGAAACCATAAAAAGTCTACCAAAGAACTCACAGAGCAATCTGGAACTATCTTGTGTAGAGACAAATGTCAGCAGCTCCTGGAGGTATGACTGAATTACAATTTGTTATAATGAATTTAATATTTCTAATGATGACCAAGAGTCATCAAGATATTATTAAATTATATTAATATGCTGTTTAAGACGCAGAAGTGAGGTACATGATAAAAAGTTTTGGTTATATAACACTTTAATTCTTATTAGGCTAAAAAAAACTAATGTTTTCCAGTTTGTTGGAAAATTTGGCTATCAAAAATAATTCATTTTCTAAAGATTCCAGAGATCTTAAGATTTTACTGTTATAGTGTTTGGCATGTTCTGACACATTGAAAAAACTGCTGAATGATATAATATCAATTTGCTTGACATAAGCTCGTTGTCTAGGTTGTTTATCTGAATGCTTAATTTTATTATATGGGAAGATGGGTGTGTGTTTTATAGACTCTAGGCTTCTGAAATAAACAGAACTTATACTTAATTGTTTGAAAGCAATATTCTGAGGGAAAAGAGTAGAATTTGTTTGTTTTTTGGACACTGGAAACATTGCCTGTGGTATTCTGCCTTTAACTGCATGGTTGCTTTTCTGGGCCTCAGTTTCTTGAATTTCCTTCATCTTTTAAATGATTTCTAAAATCCATTTCAGCTCTGACATTCTTTGATTCTGTGAAATCCATATTTAACTGAATGAATTTTTATGAGTTTTTTACCTAACATTACTTTCTCTTAGCCCATTTCAAACCAGGCTGTCATGCTTTGGGGCTCAAAGGTGCTCTAGAGCTAGGCTCTGTTTTCTAGAAAAGATTTTCTGGAAGCAAGATAACTGAGGCTAAAATAATGAAGAGGTTAAGTAGGGGAAAGAAAGTTTTTAAGATGCAAATCTTGCCTTTATCTTGTATACCAGTGACTTGGACATCAAGAAAAAGTCTAGTTTTTTAATGCTTACCTCAGAATTCAAGTTGTAGGATCAAATAATATAATAAAGCTGTAATGTGGTAAAGTTCTGCATTTCAATATTTAATTTATATATTTAACTTGCTGTGGAAATGTATTCTTTCATGCTGAATTTTACATTTACTCACAACTATAGACTTCCCTGCAATTTAAGGTTGGAAAGTATATTCTGGTGGGACTAATTTAGAGGTCTTCTCTGTTTGTGGATGACCTTTAAAGGATCCACTCTCCTGCTTTTGGAAACTCATTTTTATCCCAGAGAGCTGCAGTTCCTACTACTTTGACACTTTTAAATTGGATTCTTTTCCTTCACTTATAGAACAAGATAATTTACCATTCTTAAGAAGAAAGAAAAAGGGAAACAAAGCTGTTAGATCAAAAACTTGCCCTAGAAATGATCTATTTTATCTGTTATTACCTCATCACATTCAGATATGCCAAGCTATTTTTTTGTGAAAGTGTAGACCCAATTCCATAGCTTTGATAGCTTGCTCCAGATGATCATGGCTCCTCAATTAACCAGACAAGCTTTTCTGGCTTTGTGCCCTGGGAAGTTAGTTCCATTTGAGTATAAAGCCACCTTGAAGGAGATGCAGAATTCTTCAGAAATTAGATTCATTTTTTAAAAATCATCACCCATTCACTTCAATGTAATGGGCACTACAAGTATAGGTCATTTTCTGTTGCTTTCTCTATTATTTCTGGTCTTCATTTGCCTTGTTGTTTTCTCCTTAGGGTCATGTGAAGCTTTCTGACTTTGGCCTCTGCACAGGACTAAAGAAAGCTCATAGGACAGAATTTTATAGGAACTTGAATCACAGTCTTCCCAGTGACTTCAGTAAGTATCTAAAATCTCAAAGGAATTGCTCACAAGTAGTTAACATAAAGTGGTTAAGTTGAGAAAGTCAGATTCGTTGTCTTATCTTGGTGTAGGTGTACTCATGAAAGAGAAGCATTTTTTCCCCCTCAGGTTTCTCTTTCAGTTATATTGTTGTTTAGATTCTGGAAAGCAATTTGACATAGATGACCTCTTGTGTGAATGTGGGGTTATAAACTCTTGTCTCCGATACTCCCAATATCAGAGTAACTCAGTGTTACTGCAAAGTGAGAAGGTTAGATGACCTTTGAGCCATTCCAGTCTTAGTTCCATAACCTATGAATGTACAAGACAAGTAGATCCATAAGAAGTGCCTTTGCCTATCCATTTTTCAGATGACTGGGAATGATCATGGGCAAAAATCAAGAGGGGAAAATCAGGTCACTGGCTCCTAGCATTACCAAGCATTGCTCAGTTCAAACTGTAAGCATTTTATCTTGATCAAGTCAAATCAATAAGCAATATTATGAAGGAAGGCAAAAAGTTCTTTCTTTCAAGGAGCTCAAAAGGCGATGGGGGAGATAGCATGTGATTAGCTATTATCAAAATACTTTTCCTCAGGTATCAAATAAGTACTTAAAATAAAGACTTCTCAAGTGAGTGTATATGTTCCCTTCATACTTTATAATAAAACCTCACTAATTTAATAAAGGAGGGCTGGTATAGAGGTTCCGAGTTATTATTATTTTTTAAAATGTGATTGTATTTTAGATAAAATAACAATAATGAGTTATAAATAGGTACTAATAAGTAAAAGGCAGGTTAATTTTTAAATTTGTTTTTGCCACTAAAGTTTATTCCCATACTTCATCATGGTATGGGCATGACCTTGGCGTTCTTTCGGTCCCTGGCAGTACAGATAATAGTAGAACTGAGCAAGTTCCCAGTATACATTTAGTGGTGAGCCAGGCACTGTGCTAAAGAAAGCACTTTAGAATTATCATCTCATTTGATCCTCAAAACAACAACAAAAATAGTTAATATTTATATAGTGCTTATTATGTTCCAGGCACTGTGCTAAGTACTCTATAATTAATATCTCATTTAATTCTCACAACAATTCTTGGAAGTAAGTACTGTGATTATTCCTATTTTACACATGAGGAAATTGAGACAAACATAGGTTAAATGAGTTTCGCAGGTTAAATGGCTGACAGATTAAAATTCCTATATGAATCTTAAGTGGAAAAAAATTTTAAGTAAACTTTACCCAGAAGTTTTATTTGTTTTTCCTAATATTACTTTCTCTTCCTTAATTTCTTACTTTGTTTTCTCTTTGATCTTTCTCTTTTATTCATTAAATATTTATTAAATGCCTACTATGTGCAGAGCACTGATTGAGGGGATCAAAATTTAGGTGACTCAATCCCTGCCCTTTTGAAACTTATAACCTAAATTCCTGAAGATAGATTTTAATATATCTTTAATTTCAGAATCCTTAGTTTAGGTTTGTTTGCTTTTTAAAGTAATTTAATTTAGGTCTTCCTTTCCTGTAAATGAAACTTTGAAAATTTTCAAAAGGGAAAAATTATTTAAAATTTTTTTATTTTCATTTAGTGACTCTATATGCAGCTTAGCTGTGTAAATCACATGGCAGGGTTATTTAGTCCATATGAACTATAGTACAGTAATGAGTGCTCATGAAATCTCATATGTTCAGAAACTTTGATGGTATTAATGTTAGATTATCTGTAGACCTGTTACCTGTTTCTCCCTCACCTTCCCCACTAATTTACCAATTTATTTATATTCTTGTTCTCTACCTTTGCATGGGTTATACAAGGCAAATTCAGGAAGAGGTTAGATGACTTCTTGTCCAGAATATTGTAAAAGGGATTTTTGCTTCTGGGAGAGGTTTGGATTACGTGATCTCTAAGAAATAAAGACTTGGGAAATAGAGTTTATTTCTTTTCATAATCTGTCATTCTATGTATCTGAATTACTGAAAATTCTGAATATAGAGAATTAGATTTTCAGAGTACGCTTATTTTATAGTCTGACACCAAAAAAAAAAAAAAAGTAAGATTAGGGTTTAGTTACAGGTGAGTCAAATTAGCAGAACTTTAGAGTACCTCTCGAAGAATTTGAAAACTAAGGATGAGATAAAGCTGTCAAAATCTTGATTCATGCTAATTTTTTCCTATCTCTAGCTTTCCAGAATATGAATTCCAAAAGGAAAGCAGAAACTTGGAAAAGAAATAGACGTCAGCTAGTAAGTAATCTTTGGGACATGTTATTTGATGAATGCTGAACAAGCATTGGGAATTCCTTTACTTGAGCTGGTATTCAAAATGAAAAAAGATTCAAGAAGGATTTTGATAAATAATTTATAGATGTTTGGAACTTTGGTGTTTGTTATTGTCTCCTCTTTCCACAGCTCAGAATTAATTGAGAGCTAGAAATTGATATGGGATGTTATTTACTTTTACACAGCTTCAGTTATCTCCAAAATAAAAATGTTAGCCTAGTGGCTTTTAAAGTTAAATCTGATCCTCAAAAGCAAAATTTTATAAAGGCCACCACTCACACTTTAAGAAATTCAGTAGTTGCTTGGAAAGGACTGAATTAAAATTCATTTCTAAATAAAAAAAAAAAAAGCTAAACTTCCTGTCTAATTGTGATTCAGCTATGAGTTTAAAGAGAATAAATGTCAGTATGTACTAAAGAAGTTCTTTTTTTATTACCATAAGGTCTGCTACACAGACAGTGCAGATTAACTGGAAGTTTATTTTACATCTAACAGGATGAGGAAGCCCCTCTTAAGATCTTTTCTTTAAAAAATAGTCTTTTGCTTTAACATCACCCTCATTTCCAAATATATGGACTTTCCAGTCCCTTGTAAAGGGAGAATAAGAAAAGAGTGAGAGAGAAAAAGTTGAACAAAATTAACCAGCACTTATCTGAACATGACTATGTACACTATGGTCTGCATACAGTGGCTCCTCCCCACTGTCCATTCATTACCTTTGCTGAGGATATTTTCTCATCTCTTCCCTGGGGCCAAACTTGTTATAATTACACAGCCTTAAGTTTCTGTTTTGTTGTTTTATGTTGTTAGAATTGTTGCCTATGTTGTTTTTCCTGGTTCTGCTTGCTTTACTTTGTATCGGTTCATATAAATCTTCTATGTTTATATTTTTCATAGTTTCTTACAGCATTGTAATTAAAGACCCCAAATTCAGCTTTATTTCACTGTGTTAATTTTAAAAATATATTTAATCTAAGTTTCATGAAAGCAGGGACAATGTATTGTTTAGTTTTTTATTTTCAGTCCCTAGCAGAGGCCTTTATATATAGTAAGCACTTGTTAAGTGTTTGAGTCATTAAGTACAAATACTAAAATTAGCCTTTGAGATCCATGAAGTATAGCCTGGGAGCCACTTCTAGATTGTCCAGAAAGATTTTGCAATTTCCTATTGCAGTGTTTGACAACTCTTAGTACTTAAAAATCTTTTTTAACATGTAAACCAAATCCTTCATGCTGTTATTTAGGGCCATGGCATTTTTCTCTGTTGAAATAGAGAACAGATGGCTAAGATCCTTATAATATCCTGTTTTAGAGCTGAAGCCATGCCACCTGCTAGTCTTATCAAACCAGGGCAAAGAACTTTATCTTTTGACCTTTCATAATAAATCTGGTTAGTCTACAAGCTAGGTATGGGCTTTAAGCTAATGTATAACAAGAGACAGTCTAGTAACAGCAGAATAACTTCCTTTATTCCACTATCATTTTCCCCAATTGTCTCAAGCTGAGAAAGAGACAGAGACAGAGATGGCAGAAGGGAAAGAAGGGAGGAGAAGAGAGAGAGAGTGTGTTGTGTGTGTTTATGTTGTGTGTGTATGCATATTTATGCATTCATGTGTGTGTGTTTGAAAATATGAGCACCCCAGGGTGTCTTTTCAAAACATGGAAGTAGGTGAATATCCTTGCTGATATACTTTATATATACTTATATATATATAAAGTCTATACTTTAGAGATGAATGAATAAGAATGAAAATGAAAGTTTTCCCAAAGTGACTCCAAAAGTCAAATACATATATGTCCATTGTTCTCAGTAAATTCATTTCTGTGAAATACGTAAAAGTGGTCAAGCAGAGAAACGCATTTGATTTATATAATCTGAAGCTTTGATACGAATTAACATACAGACTAGCATATAACATATGGTTTAGATAGCTATAATAAAGGTCAAACTAAAACTATTATGAGTAACAAGAGAAAGATAATAAAATTTTGGAAATTGTGAATGTCAAGATGAAGCAGATCTTTGCATGAGAAAAATTGCCAAGCATGTTCTGAGGAAGAAGGATTGATCAAATAATGGAGGGGAAAGATTTCAAAGTTAGAGACATAGCCTAAAGAAAAGTGAACTCAGGTGGTGAGTACATCTCCCAATATAGACCTGCTGTTAACCATACCACATTCTACAAGTCTAGTTACCATCTTTACCAAGAGTATTTAGTTGTCTAGTAAAAAGGTTTATTTTCTAGAGGAATACTTTAATTATATAACGTAAGTCACTAGGGAAAATAGAATTTCATTTACTGTCAACTTTGTTGAAACTTATCTATTCTTTAAAACAGAGGATACCTATTTCTAGCTTCTTTTATCTGCAGTTGGCATTGCAAATATCTACTTTTCTTACTTAATCTGTAAATATCAAGCCTAAAATTTATGATGAACTTTAAACAAAACAAAGCAACTTTTCCCTTAAATACACAGATATACTTCTTACTAATACCTTGCTCTCTAATGGCTTACTGGTACCACCCAATTGAGATTTAGAAAACATGCCTTTTATATGGACAAAACATTTTAAATACAGCATTTAGGTTTTCTAAACAAGTACAGGAGGACCTCAATCATATCTTAAAATGAAACTTTTAGACATAAATGTTACTAACCAAAGCTAAGCCTTTTGACTTTGTTAAATACAAGAAACTAATAATTTCATAAAATCCAAGATGGAGTCAGAAGGGACCTACCTCCAAAGCCATCTCCTCCAACCTTATCATTTAGAAATATGGGAGCTGAGATCCAGGGAAGTCAAGGAAGCTGCAAGCTCACACAAGTACCACTAAATGGGATTTGAATCTAGATACTCTAACTCCAGAGCCAGTAGTCTTTCCATTCTACTATATTCTCTCATCATCACCAAGATTCCTTTGGATTCAGTAAATTACCAGTTTTTAGACTTATTGGGGAAAACTTCCCTTTCAGTAACAAACCTATGTCTATGAAGTTTAAAAAAATTCATTGGGCAAATCAAAAAATTGATATGAAGATACTTGAAGTCCTTTGTTTAGGTTAGGATGAAAATGGATATGTTTACCCTCTGCATTTTCCTCTGACCTTTGGTAAATATTTCAGGCTTTCTCCACAGTGGGTACTCCAGATTACATTGCTCCTGAGGTGTTTATGCAAACTGGATACAATAAGCTCTGTGATTGGTGGTCTCTTGGGGTTATCATGTATGAAATGCTCATTGGTAAGTTACATACTATCTGAGAAACTGATTCTGTCTGACTAAAGAAGATTTCCCCAGTGACCTTAGAATCAGTTGTCTCTTAGGAAAACCTTAGGGGTCCCTTTTGCATATATCCCTTTTGGTTCCAATGGTAAAAATTCCTCCTACTGATTTCTCAAATTGAGACAAATCTGGGACTAGTCACTTGTTCCTGAGATTATTCTTAGTGGTTGCTTTTAAACTTCACATTATTTCTCAATCTCTTTTTTCATTCATTTTATCTCTCTGTTCTTTTCATTCACTTAAATTTATAAAGCACTTGCTTTCTATGGAGGAATTTAGTGGATATAGTTCCACTTATCCTTTACCTTCATTCATCTTTATATTTATTCATCTCATTTTCATTTATGAAACATATATGTATATATATATATATGTATATATATATATTCCCCACCAGTTTTAATTCTGTGTTTAGGGTTGCATACATTTGTATACTTTTCTGGGTATAGGCTGAATATATGTGTATATACACAAACATATACACCTGGATAAAGATGAACATTTTCAAGTGTGGTCTTTTGAATGATAGTATCTTTCTTTGACTAGGTAGTTACCTGGGTGAGGATATATATAGATGGAGTAAAAGTGAGAAGGAACAAGAATAGGTAGTGGATAAGAACGTGCTGTGTATGCATCGTCAGGAGTCTTCAGACTGAGAAATGAAGGTCATCTTAAACCCTGGACTTTCTTCCCAGACCTACTTAAGTTCTGCGTTCTATTTCCATATAAGAATGACCCCCTTAGTATTGCTTCATTTCTGTTTCAATAGTTTAAGTTTTTCTCTTCTGGGCTAATTCCTTCTTTTTTTTTTTTGTCACCCTAAGGGTTTTTTTTTTAATAGTTTTTTTAATATACAAAACATATGCATGGGTAATTTTTCAAAATTGACCCTTGCAAAAACTTCTGAAAAAGCTGAAAGCTTTTCCCCTCCTTCCTCAACCTCCTCCCCTAGATGGCAAGTAGTCCCATACATGTTAAATATGTTAAAGTATATGTTAAATACAATATGTGTATACATATTTAGACAGTTATCTTGTTGGACAAGAAAGATCGTCACCCTAAATTTTTGATTGGCTTCTCCCTAGCTGCATCAAGGAGGGTAACCAGTCCTACTGGTTCAGGAATTCTGAGAAAATGTGATAGATCAGATTTTTTCAGCATCAATGAGAATCTTCTATGCCATAGCAAAATACATTGTTAAGTTTAGTTAAAGTTTGTGATTATTAGCAGTTAAGGAAAGTAATCGTAATTAGCCAGTTTGGAAATACCGAACTTTGGACAGGCACCTTCATATTATTTTTCTTATTCCAGGTTACCCTCCTTTTTGTTCTGAGACTCCTCAAGAAACTTATAAGAAGGTGATGAATTGGAAAGAAACACTGACTTTTCCTCCAGAAGTTCCAATCTCTGAGAAAGCCAAGGATCTTATTTTAAGGTATCCATTAAAGAAAGTTCTTCAGTCTTTGGTGCTTAAGAATCAAATTGCAAATTTAACATTTGATTCCTTCTTTTAAAGAAGGAAATTTTAAAAATCATCTCTAATGATAAAGACAAAAAAAAAAAAAATGATAAAGGCATCATGGCATAGTGGATAGAGTGTTACTTTCTAACTCAGGAAGACCTGGATTCAATCTTGTCTCTTATATGTACTGGATGTGTGATCTTGGGCAATTCACCCTGCAACTCTTTTAAGACCAGAAATTGCAGAGCAGATGCTGATCTGCTTTGGTAGGAGAGTTTTTTATTTATTTATTTTTTTTTTAAGAGAGCATTTAATAATTTATTAAATGGAGAGATATACTGGAATTAAATGGATCCATGGTTTGGTTCTAGGGCTGAATGAGACTATGGTTGGTAGGAGAGTTTTTTCATTGGGAGTTCCTTCTACCAATTAAGTCTTAGATTTGATTCATCCTGGGTTTGTGTGTGTATGTCTGTGTGTATGCATGCATGAGTGCACCTGCATACACACACTCACTTGCACTCGCATGCATATACCCCTACATATACAAATATGTGTATGTACGTATATCTAAAATATCCTAATATGTATGGAAGAGAAAGAGAATGCATATGAACTTTATTTTTTAGATTCTGTTGCGAATGGGAACATAGAATTGGAGCACCTGGAGTTGAAGAAATTAAGAGTAATCCCTTTTTTGAAGGAGTTGACTGGGAACATATCAGGTAATACTATTGAAAACCATTTATGCAATGTGGCTTTTTAGAAAGTTTGTTCTCATTTGGAAATTTAACTCACACCATTGCCAAGATATGTACTTGGAGAGATCATCTGAAAAATTTTGGATTTACATTCCTACAAAGACTGGAAATCTGCCATTCTTGATATCTGTATCCTATATGATTATGTTTAAAGGAGTAATGATGGGTAGATTGTTGATTTCCTAGATTAAAGAATCAGACTCAGAAAATAATTTTTCTTACTTAGAGCTAAGTAATCTCTATATTACTCAGTAAATAAAGCTCAATAAATGTTAAACTTTTTCAGAAATTGAATTTAAAAATTGAGGTCTATGATTAGGGCCAAGTGATGCAAATGAGGCATTTGTTGGGCCTGAGACATATTTGGAGAAAAGGAAAAAAAAGGGAGTAGGAAAGAGAAAAGAAGGAATAAAGATATATATATATATATATATATATATATATATATATATATATGGTTTGGGGCAAGGATAGAGTGCTATTTACAGAAAAATGAGGTGCTCAAAAATAACGATTTGGACATGTATACTTATTTTGTATTTAATTTATACTTTAATATATTTAACATGTATTGGTCATCCTGCCATCTAGGGGAGGGGTGGGGGGAAAGAGGGAAAAATTGGAACAAAAGGTTGGCAATTGTCAATGCTGTAAAATTATCCAGGCATATAACTTGTAAATAAAAAGCTATTTAAAAAAAAAAAAAATGAGGTGCTCAGGCCTCCAGTGGCTGTTCAGCATTGAACACACTTGGTATTGAATAAGACATTGAAAAATCATGCTTTCTTCTGCCCCTTGGCATTCAAGAATCAGTTCTCCAGGCATTTTTTCTGTTGCAAGCAGCTCTTGATTCAGAAGAAAATGAACCAGATCTATGGTTTTCCTTTTCCTTTCCATAGTCTTCTTTTTAGATTTCTCATACCTAGAAGGTAGACAGGAGGGAGAAGCAAGGTTAAATGCACATTTGCCCCTTATATCCTTTTCTAGCTGATAGTAAAAGGGACAGAAATTGAAATGTCTAGTGTGGTTTTGGTTTTCATTTACTCTTTCTCTCCTTGCCCTGCCCAATAATCATGAAAGATTACGAGTTATCCATGTGTTTGTTTTATTTAGGTGGAGCCCTTTCATTGCCCTTCCTTGATTAGCTTTCACAGGTCTAGTAGAAGTGCATGCCATTTATTAGGAGTTGCCTTTGTTGTGAAAAGACTTTGGTTTCCTAGTCCAAATCCTGAGGTTGACAAGATAATTGTTCTTATTTAGACCTAAGCAACTCCTGGAGAACTTTTATCAAAGTAATGAAGCTCATTTTGATCAATATTGTCCCTACAATTATAGATACCTTTTCCACATTGTGAGGGTTTGGGATACAGCATCAACCATGATCTAGAAAATCTACATAAACAATTTTGGTCCTTTCTTTGTATCAGAGGAAAAAATCTGAATTTTATCTTTTTCTTTTAGGAGGTGTTTCCAGTACCATATTGTAAAATTTAGAGTAAGGATTTGGTTGTAAGCTTTGTCTCATTTCTGGCTGTCATGTATGTTATCTGTGGCTTCCATAAAAGTATCCCAAAATTCCCATTTAATTTCTAATTCTGACCTGTAATATATTGAAACCATGATGGAAAAAGTTGCAATGTAGTAGGAATAACTGTACCAATTTTATTATTCTTGATATATATTTTCTTGGTAGGGAGAGGCCTGCTGCAATATCAATTGAGATAAGGAGCATTGATGACACCTCAAACTTCGATGAATTTCCCGAATCTGATATTCTTAAGCCAACAGGTACCAATACTCTCTACTTTCCTTTTAGTTTATTTTTCCCAACAGTTTCCACAGTTTTCCCCAGATTTGGAATAATAATAACCAAATCATAAGGGTATAGCGCAAATATATAAGCTAAAGTTCTTTTAATCCTTCCTAAGTATTGTTTCCTTCAGCATCAAGCTACATTAGCCCCTAGAGCAGTGATACATTGAAGGATATGGAAGGATGAAGATGTGGGTTAGTTCAGAGATGTCAAGAACATGACTGAACCTAATCCTAAAGCAGCTCAACCAGATTAAAGTGTAGTTGGGAAATAGTTAACAAAATAAGTAAAAATAGAACAGAACATAGATAATGTTAATATGCAGTTTTCTAAGTTTTTGTGCACCTACAGGGATTCTTATATACTGTTTAGCAGCCCTATTTTTATTTGCATTTGATAGCTACTGCTCTAGAAAAAGGAATACTGGACTGAAGGTAAAGCCTAGGATTTGAAGATTGATTGACTCTGCTATCTGCAGATCTCGGGGCCTCTTTTTCCTTATCTGTAAAATCAAGTGGTTAAAACAAATGATCTTCCAGCTTTAAAGTCTGTTATTTTTGTGACAGGAAGTGAATAAAAAAAATAATACAACTCAGTCAGTCTCTCTCTCAAGGCCTGCTTTGCTTTAAAATTTAATTGGAATGCCAGAAAGTAAAAGCAAATGCTTCTGACTTTTATCTTTCATGGGACATTTTTAGGAGATGATTCTTAGGTATAAAAATTTAAATGAGAGCCAAATGTAGTGTCTTGCAGGGCAACAAAGTAAGGTTTCCTCTTTAGAAACTTGTTCAGAGTTGATGGAGCATCTAGGCAGCAGATAAGTTAACCCCAGTGTCTGTTTTATTCCAGTGGCAACAAGTAACCATCCAGAAACAGACTACAAGAACAAAGATTGGGTCTTCATCAATTACACTTACAAACGTTTTGAGGGCCTGACAGCACGAGGAGCAATACCTTCCTATATGAAAGCAGGAAAATAGCCAGCAATGAAATAGGACCGTTTGGGGAACATGGTTCTGTGTACAGCCCTGGGGCCTTCTTCTCTCTCACTCATGTGTAAGGGCTGTGAGCTTCCAAGAGGTTTTACAGAACCTGCTCTATCCTGGTGAACAGTGAACCTTCTGAAATGTGATAGGTGGATTTCTTCTTTTGTGGTATTTGAAGACTCCAACCAAACATTTCTACTGTATCAGCTGTAGACAACTGTCTTGCTTCTTCAGAAGCAGGATGAGCCGGTTTCACACGTACTCAGAAGTTCTTTAGAGTGAAGAAAATTCTGTCATCCAACATGACTGAGCCTGTAGTTCATTCTTGTCCAGTCCCAACCAAGTCCCATGTCTTTGTGATGTGTCTTTGCCAGGCCTCCTGGTTGTCCTCCCATCGTGGCTAAATAGCCCTGCAGTTCCCAGGAAATCAAGCAATAATGAAAGTGGAGGACATGGTCTGGCTTCTCTGTTGTGTGAAGTGATGGTAATATTTTCCCAGGCCTCATTAGATACCCCTCCCTCATTGCCATCTTTGATGGTATTCTCACTTTTCTTCGTGGCTTCCATTTGTGATGATGCACTTTACTTATGGTACTAGGAGAAGGATACATTTAGGCCTCGATTATTCACCTGGCCCCCCTGAACTAAAATAGTCATACTCCATTTTTGAGTTGTGATAGTGGCTCCCAGTTGGGTCCGCTAAATAACCAGAAAAGCCATTATACATTGCCAAGGAGTCCTGGATCATGTGGAAAAAAAATAAGCCCCTACTTCCTTTTCACTGCTGTATGTGAAAACCTTCAGGCAGGCAGGCCAGCCAGTCACTGTCTCATCTCGTCATGCTGCCAATAGGAACCCACTTTCCCTGAAAAAACCCCAGCCCAGCTGGAAGACTTGCAGATTCACAAGGGCCACCCTGGGACTCAACAAGGGAATGGTGCACTAGCCACTGCCATCTCTTGGCTGCTCTGCTTATGCTGATTCCTCCAACCCTTCTGGAAGGAAGTTAAGGAATCAGTTTATTGGAATGGTGCAGAGATACCTTTGTCCTTGTTTATTGCTGTTTCTCCTCACTTCCTCTGTGTTTCTCCTTTCCCAACTTTAGGTAGACTTTTCACTTTGGTACCATGATTGAAAATTGTTTTTCTTTTCAGATGCCTTTCTAAGAGACCCTTCCTTCCTCAAAAAGGGTCTCATGGATTGGATGTAATGTGTCTAAAGGACACCGGGTAATGTCTATAAGCACATTCATCCATATCTGCTATAGGGTACTCTCCATGAGAGACCCTGAAATTAGCACAAAGTGCCTTCTCTTTTACAGCTGCCACCTCTAGAGGAATATTGCTTGATCAGAAAATTGTGGAGGCTTCATATTAATGCATTATTTTTTTTTAAACTTTTGATAATTCTTAAAGCATTATTTTGCACCTGTTTGGTAAATTTGCCTGTGCAAGAGGGTCATGGCTGATCTATAGTTGGGAGGCTCATTTCTGTCCATCTTAAAGCTGTGTTTCGATCAGTTTTAAAAGGAAAGTGTGTTAATATAGCCATTCTCAAAAAGGAATGCCCCTGTTCTGTTTGGGGAGCAAGATATAATAATGGTAGCAAATGAAACTGCTCCAGATTTAATGTTTGAAAGGAAAAAATTAAATTAGGAAAGTCTCAACTCCAGATGGAGAAAACATGTTTGGCACTAGGCTTCTTAGTTGCTCAGTAATAGCTTGTTTAGCAGAAAGGGATTCAAAGGGATTTTAACATGTACATTTGTAGTCCTTTGTATTATAAAGTAGTCACTGTAATGTCTTGGATCCACCTTGTTTAGCAGAGTGGTAAATGAAGAGAGAAATACAGGGTATATATCCTGTGTGCTTGGACAGTAGGGGGTGGGAGGTTGTGATTTGTTTAGGGAGAAGACATCCACATTTTAACCATTAAAAACTTCTGAATAAATTGTGTGGTAATTGTAGTTTGAATTTATCATGTGTATTTTTAAATTGATTTGGCCTGCTAGTCATTATGGGACATTGATACTCTCTTAAACTTCGTACATTCCCTTACACCATTATGATCTGTAAAGTGAGCTAGAAAGGGAAATAGCAAACCACTCCAGTATCTTTGCATCTTTGCCAAGAAAACCTCAAATGAGGTCATGAACAGTTGAACACACCTGTAAAAATTATCTAACAACAACAGCTCATAAGCTTCCTTTTAAGTTATGCATTTGTCCTGAAGATTTGACATGTAGTTTACTAATCTATTTTTTATGTCAGTGACCACATCAGGATCAGTGTGAGGAGTGCTGTCAGCCACTGGCCCCTCTCCCTTCTCTTCTTTAAATACAGACATATTTTGCTAACCTTGAGATCTTGGCAAAAGTAGCTTACACAAGTTTTCTGGTCTATTAGAGCAGTGCTGGAGAAATCTATCTGTCATTTGGCGTACCTAATATTTATGAGTCCTGATACTTATCTTGCCCTAACTGAGAGCTCTTCATATGGAGAGCAGGAAAGTGTAAGGGGGAAAGGAAGCAAGAAAGAGTTAGGAAGAAAATCATTCTTGCCCCTTGACCAGGGGTTCTGTCTGGTAAAGCCTATGGACCTCTTCTCAGAGAATGTTTGGTTACTTAAATTCATACCTGAAGGAAATGTTAAATTTCAGTTAAAGGTGAGTGAAATTACAGATAAAATTTATTTCCCATTCAGATTCACAGACCATTTCCCCTTTACCTTGAAATCCATCCTTGGGCCTTCCAAAGTTTGAAGAAACCCTACTCTTAATGAATTGTCAAGGTCTTCTTAAAATAGTGGTTTGTCTAAACATACTGATTGGGAAACTTAAGCTTCTGAATGAATCCTAATTATAGTGAGATGTTACCCAATATGGTGAAGTAAATTCAACAAACATTTTTTAAACGCCTACTATGGACTTGGTACCAAGGAGGATAAGAAATGGCGGGCCCTGCCTTGAGGTTTTCATCTGTGGCTTCCTCCCCAGGACCTCCATTTTGGGAAGGACCTCAGTTGTGCTTCATCACACTCTCCCCTTGATGCCTTGTGTCATTCAACATTTATTTAGTCCCTGCCCTTAAGGAACTCACCATCTAATGGGGAAGACAACATGCAAATGCTATACAAACATACACAAAATAAGTTCCTTCAACAGAGAGAAAGCACTAGTATTTTTATTTTTAAAAAACCTTTTTATTTTCAAAATATATTCATAAATAATTTTCACCCTTTCAAAACTTTGTGTTTAAAATTTTTTCTCCCTCCTCCCCACCCAGTCCCCTAGACAGCAAATAATCCAACATATGTTAAATGTGTAGTTTTTCTATACATATTTCCACATCACACTGCACAAGAAAAATCAGATGAAAAAGGGAAAAAAAAATTAGAAAAAATACTTGCAAACTACAAAAAGTGAAAATACTATGTTGTGGTCCTCACTTGGTCCCCATAGTCTCCTCTCTGGATGCAGACGGCTTTCTTCATCACAAGTCTATTGAAACTGGCCTGAATCACTTCATTGTTGAAAAGAGCCACGTGCATCAGAATTGGTTATTGTAGGACCTTGTTAAGTACAATGTTCTTTTGGTTCTACTCACTTCACTTAACATCAATTCATATAAGTCTCTCCAGGCCTAGAAAGCACTAGTATTAAGGGTGGGGAAGGAGTTGGTGTGCTACATAGTCCCCAGGCAGGTACCATTCCTTCCTCCCCTGTTGCCAGCCAGTACTTCTTTATGTTAGGATAAAAAGTTCTTCAGGGCAGGGACTGTCTTTTTACTTGAATTTGTATTCCCCAGATTTAGCACAGTGCCTGGAACTTAATAAGCACTCAACAAATGCATGTATCTGATTAGTAGGGGTGTATAATTGCATGAATAAACAGGACAAAAATGTTTCTGACAAGTGTGCTAGAGGACTGCAAATGAAATGTGAGCTCTTGGGCTAGGTTTGAGAATCTTCATATTTTACTGAAAAAAAATGAAGGCAATGATTTTCTCTCCCCTCATTGCATATCACTTAGATGCCACTTTGATCCTGTTCCTTCTTCAGCAGACTGCTCCCTTCCTCATCCTCACTTTCTCACTTATCTTCATTCTCTTTCTGACTGCCAGCTTCTTTCCATGCCTCTGTTTTACACACATCTATGTCGCCCCTATCCTTGGAAAACCCTCCTTTGAACCATTCATTTCCTCATTCTGATGAGGTCTAGATTTGGGGACCTAAATGAAATTAGGGTTTAGTTGGGGTCTAGTGGCAGGTTTAGGGTTCAGGGAGTCAAATGGAGCTCCCCTGCAATCCCCTTGGATTTGGCACAAGGATACGGCAGTAAATGAGGTCTAGTAGCAGCGCGAGTCCCCAATAAAAGCATTTATCGGCCGGAAAAGCTAGATTGATAAAAGGTTTATTATTGGATTTGGAAGCAAGGTTAAAGTATAGGCGAAGGTAGAGATAAGAAGGGCACCGGACAGAGGGTCCAGTGGACAGAAAGTCCTGACATGGCATTTTTGGGACCTCTGCAAAGAGGGGGTCCCATTGTCTCCCTTTTATAATGGGAAATTTAGCTCGAGGGGCTTTTGGGTGTAGCCCCAAAGTTGGCTCAGATGCTGATGGGGCTGGGACAGGCCCGGATTTTCTATTGGAATACAAAGGGATCAGGATTTGTGAGTCAAAAGGGTAATTCCATTAACTGGGGGAAGGAGGGAGGAAAGGGAGGGAATTGGGAATCACAAAGAAAGGAATCTTTCCCGCATCAATTCCCTATCATCCCATATCTCTCCTTCCTTTTGTGGTTAAACTTCCTAAGGACCATCTGCAATTGGTGTCTCCAATCTCTTGCTCTCAACTCCCTACAATCTGATTTCTGACATCTTCCAACCAAAATTGCTCTCTTCAGAGTTGCTAATGATCTCTTAGTTGCCAAATCTAATAGCTCTTTTCAGTCATCATCCTTGATCTCTTCAGCCTTTGACACTGTCTATCACTCTCTCCTTTATACTCTCTTTTCTCTAGGTTTTTCTAGGTGCTCTCCTGTTCCCCTATTTGATCTCCCCTCAGTCTCTTTTGCTGGATCTTTGAGTCAGGCCTGCCAAACATTGACCCTATCCTGGGGCACCTTCTCCCTCCATACTATTTCATTTGGTCATGTCATCAGCTCCCATGGATTCAGTTATTTCTATCCTGATCATTCTCAAATGTGCTTATCCACCCCCAATCTCTGATGACCTCCGTCTTGCATCTCTAACTGCCTATTGGATATCTTGAACTGGATCTCCCAAAGACATCTTAAATTCAAATGTCCAAAACTGAGCTCATCCCCACCTTCCCCCCAACTTATTACTGTTGAGGACACCATCATTCTTTCACTCATGCACACTGACCACCATAGTGTCATCTTCAACTCTTCTCATCTCAAACCCCTTCTTCCCCCATTATTAATCTGTTATCAAATACTCACATTCTCTCCTTGTAACATCTCTCACATATTCCTCCTTTTCCCTGATACTGCTACAAGCGTAGGGCAAACCTATCATGAGTCACCTCATGCTTGGACTATTATAATTGCCTGCTGTTTGCTCTGCCTGCCACAGGGCCCCTCACTCCAGCCCATCTTCCACTCAACTGTCAAAGTAATCTTTCTAAAACGCAGGTCCAACACCCCCCACCCCCAATAAACTCCAGTGGCTCCCTGCCACCTCAAGAATAAATATAAGTTCCTTGGAAATTCAAAGCTTCCATAACCTGTTCCCTTCTTCCCCAACTTCCTAGTTTTCTTCCATATATCTTAAATGTCCCTCATTAACTCAGCATTTCCTTGCTTGGAATGCTCTCCCTCATTTTCACCTCCTTGTTTCCTTGTCTTCCTTTTTAAGTCCCTGCTCAAAAAACTTCTACAGAAACCTTTCCTGATCCCCTTAATTCTAATGTCTTTCCTCTATTGTTTCAAATTTATCCGATATATAGTTTCTTTGCACATAGATGTCTCCCATGAGGCTGAGTTCCTTGGGACCAAGGCCTGTCTTTTACTTTTGTATCCAGAGGGTTCAGCATAGTACCTGGTATGCAGTTGGTGCATAATGTTTATTAATTGGGGGAATCCAGGAGGACTTCTGAGAAGTCTTTTGAATTCAATTTTAAAGGATGAATGGATGGAGGCAGGGAGGAAGAAGGACTTCCAGGCATAGGGGTGAAGGAAAACAACATGAGCAGGCTGTAAGACTATGTGTAAAACAGAGTAAGAGCGCAGCATATGTGGATAATAGTGTATGAAATAATGCTTTTCAAGGAGAGAAGCAGGATTTGAATTCCAGGGAAAGGAGTTTAGTCAGTCAAGTAAGAAAGAACCATTGAATGGAATGGTGATATGATCAGGTTTAGGCATAAGAAAAAAATAAATGAATATTTGGGAGGTGTATATGTGTAGGGGGACAAGCGCTTATTAAGTAGCTACTATATGCCAGAAAAAATGCTAAGGAAGTTACAAATATGATCTTCATAACTGTGGAGGATATATGCTATTGATGAGGTTGATGAATCAGAGAACCAAAATATGATGAAGGGAAGTCTAGTTTTGGGGGCTCCCGGCATGGGAACCAAAAATATGATGAGGTTTAGGTTTTGGGGTTCCCTTTAGAAGGGAACCAAATGATCCCTAGATTTAGGGAACCAAAATGAGATTAGGGTTTCTGGTGGTCAGGGAGTTAAATGATAAGGTTTAGTGGCAGGTACGGAGTTCAGGGAACCAAATGGAGAGGTTTGGCTCCCCTGCACCCCCTTGGGATTCGGCACAAGGGTAGGGAGTTTGGGGAACTCCCTTCTGGCAGTGCAGAGGTTCTCTGTAAAGGAATTTACAGACCTGAAAACCTAGATAGATAAAAGAGGTTTATTATAGGGATTGGGAGTAAGGTTAGAAATCCTGACAGAGAGGCATAAAGTCTCATTAGGGAAATAGGGGAGGGTAAAGAGAGGTTGGCACTGGAAAAGAATATTCCAATGGACACAGGTTTCCTTGGCATCCCAAGCATAGCCTGACATGTTTAGAACCTCTGCAAAGAGAGGATTTTAGATTGGTTCTTTTATAACAGGAGCTTTGACTACAAGCTGAAGGGGGCTAGTGGGTGGAGTCCCAAGTTGGCTCATCTTCTAGCTGGGTTTCAGCTTGAGCTGGAATTTGAATAGAATTGAATAGAATAACAGAATGAAATTCTTTGTCTTGAAAGGAAGGGAACTTCAGCTGGGTCCCTCACTGAGGTAGATTTGAAGGAAATTTTCTCCTTCAAGGAGCTTTAGAGTTTCAGGTCCCTTCTTCACTATCATTATCCTTATTTTAAAACAGAGGTTTGTCCATGATCACATAGCTTGTGAGTGAGGCAATGGTGATAAGTCTGGTGTTCCTGGCTCCAGGGCCGATATTCTACCCCCACATCACTTTACAGAGGCCCTGGTGAGTAAGAATTGTTTTTTTTGTACTTGAGTTTCTGGCCCCTGGCACCATGCCTAGCATATAGTTGGCACTTAAATTAATATTTATTGATAGATTGTAACAATCTAGAGGGGTAGTAATGAGGGCCTATACTAAGTAAAAGAGATGACAATAGACCATAAAAAAATGTGAAAGTAGAATCGAGAGGGCTTGATAATGGCTAGATGTGGGAAGAGAGGGAGTAAAAAATAATTCTAATCTGGTGAATTGTTGGTGCCATTGACAGAAATAGTAAAAGGAAGAGCATGGTAAGTATGTGGTTAGATGGATTGGGGGCAGAGAGGTGATATATTGGATGGAATTCTGAATCTGAAGTCAGGAAGACTGATGTTCAAATCTGGCCTCATTCCCTTACTAGCTCTGTGACCCTGGCCAAAACACTTAATCCTGTTTGCCTTAGTTTTCTCATCTGTAAAACGAGCTAGAGAAATAAATGGTGAGGCACTCGGATAAGGTTTGTATCCCCTCGATTCCCGGTGGTGATGCTGTTGATGGCTATAAGACAGTTGTTAAAAATCAGCAAGTATCTGCGCCATCTCCATTTTACTAAGTAAAGTGGGTAAATGGCTTGCCTTGGGCCACACAGAAGAGGACTTCTTAAAAATTTCCTACTTGTGACCTTTTTTACCAGAGAAATTTCTTATATCAAGGGTGTATAATCAAACATTTACTGATAATAAATCATAATTTCACAACCTTCACATTCAGTTAGGTGACCCCATATTGGGTCATGATCCAGTTTAAGAAGCTTTGTTATAGAGAATAAATGTCTGAGATCAGAGTTGAACCCAGATTTCCTGATCCTAAGCCAAGCTTGAGTCCATTATTCTTGCTGCTTCTAAGTCACACAGAAGATCTAGAATTTAATCCAGTGCTTCTTGTCTACAAATTCTTTCTCATTGTAGTTGTTCAATGGTTTCCTTTGTGTCCGACCCTTCATCAGCTTATTTGAGATTTGTTGGCAGTCACAAATGTTTGATAATCATGCCTCATTTCCCCTTTTAAACTTCTAACTTCAGTTATTTGAGGTGGGGTGTGTGTCTTGAGAATGAAGGTACACAGAGCAGAAGTCCATGAGAAGTATCTGGACCTACTAAGTTTGAGAAGAAAACTTGTTATGACAGCATAGAGTCCAGTGGTTCTCAAACTTTTGTTTTCAGTTTCTTTATCTTATTAAAAATTATTGAGGATCTCTTCAAAGCGTTTTTGTTTACCTGGGTTATATTTATAGACATTTACCATATTGGACATAAAAACTATTTTTGAATTTGTAGACCCTCTAAAAGGGTTTCAGAGATCCCCAGGATTCTCTAGACCATATTTTGAGAACCACTGGCTCAAGGCACACAGGGATTAATGATAAGCTAGCATTTACAAAATGATCTACAGACATGATTTCATTTTATTTCACTGGGAAAGAAAGTTCTGATGTATAGGTAGTTAGACATTTCAAGGGGGCCAAATAAATGACCATTAGAGGCTTAATTTCATTTTTTCCTAAAAAACAAAAATAAAAACAAAAGAAAAAATACTACTCAGGCACACAGAAATAACTTTATTATAGAAAAAAGGCATCCTGATTATAGGATCTCATAAACACTGCAGGAAGTGAACAAGTGCAACATTAAAACTAAATACAAAATAAAACAGGGGAAACCAAACCAGAATCCCACCTGTTAATAGAAGATAGCATTTAAAGATAACACTTTCTTGGGGCCCATCCTAATCAGAGTATCTTGATCAGCAAAGTTAAATAATTAATTTTTATTTTTTTTAACACATGAAAAAAAAGGCTGGCCCTTGATATTAGGGCTGGGGAGAGAGGTGTCTGCCATATTTTTGCCAGTTCCTTTACTGATCTTCCCAGAGTTCTGGCCTGCTTTACTTTCTAACCTGGGACAATCTTTCCCTTTTAATGCAGCTTGATCCTTCTCTCCCCGTTACCACATTAGAATCTGACAGCATGCACACCTGACTGGCTGAGCCCAGCTCAGAACTCCTGGGCCTCAGCTTCTCTGAGTAGTGTTTGCCACCAATATCACTCCCCTCCAAAATTCTTGTTTCTGTGACATGATTTCTTTTAAGTAAAGGGCTCTACATTATACTTTTAAGGAATGGTTTGATTTAACTCCTATATTTCAATTTAGATTTGTTTGCTCATTCCTAATGGAGGATTCTAGATCAACATGCTAAGAATCCTATTTGTAAACTGTACCACATTCATTTAGGTCTCTTTCCATAGTGATTTGATACATCCACATCAGTCTACATTTCTGTCTTGAGTGAGGCTTAAAATAATTCTTACTGTTGCATATGAAAGTGTGGAATTCATTATTCCCAACTATCTTGGAGGGTTTAAATAAAAAATTCTCCCCAATTCTCTTCCCTCAGCAGGAATGAGAAATTCAATCACACATACGCAAACTACTCTCATCCTTTCTTCTTGTCAAAATGCAACCTGGTAGGATGAGACTTTTCAAACACTGAAGGACACTAACATGAGCCTGTGTGAGTCTTATGATCCCGTGATTAACTGAGAATGGAAGTGTTCACTATTATAAAATTTCTACCCCATTTACTCTTTCTTATTCTTGCTTCATCCCTATATTGAAAATATGCCCAAGCTTGTGATAACGTAATAACAAACAGAAGAGAACTATCATTTTTCTTTAAAATTCTCACCTTGGCCACCAAGGAAGAAAGATAGTCTGAGTGCAAATAAAACATCTTCTTTGGAAACAATCTGTCTTCAGGTATGATAAAACCTGACTAACTTATTTAGGCACTTAGAAAAGAAATAGAATCAGATTCTCCCCATTTATGCCAGGAAACAAAACACCTCTTCTCCAACCCCAGAGCCTAATATTGGGCTTAAAGAGATGCTCTGGAACCAACACCTCTCCATTTGCTATCTCTGACATTGCTATATAGCTTGGAAAGATTTAAAGAGAATTTTTTATGATGACTTTCCGCCCAGAGGATTGTTACTCTGACCCTGAGAATATCTTTTGATATCTCACAATTAACTTGATGAACCAGGGATTGCTACCGACAGTCATTAGCATTTAATCTAGTGACAAAAGAATACCACTTTCCTCACCCAAATGAACTCCCAGAGTTTCTCAACTATCAATCCCTCAACTATCCCCATCAGGGATACACTGAATAAATAACAAACAATAAGAAGAAACTACTATCTCTTGGAAGAACCTCTATCACAACATCAGTTTTCTCTCAGTTTATGCCAACTTGTTTTAGCTCCATGGACTAGATAATTGTGCATACCAATAACAATTAGGAAAATAATGAAGCTGGCCCAAGAAAGCTATCCTTCAAATAGCACTGACATCTTCCAATAGATGCAATAGTTGTACCTTTTAAAAAACACCAAAGTAGGAGTTCCATTTTGGAGTGTTTGCATTTTATATTAATAACATAAAAGCTAAATACTGAGCGGGGATAAACATGTACTTCAACAAGAAAATAAATCTTCATTAATGTCTTAAAATATACAAATAAAGACTGTAGAATCTGAATGGTCTTTGCAATGATGAGTTTGCCTATTCAGAAACACAATGAAAGCACCATTTTTGAGCATATCTTGATGTGAATTTAGTGCTAATGAGGTCAAAGTTGTAGATTTAATTCTAGGATGTGCCAATCAGTTCCATGCAGAGGAAACATGGTTCCTCACACAGGCTGTAGCTCTAATGATAACCAGCTGATTCACAAATGTATGCCATCAATTAAAAAAAAAAAAAAGGAGATGGAGAAGGGCACATGGATGGCTCAGAATCAATCACCTCCACTGGAAAAGCAATTCAGTGTCTATCCTTCCAATGGTGCCCCAATAATATCTTGAGAAGATGCATTTTGGATTTTGACATCACCAACCATCAATGTGTCACAAAAAGTAGTAAACATAGTTCTACTTAAGAACTCACTGGGTTCAGAAGAGTTACTCTTTTTCTCTGAGACAACTGCTGCTACAAAGTGTGCACACTTTGTATACTGTGTACAAAACTACTATTTTCTTGGCTTGGATTACAAAGTAATCGCAAATGAGAGGAGAGTACCTCGTCCTGTAGTGTCTTAAAGGAATTTAAAGGGTGTAAGAGTGTCAAAGTAACATGAATTTTAGAAACAGACTGTGAAGGGCTAAAATTATAGTCAACTTGGGACTATCATGGCAATAAATGCCAGAAAAGTAGCACAGATAACATACAACAACAGAAGATAACTCCTAACCATTTATATTTGGCTCTGGAATCCCATTTGGTTCCTAGTTACAAAGAGATATAAACAGTTAGATACTAATTAATGTGAATAAAGAATCTCCTGGAACGGCATCTATTCAAATTCACACGATTAGAAGTTAAAATAAAGTAAAATAGGGTCACTGGTTCCAGCCCAATGGAAATATGCAGTGTGAATTTAAATAATTCAATCATTTCAGGAGATTTATTATTTGCACAAATCTAGACTTAGCTGTACTTACAACACTGTGTCCTTCTCTATCTCCTGGGTCATATTCATAGTCTAAGACCCACTGTCCAAGTTGCACATCAGAGGAATTTGATCTAGGAGTGTGGTAGTTAGGGAAAGAAAGTAGGCTCTGGGTTAGCATGAGGTTAAGTCAACTGACTTTTTAAAAAAAATCAAGGTAATTTTCTCCACCCTGAGCCATTGAAGGTGACACTTGTATTAAAAAAAAAAAAAAACCCACAACAAACATTAATACTTTCTTCTCACCTGGCATCTTCTATTACCCTGAGTGAACAGGTGAGAGGCTACTTCCAAAATTGAATGTGCTGTTACTTCCCCACCCACACCAAGATCCAGAGGATAGAATCTGGATAATAAGACCATTTCAGTCACATCTCCAGAAGGCTGGAATGGATTTTGGTATGGGAGTGAGAGTCATCTAAAACTCATGAATAGGGTTGCAGAATTCAAGCCAGAGTCCAAATCCCTGATTGTTTTCCTTTACCTAGCACCAGGACAGGGCTATATCTACTGATTCCTGAGATCCTGGCCTTCTCCATCTCTGGTACTAAACTACAAAGGCATCCTAAAATTCTTTCATTTGAATAATGGAGGCCTCATAAACAAATTCCTGACCATATTTTGAGAGCCTCTAGCCATGGCCCCATTCATTCTAGCCACATCCCCTGAATTACAGGCAAAGACAATGGCTTGACTTGGGATTTCTGAATTTTTATTTTGACTGGGGAACGGGTGAACTATCAGGATGGTTTCATTCATCTTGATTTTCATTCCACAAAGCCCAATCAATTCAGATCCCCATATTTCAAAGTAAAAAGAGCATAAATCCTATTGCTATGCCATTTATACTTTATCAAAAGATAAGTAATGCTATGTTTTGTTGATTTAATTTTTTTTTAAAAAAGACAATGTAACTTAAACTCTTGAAGGATTATCTTCTGAAAACTCAAATGTTTTGTAAACAAGGCCTCATTCCTCCTAGATGAGCTGAATTCTGGGTGCGTTCTTTAGCAGTCTTCCATGGGTACTATGTAGCAGAATGGGATGGTGGTCTGGTCCCCTTGCAACTGAAGAAGCTGCCCCCCCCCCAAATTGAAGTGTGTACCTGGCAAGGAAAAGGGAGAAAAAGAATGGAAAGGAGGGAAGGAAATGTTTCGCTATTTGAGGAAATGGGATTTTTTAACTTCCTTATCAGCTTTCTCAAGTTATTCCAGGACAGCACCAATCCTGAGGAGCTTCCCATGTGCCCAGGATCACTACAGAATATTTGGTGATTCAGTGGTCAATACTCATTATTAATTTCCTCTTAGGGGGCATCAGCTTGCTTCAAAGAATACAGCTTAATATTATTGGTGACATGGGGAAGAGTTAGGGAGAAAGTATGTCTCATGTTCAGGGCGAGACAAACTCTGAGTGCATCCCAGGAAGAAAAGGACTTTATAGACGTGGTTGGATGAATGGCTGGCCCTAATCCAGAAAGTCATTAGGGGCCATCTGGGATAGGGGAGCATTTAACCGATCCAGTTCATCCACTTGTGGAGGGTGGTGCATCAGGTTCTCCTGATCTTCAGAGACATCCTCCTCAGCTGCCACTAGGTTGGTGAGAGATTTGCTTCGGACACATTGAAAATCAACATGACGGCTCTTTCCCTCCTCCTTTTCCCAAGACATCTGGATAAAAGGGCGTTGCACATAGTTGTATATGACTTCTGACCGGCCACCTGGTCTCCTCTTAATTTTTTCTTTACAAGTGGGATAACCTGAAAGAGAGATGCAGGATTCCTCATAGGCTTGGCCATTGTTCTCCCTAGTATCTCTATCCTCCCCTTATGCTCCACCTCAGACAGCCTCACGTCCACCCTGACTCACAGGGAAGCAGGGTTCTTAGACTGGCTGGACTCCCTCTCCCACCACCGCATTTCTCCTTAATCTTCCTGATTCAGTCATTTGGTTTAAAATGAAGGTTGCACCTACTTGCTCAAATGAATGTTCCATGAGTGAAAAATCTAGATACCTAAAGGTCTTGCTTCTAATTTACATTTTAAATAGAATGCTTTTACTGTTTACAAAGCAAGTTGTTTTTTTTTTTTTAAAGTATCAGGATAGTACCAGAAAGAATGCTGGATTTTGAATCATGGAATCTGAATTTGAATCCTTACAACAAACTTCTGGGATAAGTAATGCAACCGTTATCTAGCCCAGATGTAGGAAATTCGCTCATCTCTTTCTTCATATGTAAAGTACTTTGCAAACCTTCAAGTGCTACATTAATACTATTTATTATTACTCTGGGAAGGTTATCTGTTTTTAGCTATTTTAAAGCACACACAAAATGGGGGGGAGGGGAAGAAAATGGAAATTTTGGCAAGAGAAAAAACTTAACTACTAAGACATTATTTATGAAAATGCTTTTATGTATGATCTCTTTGAGTTACATGGTAGTATGTATGAAGTTAAAGTATTAAGTCAGAATCACAAGAGAATTTTGTTTTTCTTACCTTCAATACCAATTCTGATATTTTTTAGTCCTCGTTCCTTCAATACAGTTTTTGCAACATCTCGATTCTCAATGTATTTGAAGAACCTGTAGAGTTTGGAGCTATAAAGAACTAGAGAGAGAAAACCAGGGGTTAATCATGGGGAAGTGAGGCTTCTCGGAACATCCTTCCTATCCTGTTCCCATTAAATGCTGAGATTACAGAGACTTGGGTATCTGTCAGGTCTCTCTTGATAGCCTCTTGATCTCTCTATTTTATATGACTATGAATTATGAAATACCATATCTCCAAGTGAGAGAAATGGCAGGTGACCTAAAAGTCAATGAAAAAGACAGATGGTAGGGATCAGTAGATCGTATTATATTACCAGTATGACTTGCATGCAATTATTTGGATATGATTAAATAACAATAGTGATATGGAAAACAGAAAGAACATGCATGTCTGGAAAGGAGGCAAGTTTGTCATAGAGCAAGGGATAACAGAGGCAGTCTCAGTGCTTTCCACAGAACCTGTTTTTTTTTTTTAATTTTATTGATTTTTAAAAAAATAATTCTCCAAGTATTCACCCCAATTCTCACACAGCTATCCTATTTAGCAAATATTTATTTCTATTAAATTGTATTTTATTTTTTCCAATTACATGAAAAGACAATTTTAACATTTATTTTTATTTAAATTTTCAATAGTATTTTATTTTCCCAAATATATGTAAAGATAGTTTTCAACATTCATTTTTATAATTTTTCCCTCCCTTCGTTACTGCTTCCCTCTCCAAGACAGCAAGTGATTTGATACAGAATGTTATTTTCATATATTCCTACATATTATAATTATTCCTTAAGTACCAGCCAGTGAGATATAAACTCTGTAAAGTCAATCTCAACCCTGCACCTTCCCCTGAGCCTAATACAATATTCTGTACATAGTAGTTAATGATTGAACTAAACTGACTATAAGAAACTTCCTAATAATAAAAGTTACCCCAAAGTAACAAAGTCCTAAGAGGGCTGCCTCTGGAGATGACACTTTGTTATTGGAAATATTTAAGTAGGGGCTGGATTACCAATTAGAAATGATATTGCACCTATATGGCGCAGCAGATAAGAGTACCAAATTTAGAGACAGAAAGACCTAGATATTTATGATTCTGGGCAAATTAACCTCTCAGCCTCAATTCCTCATGTGGAAATTGGGCAAAGAGAAGCTCCCTCAAGTATCTCAAAGTGAAATAAATAATGTATATAATGTACTTTGTAAACCTTTTATTTTTTTATTTAAATACTCTCTCTCTCTAGCCTATTCTCAATCCACTGAAGAGACAAGAAATGAGGATATGATAATCATTATATTTATAAAGTCATTTTGCAAACCTTTTAAAAGCATTATGTAGATGCTACGTGGCACAGTAGATAGAATGCAAGGCCTAGAGTCAGGATGACTCATTTTTGTGAATTCAAATCTGGCCACTTACTAGCTGTGTGACCTTGAACAAGTCACTTAACCCTATTTGCCTCAGTTTCTTCATTTGTTAAATGAAATGGAGAAAAAAGTGGCAAACACTCCAATATTTTTGCCAAGAAAACCCCAAATGGAATCATGAAGAGTTAGATAAGACTGAACAACAAAAAATCATTTTTATTCTTAGAATTATAATAAGAATTCTTATGACTATGTAGTATTATGATTATGGGTATGTGAACTAGCAGGCCTATATGGTCTCTGATAACCTTAAAATTCTAAATTATGGGATCATGAAATAATCCAGGAAGAAAATAACACTATTATCAATATTAGTACCATATATGTACAATGGATCTAACATCTTCTTGGTAATATTCTAAGTACCACAAAAGAAATAGAGATCCTCCAGCCAGCATTCATTATATAGTCAACTGAACAAATTAGGTAAAATATTGTGTTTGGGTCTGATTTCTGGTTCACAGGTTGGCTGGGTTCAAATTTCTGCTGTTAGTATTTTATGACTATCCTAAACTAGTTTAATTCATCCTCCTGACCTTCAGGCATTCTTATAATATATGCAGAGCTCCTTATTCAGTGCCATCTCAACCAAATCATCCAACATTATTTTAAAGATATAGAAAAAATAACAAAATTCACCTGAAAGAACAAAAGGCCAAGAATATCAAGGGAATCCATGAAATAAAATTTGAAGGACAGTGCCCTATTTATACCAGATTTCAATCTGAATGATAAAAGTGGTAATTATTTTTTTAAAAATCTGATCTTGTTTAAGAAATAGAGTGATGAATCAGTGGAATAGATTAAGTGTACAATATGTTGTAATAAATGACAATAGTAATTTAGTGTTTGATAAACCCACAGATCCAAGCTTTTGGGACTAAACTTTGCAAGCTGATAAAAACTGCTGGGAAAAGTGAAAAACAATATGGCAGAAACAAGGTATATACCAAGATACAATCAAAATGGGTATATGATTTAGACCTAAAAAAAAAAATTTAGACCATAAGCAAATTCCTTCCTAGGAATGGTTTACCTCACCAATAAGGACGCCTATGGATAAGGGAAGAATTTAGGATTAATCACGATATAGAGAGCATTACTAAATATCAGGGGTCCTCAAACTTTTTAAATAGGGGGCCAGTTCACTGTCCCTCAGACTGTTGGAGGGCCGGACTATAGTAAAAACAAAAACTTTGTTTTGTGGGCCTTTAAATAAAGAAACTTCATAGCCCTGGGTGAAGGGGATAAACGTCCTCAGCTGCTGCATCTGGCCCGTGGGCCATAGTTTGAGGACCCCTGCTAAATATAAAATGAGGAAAAACTATGAATTTCTTAATCTCTGAAATACAATGATCCAAGACAACCCCAAAGGACTTGTGATAGAAAATGCTGCCTCTAGAGAAATACTGATGGCATCTGAATATACACTGAAATATATTATTTTTCTTTCTTTTTCTTTCCCTCCCTTCCTTCCTTCTCTTTCTTTTTTTTTTTCTTGTACAACATAAGTAATATGGAAACCATTTATATGTACAATTTATATCAGATTACTTAGCATCTGGGGGGGGTAGCAAGGAAGGGAGAATACATAATTTGGAACTGAAACCTACCAAAAATACACAATAAATTTTTTAAATTGTCTATTTATATAATTATGTTTATGTTTAAATTATGTTTAAAATGGAAAAAGAAAATATATGCAGAGCTCCTACTTTGAGAATATTCCTCCCCCATGGGCGGAGGGTGGTCCTCATCCCAGTCTACGGAGTCCTCATCAGTCAGCACAACAATGTGGCATTCCCGCTCTCCTTTCTTGGCACTGCCCACCATGATGGGTAAGATCAGCTCCTCGAGGTAGTGATCAAACTGCTTGTGAGCTCCATCATTGGAAAGCTCATGCAACAAAGCACCTGAGGGGAGAAAATGAACATTCAAATCCTCTTTTGCAATCAATACAGCCTTGGGCACAGTATATGGCACATTATAGACACTAAATATTTACTGACTGTCTCCTCACATTTCTATAAGGAAACAGGCCATAGAATAGGAACTAGCTTCATTTTCTAGAGTGATAGTAGCATCTGCCTCACAGAGTGAAGCTATTATCTCACAAATGAGATAGTTAATATGTATAATGTACTTTGTAAACCATTTATATCTTAATTTTTAAACATTTTCTTTTTCAAGTACAATCACACATCCATTTCCATGTAATTAGAATATGATACTCATTATCCACATAAAGTCATTTTGCAAATCTTTTTATTTTTTTTAAAATTTAATAGCCTTTTATTTACAGGTTATATGCATGGGTAACTTTACAGCATTAACAATTGCCAAACCTCTTGTTCCAATTTTTCACCTCTTACCCCCCCCCCCCACCTCTCCCCTAGATGGCAGGATGACCAGTAAATGTTAAATATATTAAAATATAAATTAGATACACAATAAGTATATATGACCAAACCATTATTTTTTGCAAATCTTTTTAAAGGGCTACATTAATGTTTTTAATTCCTCTCCTCCTTCCTTGTCTTCTCCTACCCCTTCCCCTTTCCTCTTTTCCTTCTTCTTCTATATTAGAAGTGATTGAGAAGTAAGTGAGAACAGGAGGCAAGGAATATAAACAACTTTTTCTTAGAGGAGTTTGTGATGAGGGAGACTGAGCATGTTTGTAGACAGTAGGGAACAAGTTAGCAAATAGGGAAGAAGATGAGAGAGAATGCAGATGAAAATGCTGGCACTTTGGCAAAATAGATTGAAGAAGAAAGGATTTAAGGGCTGCCCTTGGCAAGGGGAAGGGTCACTTTTTTTTTATCAAATACTGGAGTTGAGAAGAGAATGGGGGGTGTTGTCAAAGGATTCTGAGCTACAGAGACAGCAAGAAGGAATGCATGGTCAATGGCTTTCATTTTCTCAGTAAAATAAAAAAGCAGGGTTTCTGCTAATAATAATAAAATTCATGTAGAAATTTAAAGTATCATTTCATTTTATGGCCCTACAACCCTGGGAGGTAGGCACTATTATTAGCCCTATTTTACAGATAAACAAAATTGTGGCCTTTTGGTGACTTGCCCAGGATTATACAGCTAGTGAAAGGCAAAAACTGTACTCAGATCTTCCTGATTGTAAGTTCAATATTCTACCCACTTTGTCACTTAGTTGCCATCTTAGATGTTGGATTTTGTATGGGTTTAGGAGCTGAGACAATCTGAATAAAAGATAAATAAGTAATTATAATAGGTAGCATTTATACAGTACTTTTTGGTTCATTTCTTTTGATTCTTACAACAACTTTGGGAAATAAGTGATATTATTCTTTCCATTTTGCTTTTAAGGAAACAGAGGCAGGCAGAAATTTTGTGACTTGCCCAAGATCACATTGTTAGGAGGTGTCTGAAGCTAGACTGGAATAGGAGTCTTCCATATCCCGAATACAACAAGCTTTTTACCATACCACCTACTTGCTAAAAGAGAAAAGAGGTAGAGAAGTGGAGGGACAGAAGAGAACATTTGGAATTGCTGTGGGGAATTAGGCAGAGGAACAATTAGGAAAGGATAAGAACACTGCCGTGCTGTATTAAGGGACCAATTGAGATGAGCTAACAAATATGGCTGAGTTAACAAAAACTGGTTCCACCAATATGGTTGTATGACTTTCAGCACGACACGAGTATGACTGAAGGAAATAGTGGGAGTAATCTATGCAAAAGTCCAGTCTAAAGATCACCTGGTTACTCAACACCCTCTGGGAATCATTTCATTAATGGTCCCTCTGGAAAATGGTACCAACCCTCATTTCAGGGGAAAGAATCCCCAGGAGTAGATACCCAAGGGAAGAGTCAAATGAAATGTGGAGAAATGAAGAGACTTCCCTAGGGTCAGTACCAAACCAGCAGAAAATTAAGAGTTCTAAGGGCCTTTCCATCAATATCATATGTATGCTTCTCCTCCATATTAATAAGATTAATTAGCTTCATATATGATATACTTGACCCCCTTCCTACTCCATCCCAAACAATTTCAACTTGTAAGTCCCTTCTCTCCTACCATCCTACTGCAGTTTTCATTTCTAATGTAACCAATTAAGGAAATATTAGCAAATCCTGACAACACTTTATAGAAGGCATAAATTATCTTCTTTTTATGGCTAGATAGTCCAGAGGTGAGGTCACATCTTGATTCATTGTTTTCAAACTTCCTGGCTCTTGTTTATTCTAATACCCCACAATAACTTATTGAGTGATAAAACAAACCGTTGTGGGAATCTGCCAACACAGAGTTTGATATGGAAGACTCAGTCCATTTCAAGTAAGAACAAAGTAATCTTAATTGGTAATTGGCAGATAGACAGGTACATGGCAAAGTAGATGACTACTAGACTTGGATCTGGAAGACCTAGATTCAAAGCTTAACTCTATTCTTTATGATCTCTATAAGCAGCTAAATGATGCAATGAAGAGAGAACTGGATTTAGAGTTGGAAAGATCTGAGTTCATCCTTAATCTAGTCCATGGATCACTTGGCATTCACTCTTACATACCAACTTCTAACTACTCAAATTGAGCCTCAAACACTTATTAGCTATATCCCAGACAAGACATTTAACTTCTGCATTAGGTTATTTTGAGGATCAAATTAGATAATATTAATAAAGTGCTGAGTAGAGTGCCCAGCCCATTGCTGTTGAGGTTCAGTCATTTCAATCACGCCTGATTCTTCATGACTCCATTTGGGTTTTTTTTTTGGCAAAGATAATGGATTGGTTTGCTGTTTCCTCCTTTAGGTCATTTTCCAGATAGGCAAAAGAGAACTTAAGTGACTTGACCAGGCTCACACACATAGTGTCTGAGGCTAGATTTGAACTTAGAAAGATGAATCTTCCTAACTTCAGGCTCAGTGCTCTATCCAACGCACCACCTAACTACCCTGTATAAATCCTAGCTAGCTAATAATTTCTTTGTTACTTACTCAGATCTTGACATTTGATGGTATTGAAGTCAAAGTTAATACAGAGATAGTCACAGGTGTCTCTAAGGTCAGGGATGGAAATTCCATCAGGACAGTTAATGATTCCAGTTTTATAATAATCCTGAAAACAGATGGGAGGAAATGTAGTCATAGAAAATAAGAAATAATCCATTTTTTCCCAATTCATACCCAAATCAATAACTTAGATTAGGTAATGCTTAAATGGATTTATAAAGTGGAAAAATTGCAAAAGGGCTTCCTGTTGGCCTGGCTGTTTAATCAGGTTGGGGAGAGGGGACACATAGACCAAGAGGGCTGAAAGTGAGGATAAAAAACTCTAAGATGAATCTTGAACTGAAACCTTATAGGATTACTACTGAACTGGACTGAAGTAGGCCCTCATAGGGGTCAACCCAGCAGTTTCTGAGAAGGAAGAAACAGGGCAGGTTCCTTACCAGCACTGTTCGAAACACAGTAGCACTGATCCCTTCAGCAATTTCAAATTCTCCTTTTTCATTGGGCCGGGTAAAATTATATTCTCTTCCTGGTCCAAACATCCTAAAAGACAACATTATTAATGTTCCCAGTATCGCAAAGATGATCCCTTTCTTCTTTACTCCATTCTCTGACCCCATTATCCCCTAGCCAGACATCAGGGAGCTCCAGGTTAGTCTTTCGGAGAACAAGGGGAAAGAACTGACATACCATGGCTAAGGACTAATTGCTTCAAAAGCCTGGCTTATGAAGACGAAGGGAGTGATAGGAATGAACCAGCATGGGGGTAGCCCCAGGAAATGACATACGCAGAGAGAGAAATTCTTCAGAGTATGAAGTTTACCTTCTCTGTCCTGGATTCTACAAAAAAACCTAGTGCCCCTGTGCAGTAACTCAGGCCTTGCTCTATAGCAAGCCCTGCTTAACATATTCTATGGTCTTAATCTTTCCTTCTATGTCTGGCAAAATTTACATGTCTCATGCCTTTTTCTAAGGGGTCCTGTTCTCTACTTTTCTAAGGAGGCAAATGACTAATGTAATCAAAGGATCATCATGATTTAGAACTAGAGAGAACACCCTGGACAATTTATAGCATTTATATAGTGTTTTAAAATTTGCCTAAGGCTTTACAGGTAGATGCTATTATTATCCCCATTTTACAGAGGAGAAAACTGAGGCAGACAGAGATTAAATGACTTGCCCAGGGTCACAAAATTAGCAAGTTTCTGAGGCTGGATATGAACTTGGGTCTGTCCAATTTAAAATTCAATCCTTTTATTTTATGGAGGAGGAAACTGAGGGACAGAGAGGTGACATGATCCAATCATAAGACCATAGTACATAGAACAATGGATCTGGGGTCAGGAAGAACTGAGTTCAAATATGACCTCACTAGCTTTTGACCCTGGGCACATCACTCTACCCTGATTGCCTCAGTTTCTTCATCTGTAAAATGAGCAGGAGAAAGAAATGGCAAACCCCTCTGGTATTTCTGCCAGGAAACCCCCAAATGGAGTCACAACACATCAGATACAATTGATTGAATAACAAAACCATTATCTCTAAGTTAATTTGCTCTTTTCATAATATTGCTGTTGTATTAAAGAGAGTTACCAATTTGGGGGTTGGGAACCCCAAAGAATGACTTTGTGTAAATTCCGGGTCAGGTAGTGCCAGGGTAAGGCAGGGGAAGACATAGTTGGCAAGCAGATGGGCAGGCAGGGGCCAGCAATGGCAAAAATTGCATGGCTGAACTTGGACCAGCCTTGTTCTCTATATGATCTCAGAGAGATCCAGGAACAGCAGGGAAGCCTGGTCATTCGCTTACATCTTTCCTCCTGCCCCTGTTGCTTCCTCTCAGGTACCTCAAATATTCCCTTTCTATTATTTCCATGATACTTCTCGGCATGGGCTGGGAGAGCTGGGGACACAAATTCTAAGTACAGAGAGGATGAGCTGGTCCCATTTGTTCCTTTCCCTTAATTCATAAATCATAGCCATCTCCCACCAATCACGCAGAAGGGAGTGGCGTGATCTAGTTGTTACAAGTGGTTAGCATTCATGCCCAGGCAGGCTGCATTTTAAAGGTCAGAAATAACACGATCCCTGAATCATACGCTTTCCAGATCACTGCCCTGTGCACCAGGACTTCATCCCCCCTTCGATGTTTTCTAAGAATGCTGGTAGGGCTCTCCTGGAAAGCTCTTGAAGGAGTCCAGCTGAGGCCCTCATTAGAATGGGAATAACGCCAGACCTTCTCCCTGTGGTTCTTTCAGGTGTTTTTTTCCCAATGAATTTGGTAGCATTAGCATGTGTATATGTGTGTGTGTGTGTGTGTGTGTGTGTGTGTGTGTGTATGTGTGTCTAAGGATGAATTTGAACTTGGATCTTCTCAACTCCAGGTCTAGCATGCTATCCACTGTGCCATCTAGTTGTCAGTGAAATTTGCTGTTCAGTCATTGTTTCCAACTGGGGTTTTCTTGGCAAAGATGCCAGAGTGGTTAGCCATATCTTTTTCCAATTCATTTTACAGATGAGGAAACTGAGGCAAACTCAACTGAGGGTGAGTGAGTGTCTGAAGCTAGATTGGAACTCAGAAAAGTGAGTTTTCCTGACTCCAGGGACACACTATATCACTAAGCTGCCTCAGATCCTCATATATAAGTATATATTACTCCTCTGCTCAAAAATATCTTCGGTGACTCCATCTAACTTACAAAGTAAAGCTAGGAAGCACAGTAGATAACATGCTAGACCTGGAATTGATCCAGGTTCAAATTCAGCCTCAGACACATTTGTACATACCTATATGTTTACTTTACATACATGCGTACATGTTATGTGACCTAATTCAAAGACATGTCGAGATAGAACCATTCCTGTGTAGGGCTAAGATATAAGGATGTCAGAAGAACTATATGGCCACTTTGTCAAGAGGAGCTATTAGCAGGAAAACTGGAGTCCCTGAGGATTCTGGCCATAGATAAGAAGAAAAGGAAGTCCATAAATCAGCTGCAAATTCTTCCACAATTTGACACCCTCCTCATTTTTTCAGCCTTACCTCATATTACTCTTCTCATGTATTCTATACTCTATTAGACAGCTCCCCTTCCCTTGCACCTCTCCTCCAAGTATGCCTTGTGTGTTCATGGCTTTATGTACGTTGTTTTTCATATCTGGAATAAACTCCTTTCTCTCAGAGAGTTTTGGAATTCCTACCCTACGCCCAGACTCTCCTAATTGACAAGTGCATTAGTGCAAACCGACATGGCCCCCAACTTGTTTCTCATCCCACCTAAGTCATTTCCTTGCCATCTGCTCTATCATCTTTCCCACCTGTTCCTCCAATCAATACTGCCATTGCTACTGGAAATATAGTGTCAATCAACTCATCTTGATTCCAGTCGACATTCCTACAATTTCCCCAACCAAATCACCATTTCCCTATTTATGTTATATGCCTTGATTAGTGTAAGTCAGTCAATGACTCAATCATCTCATCCCCACCTAAAGTAGCTAGCTTAATCAGATGAGAACACCTCTATTGAATCCATAGAGGTTATGGACAGACTGAGTTTATATTCTTCAGGAAGTTGCTGCAAGCCACTGATAAAATGCAGGAATGCCCCGCAAAGGACTCAGTCAAGTCCTGTGTGTCTTGTAAAACAAGATGTTTAGAACCCAAACATTTCAATTTTTAGTGTCACTAGAAGAAGGTAATTCTAGCCAAGCCACCGATAAGAAATTGCCTCAAGGGATAATGATGAAAGTCTGTCTTCCCACTTCTCTTTCTCCCAAATTTGAAACTTTCAAAAGGTCAAAGGATTTAGACTCATTAGTGTCCTAAGCAACATACCAGGAACATCAGTGACTAATGGCAGTGTATGTGTTGCATTGGGAACAGAGGACAAACTAGACAGTCAAGAAAGGAAGCTTCAGATCTTTGCAGGGAGCCCAGCAAACAATTACTCCACATCTAAGGAGAGCCTGAGGATTCTGGCAAAAGAATGAGGAACTGTGAATTATCTCTTGCCAATATGGACCAAACTTAAATTCACTTCCCCTTGGTTTTTATATGTACTTGTGGGAGAATGCCATAGACTTTGGAGGGGAATGTTTTATACCAACTGTTCTTAATAAACCAACTTAGTTAATGCCCATTTCTAAAAATGAACTAAATCTGGCTAATTCATATCAATGGATGAATAATGCAAGAAGCACACTGGTGGGGACTTGTGAGCTTCAATATTAGAAAGACATCTTCCCAAAACCCAAAGGTCCCATAAAACCCTGAAGAGAGATGAGGCAGGCTTATTTTCAGAACCCAGCCCAGGGAAAGTGCATGTTAGGGAGAATAGCTCCAGAGTAAATGCTACATTAAAATATAAACTCCATGAGGATAAAAGGCTACCCTCAATTTTGTAATGTGCCCTTCTTCCATCCCAGTATTCAGTACAGGGCTTCATACATAATAAATATCTGATAAATGCTTGGTGTGTTTTTTTTTCCCCCATGAATACATTCTTGGCTATTCTTCCCCATCTTTTAAAGCTTAATTTACCAACAATTCACCTTCACCAACAATTATCTTCCCAGTTCTCTAGTGGGTAAAAACCTTTTTTCTCAGACTTCTCACAGCACTTTGTTAGATTATATGCTTCTAATAAACTGCACTAAGATGGGATCTAATCATTCTATCACCCCTGAGTACAGTGCAGTGTTCTGCATACAGAATGGGTCAATAAAAACACCACATTCTAGAGAGATATTAGTTGTCTATAGGAAGATAATTCTCTTGATCATGTAGGACATGAGCTCTGAATCATTTTTTTTTTAAATAATAAGGGTCTTATTCCCTTATCCATTCTTACTCTTTAAAAAATCACAGATTTATAGAATTTTCAAGCTGAAAGAGTTCACAGGATCTAATTTCTTCATTCACAGATGAGGAAACTTGGGTTAAGACAAGCCTTGGAAATGGCTTTTTCTAAGATTACACTGCTAATAAGAGCCAGAATAAAAAGCTAGGGGAACTCTAATCCTGAGTCAATGTCTTCTTATTAATTAATTCTACTTAGTCTTTGTTTCAATAAAATGGCACATTTTAAGTCAGTTGGCTAGAATTATGAGTAAACTAAACAATCGATATTACTAAGTGCCTAATAATGTGCTTGGTACTATGCTAAGCACTAGGGATACAAAAAGAGGCAAAAATAAGTCTCTGTCCTTAAAGAATTCACAATCTAATAGGGAAGAAAACCCCCCAGGACCATTATTTCCCCAACAAAAAGATTCTAACCCATTAAACTAGTCAGCCATTTTACCAATAAACTTTATTCTCTCCTTCATCTAAATCTAATCCAGTCCTAGACTCACAGTGTTACTGGCAGATGTCACATTCACACTAGGGCTGTACCATCAATAGTATGTTTTGGTAATACTTTCATTGGCATATATTCTTTAAATGTTGGAATGCTTTGTGGTATGCACTGTACCAATGAAGAACACATTTTAGCCAACACTGAGAGGGAGTAACTTGAACCTAAAGAAATGTTTTTATATTCTAGCTTTGTTCTGTTTCAAAAGTTTGAGGAAATATTTAAATTTGCTCCATGTTTAAACTGATTCATTTATTAAAACAAAAAATAATATCTGGGTTCAGTTTACAAAAAAATTATCAATCACCTATTATATTAGCTGACAGAGGAGACACAAAATTTAGATGAGACATAGAGACACAATAATAGTTTAGCTACTAAAGTTAAGCATGTAACTGCATTAGGATTTGTGAGATATCCTATATAGCAACATCAAAGAGATAATCTGTAGTTTTAAATATAATATAAACTTTTGGGATGTCGTGTATAAGAACAATAACACAGTATAAACATGTTGTGATTGTGCATGAACTTAAAAACTTTTCTTTGCCATTGGGGAGACACACTTGTTATTTTTCTAGTCGTGGAACTGAATCAAAGCAGTGCCAGTCACATCATCACTCAATTCTTGTGACCAAAGGCACCTGTTTATTTACAAGACCCACTGTCCAGGACTGGGATTATCACTTACAATTGCAACATGTTATAATAAAAAGTATACAGAATGAGAGGACCTCTGTTCTAATCCTGGCTCTGATATGGATTAAGGGTGGCTTTTGGAGAATTACTTCTTTTCTCTAGATCTGTTGATTCATTTATAAAATCAAAACACTGAATTTGGTAATCTCTAAATTTGCTTTTAGCACTAAAGCTTCTTTTTCCCCCCTTCATAATCTAGGAATTATATTTAATAATGAAATGCACAAAAAAATAGTACTGAAATCTTGGGCAATTTTGAAAATGAAATATTCCAACTTAGACCAGAATTCTCAAAAGTAATTTTTTAGTTTAACATCATGAATCCAATTAACAAATCTGTTGCCTCAAAATAATTCAGGTGTTTAGCACTAAATCTTCTAATGCTTTGTTATAGTTCTTAGCTTTTCTGAATTTTAGGTCCTTTTTGCATTGGAAAAAACATATTCTGAGTATATTATTTTCAAAAGCATAAAATACACAGAATAACAGAGAAAACCAACTACATTAAATATGGTTATCAAGATGTTTAAAAAAGTTCATAGGTACTCTAACCATTAAAGCTAACCAGACCCCAAAATTATGATTATAACAGAAAACAGAGAACTAAGGCAGGAGTGGGGAAATTTTTTCTAAATTTTTTTTTCAGTTAGCCAAAGAATGTAGTACAGAGGAGAATATCAATGAAAAAAGAAAAAAAGTTATTTCTTTAAGAGGTAACGTTGGGGGTGGGATTATATCTAGAAAAGGATGTGGTGTAAAAATGTGAAAATTTTAAAAAGTAAGATAAAAGATGTAATGTAAGAGAGCAAACAGGGAAGGGGACAAATCTATAGGGAGTGTTCTTTAAAAGGACAAATAGCACATGATTTATTAACAAAGTTAACAGATAATAAAGGAACCCTAAATGAAGCCAACAAAACAGCAGGTGGTAGAAACTCAATTTCACATAACTTGGCAGCTTAGAAAATGACAGGGTAGACTGACCAGTGCTGAGAAGCAGTGGTCTGGCTGGGCAAACCACCTCCTTTAGAAGCTGATCATTTTTCTAGATTAAAATGTGATTGTTTACTTAGAAACCATAGGGCTTTCTCAGAAAGAGAAATCTCATCTTTGTCACTTGATTCGGGTTGTTGCATGTCAAATGACATTCTAGGAATTTCAAGGGACGCTTTTCTGGGATTGTGTTATGTGCCTCTCACTGTCTCTGTCTGTATCTCTGATTCTCTCTCAATCTCTCTGTGTCTGTCTCTCTCTGTCTCTGTGTATGTGTGTCTGTTTGTAAAGTTCCAGATTGAACTCATCTTCCCCTCTCCCCACCCAGCCCTTCCTTTTCCCTAACTTTCCTGTTACTAAGAAGGACACCACCATCCCCCCAGCTATCCAGGCTCACAATCTTGTTGTCATCCTCAACTCCTCACTATCTCTCATCCCCATATTCAACCTATTGCCAACTCCTGTCTATACTCCCTTCTTTTCTCTGACAGTATCACCAGCATAGACTGTTGCCATAGCCTGCTTGCCTTATTTCAGTTATACTCCACTCAACTTTCAAAATGATCTTCCTAACAAATAGGTTTAACCATGTCACTATCCTATTTAATAAATTCCAGCAGTTCCCTAGGATCAAATATAAAATTCTTTGGCTGGCTTTTAAAACCCTTCTGAATCTGCCCTTTTCCTACCCTTCCAGGCCTTCACTGCTTTTTCCTCCAAAAAGACCTTCCAATTCCCCCTCTGGACATTTTCACTGTCTTTTCCACAAATCTCATCTCAATCTTGTATCTCCCCTGGCTTCCTTCAGGTCTTAGTTAAAATCTTACTTTTTGCAAGAAGCCATTCCCAGTTTTCTTTAATGCTAGTGCCTCCCTCTGCCCCGAAGAATATCTACAACTTATTCTGCATAAATCTTGTTTACAGTTATTTGCATGTGAAATTGTGAGCTTCCTGAAGGTAGAGCCTATTTTTGCCTTTCTTATTATCCCCAGTGCTCAGCACAGCAGCTGCCCCCATAGTAGGTGCTTAGTAAATCACTGCTGACTTGACTTCTTGGAGTTGTTGTTTCACTCTCCCTTTTTCAGTTAAACAGCATGAAGCCACGAGCTATACTGACTATTCCAGCACCTGACCCGCAGAATTCAGGGGCTACCTCTTCCTTACACATCCTCCTTGCATATACCACTGGACCACAGACAAGTTGGCCATCTTTGACTGTGAAGCAACTAAACATGGGAGGCAAGGAGGAGGGGTAGTAGGAGAAGTGCTGGAGTTGTAAAATATTACGGTCTGAATATTGGCATTTTTCCTAACTACCCTGGATAAATCACTTAACATAAATCACTTAACTTTAAATAATTTAACCTCTGTAGATTTCAGTTTCCTCCTCTGTAAAGCAAAAAGGTTAGACTTCATGACTGCCAAAGTCCCTTTTAGTTCTAAATCTATGATCCCATGAAGATCAAATTCCCTACTGAAGAAGAGATTGGATGGGGATAGAGAATAAGCCTTAGTGTTTCTGGACTATTTTCTACCATTATAACTATATTTTATTTTCCTTTTAGGGAATTTCTTCAATGACACAGGTTTTGTGTATGGGCAGAAAAACCCCCTCCATGCCTGTACACATATAGCACGTAATACATACTCATAACACATGGCAACACACAATACACAGAACCAGTCTGTTACAGAGGAATTTGGGGGGGGGGGGGAAGGCAATTGGGCTTAACTGACTTGCTCAGGGTCACATAGCTAGGAAGTGTTAGTTATCTGAGGCTGAATTTGAACTCAGGTCCCCCTCATTTCAGGGTTTATGTTCTATCTACTGTGCCATTTAGCTGTCCCAGATAAATAATTTTTCAAAAAGACTGGTATTAATTTTTTTCTAGTCTCTTTAAGGCAAGTAAGTGTCTAACTATTTCTACAGACAGACTAAATAATAGCTATGACCAAAGATGTCCTAATAATTGTTTAACAACCAGGTACTCCATATACCTTTAAGTTTAATTTGCATCATTAACATATTCTCATTACTTTCTTAAGACTAGACAACAATACATTATATCAAGCTCTAATTTGTATTGTTTTGGATTAATGAGGTGTAAATCCTTGCTGAATTTAACAACTGGCTCTGGTTTGAGCTGGCTTTAGTATCATTCTGAGCATAACCATCCTTCCCACTCTAAAGAATAGAACGAACTTGGGGGTAACCTGTTACCTTCCCAACATGGTGTCCGGATGAGCAGTGAATATCTGTGGATTGACCACAAAACGAGTGCCGTCTACAAGGAGAGTCACCTTCTCTGGAGCATGGGGGTATGAGTTACAATTGAAGCCTGAACTGCTGTTTCCAAATCGTTCTGGAGTGGTGAAGGACTCATGGCTCCTCTTATTTCCAGTCTGAAAGCAATTGCCTTTGATATCTTCAGGAAGGGCTGGGATGTTGGAGAACTGATGATTGGCTGGCTGAGAGGTGTAATCAAATAACAGATCTATAAACAAACCAAAAGCAAACTTTAAGAGTAAAAGTCTAAGAAGAAGAATCTTGTTTTAGGAATCAGACAGAAAGGTTTGGCTGGCAGTGTTTGCATGTGTCTGGAATCCCAGCTCCAGGAAGGCTGAGATGGGTGGCTCACTTGACCTCAGAAGTTTTGAATAACAGAAGGGTCAAAGCCCATCATTTGTCCACATCCAGTCTGGCATTAATGTGGGGAGTCCCCCAGGAGGGGGGGAGGTAGAGAAACACCTGAATGCCTAAGGAGAGTGGAACTGGTGACCTGGGTGGGAAACAAATCTCCTGCATCTAATTGCTCTTTCAACCTGGGTGAGATAGTGAGACCCAGTCTCAAAAAACCAAAACAAACTAAGACAATAACAACAAAAACCAAGAAAGTGTTCAGATGCTGTACAAGGGAAATGTTCTTGTTACACAGCAAATTAAAGAAAAGAAAAAATATAATTGGAGTCACAGAAAGAGACCTATAGATTATAATGCTTTTGAGGTTTGGGGAGGAGTTACAGACATGATCACCCCAATTTCTTACATAGCAACAAACTTTTTTTGGGAAGTAGGAAGTCATATCTACTGTCCATTATTCTCTAAGCAGGATAATGACACTAATTACTCTCAAATCACTTTTTCTTCCATTTTGAAAATAGTATTTTAAAATTTTCAAACATTCATTTAAAAAAATTATTTCCAAATTTTCTTCTCCCTCAACTCCTCCTTCCTGGATACAGTAAGCAATTTGATATATTTTTCTTCCTTTTTTTTTTTTTTAAAAGAAATGCTCAGGAAAAAATGCTAAAAATAGAAATGGTTTATCTATATCATCATCAGCCACATATTGGTAACTTCCCCCTGAATCTGAGCTTAACTTTTCTATTAATCCTGAGTTTTTTAATCTGTAAAATGGAGATTATAACCATATTACTTCCTTTAGAAAGTTGTGAGGAAAGCAGTATATATCTAAGTTATTAAATAATCTAGATATATAAAATGACATGATAATGTAATATACTTTTGAGTTATAATAATCTAGATATTCAAGCTAGGATGTAGTAGAAATATAATATTCTAAGTAGGTAAGATATAAACATGATATAATATGATTATATATATTATAAAAATGGTGATGAGTTAATAATATATGGCAAATATAATACATGATGTGATATGACATAATATGATATACAGTATGATATGCAACTTTATATGATATCATCTATGACATAATATAATACAACATGACATAATATAACATAATGTAATATGGTAAACAAGAAACATTTGGGATCCTGAATACCACCTTAGGCTCATAGATTTAGAGTTGTAGTCATTTAGTCTGATCCCTAGTTTTACAATTGAGAAAATGGAGTCCCAGAGAGTTTAAGGAATTTGCCCGGAGTCACTTGCCATGGGTAGTAAAGGTCATAGGTAAGATTTTTATCTAGGTCCTCTGATTACAAACTCACTGCTCTTTTCATGGAATCACGTTGTCTCTTCCTAGTACAAGTGGATGGACCCTATTTTAAGGAACATGATCTGATAGAAAGAATCACTGGGAATAAGAATCTTGATCTAATCTCAGGTCTATCTCTAAGTAGCTCTATTAAGTGACTTCTCTGCATCTCTATTTCCTCATCTGTAAACAAGGATAATAATACCTCCATCTCAAGGGGTTGATGTAAGGTCAAACATTCCTAAATGCTTTGAAAAACTATCAAAGTTACACAAGTGGAAGATAGACCCACTAATGAGTAGCCTAGCCTAAGAAAACCTGACTCACAAACATATACACAAAAATCAGTGGTAGTCCCAGAGAAGCCAGGGGGGGTTATGAGAATGCTATGCAAGAGGTCACTGGAGAGAGTGTAACAGAGCAAGGGGGATCCATCAGCGGGAGAGCAGGAAACCAAGAACATGATTGCCACCAAGAGAAGTTCAGAGATAAAAGCCCTGGAGCCAAGGAATTACAGAGATCAGGAATCAGTCACACTGGGAATCGAGTCACTATAAATAAGGATTGCCAGTGGTGTATTTGCACACCTGGGCATGCTGGCACTTTTGCTGTGTAAGCACTGCCCCACCTGCCAGCACTCCTGCTAAGCCCTTAAACTTTTGCTAGAACAAGGGCCAGGATGTGGCCCTCTTTCTAAGCGGCCTCCAGGAGGCATAAGCTCAAGAATACAAAGGTTCTTAAAAAGTTCCCCAACTGGTCCAGCTGGCCCAAAGCTTTCGCAGCCCATAGGACACTGGTGTTACAAACTGGAGCCAAGTCCCTCCTTCACCACAAATTCCTCTTGGCCATCAATTCCTGATGAAGGAAGTGGTGGGGTTTGATGTATGAAGAAGAGGATCTCTGATGGCTTTCTCAAGCCATGCTCTCAATTCACTGGGTAACATATACTAGGGTACTTGAGCAGAAGGCCACCAGACTCGCTTCACTAGACAGTCTGCTTCCCTAGTCCCCAGGAGGATGTGCTGGATTAGGTAAAGAATCAAACCAAACCTTCAACCTTCAAGGATTATTTGGGGTTTGGTTTTGGTCAGTGGTACAAATAAATCTATTTGGCCTTGGTGAACTCTATCTAGAATGTGAAGCAAGTCTATCTGGAACAGTTTTCAACACTTCTAGGTAGTTTGCTAGAAGAATGAAGTAACTTCTAAAGGATGAGAAGAAATGAGAAAGAAAGTATAATTTTATTTTTAGTATGAATGTAAATTCTTAAAATAAATTCACAAGAAGTAAGGTAGACAATTAGTCCTGATTGTTCCATTAAACTGAGTTCGTTCACAACATATATTTTCACTTTTTTTATTGTTTGCTTGCTTTTTTTTTCTTTCTAATTTTTTTCCTTTTTATCTGATTTTTCTAGTGCAACATGATAAATGTGGAAATATATTTAGAAGAATTGCACATGTTTAACCTACATTGAGTTACTTGCTGTCTAGGGAAGGGAGGTGATGAGAAGGGAAGGAGAAAAATTTGGGATACAAGATTTTGCAAGAGTGAATGTTGAAAACTATCTTTAGTTTGAAAAATAAAAAGCTATTATAAACCGTGAGCTCTTTGAGAACAGAGGCTGTTTTTTGTCTTTCTTTGTATCTCCAATACTTAACATAATATCTGGCACATCGTAGGTGCTTAATAAATGCTAATTGACTGATTAGTAGTAATTCCTGAAACTATAAAGGGACTACCCTAACATGTGGGTGGTTCTCTCTGGCCATCTGGGTGCACAATGTGGTAGATAATGACCTCAACATGGAATGTAAAGACAAGGGTTGTCCAAAAGAGAAGATGAAATGCGTTTCTCAGTCAGGTTTTAGAAGGGTAATGATGCTGGAATATTTCCCAGAAGAACAGCTGTGATGAAATAAGTTGCACAAGGGTCATTTTAGTCAGATTTAGTCTACTTTCAAAATGAGGGCATCTTGACTCTGGGAGAGACTCCAAGTCTGTAATGAAGTTCAAGATAATCCACAGAGGACCGGAGATGTAGCAGTGTCTTATCTCCTCAGTCTTCTGGATAGAATCATTTGCCTTTGAACTATAGGCAACTGACAGTAGGGGATCTGGGGCTACCATGAATTCTAGGAGACAACATACAGAATGGTTTTTTTGTCGCATACCCACTGGGACAGTTTCAAATCAGATGGTAAAGTATCAAGAATCTTAAAATGTAGCAGTAAATAAGATGACAGCGTCTTTTTTTTTTAATAGCTTTTTTTTTTTTATTCAAAACACATTCACCCTTGCAAAACTTTATGTTCCAAATTTTTCTCCTCCCTTCTCCTCCTCCCCTAGATGGCAAGTAATCCAATATATATGTTAAACGTGCAGTTTTTCTATACATATTTCCACAATTATCATGCTGTACAAGAAAAATCAAATCAAAAAGGAAAAAAATAAGAAAACAAAAAGCAAGCAAACAACAAAAAAAGTGAAAACACTATGTTATGATCTACAACACTCAGTTTCCACAATCCTTTCTTTGGGTACTGATGGCTCTCTTTATCACAAGAGCATTGGAATTGGCCTGAATCATTTCTTTGTTGAAAAGAGCCATGTTGATCAGAGTTGATCATCACATAATCTTGTTGCTATGTACAATGTTCTCTTCTACTCACTTCACTCAGCATCAGTTCATGTAAGTCTCTCCAGGCCTCTCTGAAATCATCCTGTTGGTTGTTTCTTACAGAACAATATTATCCCATAGCATTCACATACCATAATTTATTCAGTCAATCTCCAACTGATGGACATCCATTCAGTTTCCAGCTCCTTGTCACTACAAAAAGGGCTGCCACAAACATTTTTGTATATGTGGGTCCCTTTCCCTCCTTTATGATCTCTTTGGGATACAGGTCTAGTAGAAATACTGCTGGATCAAAGGATATACAGAGTTTGATAGTCATTTAGACATAGTTCCAAATTGCTCCCCGGAATGGTTGCATCAATTCACAACTCCACCAACGATATATTGTTGTCCCAGTTTTCCCACATTCCCTCCAACAGTTATCATCTTTTTCTGTCATCTTAGCCAATCTGAGAAGTGGGTAGCGGTACCTCAGAGTTATCTTAATCTGCATTTCTCTGATCAACAGTGATTTAGAGCATTTTTTTATATAACTAGAAATGGTTTTAATTTCTTTGTTTGAAAATTGTCTATTCATATCCTTTGACCATTTATCAATTGGAAAATGACTTATAAATTTGACTCAATTCTCAATATATTTTAGAAATGAGGCCTTTATTAGAACCCTTGGATGTAAAAAATTTTAGTTTTCTGCTTCCCTTCTAATCATTGGTTTTGTTTGTACAAAACCCTTTTAATTTAATGTAATCAAAATTCTATTTCATAACGTACTCTAGTTCTTCTTTGGCCATAAATTCTTTCCTTCTCCACAAATATGAGAGGTTGTTCATTTTTGTAAATTTTTAAAATTTCTTTTTTAATGATATCAATGTAATAGATTCATTGCCTCAGGGCAAAGTGGATCTGAAAATCAAATCTATTATTACACAAGAAAAAAAAGGGGGGGGACCCATTTTAAGTGTTTAAGATTTCATTGATCAACTTGGACTGCTAATGGTTTTGGAAGTCCTTGAATATGTTTCCATGACAAAAACAACAACAACAAACAAACAAACAAACAAACAAAAAACTTGATGATAAACTCTTCAGTCATGTCTAATTTTTCTTGACTCCATTTTGGGGTTCTCTTGGTAAAGATGCTGAAGCAGTTTGTCATTTTCTTCTTCAGCTCATTTTACAGATGAGGAAATTGAGACAAATGTGGGAGGTGACTTGTTCAGGGTCATACAGCTAGTAAATATCTGAGATTAAATTTGAACTTGGGTCTTTCTGGCTCTCAGCCTAGCATTCTATCCATTGTAACACCTACCTGCTCATTCTGTGTATATATATATATAGTTTATATATAATTGTTCTCATGTTATCTTTTCTCCAATCCTCTACCATTAGATTGTGAGAGAAGGGACTTTTTTTTCTTTCTTTATATGGTCAGCATTTAATAAATGGTTATTAATGTAAATAGTTTTGACTCAACACAAAACATCACTATGGAAAATGAGAAAGAGCTAATTCAATCAACTCAATCAAGACTCGATTTGATTGGACTCTCAGCTGTATCTAAAATGTGATTTTCCAATTGTCTCTAAAAGATATTAGTTTTTATCCATTATTCCCACAGGTCCAAATTGGTGAGAATGGCTCTAAACCCCAGCTCCTTAAACTGTGGTTCATGACCCCATAGGGGATCTTGTAACTGAATATGGGTATGTATATATATATATATATATATATATATATATATATATATATGTATATGTAAAAAATTTGGGGGCAAAAAAAGTTTTATGAATAGAAAAAATTTAAGAAGCCCTAGATGATCTCTAGGTGACCTAGATGATCCAGAAGGTTTGGGAGGAGGAGGAAGATGTCATGGTTTACTATTGTTGTTCAGTTGTGTATGACTCTGTGACCCCTTTTAAGGTTATCATGGCAAGGATGCTAGAATGGCTCAACATTTCCTTCCCCAGCTTACTTTATAGATGAGGAAAATGAGGCAAATGGGGTGAAGAAGTTCCATACACTGTGCTACCTAGCTATCTCAGTGTCATGGATACCAAATAATTCAAGGAATTAGTTGTTACTGTGACTGCAGATGATGCTATTCTTCTTTTCCACAAATACCAATGTCTCTGTAGTTGATATAGATGCTAAAATTAGGGTGGAGGATAGATAGAATTAGAAAGTAAGCTTGCTGAGTAAGAACTGTTTCAGTTTTGTTATTTGCCCTCCGTGAGGCTATCAATGACACTTTAATTGCCAAATCATAGGATCATAGAATCTCAGGATCTGAAGGAATCTCAGGGAGATAAATAACTCAGGAGGTATCCCATTCATTCTTGGAACAATCCCTAATATATTATTATAAATTTAAATTAATTAATTATTATGTTTTGTGTTTTTTACAAAACATATGCATGGGTAATTTTTCAGCATTGACCCTTGCAAAACCTTCTGTTCCAACTTTTCCCCTTCTTCCCCCCCCCCTTCTCCTAGATGGCAGGTAGTCCAAAACATGTTAAATATGCTTTAGCATATTTAACATGTACTTTATATGTGTTTATATATATACATATATGTATACATATTTATACAGTTATCTTGCTGCACAAGAAAAATTGGATCTAGAAAGAAAAAAATCTGATAAGGAAAGCAAAAATGCAAACAACAAAAAGAGTGGAAATGCTATGTTGTGGTCTATACTCATTTCCCATAGTTCTCTCTCTGGGTATAGCTGATTCTCTTCAGTACTGAACAATTAGGACTGGTTTGAATCATCTCATTATTGAAGAGAGCCACATTCATCAGAATTGATCATCGTATAATCTTGTTGCCATATATAATGATGTCCTGGTTCTGCTCATTTCACTCAGCATCAATTCATGTAAGTCTCTCCAAGCCTCTCTGAAATCATCCTGCTGGTCATTTCTTACAGAATAATAATATTCCATAACCTTCATATACCACAATTTATTCAGCTATTCTCCAATTGATGGGCATCCACTCAGTTTCCAGTTTCTTGCCACTACTAAAAGGGCTGCCACAAACATTCTTGCACATGTGGATCCCTTTCCCTTCTTTAAGATCTCTTTGAATCCCTAATATATAATAAGCTATCAGATTTCCAAAATCAGAGAAAGGCAGGGAAATCACCATTTTGATTTTCCTTATACTCTGAGATCTATAAAATAAAAAGAACTTTCATTTTTCATGATTGCTACCATGGCTCTAATCCTCGATGATCTTTTTTCAGTCCTTACCCTCTGTGACCTCTGAGAAGCTTTTGGCACATCATCCCCTCCTTCTAGACATACTTTCCTCTCTCGAATTTCTTTCAGTCTGTTTCATTGATTTACCATTACTTGTCACTTAATGGATGTGTCTTGGACCCACTTCTCACTTTTCACAGTCTCCCTGGGTGACCTCTTTACTTCCTTTGCTTCAATTATCATCTCCACAGAAATAACTGCCAAATCTACATATGTAAACAGACCTAATATATCTCCCCTAAAATTTAGTCTTATTTGTCAAACTTCCTGGAAATATCTCCTTCAAATATCTTATCAACAGTTCACACTCAACATGCCCAAACAGAACTCATTTTCTTTCTACCTAAACCTGTCCTTCCTTCTCTCATACATTTTTAGTTGAGGACACTGCCATCCTCCCACCAATCCAGGTGCACTGGACTCATACTTGACTCTTCTTTTTCCTTCATTCCTTCTACATTTAATCATTCCCCTTTTTCTCTACTCATATAGCTTCTACTTTTGTTCAGGCCCTAATTACTAACAGCCAAACTACTGTTAATAGCTTCTTAATTGATCTCCTTGCTTCTAGTTCTCCCTTCTAAAACTCTTCCTCCAGATAGCTGGCAAAATGTCACATCACTCCCTTGTTCAAAAGCTTTCCGTTTCTTTCCATTGCCTCTATGACAAAATCTAAATTCTTCAGCCTAGTATTTTGAGTTTCACACTCTGACTCCAACCTAACTTTCCAAAGGTATCTCATATTACTTCCTTTTATATCCTCAACACTCTAGTCAAACTGGCTTCCTAACTCAGTATTCTATTTCCCACTTCCTTGCATTTACACAAACTGTTCCTTGTGTTTGGAATGCACATAATTCCCTTCTCCACCCTAGCATTCATCTCCTCTCAGCTAATACAGACAACACTCAAGCCCCTATAGAATTTTCCATTCCCTTTAAAGTCAGGTGTGAAACCATTTCCCATTTCTTCTATAATTAATGTCTTATCTCCAAATTATCTTCTATTTGCTTATCTAAATACATGTTCTACCAGTCTGTCTGCTCCTACACAATCTCTTTTTATTGAATCATCATCTACTTCCTGCCCTCTAATTCTAAAGCCTGTCCATCCTGAGATCTCATCTCCCTTTTCTCTATACTTTCTCAGTTGGTTATCTCATCAGCTCCCACGGTTCAATGTTTACTTCTCTCCAGATGATTAAAATCTTAATATTCAGTCCTAGTCTGTCTCCTGATCTCCAGTCTCATATTATCAACTGGAAATCTGAAATTGATGTCCCACTGACACCTTAAACTTAACAAATTCAAAACAGAACTAATTATCTTTGTCATCTAAACTGATTCCTCCTCCAAATGTTTGTAATCTGATTGAAGTCACCAAGATACTACTAGTCAGCCAGGTTTACAACCTTAGAGTCATCCTCAATGATTCTTTCTCTCTTACCTTTCCCCCCTCCCCCATATCCAGCCATTTGCTAAATCCTTTCAACTCTTTCTCCACACATACCTCACACTTTCTACTCATATAACAAATCAATCAAAAAATAGTTATTAACCACTTATTATAAGTAAGGCACTATGATAAGTGCTACTTATAAAGTAAAAAAAAAAAATTAGTTTCTGCCTTCAAGAAGCTTACATTCGAATGGGAACAGACAACATGTACATACATAAAAAGGAATATTCAAGATGCTTACAAAATAGATACAAAATAACTTAAGGGAGGAAGAAAGGGCAGTCTGAGGAAACAGGAAAGACCTTTTGCATAATGTCAAGTTTAGCTGAGTCTTGAAGGAATCCAGAGAGTGTAATGAGGAGAGAGAGCTTCTCAGGCAAGTGGACCAGACAGAATGAAAGCTAATGAAGGAGTGATGTATCATTCTCAGCCTTTGAAGTTATTCTTGTTCCCACAACAACTGATCTTTACTTGTTGGTGAGAATCAAATTCTGAATCCCATCTCCCCCTCCCCCACCTTTTTGGCTCCTTTACTTAATTTAAAAAAAATTAATCTGTCTCTCTCACTATCATCCCCTGACTCCTATCACTCAGTCAAAAAAATTTTTTTAATCTGAACAACAAACCTCTCAATAAATATGTGTAGTCTAGCAAAGCAAATTCCCATATAGTCCATGTCGGAAAAACACATGACTTGTTCTATATTTTAGGTTAATCACTTCCCTGGAAGGAGTGGAATGGTGTATGTTTTATCTTCATCCTTTTAGACTTGTAATTTTATCATTGTGTGGATCAGAGTTCTAAAGTCTTGCAAAGATGATTTTCTCAATAATGTACTTATATAAAATGTTCTCCTGATTCTGCTCACTTCTCTCTGAATTAGTTCATAGAAGTCTTCCATGTTTCTTCTGAAACTGATGATTTTGCCATTTGCCAATTCCAGTTCATTTATATACCATAATTTATTTAGCCATCCCTCAACAGGATAATTTATCAGTTTCACATTCATCTAGCTGCTATAAATGTTTTGCATTTTTAGGTCCTTTTCCTTTATTATTATCTTTTAAAATCTTTTAAGTCTTTTGAGAAATAGACATAACAATGATATAGCTGGGTCTAAGGATATACATAGTTTGGTAACTTTCTGGAAACAGTTCCAAATTGCTTTCCAGAATAACTGAATCAATTTACAAGTCTACCAACAATATACTAGCTTCTCCCAATAATTTTTATTTTCCTCTTTGGACATTTTTGACAAACTAATGGGTGGGAGATGGAACAACAAGTTGCTTTAATTTGAATTTCTCTAATTATTAGTGATTTACAGCATTTTTTCATATGGTTTCTAATTGGATGCTTGGCTTCCAGTCTCTATTCTCTCTAACTCATCTTCCACATAGCTGCCAAAATAATCTTCTAAAAATGCAAGTCTGGTCATGTTGCCTTTTGGAATTTCCTCTAGGATAAAATATAAACTCTTCAACTTGGCACTGAACATCCTTCATAATCTTGCTCAGAACTTTCTTTCAATAGGCCATTCAGGCCTTTAATATTCTAGTCAAATAGGCCTAACTGCTATTCCCTAAAATGAACATTTGATTTCCCACCTTCACAGGGAAACTGGACTGTACGTCCTCTTCATTTTTGTTTCTTAAAATCCCTAGACATTCAGTTCATGGGCCACCTCTAAAAGCTTTCTTGAGAGCCCCCTTCTCCTCAGTTGTCAATGCTTTTTTTGTCCTTAGGTTAGTATGTATATATTTATCTGTTTATATATTGTATTGCTTCAGCAGAATAACATTCATACACAAATTACTTGAGACAAAAGTAAGATAACTGATTTTACACAATTTAAACTTATACAATAAACTTCACAACTTTTTAAATTTAAAAAAAAACCTTTTAATATGCAATGTCTTCTTTTTTGCTGAAATTATTTATTTTATGTGATTTAGCATAGAATTCACAAGATTTGGACACAAATTCTTTAATTTTTCATGTAAAACAACACATCATATTGGTTATTGAGCATATCTTAAGCAAACCGTTAATTTTTTCAAGTCTAGCCCATAGGTTTTCCATGGAATTGAAATGAGATGAATTCCCAGGCAATCTTAAGTATGTTTTTCTTCATCTCTTAGAAAAATTTCTTAACCTATTGAGATATGTGGAAGTTTACATGGTAGTATTCTACCTCCATTTAGAATATTTGTAATTCTGGAACAATTCTATTTCTCATTATATCAATATATTTATCAAAGTTCATCATTCTCTCAATGGGGAGAAGACTTGCAGGTTCTCTGAAGGTAAAAAAATATCCCTAAGAATTTGAGATAGTTATTTTGCATTGTGATCTGGTGAAGAGATTCAACTGGACTTCTGATAACAATTTTGATACTGCCTTGAATTAGAAGGTGAGTTTCATCAGTAAAAATTATCTTTTTCCAATCTTCATTACTGCAGTCTTTGTATTGTAGTGACCATGAAAAGCATTTTTCCCCCTTTATGTATACCAATAGTTGGTAATTGTTTTGTTTTTTTTAAACTGAGCTTTTCATCACTGTTCAAACTTCAAGAGAAGAATCAATAACAACCCCACGTTGCAGCCAGGTCCCTTTAAAGGTTTTTGTTTATTTTCTGGGCATTAATTAGGTTGTTTCATAGCAATAGCTTGTCAATTCTTGGCATCATTTTAAATTCTGAATTGTTCTTTCTTTTGTTCTTGAGCGCTATGTTGTATGAAGCCTTGAATGATTCTTAAAAGACTTGACTTGTCCATACCAAAAACTGATGCAATATCTCTAATAGTTATTTAATTGTCCTTTTTATGTCCTTAGAGTAATATACATTCTTAAAAACACAGAATAAGAGTTATGAAATGTGTCTGAATGGAATAAATTGAGACTCATAAGAATGTGGTCTTGACCTATGCCCTAACTGTGACTTGAGACTTTGCAATAACAAGTTAAGCTATAACGAAAAGGCTGTAGGTGTTCAAACATTTTTCTCCCCTTTCTTTGGTCCTCTTAATTAGCATTTAACTACTTAATGGGTAAAGAATTTGCTATTTTCTAGTATTCTTTTGTGTTTGGGATAGATTTCCCATTTAGGGTGTTAGCCTGGACTCCCTCAGACAATGGGAGAAAAAGTGGGGGGGGGGCGTGGGATAAGGGTTTCTGGTTAGGGTCCATATTATCTTATGTTTGTACTTTGGTTTTGCACTCCTCTATTGACACTCTGTTGAGAGTTGCCCTTTCTTGCAAGAGATTGTAATAGATTCCTTTTTGATTTTTACCTTGAGAATATTTGATTTTAATTTGGGTAAGGGTTGCTATCTACACATATTCATGGCAGGAAATTAAAAACTCAATTGACAGAGAAGCAACTAAAGTTGGAGAAAATAACTTAAATCTGGTTTCATCTCTTGAAAGCCTGGTATTTGAATCATGTGTAACAAAATGAAATCATATCAAAATGATTTAAGTCTCAGGTAACTCCCAACCACTATAAGCTCCTTGAAGGGATGAACTGCTTTTGATTTTGTCTCTTTATCTCTAGCAGCTAACACAAGGTTTTGAACATAATGGAGCTTTAATAAATACTTGACACATTGATCTGATATTATATGTAGAATATAATAATTTTGTGGCCAGGGCTGTCCTTCCCCTTTTTTTGGTCTTTGTAGACTAAATGCCTAGCAACACATCTTATATATGGAGGATACTCAACAAATGTTTACTGAATTTTAAACGAGTGAATGAATAAGTCTTTCCTCATACATCTTGGAATAAAAGGAAGCTGTGTTCAGATTATAGTTAGGAATTCCTTTCCTATAAACTCTGGGTTGAAAGAGACCACTTATTTGCACCCAAAAATAACTGGGTGAACTGCACAAACCAGGCTAAATGTTGCAAAAACAAAACAAAACAAAACCCAAAGGATCTGAAATAGTGACAAAAATTACTAACCTAATCTCGGAATTTATAAAACTTGAGTCTACACTCTATCCCATTCCCTTCCCTCATCCCTCACTAATAAAATCAATATAAACTGGTTCAATGCTAGAGAACTAAGACTTACTATGAAAATTATTTTGATCTCTCTGGTCTTCAGACAGGCAGAATAGATGCTAATGATTAAGAAAACAGGTTGGCATAGGCCTACAGGTCAAACTTTTCCTTCTGATGAGTCCCATATAATCTCAATGAAGTGAAAATAAAAGCAACAGAAGTGATAATATGAAATAAATCTGGGAGACCATACTGATTAGAGACACGGAACAACTATGACATAAAAATCCATCACAGATAACAGAGATTTGATATTTATTTACGTGAAATACCTCATGGTCTTAATTAACCATGACTAAGCAATGCAGAGTCAGGTGATTAACAACTTGCTTTTGGAAGATGTGACTTTTAAAGCTAAAAGAAGGACAAGGAAATAAAGGCCCGATCTAGAGAGTGACAAGAATGTGTATTGAGAGGTTGAGACTGTCTTAAAGACAGTTGGGGGGAGGGGTAGGAGCACTGAGTTCCCATAAAGGTTGTCTCAAATATGTTAAGCAAGAGTTTCAGTTTGAAGAAAAGTTGGATAGATGAAATGGACTCCAGCTTCACGTCATTCTATGCAAACAGGACAGTCTGGAAGAACTGACCCAATTATATGATTATAGGAACAGGATGGGCTCATTCCAGGAATTTCTGAGAATAAGCTAGTTTAGGTCACAAGCTGGTTTAGAGTTCCCATCATTTACACCTAGTCTTTCTATGAGGTATGCTGATTTTAGAAAATAGGTTACAGTTATTTCTTTTGTCTGGGTACAAATTTACACAAGCATAATGGAGCTTAGAATGCTAACAAAGGAATATATAAAACAAGTAGGGGAAAAAAATCACTTGTGCTTCAGCTAATTGTATCTTTTAGGTATTTGTTTAGACAAAACTTGATGGAGAATTGTCATAATTCTGTACTCTTACCAGCTAGTATGACCACAAGTTAAAAAGCCCTTCTTGACACCACATCAAATGCCAGAGAGCACCCAGAACTAAGATAATTAAGGTCTTGCTACCATACCATCATTCCTGGGACACACGGAGAGGTTAGGATTTTGCAAGCAGGATGATGTCAGACAATTCTCTTCTTTTTCTTGGGATGAACCTGGGATATTTTCCACTAAGTAGCTAGATTCCTGGCGTATTGTTCTGTCACCTTCACTGGATCGATGAATGTTCATCCTTGGACTCTGTAACTTGAGTTTCCCACCTGACCAGGAAAAAAATCCTAGAAGACAAAAGATTGAATGATTTAGAAATCATATGGTTCATAGTTTCCCATGGTGCATAAAATGTGACCTCATATACCTAAAAACTCATGTTTGTGCAAGAGAAGTATTTTCCATTGATTTGACATTTTGGTGATCTTATTACAGCAAAGTTGTTGATGTCCACATGCTTCATACTATCCAGGAATAAGGAACTAAATTGTACACTAATTTACACATGACTATAAAGGGTTTTGTAAAAGCTCTATGTCTATATAAATATGGCTAATAAGTCTACCAACTTCTTGGCACCAAGGTTGCTCAGTTGACAGAGAACTAGACTCTGCAATTAGGAAGACCTTAGTTCAAATCCTGGCTCAGACTTGACCAGATCTCCTCATCTGTAAAATAGAGATAATAAAAACACCCACAATAGCAGTAACCCTTCTGGTGATGATTGGAGGATGAAATTAGACAATATTTATAAAGTACTTTGTAATCCTTGAAGTGCTATTGCCTTTTTTCTTTTTTAGCACCTTTACAAACAATTTTCACATAAATAATCCAAATGGTTCCACAGTGACACTAAGATGTTTAACCATTTGAAAATACTAAGGCAATTTTTTTTTCAAAATAATATTCCCTCACTCCAGACATAAGTTCAGGTCAGCATATCTGCTCTCAGAAAGATTAAGTTATATTGATGATATGAGATAGAATTCACACAAGATAAGTAAATGCAAAGTATTGTCAGAAAAGAGAGGATACTAAAAACTGAGAGGAATCAGGAAAGCTTCACACAAGAGACAGTCTCTGAATTGAATCTTGAAGCCAAGCATCCTGAGATATAGAGAAGAGGAAGAATGAAGGAATTTGTATTTTATTGTAGGGGAAATAGAGAACCACAAACTATTTTTGAGCAGGGCAAATGTCTTAGGAAAATTAATTTGGCTACTGTGGAGATGAGAATATAGCAGAAAGAAATCCTGTTAGTCTAGGCAAATGATAATGAGGGCTGTGACTGGAAAGAAGAGGTTCTTCTTTGATTGGGAAGATAGTGGTGTCCTAAAAGAAATTAGTGAAGCTTGGTAGAAATGGAACTTTGGGGGAGAAAATGATGAGTCCCATTTTGGATATGTTGACTAAAATTAAGGAATATTTTGCAAATGTGTGAATCATATTTATACAGAGCTTAATGTGTCACACTCTCAAATGTACTTTCTTCCTTATCCTTAATAACCCTCAACAAACATTTATTGAGCATATATTAGGTACAAAGCATTATATTACAAGCAGAGAATAAGTTCTAGCATCCCAACATGAGATGAAGATATCTCTGTGTTCTTGTGATATTTCAGCAAAACTAAGTCTAAGGGCAGAAAAGGAATGAAGCCATTTAAGATACAAAAAATATAGTATATAACGAAGGAAACTTTTTGACATTAAATTTCATAAAGGCACACAGTTTTTAATGTCAGAAAATACCTTACATGGAAGTTAGGAATTTATGTTGTTAAGTTGAATAGACTTATTCTTATTTCCACCTTTTTTCCTCTCCCTGCTTCCCCCAAAAGATAGTACAATTTTCAATCTTTTCTAGAAAGCACAAATATTCTATCCTAGTTTCCAACTTTAGACACCATTAGTAGGTAGGGAAGTATTGTTGTTTGGGAAGAGTGAAGAGAAAAAGAGAGGAAGGATCACAGGATCATATATTTAAAGGTGGAAGGTATATACCAAGTGAATTCATCCAACATCCTTCATCTTAAAGGTAAGAAAATACTTGGAAATCTATCTGCTAAGACAAAATAAAGTCAGATCTAAACAATAAGAAAAAAATCAATTGTTCATGGGTACTCAATATCACCTTAAAAGTAAGGGAGATTATTAGACTCAAGACTATTAAAGGATGCTTAAAATCATATTGGTAGAAAATGGCATGGGAGGGATTTAAATTCACATCACAGTACTTCAAGATCAATCCTTCAAGTTCAAATTTCTCAAGCCATGAAAGCTAGTATGCCTTACAAGTATCTTTTAATCTATTTTTTATTTTTAATGTAGTAGCTATAGATTCATTTATTAAATGTTATTCTCTCAAAACAGAATTATTTCTGGCCCAAAAATAGAAGATATGGGCTACAAGATGTAAATGAAAAAAATGTTTTTCCTAAACCATTTATGAGTTGAATTACTAAAATTTAAGAGTTAAAAATTCCTCATGCTAAAAATGGAACAAGAACTATATTTAAGAATACTTGAAAACACTTTCCAAAAGCAATTTTAAGTATTCTCCTAAAAAATGCTGTTAGCAAACCCTTTTCTTTTTAGTGCAGAGGGTCTACTGAGATCTGCAAACCACTTAGCACAGTATCTGGCACATAGCAGATATTTACTAAATGCTTATTCCCTTCCCCCCAGTGGCTGGCACATTTTGTTGTTCAGCTGTTTCAGTTGTGTGAAGTTTTCTTGGCAAAATTACTGGAATGGTTTGCCATTTCCTTCTCCAGCTCATTTTACACAAGAGGAAACTAAGGCAAATAGAGGGAAGTGTCTTGCCCAAGATCACACTAAATGTCAAAGGCTGGATTAAAACTCATGAAGATGAGCCTTTCTAACTCCAGGACAGGCCCTCTATCCACTGCACCACCCAACATCTACCCCTCACACATATTAATTAGATGCTTAATAATTATTTGTCAATTGATCAACTAGGTGATTGCAGTGACTTACCGAGCAATGCAATCACACACTTACGTAAGAAGAAAAAGGGTCAGGTGACACATTAAAAAATGTGCCTCTCTCAAGTGAACTATTCAAAACCTTCTCCAACAGAAGTAGGAAATGTTTCTGCCCCATTCTGGGAAATATGAATTGTTTCCATTATGTGGCTGGGTTGCCCTATCATCCACTCACTCTGATAGCTCACTGTCTGACATCTTTCAATTTTGAGTCCTACTGGGGCTAAAGAGTGAGAGCTTTACCATAATTACTCCCTCCACCCTTCTGAGGATCTTCCTCAGGAATCTTGCAAGTTCCTATCAGTTCTTCCCCTGTATTAGCTCCCAGGGACTTCCTCACCAAGATGTGGCTATTTTGACATTAATGATTAGGAGAGAGTCACAAAGCTAGTCTTGGCACTCTATCTGGGATAGGTCCATGCTAGTCATGTCACATGCCTCCTGCTGCCTCCTTTCTCCTCCTGTAGATTACTCTAAGGCAAAAAAAATCATCCCTTAGGATCTGCCTCCTTTGAGGTAGATTCTTGGTAGCCTCTGGCTGTTCTGAAGTGATTTCTAGGTCAGCTAAAGGCATAAAACATCCCACCCATGGGGAGTCAAAGCCTCTCCAATGTCTGAAAAAGTTGGATCTGATCCATATTCTGTCCTGCTGCTCAGACACATTTCCAAATAGAGAAAATTGGGGCTGGGTCTATAAGATACTAAATATCATAGTGTAATTGTTGCTTATCCTTTCTATATTAGACCAAAGTTAACCTCCTTTGTTAACTGTTTAATGATCTAGGATTGCTTCATTTTGTCCCAACATCAAATATGAACTAAGAGGATAGCAGCATCAGGCCCACCCCTAACACATCTGAATTTTCATAAATTTCAAATTAGTGGAGTCCAAAATAAAGAAGTGCTATATTAGGATCAATACTTAATATATTATTATAATTATTATTATGTTATTATAATAATTATTAGAAACTTTTCATATGGTAGATTCATGACTAATGCAAGAAGGCCCTTAATACAAAGTGAAAATTACCAAGTTCTTGATCAGTTACTGATGATCATCTAACTATACCAACATAGGAGTCTCGAAAGTATTTTCAATTCATCACCTCTCTGATAAGAGGTAACTGAAATTACATTTTACTTTACCTCCAACACTTGAACAAGAAATAAGTGAGGTTTGTTTTTGTGTTTTCTTTAGTGTAACAATGGGTTAAAGATCTATACTCATCACACAACTGCATTGTCTCATGTCAGCCTTGACCAGAGACTGAAAAAACCAAAGAGCATTATTATTATTATTATTGCTATTAATACCTAGTGCTTTTAGGTTTTGCAAAACCTTTTAGGAACATAATCTCTTTTTATCCTCAGGACAACCCCAAGAGATAGGAGCTATTATTATTTCTATTTTAAAGACAAGAAAACTGAGGCAGACAGAGCTTACACAACTTGTCCACAGTCATACAAATAGTAAGTCACTATTGAAACCTGAATTATGTCCTGATTATAAATGCCAAAACTGTTGATGACTAAGGGAAGTGTTGCTGAGTGGAAATTAAAATAACCCTGATGCTTTATCTAACATCCATCAAATTGGCAAAAATGGTAAATGGCAGAAACAGATAATATTTGAGGAGCTATGAGAAAGCAGGCACATTAAAACATAATTACTGGAACCATGACTTTGTCCCACCAATCTTAGAAATACTAGAAAAGTAACTACACTATTTACCCAGTGATCTTTATTCTGGGCAAGGAGGTCAACAGTAGAAAGAGAAGTCCCATATGATGAAACATTAGTAGCAGAAATGTACAATGGAAAGAACACTGACTCAAAGTCAGAGAACTTGAGCTTATATCCTACCTCTGATACTTTGTATCTGTATAAACTTGGATATGTCACTTAACTCAGAATCCAGTTTCTGAAATGTAAAATGAAAGAATTGGGCTAGGTGACCTTTTAAGTCTCCTTTATTTCTACACCTCTGATCGTCTATGGCACAAGAGAAAAAAGGGAAGAAAGAAAGAGTTAGGGAGTAAGGGAGGAAGAAAGAAAAAGAGGGAAAGAAGGAAAGAAAGAAAGAAGGAAGGCAGAAAAGAAAGGAAAGAAAGAAAGAGAAAGGAAGGAAGAGAAAAGAGAAAGAAAGGAAAAGAAGAGAAAGAAAGAGGAAGGAAGGGAAGAAGGAAGAGAAAGAAAGGAGGGAAAGGAGAAAGGAAGGAAGAAAACAGAAATGATGTGTATGTCTATTGATCAGGCAGATCAATAGGCAGAACAAACTGTTGCATTTCTCTTACATTTGTAAGGGAAAATTATTATAATATAAAAAAAGACAAACATGGAATCCAGAGAAACATGGAAAGATTTGTATGAAGTGATGCAGAACAAATAAGATGGAATCAAGAGAAAAATAAATGGAGACTTTAAAATTACTAAAAAACAATTGAACCTAGAAGTAACTTCAATGACTAATCTTAATTCCACAGAAAAGATGGTAAAATTCACAGGATTTAATAGAATCTCCTGTCACATTCCTTCTCTATTTAAGTTTCCCTCCAACTGTTTTTTACATGATTCCTGACTTTTTCTCCTTCCCCTTCAATTCTGTATTCTTATCCCAGGTTCATGGTTCTGACCAACAAAAAGAAGAGTGAAAAAAAATGTTTGAGCTACAAATAAGTGGGCATCAGAATTGTGAACAAAACCAAGAGCCAGTTAATTGATGAATCATGTAGCTGAAAGAGGGAGAGAGCAGAAAGGAGGTTCTAAAGCACAAAAGCTATTGCTAGGTCTGTAAGGTAGGAGGGATCTGGTAGCTAGAACCCAGCTCCAGGAGGCACAGTGCTAGTTCTGGAGTCAAAAAGATTCATCTTCATGAGTTCAAATCTAGCCTTAGACTCTGATTAGCTGTGTGATCCTGGGCAAGTGACATAACCCTATTTGCTTTAGTTCCTCTTTTATACAATGATCTGGAGAAGAAAACAGCAAACTACGCGAGTATCTTTGCCAAGAAAACCCCCAAGAAACTCCAAAAAAGATCATGAAGAGTCAGACATGACTCACCAAGAATAAAGCAAGATCCAAGGTTGAGTCCTCACTAGGGAAGTTACAGAATGTTAAGCTAGACAAAGGGTTGTGTCAATTTGTGGATATTTTTATGCCGAACCACTTGTAGTCAGCCCCACCTTTCAGTTCTTTCTTAAGTTCCTTCAGCTCCCCAGCTTCAGCTGTCTTCATTGTTCTTTCTCCATAGTAACAGTCCTCAAAATCATCAAAGACATTATTTTCACCACCCTTTCCTCCATTTGCTCAACACAAACCCTAGACTCCTACTCTCCCTAACCATCTCTTTCATGTTCTAAGTCTACCATTGCTACTACCATATTATATCTGTCTCAGCTATTCTCTTGTATTTCCTGTGAGATGTTTTTATTGTCTGAACTAGATTTTTAATCCCTTAAAAGCAGCAATAAAATATACTCCTTTTTGTTGCCACAGGAGGCTATAGGCCTCTGAAATCAACAGACACTGATAAATATTTCAATAAATATTAACAAATACACTTATTGTGTGCAATATGCTAGGTTAATACTGGAGATAAAAAACATGCAAAAAGACTTAATCCCTGTCTTTACAGAGCTCAGTCTAATAGAGAAGTATAAGGCATGTAAACAATTATCTATACTGTTAAAATGGAATATCCAAAGTGCAGAGGAAAGCTGGTATGTGAGTGGTATGAAATTGAAGGAGGGAGAAATCACCTCTAATTTGTAGAGGCTGGGAAAGGAAAAAAAGGGAGGGGCTCACTGAAGAAAAGAAGCTAAAAATAAGAGATTCACAGGTAAAGCCATACCTAGGTTATGGCTCAAAGGAAAAAAATTTAAGAGGTGGAGATAAAAAGTAGAATTGCAATCTGAACATTAAAGAGCAAATCATAAAAAAATAGATGTATTCAGTTAGGAAACATTAGTTAGGAAACATTCTTAGCTAAATAAAAGATGAAATTAGAAAATGTTAAATAAATAATTATTGATTATACAAAATTGAAAAGCTTCTGTAAAAACAAAATTAATGTTCTAGTAGAAGATAATTTTCAGTTGACTGGGAAATTTTTGTTTTATCTCAGATAAACATTTGGTATCCAATTATATAAGCAACTAACATAAATCATATACATATAAATATATAAAAATTTTAAAAACTTATATCAGTACAAATCATATACATATAAAAAGCACTCCTCATTAGATAAATTGTCAAAGGATATGAACAGAGTCCTCAAAAGAGGAATTGCAAACTATTAATAATCAGATGAAAGAATCACTAATAATATGATAAATGCAAATCTAAATAGCCCTAATATTTCACTTCACATTCAGCAAACTGGCAAAGATGACAAAGATGGAAATAGTCAATGTTGGAGTGGAAATGGGAAAATAGGTACGCACACACACATTGCTGTAGCTGTGAATCAATATAACCATTTTGAAAAACAATATGGAATTACCTAATCTTTTTAACATAGAGATTTCATTACTAGGCCTATGCTCCAAGGTGGTAATTGATAAAACAAAAGATCCCATATGCACCAAAATATGTGTAGCTACACTTTCTGTGTTAGCCAAGAACTGGAAACAAAGTCATTGCCATTATCAGGGAATGGATAAACAAATGATGGCACATGAATGGAATGGAACATTACTGTGCTATAAGAAATGATGAACATTATCAATAAAAAAGAGGGAGAAATTACTTAAATGAATTTATGTGGTGAAGGTAAGCAAAGCCAAGAAAGCAATATACACAATGAATACAATAATGTAATTGGAACCAATAACCACAAAATAATAAAAAGTAAATTATGAGGAGCAGCATGTATATGAGAAGACACTTCTGTACATTCCTTTCTAGATATAGGAGTTTCATCAGTGTGGGACACTGCATATGTTTTCATACTGGGGGGATACACACTCTGATTTTGCTGATTTATTTCTTTTTCTTTTTAAAGACTTATTTATTTATAGGATAGTTCTTTAGGAAGGAAAAAAAGGATAGGGAAATCTGGGCCACATAAAAACAAAAGCTATCAATACAAATTTATTTAAATATAAAAAAGGAAGAGATGATTGTACAGGGGTAGAAGAAAGGGAAAGTAAGAGAGAATCAAACTCAGAGGGTAAGAGACAGACAGAAAGACACACAGAGACAGAGATAGGGAGAAACAGAAAAAGAGGGGCAGGAAGAGAGGAAAAGAGAGAGAAAGGAAGAGAGGTAGAAAGGTAGAAAGGGAAAGCATGGGAGAGGGGGAGAAGAGAAGAGAGGGAGAGATCAAGACCAGTCTGATTGGAATGTGGAATGCACAAAGGGAAGTTGTATGCAGTAAATCTTTAATTCTTATTATTAATACACACACTATAATGTGTATGTATGTATGTATGTATGTGTATATATATACATACATTATATATATATATATGTATATATATATATATATATATATCACATGTAATGTGATCAATTAGGATTTATAGCACTGATGCAGGACTGATTCAGTATTAGGAAAACTATTAGCAGAAGTGAGTATATCAATAACTAAATTAAAAGAAATATTATATCCATAGATACAGATAAAGCATTTCGCAAAATACAATACCCATTCCTATTAAAAATACTGGAGAACATGTGCAAAAATATTTGTAGCGGCATGGAACTGGAAACTGGGTGAATGTTCATCAGTTGGAGAATGGCTGAATAAGTTACCATATATGAACTGTGAACTATCTTCCCCTGTCAAGAAGAAGTCCATCTGGCAACTATCAGATATAACCAATTCCCAGACTATCCTGTTGGTATAGAGTGATTATAGGAATAGAACTCCTTTGCTTATCCCTCAAATCTATGTACATCTTTGTACAACCTTTGAGATATTGATTAGCATAACTTTACACAGCTCTGGCACCTGGTCTACCAGGTGCATTCCATCTGGCTCCTTGATTCCCCCATCTTTGAGCTCCCTGGCATTTCCTCTCCTCCCTCCCTTTTGAGTTCAGACCTTTACTCCTGGGAAACCCTCAAGGCTGTATTTTCCCTATAAAAGATTTGGTTAAGATGAAGATCTTTGCTAAGCCCTTTTCAGGACTAAGCCCACTTTCTCTCTCTCCCTCAGAGTGCTTTCCTTTTAATGCACCTTTCTCCTTACTCTAGCTAGCTCTGGATAGTCTAACCTGCCAGTCAATGGCTTTCTCTCACTTCATGGAGTACTTCCTTTCTCTTGATTAATTGTGAGTTCCCCAGGGGAATTTGTCTTCTTCCTAGCTAACTATATGCTATCCCAACTCTATTACATATTTGCTACTTCTGGTGTCTATTTGTCTCTTATTGTGTCTGTAAACGCTTCTCCTAAATAAACCTTCCTTTTGGCAAAGAGAATGGTTATTGTGAATTTGTCACATGGTTATTTCAAACTAGGTACTATTATCTCAACCTCATCATTTGGTGCTCAAAGCCCATGGCCTCCTCCTTACCAAAAGTGGACTGAGATCTTTTGGGGGGAAATGATCTTTGGCGTGAGCCTTGGGGTTGTTCCCCTTTTGGGGGATGTTCCTGGGTCTCAGGGTCTCTGGCGGAGGCCCACTCTTCAGGGAACCCAGTTGGGTGGTCTCATTCAGTTGGCAATCTTGACCAGGGACATGATCGTACCCTCTATTGAGTTGAAGATTAGCCTGGAACCACTCCCAGTAGCTCAAACTCCAAAATAAGTAATCTCTTTTCAATTGGAGATCTAGGCCCGAGGCAATTGTCAATATTGATTTTTGAATGGAAGCCCCAAGCCTCAGAGAGCTAATAAACGACAACTATGAACTCAGAATCTTCATAGAAGTCCTAAATAGGACCTTGCCCACTGTTGAAGATATCTTCTCAATGTAACCCACACTTTGCTATATTCCTTGTCCACTAAGAAGTCTGTCTTCCTAGCAAGCTGGCTTCTCAGTGCCAATAAATCCCTTTTTGCCACACAAATTTCGCGTTTATGAATTCTTTAATATAGGACTTGTGCCTCCAGCCAGAGGAGATCTCCCACCCCAATTCTTGCACCTCATCAAAATGAATTCCCCAATAATTTTTCCTCCTAAGGTGTGCTATGACCTGGAGGCCAGCAAACATTTGGTGCTCTAAAACCCACTGGCCTTCATCTGAAGGCCTCTCTTCATTATCTCCTTCATCTGAAAGTAAGGGGATCCCTCCCCTTTTCTACTTTCTAAGTCTTATTTTATTCTGTAGCAGAGTCTTTAGTGAATTCTTAGGGTTGTTTTTCTCCAAGGCTCACTTAGCAAAAACTGGGGGCTATGCCATCAAAGTTATTCAGATCAAGTTTTGCCATTTCTGGTGTGGACCCCACTTTCTGGGACCGTGGATCTGTGGGCATTGGCTAAGAGGATGGAATAGGAATGGAAGAGGCCATTGGAGTATAGGATTGTTTTTGGCTTTCTAGGGTTGTTTTCACTCCCCAAATATTGAAAAGGTAAAGTTTTGGGACATCTGACCAGTTAAAATTTAAAACATTCCTATCTTTTTCTCAATTAACTAGAGTTGGCCTATTGTGCTAAATATAGCTGAATTAACATAACTAAAAGCCCTCAGTGATCTGAACCAGAGGCTGGCTGAAAAGCAGCAGAAAGACACTTTTAGAGGGAAGGCACTATGAGGAGGAAGGGAGTGACCTCACAGTGGACTTAGTTCTGAAAAAACTTAGCAAAGATTATCAGAAACAGATCCGTTATAGAGGAAATATAGCACTGGGGGTTTTCCAGGTGTAAAGGTGCAAATTCAATAGGGAAGGAGGGCCAAGGATTTGAGGAAGTGCCGATGAGCCCAAAGGTGGGAGAAATCAAGGAGTAAGATTGAATGCACCAGGCAGACCTTTCTAAATATATGCTAATCAATATCTCGAAGGTTGTTTAAAAATACACAGAGGTTTGAGGGATGGACAAAGGAGTTCTATTTTAACAATCACTCTATACCAATAAGATAGTCTGGAAATTGTTTATATCTGGTAATTTCCAGATGGGCTTCTTCCTGATAAGGAAAGATAGTCCACATCACATATACATATATATGTACACTCACCTCTAAACCTGTGTGAATATATTCACTGCAAGTCTAAAAATATTAAATAATTCTTTCTGAGAGTACATTTATTTTTAGCATGAAATACAAATAATCTGTAGACATCAAAATCCATTTTCCCCTTATTTGCATTTTATTTCCCTGAAAAGGTCATAATTTTTTGGCTATTTTTACCTCAGCCAAACTAGGAAAAAAATTAGTTAAATATCCTTTCTCTGACCTGTCCAAATATTCTAGATAGGTAGGTAGAACAGAACCTTAATTGCATCTGACCAGTAGACTGATAAGAATCAATCTCATTAGATTCTTATATAGTGTTAGCAAGTAAAGCAATGATGCAAAAAACAATCTTATGAAATATGATTGTGCCATAAGAAATGAGAGGAATGATGCTTTCAGAAAACCTGGGAAGACTTATATGAATTTATGCAAGTGAAGTGAGCAGAACCAGGAGCAGACTGTATGTAGTAACAATAAAATTGTATGATGATCAACTGTGAATGACTTGGCTATTCTCAGTAACACATATCTCAGTAACACAGTCATTTAAGACAATTCCAAAAAACTTGTGCTGAAAAAGGCTATCCACCTCTAGAGACAGAATTGTTGCAGTCTAAATGCAGATCAGAGTATATTTTTAAAGCTTTCTTTATTTTTCTTTTTTGGGAGGGAGTATGATTTCTTTTGCAACATGGCTAATATGGAAATGTTTTGCATGACTGCATATGTGTAATCTGTAGTAAATTACTTGCTTTCTGGAACTCAATTTTTAAAAAGGAATATGAAATTTTGTTTTTTACATATAGTTAAAAAATAATAATAATAGCTTTTTATAAACTAACAAACCATTTTAGTTAGCAAAGAGTCTGAAAGCTACAATCTGACAGAAGTTGAATTAGATGGCCTCTGAGGTGACTGTTGAGAGATTTTATAGTTCCCTTTCTTACTTCCACATTCTGGCTTCCCAGTCAGTTGAAATCTCATCTTCTGCAGTACATTGTTATCAGTCTCTCCAGCTGCTAGTGTTATCATCTTGGAGGTAACCTTTTACCTACTCAGTATAAATAATAGCCTGTATTTACATAACAATTTAAGATTAGCAAAGCGCTACGCTTCACCAATTCACACAACAACCCAGTGAGATAGATACTAATTTCCCCATTTTACAGAAAAAGAAACTGACCAAAAAAGGCTAACTGATTTGCCCAGGATCCCAGAGCTAGTATTTATCTGATGCCAAATATGAACTTGGACCTTCATATTTCTGAATCCAACTCTCTGTTCACATCTTGTGACCATAACAAGTTTTTAATAAAAGCTTCTTAACTGGGAAGACAAGTAGCAAAAACTGTAATATATGGTTTCTTGGCCATAAAAGGAAAAGGAAGAAAAAAGGAAGAAGTAAATTAGCTTCCAAAAGGGACAGTGGGACAGATTCATAGTCAACCCAGTCTCATATTCAGACTCTTGATAGTATCTCCAAGGAGAGGGTGTGGAACAACACGTTACTTATCCTCCATTAGAGCAGCTTCAAAAGGTTAGGGATGTACTTGTAAAATTAAGAATGGTCTCCAGACTCAGTTAGGATCCAGTCTTTTCTATAGATTTTTCCTCAGGCCACTTTAGCCCAAAGAAATCCTACCCCTCTTTGAAGCCTAATTAGCACTTACTTTATGTATACTTTTGACATTAAAACATAAACTACCTTATGCATATAAAGTCCTTTGGCCTTCTAAACTGTTGTTTAATTTTCCTTTCCTGAGTAGAATAAAAACTCCTTAGAGGAAAGAGACTGGATCTGTGATTTCATTAGTGAAAGTAACAGAATATAGCTTTTAGGGGAGACAGCATTCCCCAAGTTCTGAGTGTATCTCAGTCATGGGGATTGCTAACAGGATTGATATAGTCCACCACCTGTCTGTTTGCTAACTCCTCTTGACAGGGGTGAAACTGTGAACCCTTTAATCTGTAAAACAATCACTCTGAAATTGTGTCCCCTTTGATTCCTGGTCTCCCAGACTCCAGAAAGTCTAGAAGAAGGCATATTTTCCAGGATGGGCTTTTCTAAGGTAAATCACCCCCTCCCCGTATTGGTAGCCGGATTCTCATTCAGGAAACTATCAAAGGGATTTTCATTCAATTGGGAGATCTGGGTCTGATATTGAGTGGCTTGAAACTCCAAGTATCTAGGTTTGGGGGCATTGGCTTTCTTTTCAACTGAAAGTTTTAGCCTCAGACTTCCATAAAAGACAAAGCTGCCTACCAGGACTCTTGCCCATTGTGAAGACATTCTCTTCTCAATGATAACCTTTTTATTTCTCTGCTAGGAATTTTGCCACTGAGGAAGTCAGTTCTCCTATCAAAGCTGACTTCTCAGTGCCAGTAAAACTTCCTTTTTTGCCACTAATATTTCGGGTTCCTGAATTCTTTTCACGTTGGACCTGCACCTCCAACCAAAAGGAGATTCCCACAACTCTCTGCACTGCCACAAGAATAGCATCACTCTTATCTCAGACCAGATTAAGAAAAGAGAATGCTAAAGAACTGCAGGGAAACTCAAATTCTGTCTCCCCTGTAGAAATAGGAGACGCAGCAATAGCCATGGGGATCCCATACAACCTTGCCCAAACACCTCTCCAACCTAGTTTTGGGAAAGTGGGGATAAGGCCCAATGGTTGGCATTCTTTGAACCCTGGCACCTGAAACTACCATCAAAAGGAAATCCTGGTACCAGTCACCCCAGCCTTCAGCAGGTTCTCTCCAGAAACTGCCTGGGAAGAATCCCGATACCCTGACAGCACCCAGCAGAACAATGTAAGGTGAGAAAGCCAGTCAGCCTCTGCATTTGGTAAGACCACCATTCTTTGTTTCAGTTGTGGATATGTATTAGGTATGTAATTTATGGCAAATTATTTTATCTCTGCCTAGTTTTCTGATTTGTAAAGAGAAATAATAATTGTTGTTGTGTAGATCACATGACTGCAAAAATGCTTAGCCTTAAAACATGCTATGTGAATGTTATTCATTTATTGGATATAATTGCTTCATGTTTGATAACCTTATGGGTTTTTTAGATGTTACCAACAGATAAATGATTTCTATGTCTATGTAAAATTATTTGGAAATGTGTTATTTGAGATATGATAGGATAGGTTTAAATATATAAAACACATTAAACAAAATCTCATATGTGTATAAGTCCTGGTAAACTTTTAAAAATAATGATTGTAGCCCTAAGCTGCAATTAGTAGAATTTGCTATTAGAGATAAAATCTCTTGGGACTGTAACTTTTGAGTTTTGAATTTGATTGCCTGATCACTGTCAGTAACCCACCATTTGCAAGACATGTCATAAGTTACTCAGATAGATGCCTTCCTGAACTGTCACAGGTGGATATCTTATCTGGGCCAAGAGCTGGGAGGACCACCTTACCCTCTGCTTAAGGTAAGATCTTTCTGACTCAGTTTCCCAGTTCTGTTTCTTTGTTTCCTACCTGATTATTCCTGAGTCTGGCTATGAGATGGAATTATTACTGCATGATCAGTTGTCAAATAGAGCTAAGGATGCTTTATCCTGTCATGTATGTGCTTTCAGACTGAAGCCTAAAGGACTTGTTTTAATGCCTTTATAGTCATGCCCCTTCTTTTTTCTTCTTAAAGCAAATTTCTATCATCAGAGCAAATGGTGACTAGAAGCTATGAGCCCAATACCAAATATCCTAGGGGACAAAATGGTTTTCTACTTTGGATCTTAAAGATGCTTTCTTTTGTATACCATTATATAAAAATTCACAATTTCTTTTTGCCCTTAAAGGGGCAAATCCAAGGACAAATTCCATCAATTAACATGGGCAGTCATGGAGGTAGCTCAGGGCTTCTATGGCAGGCTCCATACATTTGGACAGAACTTGGCCATCCACTATCTGGGTGGTATCTTGATCTGCAGCCCAACCCAAGAGACTTCTGTGGCTGCAGCCATACAAACCCCTAACTTCCAGGCCCCCTTCTCTCATCCAAGGCTATGAAGTTTATTTGCCTATCAGTTCCACATTGACTATCAGTCTATTAATCATTCCCTGAACCTTCCTCAAAGAAAAGCTGTGTACTTTCCTGTGAATGGCTGAATTTTATCCCTAACTTTAGTTATTGCCAAGCCCCTCTAGGTTTCTATTCAAGGCCCTGACACAATTGCCCTCAAATGGAAGCCCTAATTTGGCCAAGGTTTTAAGACCTGAAAACTGAAAGCAGGGTCAGGTTCTAGGAGTCTCTACTCAGTCGCTGGAACTTTATCCCAGACCTCTTGCTTATTTCTTGAAGAAACTTGGTGTCTTTGGGGTGACCCTCCTGCCTTAGCCCTTCTAAGTGAGTAAGCCTCTAAGCTCACCCTAGGCCAACCATTGGAGGTTCTAACCCCTCACTAGGTTCAGAGCATTTTTGCCCTCACAGAGTTTTAGAATTGGGGAAAGAAATGAATGTGATCCAACAGTCAGAGTTACAAAGAGAAATTCCATTTAAAGTAACTACTGATAATATAAAATATTTAGGAATCTATCTGCCAAGGGAAAATCAGAAACTTTATGAGCAAAATTACAGACCACTTTTAACACAAATTAAATCTGATCTAACCAATTGGAAAAATATTAAATGCTCCTGGATAGGGCGAGCAAATATAATAAAGATGACAATATTACCTAAACTAATCTATTTATTTAGCGCTATACCAATCAGACTCCCAAAAAACTATTTTAATGACCTAGAAAAAATAACAACAAAGTTCATATGGAAAAACAAAAGGTCAAGAATTTCAAGGGAATTAATGAAAAAAAAATCAAATGATGGTGGCTTAGCTGTACCAGATCTAAAACTATACTATAGAGCAGCAGTTACCAAAACTATTTGGTATTGGCTAAGGAATAGATTAGTTGATCAGTGGAATAGATTAGGTTCAAGGGATAAAACAGTCAACAAATATAGCAACCTAGTCTTTGACAAACCCAAAGATCCCAGCTTTTGGGATAAGAACTTACTGTTTGATAAAAATTGCTGGGAAAATTGGAAACTAATATGGCAGAAACTAGGCATTGATCCATACTTAACGCCGTACACCAAGATAAGGTCAAAATGGGTTCATGACCTAGGCATAAAGAATGAAATTATTAATAAATTAGAGGAACATAGGATAGTTTACCTCTCAGACCTGTGGAAGGGGAAGGTCTTTATGACCAAAGCAGAACTAGAGATCATTACTGATCACAAAATAGAAAATTTCGATTATACCAAACTGAAAAGTTTTTGTACAAACAAAACTAATGCAGACAAGATTAGAAGGGAAGCAATAAACTGGGAAAATATTTTTACAGTCAAAGGTTCTGATAAAGGCCTCATTTCCAAAATATATAGAGAATTAACTCTAATTTATAAAAAATCAAGCCATTCTCCAATTGAAAAATGGTCAAAGGATATGAACAGACAATTCTCAGATGAAGAAATTGAAACTATTTCTAGTCATATGAAAAGATGCTCCAAGTCATTATTAATCAGAGAAATGCAAATTAAGACAACTCTAAGATACCACTACACACCTGTCAGATTGGCTAAGATGACAGGAAAAAATAATGATGATTGTTGGAGGGGATGTGGGAAAACTGGGACATTGATTCATTGTTGGTGGAGTTGTGAACGAATCCAACCATTTTGGAGAGTAGTTTGGAACTATGCTCAAAAAGTTATCAAACTGTGCATACCCTTTGATCCAGCAGTGTTACTACTGGGATTATATCCCAAAGAGATTATAAAGAAGGGAAAGGGACCTGTATGTGCACGAATGTTTGTGGCAGCCCTTTTTGTAGTGGCTAGAAACTGGAAACTGAATGGATGTCCATCAGTTGGAGAATGGCTGAATAAATTGTGGTATATGAAAATTATGGAATATTACTGTTCTGTAAGAAATGACCAACAGGATGATTTCAGAAAGGCCTGGAGAGACTTACACGAACTGATGCTAAGTGAAATGAGCAGGACCAGGAGATCATTATATACTTCAACAACAATACTAGATGATGACCAGTCCTGATGGATCAGGCCATCCTCAGCAACGAGATCAACCAAATCATTTCTAATGGAGCAGTAATGAACTGAACTAGCTATACCCAGAAAAAGAACTCTGGGAGATGACTAAAAACCACTACATTGAATTCCCAGTCCCTATATTTATGCACACCTGCATCTTTGATTTCCTTCACAAGCTAATTGTACAATAATTCAGAGTCTGATTCTTTTTGTACAGCAAAATAATGTTGTGGTCATGTATACTTATTGTGTATCTAAGTTATATTTTAATATATTTAACATCTACTGGTCATCCTGCCATTTAGGGGAGGGGGTGGGGGGGGTGGGGTAAGAGGTGAAAAATTGGAACAAGAGGTTTGGCAATTGTTAATGCTGTAAAGTTACCCATGTATATATATCCTGTAAATTAAAGGCTATTAAATTAAAAAAAAAAAAAAAAAAAAAAAGAAATGAATGTGAACATCTATACTGACATGTTTTGCATGCTCATGGAGCTATATGGAAAGAAAAGGGACTTTTGACAGCAAAAATAAATAATTCCCCCATTAAATATGCAGAGGAAATTCTACAATTGTTGCAAGCTGTCTACGAACCTAGGGAAGTTTCTGTTATGTTTTGTGAGGGAAACCAGAATGGAGATTCACTTCAGATCAAGAGAAACAGGCTTGCAGATTCAGCTGCCAATTTGCCCCTGACCTTGGCACCTTTCATTCCCCAGATCCCTGACTCTTCACATACACTGCAGGAACAAGCCCTTGGGGAAGAAATGGGGTACATCTTTTCTCCTTCTGGGTGGCTTCAACACCTCAGGCCCGCTTCTAATCCCAGAGGCCAGTCAGTGGGAACTTCTTCTGGCCTGCCCAGAATTCTGCAGGGCGACAATGGCCCAGCCTTCTCTTCTCTAATAACTTAAAAGGTGGCTGAGGTACCCAAGATTATTTATCATCTCCATTCTGCCTGGCGGCCTCCGTTTTCTGGGAAGGTGGAGAAAATGAGTCACATCCTCAAGTGAGTCCTTACTTAAACTGTGATGGGAGACTCCAGAGAATTGGGTGAAGAATCTCCCATTAGGAAGGACCATATAAGGTTATTCTGATTACACCAACTTCAAACTCGAAGGTTTCCTCCCAGCTGGATTCATGTTTCTAGAATTAAAAGTGCTATTTTTGTTACTTCTTCTCCCTCAGACATTACTGACCAATAGAGGACCTGAAACTACTTTTCTGCAGGACTCCTGAAACACTGGAAACATACTGGATAGAGAAGAGTGAAATTTCCTGTGATCTTCTCGCCTTCACTTTAGCTTTCTTTGCTTTTTTTCTTTCTTTCTCTCTTCCTTCCTTCCCTCCTTCCTTCCTTCCCTCCTCCTTCTTTCTTTCTTTCTTCTTCTCTTTTTTCTTTCTCTTCTTCCTTCCTTCCTTCCTTCCTTCCTTCCTTCCTTCCTTCCTTTCTTCTTATTTTCTACTTTTTCCAGATATACCTTTAACAACACTCCAAGGATGAGAGCTTTGCTCCTAGTATTTTCTCTCCAGTTCTCCTCGTATCACTCTGTGGGCCTTCACCAATGGGAGATAACTCCTTAGTCTTTAGTCAGACTAGGGAACTCCATGGGCAATGGGGACATTCAGGATTGTTGGGTGAGCCCTCAGCATCCTCAAGGCAACCCACAGATGGGACCTGATGCATTATTTGCAAAGGCCCCATTCCCAAATGTCACCATCCCCACCCTGGGTGCCATCCCATTTGTACTAGCAATCCCCCACCCAGGGGAATAACCTTTTAACCTATCCCCTGTTTTCTTGTTATAAAGAATCTCTTACCTATACATCTCAACACCTATATCACAAATACAGAAACTGTCACTGTGACCCATAATGGCCATGTTTATGATGAGAGTAAATTCTGTTTGATCTGAGTGAGCCCTGTAAAATTATGTAAAATCACCAAAAAATGTCTCCTTTAATCTACAAATCCAAGTGATCTTGCATCCTTTCAGAGGAAGATAAGCTTTTTTGGGGGAAGTCACAACTCTAGGAATGATTTCACATTTACCTGAGATTTCCCTTAGACTCATTCATAAAATGGGTCTTCAGAAAATGACTCTTTGTAGATCACTTCTTTCTTGAGAATGATATGCCCACCAAGAGAATCCCTCTTGTTGTTTCTTTAACAATAAAGCTTTTTTACCACAGCCTTTGGATTTAGCGAATTCCTTTGCTCAGAACTAACCCTTTGGAGAGAACAAACCCCACCCATTTCTGTCCAACTTCTTTATCTGTACCCTTATTCCTCGTCATTTACATCCTAGATGTTGGGACACTAATACTACTGGAGCAAGTGAATCCAACCCCTCTCACTTTTGCTGCAATTTCACCTCAGCAACCTGTCAAGGTCAAGGGCTCACTGTAATTATGACTATGGACCATCCCTAGAAATAATTGTGAGATATCCATTCCAAACTATTCTGGCAGACTCACTCATGGTGCTTCTATACTACCTTCCTTGAAGCTCCTCCATTACCTCCTGAGAACTAACATTCCTATTGGTATAATATCATATAATTATAATTATCCTTGGGGACAACTAACTAGAAAGCTACCACGAAACTTGACCTCAGGTACCATTGATGCACCTAAGGGATATACTTTTCTTTGTAGGATGAGTTTTCCATTCTACTTCAATGTTTCTGAGGGATCTGTTAAAAGGAATGTCTCCAACTAGAACCTGTCATCCTCTCTACTGAATGCTTAACACCTTTTAATCATTACCGTGCTTGCTTCCTAAGTCACCTGAGTGCTACTTTCACTGTGTATAATGCTCCTGCTTCAAACACTGCATCCACCCCATCAAGGAGACAAAAGAGGAGATTTGGGAGAAAACATTTCTTGGTATTTATCCTAGGAAAAGCTGTCTGGATGAGAGATATTCATGACAGCTTTGTCTACCTCCCCTCCCCCCCCAGTCTTCCTCTGAGTGGGGTTCCTGGTTACTGTCTCTAGTTACCTTCATACCAACTTTTAATTCTTTTTTGCCTATATTTGGCCCCTGTATTTTTAACCTCCTTGTAAGATTTGTTTCCTCCTCCAGGCTCCAAGCTTTGAACTTCCAACTATTTGTTCACCCCGAATACCACTGGCTAACTGATTCTGCAGTTGCCATCTTGCCTCCCCTCTTCAGTCCAAAAGTCACTGGGCAGGGACAGCTCTACACTCCTTGTCAGCTTGAAGCAGCTCCAGAAAATGAGACCTCCGTTCATTTGGACCAAATCAATTTGGGGTTCAAACTGCTTAAGAGGGGAAATAATATAGCTTCCAGGGGAGCCAGCACTAAGGAGGTCACCCTGACCTTGGGGGAGGGGCATCTATCCTAACAATCTGTTCATGATTCTAAAGTTTTCTGGCTTTGTAATCTGTGATGCCAAAGCCCACCCCCAGTCTTGAATGCTATGCTATTGTTCTGGCAATCTGTCTGTCAATGGTTATAAAAGTCCTCTGGCCTACGAATATAATAATATTTCTTCCTTTAGATTTAGGGAAGATATATTAGGGATCCTGAGGCCTCTGACTATTGTTCTAATAATGTGTCTGTCAATGATTCTAAAGTCTTCTGGCCTTAGTCCTAGATCTGCTGGTCAGCGATAACCAAATTCCTGAGATCACTCCTCAGTTCTTCCACTAGGTCATAAAATTAGCATATCAATGACATGAAGAACTGGATAAATGTGTCTCTTTGCTTCTGGTGCTTTGCTAAGTTTTTTTGGAATTTAGCCTGCTTCAAATGGTATTACAATTACAATAAACTTTGCCCTTGACTTGAATATGGGTACAAGCCTGCATGTTCTTTTGAGATATCTCATGACACTGGTCTGTGACCCCCAACCTTTTGGGTCCCTTCCCAACCTCAACAAAAAGAGCTTCCCATTAAGAAAACTCCTTCTCCTATTCAAGGCAGCACCTTTTCTGCAACCTACAGTATTAGTGAATTGCCTAGGGTATCCAGAGTCCCAGAGCCAAGATGTATCAGAAGCTAAACTGTAATCTATGTGTTAGTGATTTCAAGTCTGGCTTTCTATTCACCATGCTACACAACATCTCTATATACAGGAATATAATACAAATTTGTTGACTTAGAAATTTACCTAAATTTGAATTTTTTTTTATTTTATTTATTAATTTTGCTGAGTTAACTGGGGTTAAGTGACTTGCCCAAGGTCTAGAGCTAGAAAGTGTTGTGTCCGAGGCCAGATTTGAACTCAGGTCCTGCTGACTTTAGGGTTAGTTATCTACTGTGCCACCTAGCTGCCCCCTAAATTTGAATTTTTAAGATTATCAACCTGTAAAACTCTGTTTTTTCTTGTTTAGCCCTGTCAGTCTCACTCTTTGTCAGAAAATAATGGAGTGGCTTGTCATTTCCTTCTCTAGTTCATCTGACAGATGACTAAACTGAGGTAAGCAGGGTTAAGTGATTTGCCCAGGGTCACACAGTTAGTAAGTATCTGAGGCTGCATTTGAATTCAGGAAACCTGAAGAAAGACTAGAAGTCTTTCTGATTCCAGTTTGGCACGCTATCCACTGTGCCACCTAGATGCCCTGTAAAACCTTGTCACTGTAATAGTTTTATAAATTTCCCACTGTGAAATCTGTCCCTGAACAACCTTCCCAAAAGTTTTCTTTTCACAAAGAATTTTGTGAAAAGGATGTATGCTTCCTTTCACACAAATTTGGATTCTATAAACCTTAATCATATCTCTCTCCTCAGCTTTCATCATTTCTGAAGTCCCTTATTCTTTCAATCTGCCTACATATGGAAAACACTTTTTTTTTATTCTTGTTCCTAGACTTAGCTTTTTTTTTTTTTTTTTTTTAACAGGCAACTAGAATTACATTCAGTATTCTAGGTATACAAGTACTATGATTTTGTAATCAAGATTAATAACACATTCAGTTTTGTTTCAGATTTGATTCTTGATGACAAGCTGAATTATGTCATTCTTTTGGAACATACACTGTTTTCAAGGATAAGTCTAAAATGAGCCTGAGATTTGGTACCTGGGCTTTGATGGCTAAGTCCACCATATTAGAAGCATGGCATGGTTATTAATAAGCCTAAGAAAAAATGCTCTTACATTACTAATACTACTACAACAACAACAACAACAACAACTACTACTATTACTACTACTAATAATAATAATGATGATGATGATGATGATAATGATAATACAAATTAAAGCAACTTTGAAGTCCTCACACTCATCAGTTTAGCAAAAATGGCAAAAAAGGAAAATGACAAATATGGGCAGAACTGTGAAAAAACAGGCACACTAGTGTATTGTTGGTGAAGGTGATGTAGATATTTTGGTAAACAATTTGGAGTGCAGAAAAGGCATTAACCATTTTGGGAATACCTTTTGATCCAGCCATACCACTATGAGATCCCAAAGAAATCAAAGAAAAATGGAAAGGATCTTCTAAATGTACAGAAATATTTTCTTTTCATGGTAACCAAAAATTGGAAATCGGGAAACTCCTACTGGGGAAGAGTTAAAAAAATTGTCCAACATAAATGTAATGGAATATTATTGTGTCATAAGAAAGGGCAAAATCAGCAGTTTCAAAGAAAACTAGGAAAATCTTCATGAACTGATGCAGAGCAATGTGAGCAGACACAGGAAAACAAATCATACAATAAGAACAAAATTATAAAGAAAAATTTTGAAAGCTTCTGATCTGTCCTATGCCATTATGAACCATAAGTTCAAAAGAATATAAATGCAACATACCATTCATCTCCTGCCAGAGAGAAGATAAATTTAAAATACAGAAAGAAACATACACTATTAGAGCCAACCAATGTGAGAATTTGTTTTTAACCAAAATATATATTTTTGTATTAAGAATTTTTAAACTAAAATTTCTTTAATGGGGAAATGGATAACAGAAGGATAGATTAGTAAAAATAATAATAATAATAATAATTTAAAGAAAAATAAATCATGATGGGTTAATTTTCTTTAAAAATTTTTTTATGTTCATTTTTTACATATTTCCATATGAGTCAGGTTAGGAGACAAAAATCAGAACAAAAGGGAAAAACTATGAGAAAAAAATCTGAAAATAATGTGCTTTGATCACATTCAGTCTCCATAGGTCTGTCTCTGGAGGCAGATGGCGTTTTCTATCCAAAGTTTATTGGAATTGCCCTGGATGACTGAATTGTTGAGAAGAACCAAGTCTATCATAATTGATCATTATACAATCTTGTTGCTGTACAATGTTTTCCTTGTTTGGCTTGCTGCACTCAGCATCAGTTCATGTAAATCTTTCCAGATTTCTAAAATCAGCCTGATTATCCTTTTATCATTATCTTTTCTTGTCATCTTAGCAATTTTCTTTATATTTGTCCATAAAGAACATTACCTGCTAATTTCTCTGTCTATTTCACAGTGCTTTGAGAAATTGCTTTAGCAGTTTGGGACAGGTAGGTGTACAGTGCATACAATTCCAGACTTGAAGTCAAGAAGATCTGAGTTCAAATCTTACTTAAGGCATTCACAGACTATGTGACCTTGGGCAAGTCACTACCTTGTTTGCCTCAGTTTCCTCATCTGTAAAATGAGCTGGAGAAGGAAATAGCAAACCATTCCATTATATTTGCCAAGAAAACCCCAAATAGAGTCATAAAGTGTTAGGTGTCACAACATCTGCAGACCTACAAATTTCTCTATGCCATCCTTCAAATCACTCTGGGAAAATCTTAAATAAATTCAGCTGTGACATCCTTAGAAAAGTGTTTCTTTTCCCTCTGACCATCCTTTATTGCATTTAAACCAATTTTATCCCTGTTGAAATATTTTCCCCAAGCTTCTAATAATACATATTTTAAAAATAGCTTTCCCTCTATGACTTTATCAAAGGCTTTCTTGCAGTCTAAATATTATCCATTAGCTCCCTTTGAGAAGAGTAGGACATAAGCTTCCACTTACTGAAACGGAACCCATGTTGCCTATATATGGGCATGCCCTACATAGGGCAAGGTCTAGATTATACAGTCAAAAAGCAGCATTCTATAGCATTTAACTGGATTATGGAGTATTGTTCTGCCATACAAGAAAGCTAATTAGTTGGCTTGACCTATAATGGGAGACTCAACAGTTTTTTGTGTTTCCATCTTACTCAATCAGGCTGTTGGTTCCTGTGACTTGGTAAGCTGGAAAGCCCCTCCAAGGGAAAAGAATGAAGTTATCATTTTAATATGGTATGTCTTTTCCTTCATAATCTCTCTTTTTAATATTCACCTTAAAAATGATCATATGGTGAGAGTTGTGAAGAGAAAGGTCTTCTAGTAGATTGTTGAGATCTGGTCTTGAATTTAGAGAGATTGTTTGAAAACCATATGATTCAGAGACATCCTCATTTGGAGATGGGGACATTAGTGGAGAACCACCTAGGATTTATGGAAAGAACATGTGCTCCAGCAGCATGACATTTACAGATTAGGCTCTGAATTATCATATGTGAAAAAAAAAATCCTGCTACTTAGGATTATTAAAACTCCCTGGGAAAATGCTCCAGGATGAAAATGTTCCCCATAAGAAGTCTAGTTTTAAGAATAAATCCTACAATTATGCAGACAGTTCAACTCTAGAAAGTCAGATTCTCAATTCTCAGATCCTGAAAATCAACTGCTCCATCTTTGTAGGTGTGACTAGCTTGGATCCAATGTAGTCTTCTCAACTTTAAGGCTATTTGGGTTACAAATCTCTAGGGAGATATGCTATACTTTTTTCAGTGGACAAATGTATATATATACTCTGTCCCTTGGCTGGATAATGGGACAAGGAAGGTTATCTGGATCAGCCCATACATTTTTGTTTTTGTTTTTGTTTTTATGGAGGTTAGAGAATGCTGTACTTTCATTGGTTAATTGCCTGAGTTCCATTGTTATGGGATGCCCCAAATTTCTCTTATTAAGGGTAGTGACTGAATTTCCTCCTGGTTACATTCATAAGATGCATGATTACTGGGACAGGGGATATAACTTCCCTATGTCTCATTTTATGTCTAGATTCTTTCTACTTAACCTTAGAGATATTCTGGGGTTATGAAATTTGGAAGACTCCAAGGGTTTTTGCTAACTGATGGTTGATTTTAGAAGTGAAGTACTTCCCTTGAATTGACTCAATCATATTGGAAGGCCAAATCTGAATATTCTGTGTGTGTGTGTGTGTGTGTGTATAACTCTCTCTTTTGTTTTTACAGTTTCCTCCCCAAGTAGAATAGCTATCTCCTATCCACTACACTGAAAGCCCATCATCAGGCAATATTTAAATCCCAGAAAAGGGAAGAGTTCTATGAAATCTATTTTTGAATGCATGGAATAAGAGATTAGGTCTCCTCAGAATGCTACTTTAAGCTTTTTTCCTTTAACCACATATATTTTTTGCAAGAAATGCAACTCTGGATGATAAACGTAGCTATTTGACAAATCCCTAGGCAAATTATTCTTTCATTAGTCATGATGCTATCCTTGCTTTGTACATTTAGTTTGTCTGATGGGTCACAAATACAAGTCAAAGATCAAGGATTTGGGGGTAACAACCATTCTCAAGCCCTGAAAATTAGTCTAGCCTAGAGATGTCCATCTTGATTGAACAGAATAGGCTACTATGTTTAGAAAGGAAATGAGTTTATTAAATGTAAGAGGAAGTGAAAAGGTAATAATGAGGTGAGATGAGCTCACTTAATTCTGCAGCACTTTGGGCCACAGTATTAACACAGGTGTTGCCAAGAGAAAAGGTCCAGATGTTCAATGTGTACAGGGTAGTAGGTAACACAATTTGGGGAGGGGAGATGGATGGCCTCAAGAACAACAGCTATAAAGGAAACAGAATTCCTGAGGAGGTGAGGTTCAAGAACAAAAGATCCCTTGTTCTTCCATATCTGCTCTACAAAATGACAAGACTCTCAAAGTAGTAACTCAGAGCAGTTGTCTACTCTGCCATGTTCTTTGAGACTGAATACTGAGATATAGAAGGAAATAGTTTTGTTACTCTTATGTTGAATTTTACTTGTTTTTAGAATCTCTCTGGGGCAACTAGGTGGTACAATGGGCCTGGAGTCAGGAAGGCCTGGCTTGCAAGGCCACCTGTGTGACTCTGGGCAAATCACTTCACCCTGTTGTTTCAGTTTCCTCATTTGTAAAATGAGATGGGAAGGAAATGGCAAACCACTCTAGGATCTCTGCAAAGAAAATTCCAAATGGAAGTCATGAAGAGTCAGGACCAATTTAAACAACTAAACAACATTCAGAAAAGGCAATCTTAGAGGGATGGTATTAGAAACTGGAGGAACCTGGAAATGCAACAACGAAAGATATTGTTAGCAGCCAGCATCTGTGGCAATGGGTCCCAGCAATGGGTCAGGTCATCTGTTTCACTGGCATTCATATTGTGAATAGGAGTCCCTTTTTTTGCTGTAGAGGACTGTAGAATACTGCCAATTTGCTATCTAACTTAAATCTTGCCCTACTATATTTACATAATCAAGTACCATTTACTGTGAGCTAAAGCTCTTTGCAGTGAATAATAGTGAATAACTTCCATAGTGTGCTAATAAATCCCTTGGCAGAGGAGGACATATCAGAGAAGACATTTACATCCCACTAAGTGGGCTAGTGGAGTTCCACAAGATCCCTGAGCTTCCTCCTAAATTTACAAGATCCTCAAATAGAGTTGGGAGAAGACTTCTATAATTAACATTATCAGCTGCTGTCCAAGGAAAACATGAAGGTTCGTCTACCTAAGAGCTTCAATCTATGCACATTGGACACTACTTGGCAATCTTGGGGAGAGAAAAATGTGTTTTTGGCAAGAAGGAAGAAACAGGAAGTGTCATTGAGAGCTAGATCTTAAATTCTGTTTTTGAAGTTGAGGAAAGATTATTTTAAAATTTTCCAACCTCATTCCCATGACCTTTTCCTATTCTAAAGTCTATGGAAAAACATTTGGAGGGTTATGAAAGTTTAAGTCTCAAGAGGCAGGATCAAACTGGTCAATGTTAGCAGCATGGATGGAGAAACTGCTAGGGGACGAGTTAGGGGGATAGGTATCACGGAAGAATGAGGCAAGGTTGAAGTTGAAGGGAAGGGGCATAGGTAGTAAGATTGGGTAGAGGAGATCACAGATGAAGAAAGTTCTTTGAGGTGTCCAGAATAGGAATACAAAGGAAGAGAGGGGAGTAAGAAGGAAATAGAAGAAATGCAAAGGTTGGGAGGCAGTAAATTGGACTGGCTTTATACTACTCATTCAGAAATGAATTTTTAAAATTGGAGTCTCAGATTGGGTTTGATGTGGATCTACTTTTTCTCTTGCCTTCATTTTGAGCAATGGGCAACAATTATGTCAAGGGTATAATTTTGGACATCCAAATTTTGAGCAATTCAGTCTTAGACTTTTTCAAGGGAATCCTTAAGGCTAAGAGATGATATTTTTCTGTTTTCACCTCATTTGGTCTACCTTCAGGTACCAATAATGAGAATGGAAATCTTCTAGGCAACCTCTAAGGTGAATTAATTTGTATTGATGAAAGGAATCTTCATTTGGCCATTACTGACTCAGATTCTTACAGTTATACCTATTACAAATAGGACAAAGGCCCAAAAAATGTTTTAGAAACAAGCCCACTGGGCAGAAGATGAGGTGTCCAAGGAATATGAATACTTTATGGATGCCCATGTTTCACTTAACTTTCAGGATGAATCAGTCTATGTCCAGAGAAACAGCTTTATAGAAGAGCTGAGAGAGAGACAAGGAGAGGAAAGGTGAAAAGAGGAGAGCCAGACCAAAGGAAAAAAGATTTATTAGCATACCAAGGATCCTACTTACTAGAATCATTTTTAGTTTTCCCAGGAAATGGTAAATTTCTTATGTAGCTATGCAGCAAGGGAAGATTTAGGTATAATGGGTACTATTCTGCCATACAAGAAAAGCTGATTATTGTACATTTCTTGGATTTCCATAATGAAAAGGTCAAGTTTGTAGCATCATCAGCTTGCTTTTAGCCAGGCTGTTAGTTCGTGTAACCTGGCTTGTGGGTCTTGCAGATGGTTGGCCAGAAAGTCTCTCTAAGAGAAAAGAATGAGGCCGACATTTTAGTCACACAATAGATTTCTAAAATAGCATGTCTTTTTTCCACAGTGCAAGGGCATAATTTTCAAAGGTACAAATTTTGCTTTTCCTTAATAAGTAACATGGAGTAGCAGAATCTGTGGGGAAAAAATATGGGCCTAAATCCTGCCTCAGAAACTCACTCATTGTGTCAGCAACAAGAACCCACTTAACTTTTTAATTATCCCATCTGTTAAATGGGGATAATGATACTCTTACTTTCTAGAGAATAGAACAGCTGTGAAGAAAAGGATTTGCAAACATTAAATGTATAAGGTTAGGAGGTAGGGCAGAATAAAAATAGCTGGCATTTATTTATACAGCCTAAATTTATGCAGCCTTAAATTATAAAGTTTAAAGCACTTTACCAATCTTATCTCATTCGATAGTCACATCAGACCTGGGAACTAAGTGATAATACTACTCCCATTTTACAGATGAGGAAATTGAGACAGACAAATTAAGACTTGTTTTAGGTCCTATAATTAGGAAGTATGAGGCAGTTTGTTGGTTATGGTCTTCCCACTCTAGCATTCTATCTACTGTGCCACAAAGCTGCCTCTAGATGGATATCCCGAGTGTTACACAAATATCCATAAACTATTAAAAGGCCCATGAAATACGGAAATATGTTTTTAAAAATTGCACATATTAAAACTGTATCAGATTTCTTTCTATCTTAGGGAAGGAGAGATAAGGGAAGGAGGGAGAAAAATTTTAAACACAAAGTCTTACAAAAATGAATGTTGAAAACTGTCTTTACATGTATTTGGAAAAAAAATAAAATATTATTGAGAAAAAATATAAAAGGTCTGGGAAGTGGGCAGATCTTTCTGTACAGGATCTATAAATGGGCATGAATAAGAATTGCTGAAGATAACACAGATGAGCTGGGATTTGACTTAATTGTTAAATGTTAAATTGATAAGATCGCAGGTCTACTGGAGCACAAATTTCATAGAAGGGATCATAGGTCATACTTAATTTTTTTCTGGTCTGGACTTGTGCTTTCTTTGATAAAAGGTAATCCCAGTGAGGAAATTCTTTCTTGCCAAAGCAGATCTGCAGTTTCTCTCCTGTCATGCTGTCCTTCTTATCACTTCCTGCCTATAACTACAATTGCCTGCTGTTTAGTTTTCCTGCTTCCTGTCCATCTTCCATTTAACTGTCAAATCCATCTTTCTAAAGTACAGATCTGACCATATCACCCATCCTTATTCAATAAACTTCACTGACAACATTTCTCCTCTAGGATCAAACACAAAAATCCTGTCTGGAGTTCCAAGCCATTCACAAACTGCTTCACCCTACCTTTTCCAGACCTCTTATCCCTTACATCCCATCCTCAATAACAACTGGCCTCCTGGCTGTTCCTCAAACTGGACACTCTATTTCCCAGCTCCAGACATTTTCACCAGCTGGCCTTCATGCCTAGAAGTCTCTCTTCATATTTCCACCTCCTAGTTTCTCTGGCTTCCTTCAAATTCCAGCTAAAATCCAACTTTCTACATAAAGTCTTTCTTGATTCCCCTAATTCTAGTGTCTTCCCTCTGTTGATTATTTTAAATTTATCTTATATATAGTTTGATCATGCATAGTTGTCTTCATGTTGTTTCCCTTATTAGTCTGTGAGCTCTCTGAGATCCAGACTGTCTTTGCTTTTCTTTGTTTCTTTGATGCAAACAGTAAGTGGTCAATAAATGCTTACTGACTGACCAACTTAAAGTCTTGGAGTTCCCTGTCCAGAGCACTGAGATGTCCAGAACACAGAGCCACATGGCCAGTACAAGTTAAAGGTAAAACTTGGAATCCAGGTCTTTCTGATTTAGGGATCAACTCTTTATCCAGTACACTACACTGCTTCTCCCTTCTCAACTAAAAGTCCAACCAGTGTCTGGCCAAAAACACTCTGAAAATGGAAATCCAGAACTTAAATGAGGGGAATATATTCTTTCCTTCTGTAAGCAAACCTTTTGTGAGAAATAAGTTGCTACCCAAGCATATTAATAACAGTAACTGTGAAACATTTCTCCCATAAACCTGAAATCATCCACAAATACACATGGACTCTGAAGGAAGAACAAAGGAAGAAAAGGAGGGAGGGAGGGAAGAAGGAAGGAATGAAGGTAAGAAGGAAGGTAGGAAGAAAAAAAGAAGGAAGAAAGGAGGAAGGGAGAAAGAAAGGAAAAAGTGACTGAAAGTAGGAAGGAAGGAGAACAAGAGAGGAGGGATGGAGGGAAGGAAGGAAGGAAGGAAAAAAGAAAGAAAGAAAGCATTATTAAGTGTCCACTGTGTGTCAGGTATTGTGCTAGCAATGTGGGAAGAATCAACAATTACTATAGTAGTGGACACATTTGTAATGAATTGCTATTCAGTCAAGACTAATTCTTCATGGATCACAGAATACTAATACAATCCATAGAGTTTTCTTGGCAAAGATACTAGAGTGGTTCACCATTTCCTTTTCCAGTGTCTTAAGGAAAATGGATTAAGTGACTTGCCTAGGGTCACACAGCTAGTATGGTGTCTGAGGCTGACTTTGAACTCAGGTTTTTCTCTCTCTTGTGGGATACACATATGGCCAAAATCTTTTGTAACCCATATCTCCAAGCACAGTGCTTGGCACATAGTAGCCCTAAAATGCAGTAAACAGAAATGAGCACAAAACTCCAGATAACACAAGATCAAGTCAGATTATACAGGGGCTACCTAGTCCCGTGAAATCTTAAGTCACATTGTTTAAGTCATGTTGAATTTGTTGTACATTAAAAACATACACCTCTTTTTCACATGAATTCTGGTCTCCCTTTATCTTTCTCTTCTTGCGCTTGGGGAAGATAATTTTTAAAAAATTATTTGAATTGGAATTGAATTTAAAATTAAAAATTTGAAAGCTTATTTTCTAGACGAAAATAAATAGCTGTTTCACTCTTAAAGATCATGAAAATTCAGCCAAAAATGTACAGAAGGTAGAGATTCTATCAGTAGGCGTATACAACAAGCAGGTCATTGACACCAAAAAAGTGCCACATACATCAACATATTTATAGCATCATTTTTTTTGTAGCAGCAAAGTACTGGAAACAAAGTAGATTCCTATTGACTGAGGAAAGCTAAACAAATTGTGGTACATGGATGTAATAAAATAATACTGAAATGAAGGAAATGATGGACATGATGAAATCAGACAAACATGGAAAGAGTAACATGAACTGATATAGAGTGAAATAAGCAAAGCCAAGACAATAGAAGGTAACTATTAAGAAATTCTAATAAACAAATACAATCCCAAAGAAGAGATATGAAAAGATGCTTACCTCACCCTAGGTCCCCCTTCTTTTGCAGTATTAGAGGAAAGACCCATGGATGTGAAATATTATATATAACTTGAGGTTTTTTTTCAATGCATTGATCTTATTTTTCCTCTATTTCTTCTTCTTTTTTTTTTTAATCCCCCCTTATTTGTTGTAGAATTATTCTCTGAGAGGATGTAAGAGAGGAATACACAGGTAAATGTAAGAGATGCAAAAATCAAAGATATCCATAAAATTCTATTTTTTAAGTGCAAATGGTGGTTAGGTTGAATAATCACTAAAATCTGAGTAGTGAATGCTAGCAATCGCATTATATAGGCTGGGCATTTTTACTTCCAAGTATTTCCTGCTCTTTATTTTTATCTCTGATGAAAACGATGACTCTGATAACAAAGATAAAGAGCAGCAGACAAGGGAAACAGAAGCCTTGTACAACCAATTTTGCTTCCTACCTCCTTCTTTAAACAATACCAGAGCCAGACAGCACTAACTTCAGATTCAGGCTTTAAGATCAAATCGGACCTCAGACAATTACAAGATATGTGACCTTGGGCAAGTAACTTCAACCTGTTTGCCTCAGTTTCCTCATGTGTAAAATGAGCTAGAGAAGGAAATAGCAAACCACTGTAGTATCTCTGCCAAGAAAACTCCAAATGAGGTCACAAAGAGTTGGAACTGACTCTGCATTGAACAGCAAATATTGTACAAAATGGAGAGCAACTGTCTGTCTACATATAAAGGAGCAGGGAAGGCAGTAAGCACCTACTATGTGTCAGGCACTGGACTAAGCATTTTACAAATAGGATTCTATTTGGTATGAAAAAAAATCCAAGGTCCTAAAACCTTGCCACCCCAAAACAAGGTAATATTGTAATTAATGAAACAAATGTTATTTGGGAAGCATTAAAAGGAGTATGGATTGTAGAAACAGTTAAATAATCTCCTTATTATTCAGCCCTAATCAGATTAAAAGTACCAGGATATATGGCAGGCATCAACCAATCTGTATTTATTAAGCACTAACTATGTCCTAACCACAAAAGCTATATCCCACAACAAAAATGATCCTAAGAATTTGGGAGGCACTTAGAAGGCACAGTGAATAGAACACACTGGAATGGAAGTCAGGGAGACAAGTGAAAATCCTACTCAGATACTTACTAGCAGAGTCACCCTGGGTAAGTCTCTTAAACTCTGTCTACGTCAGTTTTCTCTTCTGTAAAATGGATCTAACAATAGCATCTACCTCCTAGAATTCTTGTGAAGCTCAAATGAGATAATATTTATAAAGTACTTCAAAAACCCTAAAGCATTATATAAATACTGGCTATTATTATTAGATGATGCAAAAAACCCAAAATGATGTTTAAAGGGTTAAAGACAGGCAATAACAAGAGATTAGAAGCACTGGAATGCTTCCTCTTAGACAAAGCTGAAGAGAGACTTAAGAAGCAGAAGATTAAGATGGTCTTTTTTTTTCCCCCTTTGTAGCTAAAGACAAAATGTAGGAAATAAAGCAATATGAGGAATTTCTAGAGAAATGAATTGCCCAATATGGGAAAATTATCTTCTCTGGAAGGCTTTAAAACCAATGTTTGAAAGGAAAACATATTTTGCTTCTTCAGTTCCCTTACAGATACCATAAATTCTGTTTCTATGACTTAAGGGATGAGCCTATAACCCTTGGACCATGTCCACAGGAAGCCACCTGATCATTCCCAGTGGCCTGAAATACACTGAAGATGCTTATGCTTGATGCTAGTGTGCCAAGCCTTGCTGTTTGTTTCCTGAAATAGCTGTGAGAAGCTCTTATATTTTTCAATCCTCTGCAAATGGTTTACCTGACTTGCCTCTAACTTAAATGGCTCACTATGGCAAGGAACTCATTTTGCAGAGAGTTACCAATATCTTTTCACTATACCTGCCTTAACTCATCTATTATTTTTGAGCAACCTGAGAGCTGTTTTTTACTTGGAAAGCAGCTCAAAGAAATATATTATCTCTTCTTTAGTTGGAAGAAAACCTGGTGATGGTTCTAACCTGTCAATGAGGTCAGGGTGGCAATGCAGGCTGAACTGTGGACAGGAGTATTGTCAGCCAGCCAGGCCACTGAGGCTGGAGCTGCGGGTGCCTTGGGTGCTAGGAGGAGGATTATATATGCTTCCAGGAAACATTTCCTCTGTAAAGGTGCCAAGGCCATTTGTGTGTATTTGCTAGCAGTACCAAATGTGCAGTCCCATGCTAAAAAAGGCTACTTGACATATAAGGGGAGGAGGTAATTTTAAAAGATTTCTATTCATTAAGTATGATTTTAATGTACATGTAATACACATAGATAATGTATATATAAGTGACTTTGATTAAGATACTATTTGGAATTTCCTCTAATAAAAAATGTTTCTTTTCCTTGCCACTAGAAATACATAATAATTTCCCTAAATCATCTAACCTTCATCTCCAAACATTTCCTCTGGCTGCTTCTCCTCTGCTTTAACTATTAACCTCCCTGGCTTCTTTTAAATCCCAACCAAAATCTCATATTTTACTGTAAACTTCCCCTGTAGTGCCGTTCAGTCATTTCAGTTGTGTCTGACTTTTTGTAATCCCATTTGAGGTTTTCTTGGCAAAAGATACCCATCAATTTGCCATTTCCTTCTACAGCCCATTTTATAGATGAGAAAACTGAGACAAACTGGCTTATGTGACTTGCCTAGGGTCACATAGCTAATAAGTATCTGAGGCCAGATTTTAACTTATTCCTGACTGTAGACTCAGTGGCACTCTACTGTACCACTTAACTGCCCTCTTAATTCTACTATCTTCTTTCTGTTAATTTCCTATTTATCCTGTAACAGCATCTTGCTTTGTAAATATTTGTTCTGAATGTTATCTTCCTAATTAATTTGTAAGTTCCTTCACGACAGAGGCTGTCTTTTGATCCTTTTTTTTTTTTCTTTTGGTATCATAAGTGCTTCACAATCTCTGGTATTAGTAGTGCTTAGTAATGTTTATTGACTGACTGATTGATCATCCTCCCATCAATTCCCTAACTTCAAATAGCCTGATAATAGATAGAGTCTAACACTGGGAAATGATAGGAGACATCTGAATTTACAGATCTGCTAAGTCTAACATTATCCCTAAAATTCTTCACTAATTTAGTAAATTAGTAAATTTGTTTAAAAAAAAAAAAAGCATTCACACATCAAACTTCACTAATTTAGACTAACTAATAAGAAAACCAGTCACAATTAACTGAAAATCTGAAGTATAGATTATGTGAAAAGAAACACAGTGAAACAGCATTATACAGTAGAAAGAGCACTGGTTATATGGTCAGAGGATCTGAGTTCAAATCCTACCTCTGGTATCTGCTATTTGTAGGGCTTCTGGAAACTTGCTTTTTTGTGTTATATCATACTGTGGACATGATGTTTGTAATCCTCTAAAATCCCCAGATTTACATTCCCATCCATTTCCTTATCTCTAAATTAAAGGGGGTAGACTGGATGAGCTCAGCTCTACATCTATGATCCTGTAAATTATATGTGTGAAAATATCATTCAGTAACCTAATTTAGACTAAAGTGGTGGCAAAGGGCAGCTCCAATGAATTAAAGGTGAGGAGTACAGAACAGTTGAAGAGAAATACTAAGTGGTACAGTAGATAGATGACTGACCTTGAAGTCTGTAAATCCTGCTTTCACTTCCTCCTGACTTTGTGACCCTCAGAGGTGTAAGTAATGGGAAGAGGACTGGAGAAGAAAGGAAAGGGAGAAGAGGGAAGAGAAGGAATGGGCGGGAAGAATAAGTGAAAGGAGCAAAAGAATGTAGAGAAGAGGAGAGGGGAAAAATAAAGGAGGAAAGAGAGAAGAGGAAAAGAGAGGAACAGAAGAATAGAGAGAAGAGGGAAGAGAGAAAGAAAGGAAAGGAAAGAGGGGAGAGGTGTCAAGAAAAGAAAGACAAGAAAACAGAAAAGAAGAGAAGAAAAGGCACCAACCTGCTTCGGTAAAGGAAGCCCTTCACTATAGGAGTTTCCTTTGTCAATGCTATCACAAGCCCAATCCCCCTCCCTATGTCAAGTAAAAAAAAAAAAAAAAAAAAAAACTAACAAATTAAGCACAGAAACATTGTTAGAATATGCTATTACAGAAGTCTCTCAAACTGACATTTGTGAAAAGTAAAACTATTAGAAAGGAAACAGAAGATGCATACATTGGTTTCTAGTTTAATGCTCTAGCAATCTGTGGTGTTTAACACTTTTGTTAGTGAAAGGCATAGATGGCCAGGCTACATCAAACTTATAGATGACACAAACCTTTAAGAGATAGTGAACATGCTAGATATATTGAGACTTTTAAATAATTCTTAATAGGTTAGAACATTGGGCTGCAACTAGTTAGATGAAATTTAAGATTTGGGCACAACTAATCATTTACATAAATCGAAGATGGAAAAGGCAGGAAATTCATCTGCAAAGGATCTAGAGGGGGAAAAGGAATTAGAGAAATACAAACTCAAAAAGTCAACATGTGTTATGACAGCTAGAATCTAATGATGCAATCTCAGACTGAATTGAGAGACAGACTGTCAATCAACCAACAAGCATTTATTTAGCACCCATTATGTGCCAGATACTATCCAGAGCTAGGGATAACTGCACAATTGTTGTCCATCCTGCTTAGAGTATTTAATTCCATCTTGGACACCAAATCTTGGAAAGGGTACTCATAATAATAACATTTATATAAGACTTTAAGGTTTGCAAAGCATCCTACATATGTTAATTCATTTAATACTCACAACATTGTAAGAAAAGTACTACCTTCTATACTGTGCAGTTGGTTTGGAAAAAAATAAGTGTCCTGATTATATTTTATTCTGTTGCATATCATTCCTCCACTTGTTTCCTGGAACAAGGATCAAAATTAATCTTACCAATTTAATATTAACTAACATTTATGTATAACTTTTAGATTTGCAATTTTGTTTGTCTTTGAGTTGTTTAAGTTGTATCCAACCCTCTGTGACCCATTTTGAAGGGGGTGTTGGCATAGATCCTAGAATGTTTTACCATTTTTTTCTCCAATTCATTTTACAGATGAGGAAACTGAGACAAATGGGGTGAAGTAACTTGCCTAGGGTTAACACAACTAATAAGTATCTGAGACTGTATTTGAAGTCAGGAAAATGAGTCTTTCTAATTCTAAGTCCAGTGTTCTATCCATTGTACCACCCAGTTACCCCCTAGCTTTACAAATATTATGTCTGATCCTTAGAAGCAGTCGGTAAAAGAGATATTTAGATCCCCAATTTACAGATAAGGAAACTGAGGCAGACAGAAGGTAAGTGACTTGCTGGATTTAAACTCAGGCCTTCCTGACCCCAAGTTCTGACTTCTAGATACTGTACCACCTAGATGCCTCTTACTATAGGTATGAGTCAGTGTACCTCCTCTATTCTGTTCGAGATGGGCAGTGAGGATGATGATCATGTCAAATGAGAATCAGTTGAAAGAACTTGGGAAGAGGTTTAACTTGGAAGAAAAAAGATTGGGGTGGGGCAGGCAGAGGGGAAGAGTAATAGAAAGATAGCTGTTCTTAACAGGAGCTAATAGCATTCAGATAGCACTTTTAAGTTTTGCAAAATTAATCTTCAATAATTCACATGTCATTTGTGAGAAGTGTTTGATTTATTCTACTTGGTTCTAGAAGCCAGAATGAAGAATGATGGGAAATTAGATTTAATATAAGGTAAGATTTCTCAACAATGAAAGCTATCCCAAACTAGCATGGGCTACTTTGGAAGTCTGTGTCACTATTCAAGTAGACTGGATGTCAGATGTATTGTGTTGTGAATTGTTCACATATGGATCCTCTGAAATGATCCTGACATCTCTTTCATCTCTTAAGATTTTAGGAATGATATGTTATTGCATAATAGCTAGCTATGAACTCTTAGTCTCCAAGAAAAGAAAGTCACAAGACAGCCTCCCTTTAAGAAGGGAGCCCTTCTCTCCATCATTCCACAATCTTTTAAGAAATGCCATACCAACCCATATGTACAAAAATGTTTGTGGCAGCCCTTTTTGTAGTGGCTAGAAACTGGAAATTGAAGGGAAGCCCATAAATCAGAGAATGGCTGAATAAATTGTGATATATGAATGTTATGGAATATTATTGTTCTGTAAGAAATGACCAGCAGAATAAATACAGAGAGGTTTGGAGAGACATACATGAACTGATGCTGAGTGAAATGAGCAGAAACAGGAGATCATTATACACTTCAACAACAATATTACATGATGGTCAATTCTGATGGAAGTGGCCTATCTTCAACAATGAGAGGATCCAAATCAGTTCCAATTGATTTCTAATGGCAGCTACCCCAGAGAAACCAACATTGGGAAATGAGTATGGACCACAACATAACATTTCCATTCTTTCTGTTACTGTTTGCTTGCATTTTTGTTTTTTTCTTCTCAGGTTATTTTTACATTATTTCTAAATCCAATCTTTCCTGTGCAACAAGATAGCTGTATAAATATGTATACATATATTGTATTTCACACATACTTTAACATATTTAACATGTATGGGACGACCTACCATCTAGGGGAAAGGGTGGAGGGAAGGAGGGGAAAGTTGGAACAGAAGGTTTTGCAAGGGTCAATGCTGAAAAATTACTCATGCATATGTTTTGTATATAAAAAGCTAAAGTAAAAAATAAAATTTAAAAAAAAAGAAAAGAAATGCCATACCAGCTGGGTATAGTGGTATACACTCATAATCTCTGCTATGAAGCTGAGACAGGTGGATCTCTTGAGTTTGGGAGTTCTGAGCTGCAGTGATGCTGATCAGATGTCCACACTAAAGTCAGTTTTAATATGTGAGCTCTCAGTGGTGAGGAACCAGTCAGTTGACTAAGGAAGGATAAACCAGCCCGAATTGGAAAAGGAGCAAGTCAAAGCTCCTTTGCCAATCAGGGTGGGACTACCCATGAGCATAAGAAGATCAGGAGACCCACTCTTTTTTTTGGGGGGGGGGGAAATATACTACTATACTAATAGTTTAGTTGAATGTTCAATTTCTGTTAAGAGGTACAAAGTGACATTTTTGGATAGGGCATGGATTTTGTATAATATCAAACATAAAAGTTAAGAATACCACACAAAAATTCTTTAATAACTTGAATCTACAATCCATGAATTTATCTAAACTTAAATTTTTTTTTCCTTAATCTGTTGATTTCAAGCTTCAAGGGACTGGTTCCTTATTGAGTATCTCAAGATGTGGTGAACAAAATATGTGCTTCATGAATTTATAATTGATCATTTTAGCCTGTAGGATTCTATTTTTAAGTCTATCCTCAAACAAAAGTACCTTTAATCAGCTTAGCTGTTCTCTGATATGTTTTTCTTGGGGTCTAGAACTGCAAATGTATGTGATATTTTAATAATGCTGACAAAAAATATTTCCAAACTTCTCTAACTGCAATCATCCTTAGAACAAAATGCAGGCGGAGGATGGGAGAGGATAGAGAAATCATGAGGCTCGGGGTTACAGAAATAATGCAGGACAGAGACAAAGAAATGGAATTGAAAATGATGAATGACAGATCTAGAGCTGGAAGCATTCACATGAGGAAACTGCTAAGTGTCAGAAATGGGATTTGAACCCAAGTCCCTTAACTATAGGAATGACAGAAAATGGCCAAACTGAGACTGGAGAGATCAGTAACAGAGAAAGAGATCCTAACAGAGATGGCAGATATCATCAATTATGTTTAAAGGTTAAGCTTTGATCTTAAAATGAGAATGATTAGGGGATATGGGAGTGCCCAGTCTAGCATCAGACATAGTATAAAGCAGAGATAATTCTGGCAGGAGCTTTAAGAAGTCGGATTTGCTGGCAAACATCTCTGAAAAACAGGGGATACCTTAAGTACGTGAGAGTACTGACCCCCCCCCCTTTTCTCTGGCCATCCCACTTCCTTTTCTTTTTGAGGGTCAAGACTTCTAATCAAGCTCCAAAGAGACGAGGAAAATAAAGGTTAGAAACACATCATGAATGCTTTATTCTTCCAAGCCATTCTCCTAAAAATCCAGAAGTGAACTTTGCCCCCAGAAACATCAAAGCCAGACCGGCTTCCTAGCAATACTTGGTCTTTTAGGTATTCCTCTTTTTTTTTTTGTACTATTTATAATTACAGAGTGACCACAATGAATAGAAAACTAGACTCAAAAGTAAAAAGGCCTGGTTTCATGTTCTACCTCAGTACTTCTGTCTGACCATCAGTAAGTCACTTAACTTTTACACGCTTTAGATAACTAGGACTATAAATTGTACTGAAATTGCCAAGGGAGTCCCCGTGGGTCCAGTCCCTATCCCTCTTTACAATTAATTTCCTACGTGCATAATGTATCTATAGTAGTTTTATATAATAAATTAGTGCAAATAAGGCACTTAAAAGTTTGTTTTCATCCGCAGATTAAGCATTCCTGCCTGTCATCTTATTTATGCTCTTTGTCAAGGGGGATTTGTCAAATCCCCTTCTATTATATACAGCCATGGCATCATTTAACCTAGGCAATCTCAAAACCTAAAATACTTGAGATCTAAGCAGAGTCGGGCCTTGCTAACCTGAAAATAACAAATTTTCAATGAAAATTAAAAAAAAAAAAGGGGGGGGGAGAGTTGGTTTTTTAAGTTTAAAAGAAAACTACTTTAGAAGTCCCGTCTTGGGGGCTTCGGTGATACAGGTCAGTAAGGTGTGGGAGCTGGGGGCGGGGTGGGGTGGCGAGAAGGGGGCTACCGATAGGGGAGGGTCCGGCGAACTAGAGGCCCCCCGATACGCAGTCTGGCTCCTCATCAGATCCGTCCGTGCATATACAATGTCTCAGGACCCAAGGAAACAACAAAAGGTAAAACTCCGGTGACTTCTCATCATTTCCCCTACAGCTAAGCAGCGGCTCACGAGGAAGTTTCGCCGCATACGAACGATATTCTGCTTAGATTTCCTGTTCAGAGCTCCCCGCGCGCGCGGGTCGGGCTCTCGCGTTCCTGATCAGCATCTCTTCCGAGGCGCCCGGGCGAGCCCAGCCTCGCACCGCAGCTCGGTTTTCCGCTTCTGCCCCGCGCCCCCGTCCCCCGGCGGAACCGCGCAGCAAGACTCCGCGAGGGAGCGCACAATAGGAAACTTCCCGGCCCCTCCCCGCCCTCCGCCGCCCTCCGACAGTGACTTACTTTTCACTGCCGGGCCCCTGGCCGCTCCGTCATTCTGGGCACCGGGAATCGCCCTTTAAAAGAGGAAAAGGCTGCGCCCCGGTCCGGCGCCCCAGTCCCCGCTGTTTATGCTGCAGTGGCCACCCTCCCCGCCCCTAGCTTAAAGCCAGACGGCTGAGTCACAGACGTGTGTCAAAGTAAAAGTCCTCGCGAGCTAAGAATGCTGGGAAGGGCTTTTGTTTACAACTTGAAATTTCATAGAGGGAAGAAATTCACCTTCTTGTGGTCTGTGGCTCCCATTTCTGGGAGCTCTGAAATTGACGTTGTTTTTTTAAAAAATCTATTTCATCTCAGTTATCCTCTCCTTCCCTTTATATACTATTGGCTATGCCTTTCACAGACCAGCCCCTCTCCCATCTTCCCGGGCTTAGACCGCTGTCCCCTGCCAGGGATGCTCTTGTTGGTTTTTGGGCTTCCTGCAAGACTCCTCTTCTGTGGGCCCTTCCCACTCCTCCAACAACTAGTGATTTCCTTTTGAGGTACTCTTCCATCTATTGTGTACATACCTAGTTATTTCTCTCCCCTATTAAAATGTGAGCCCGGAATCTTGAGCGCTGAGACTAATTTTTTGCGCTTTTTTTGTTAAGTGATTCATAAATGTCATTTCTTGAATTTCATTATTATTTCAACGAATAGAAATCTAAATTTAAATTAGATTTAAAACTAAATGCTTTTTGAGCAGTGAATTAATTGATGGATTGATTTTCCATTCACTGTATAATATTGCTCACTTTAATTTTCTCTTGATGTAATAAATTGAAAGTTGACCTATATCACTGCTGTAGAATATCGGCCATTTTCAAGCTACATTTTTTACAAAAAAAATAAGATTTAAATGTTTTAAACTACAAACAAGTGTATAAATTAAATCATCAGTAGAAATAATGCAAAAGAAAGAAGCCCTTCTTCTATTCCATTCAAAACTTAAGATTATATACAATGTAAGATCAGACAGTAGCAGAGCTGGAATTTTCTGCTTTTTCACCGAGTCAGTTCAAAAAGAAATGCAATCGATATAATCAATTTTAAAAATCTACTAAAAAACAAATTAAGGACTTGCAGCTCAATTTAATAGCCAATATAATCATCATCTACATTTCTTCCTCTAATAGTGGAATAATCATTTAAGATTGAACATATCTTTCAGTTACAAAGATTTACAAAAATTACAAAATTACAAAAATGACAGCTATCACAAGTGATAGTGAATAATAATAATTGCTGGTGTTTGTAAGTCCTAAGACTTACATAATGTTTCACAAAAAAAAATTTTTTTTTAATTTAATCCTCTAAGCAACCCTGGGAGGTACATATTATTGTATTTCCATTTTACAGATGAGGAAATTGAAACGGAGAAAATTTAAGTGACTTGCCTCAGATCACACACAGCTAGTAAACCTCTGAGGCTGACTAAACTTAGTTCTTCCTGACTCAAGGTCCAGCTCTATCCATTGTGGTCACTAAGCTGTCTCTGTAAACCAAGGGTGGGTTGTGGATTCATATCCCACTTCCGACATATCTAACTACGGGGCCTTCCAATTTACCTTTTATATACTACAGTGCCCATTCAAAGGGGGATAGCTATACTGATATTTATTGAGAGTTGTGTTGTAGGGGTGAATGAGTAAGGGAGGAGTCCCAGAAGGTTTGTGGTGGCAATAAATAGGATAAGGATATAGGTCACTCTCCTCACTTCAACAGAAAACACCCCAAAAATTAAAATAAAATTTAATTTGTATGAATTAAAGAGAAATCATAGTGTTCTCAATATCAGATTTAAAAATTAAATACATTTTTCTTTATATAAGTGAACTTTCTTGTTAGCAGTTTTACTGGTGGAAAATTTGCAAAGATAAAGCTTGTCAATGTAGATTCTGTCCAGTAGAGAGTTTCTGTGTAAATTGATAACATGTTTATCTCTCACTACTTACATTATCACTTTACAAACTGCCTTTTCTTATCCCCTATTCAGTAGGCATGGGTCAAAATAGTTCACATCCCCACAAAAACAGGGTTTGTGTGTTTAATTCTTAGAAATAATAATGAAAAGAGAGGTGGCATCACACAGTAACTAGAGAACAAGCATAGGAGTCTGGAAGACCTGGGTTCAAATTCCATTTCAAAGGCTCATTGGCTTTGTGACACTTTGAAAGTCGCCTAATCTTTTAGTACCCTAAGCAATATTTGAAGACTATTTTTTTTTTAATTTTTAGAAATTTTTTTTAGTTTTAGAAAAGGTTCCAATCTGTACTTGTAGAGGATAAATTTTCTTATTCAGGAATTCTCTGAACCAGGTTTCATTCTAATGAAAATAATGGTAGTTCTTAAAAATTAAAATAATTGAAATTATTATCCAAAACATATAATTGGACAAAATAGTTTGATAACTTATTTTATTTCTACTTCAACTACCAGTTTTTCTTTTTCATTTTACATAATTTACATTTTAAAATCTTTTTAGCTATTTATCAATTGTATTTTTTAAAAAAAGCTAAATTTCAGTGATCAGTTCAAAGTCTTTTTGGCCTTAGTTTTGTTCATCTCTTCATTAATTTTCCAAAAGCCTACCTTATTATTTAGTTGTGGATTTTAGATTTGCTGTTCAAGTTTTTGAAATTACATATCCAATTCATTGATTTAAAACCATTTAGAAATATAAAATTTTAAAATTTTCTATTGTTTCCATAATTTGTGCTTTGACCCTTTAGTTCTTTAGAATTATATATTTAGTCTCAAGTCATTGTAATTCACTCTTCAAGGGTCCTTTCTTCAGTATATTTTTTATTGTATTGTGATCAGTAAATGATGTGCTTAATGTTTCTGCTTTTTACATTTTTGGTGAGGCCTTTGTCTTAGCACAAAGTCAATTTTATCAAAGGGACACAAACAGTATATAAATATCTTTCTATTCCCATTCAATAATTGCTAGATTTTTATCATCTCTATTTTCTAAACATTTCTATTCTGTTCTTAACATATTTTTTTTGTTTGAATTTGCCTAGATCTAAAATGGATTTATTAAAATTTCCCACTAGTATTCTGCACTAGTGTGCACTTTCTGCTCATTTCCCTATTTTACTTATCATCTGTTTGCATGTTGTATTCTCTAAATAGAATCTATGCTCCTTAAGGGCAGGGACCTTTTTTGTTTGTCTTGATAGTTTTAGAATCTAGTTCAATGCTTTGCACATAATAGCAGTTAAAAAATACTTGCTGAATTGGATTGATTTGAACCAGAAGTTACCAGATAGCCTGCCATCTTGTCCTAGGGACAAAAATTTCCATCTCTGATATACCTCCCTTTTGTTATCAAAGTTAGTTATGTCTATTGTTTTATGTTTCAAGAGACCTTTTATGATCAAAATTTATGTATGAGATACTTTACTGAAAAAAGAATCTTTTAATCAATGCTTTTTTAAATGGTAAGAAACAATATACATGATAGGATTTATATTCTTTATGCCTTTCAATTATGCAATTGTGAAGATATCTGCATTAGAATATCCTTTTCAATAGCTTATTGCCTGCTTATATTTCAATTGAAGATGTCATATACATAATTGAGGATAACATATGCTTACATATGCATATACATATACATATGCTTGTATAATTTTTTAAAAAGAGTTTATGAGATTAGAAATTAGTCATATGGGCTAGCAGTTTTTGATCTCTCAAACACCTGTTCTTGATATTAGAGTCCAGGTATGATGGCTCTATTTTCATTGGTGGAGAAAACAATTGATAACAGAAATATTCATAGATCTTTTCTATTTTTCATATCTTTGTTATTTTCCTTCCAGTTTCATACTATTAGAATGACCTAACTCTGGGGGATCTTATATTAAGTTTTTGGTAAAATTCTTTATCCTCCATATTGCCCATCTTTCCATTGATGTCAATACTATTAAATTATACACACACACACACACACACACACACACACATATATATATAATATTGATTTAGTTCAAGGGATCTTACTGAGTACTTTATAGAATTTCTTTGTTTTCTCATCTTCTGTAATAGAAGTAAATTATAATTGTCTTCATAGTTGTCTTTTTAATACAAGGTTAAAAAATCCAAATAACCCATGAAATGATGTTCCACATACAATGATAATCAACAACAAGCTTCTTTATTTCTCCAAGGAGAATCTACAAGTCATTTTTCCATTTAACTATAATTTCTTTTTATGTTCCAGATTCATTAGGACAAGAATGTCTTTAATGTATGATTGAATACTTCTGATTTTACTTTCAAATCCTTCTACTGGAGGCTGAAATCCTAGACACCCTAAATTATCACTTCCCACCAACTTTGTCTTAATCTCTCCTGACAACTTTATATCACTCGGTAGCAGACCTGTTTTTACTTCTCTTAATGCCTGTACATAAAGATGCTTAAAATTTTCTAAAGGCATAGCATACGATAAGATAATGCTCCTTGTCATGGAGAAATAAATCCCCTACAAGTGTGACTTTTTAAAAATTGGTATAGGTTTTACCTGGAATTTCTCTAGCTTGCCCCAAAAAGGGTTTTGGCAAGATGCTTAGTCTTTAAGCAACAAAATTATCCTCCAAGTGTTACATTGAATATACTGTTCGCTAAATATGCGATTTCATGTTAGAACTCAAGCCAAAAAATATTATGTAAAGGATAGATTTTATTTCCCCCAGTAGAAAACACATAGAACTAGACTCTAAGTTCTATAAATAATAGAATAAATAATCAAAGCACTTCTTATCTTTTCAAAGGAACATTTACCTACCAGAAACTTTCTATAGTCCAGAACTACTCTGAGTTCAGGCTTCTTGAAAGGAAAAACTCTTTATGTTTCCAAAGCTTTAAGCAACTTTTTTCATTCATTCAATAAATATTTATTAAACACCTGTCATCAAGCAAAAGACAGTCCCTGCCCTCAAGGACCCAGAGAAGACATGCAAAAAAATATATGCAAAGCAAGCTATAAACAGGATAAACAGGAAATAATTAACAGAGGGAAATTACTGAAAATAAGAAGGATTAGGGTAGGCTTCAGAAGGTAAGATTTTAATTGAGATAAAGAAAACCAGGGAGATCAGTAGTCAGAGTGGAAGAGTGGGAAAGGGAGAGCATTATATTTATGGAGGACAATTAGAGAAAATACTTAGAGCCAAGAGATAGAAAAATGCTTTCGTTTGGAACCCCTAAATATTATATCCCTAGACTAGGAATATTTGAAGAGATAGATATAATTCTAGAAATTTAAAAAAAAAATGAGTGAGGGAAGAAGCAAGAACTAAATAAAGCTTTTTGCTTGTTCCCCTCAAGGTGGGAATCACAATATCCCTTGGAGAGGTCTGGGTCAAATTCCAGAAATATCAATTCATGCCATCTGTGGACTAAGTGTATATATTTGGACAAACTATGTGGACATACATATTTTACATGTGGGTCTGCATACCTGCATATATATAGTACTACCCTTAAGTTTATCCTATACCCCCAATTAAAATGTCAACCCTTTTTTCCCTCTATATACATGCCTGAGATGTATCTAGCCCCAAATCAGACATAGTATTAAGAAGAGACAAGGGCTCTGCTTTGCTATCAAAGTAATTTTATAAAGATCTGACCGTTCCCTTTCTCTCCCTCTGCCCCCTCCCCCTCATTCCAGATGCTCCTGATTAATTGCAGAAGGAAACATAAATTTCTCTGTTTGGCATTTAAGGCTGTTTATAACTAATATTCTTCCTACACTTAATTTTCTTATATCTTACCCCTCTCTGCACATTCTGTGATTTGGCTACAGTGAACTCTTTGCTTTTTAAAAAATTAATTAATTTAAAAACATTTTTTCTGTTTAGACATGTACATTCATTTTTTTTACACATTTCTTTATGAATCATGTTGGGAGAAAAAAATAAGATCTAAAGAGAAAAACCATGAGAAGAAAAAAAAAAACAAGAAAAAGAAAAGAGAGAATATAGCATATGTTGATTTACATTCAATTTCCATAGTTTTCTCTCTGGATGCAGATGGCATTTTCCATCCAAACTTTATTGGGATTGCCTTGTTCAAGTAAATCTTTCCAGGCCTTTTCTAAAATTAGCTTATTCATAATTTTTATAGAACAATAATATTTCATTACTTTCATATACTACAACTTATTCAAGTCAATTGATGGGCATCTACTCATTTTCCAATTCTTTATCACCACAAAAAGAGCTGCTACAAACATTTTTGCACATGTAGATTCTTTTTCCTTCTTTTATGATTTCTTTGGGATACAGACCCATTATGGCACTGCTGGATCAAAGAGTATAAATAGTTTTATCCTTTGGGTATAGTTCCAAATTGCTCTTCAAAATAGTTGGATCATTTCACAATTCCACCAATAATGCATTAATGGCCCAGTTTTCTCACATCCCCTCCAACATTCACCATTATTTCTTCTTGTCATTTTAGTCAATCTGGGAAGTGTGAGGTGGTACCTCAGGAACTATTTGCTTTTTTTTGGAACATGCCGTTCTTATCTCTTGTCTCACTGCCTTGACACAGGTCTTTCCACATACCTAGAAGGTTCTGCCCCATCAAGAATCTCTACCTCCTAGTTACTCTAGCTTTTTTCAAGACTTAGCTCAAGTTGCACCTTCTTTAGGAGATTTTTTCTGATCTCCATAGCTGCTAATTCCTTCTCCTTTTCAGATGACTTTTATTCCATGTGAATTTTCAATATATCTACTTCAGGGTTGAGCTAGAGCCAGCTCTAAACAGCTTTTAAGAATCCATTGTGAAATTTTCAATGTCAATTTTTAAGCATCATTACAAAATTACCGATTGATTTATTGTTTTGTTGATTGTCTGGGCTTACAAAAATGTTAATAATGCAGATTAAATTTAAAGGCTTAAGAATGCTTTTTTCTTAATGTTAAACATTTATCAGTATGTGCATATGTGAACATTGCTTGAGCTCAGCAGGAGTTGCAGTAAAAGATTCAGAAAATGAAATAATCATTAATCTGGAAAACTGCTTATTATAGGTTGATGATGATGATGTTTAAAAGATTGTATGTTAATTTTAAATTAATTAATTAATTAATTGTTTATATAGTAATGAAGAGCCTCTTCACTATCTTCTCCCATGCACTGAGGCCCCACCACATCATCCACTTTGTCTCTGTCTGTCTGTCTCTTAAGCTTAATACAGATATTACCAATATTACCAGTGAGAGTCTGGAACTGTTGCTACTCCCTAATGCCACTTCACTGTGGGTGACCAGAGAGAAGGAAGGAAAGCCCAGGCAGGGAACATCATGCATTTCCAGGTTGGCACAGACCCCTACACTGTAGGTGCTGGGACACAGACCAAGGCCTGGAGGTTTTGTCCCCATCATCTCCCCTTCCTACTCAGTTACCCTTAGGTCATATAACTTCATCAGAGCAGATTCTTTCTCAGGCTGGAAACATCTTCCCAGAAGGAAGCACAAACTTACTTTAGATCATGATAACTGGCATTCAAATAATTTAAATTTTGCAAAGAACTTTACATCTATTATCTCATTTAAACCTCACATCACCCATGCTAGTGACTTATATGCCTCCATTAGAATATATGCCCCTTGACAATAAGAACTAGTTTTTGATAGGGTGTGTTTTTTGGTTTTTTTCTTTTCTTTATATCCCTAGTACTACAGTTCTTGATGCATATCAAACATTTAAAAATGCTTGTTGACTTAATTAACTTACTGACATGCACCAAACTATTTAGAGCATCACTTTTTGTATAAGCAAAGAACCATAAATAAAGTGAGATGTTCACAGGTTGGGCATAGCTAAATGAATTATGATACATGAATATAATGGAATATCTCTGACCTATAAAAATGATTAATATGGAAAACATGAAAAGCATGGAAAGACTTATATGAACTGATGCAAAAACAAGTAATAAGAACCAGGAAAACAAAATGCACAATGACTACAGTGCAAATGGTAAAAACTCAACAAAAAGGATATTGAATAGTGATGATAAATTGATGAAGTTGTTATTGTTCAGTCCTTTCAGTCATGTATGACTGTTAGCAACCCCATTTGGGTTTTTGTTGGGGTTGGCAGAGATAATGGAGTGGTTTGTCATTTCCTTCTCCAGCTCATTTTCAGATGAGGAAACTGAAGCAAGCAGAGTGAAGTGACTTGCTTAGGGTTATAGAATTAGTAAGTGTCCAAAGCCAGGTTTTAACTCAGATCCTTCCTGACCAGACCTAGTATTCTAGCTACTGTGCCACCTCACTGCTCCTGATGATAAAGTATGGCACCCCCAAAAATAGGAAAAATGTGCCTTCCTCTTACCTTTGTAGAAGTAGGGAGAGCTGTATGGAATACACTGTATTGGTTGATGCATTGGTTTTTTCCTGGTTTTTTTTTTTCTTTCTTTGTTATTCTTTGTTGTAGGATATGACTTTCTGGATAGAGGGACAAACTGACTGCCAACTTTACTACTTAACAAAAATTGTTCTTTCTAGTTCTAACCACCAAATCTAATAGCATTTTTTCTCCTTGCCCTCGATTTAACATTTGGCATTGTTGACTACCCATCCACCTCTAGATTTTTGGTACTCTGCTCTTTCCCAGTTCTTTCCTCCCCTACCTTTATATAAGCTCCTTCTCAATTTCCTTTAAATAAATTTCTCATTTATTGACATTCCCACTAACTGTAATTTTATCCTCTGGTTCTACACTGGTTCTTCTTTTCTCTGTATAGTCTCTTTGTTGGTGACCCTATCAACTGTCATAGGATAAATTACATCTTTATGCAGATTAATCTCAAATCCAAGATTTCTATTTTTGGTCATGTCTCTTTCCTCTGCTGTGGTCCCACATCACCAACTATCTATTAAACATTTCAAACTGAATGTTCCAAAAGCATCTTAAACTCAACATGTCCAAACATAACTTATTGTCTTTCTCCACAAACCCTTCCATCTTTCCACTTTATTAGTACTGGTTAAGGACACATATCAATGTAAGAATAGTGGAAAGTGATAGCATAGTTAATAAAATTGTGGAATATGAATGGAATTATTGTGCTGGAGATATGTAAACCTAAGAGAGACACTTTTCTTAATGTAATAGTTTAAATCAAGTCTTGTTTTGAGGCAGAAAGGTAGACTGAATGAATTCTAGAATTCTTTAGATCCTGAGTATTATAAAATTTTGAACATTTCTGGGTTCATATTTGAAGCCTTTTCAACTTTGCAGGATCAGTCAGAGCTTACTCTTTTGGCTAATCCTTTGAGAATATCTAAACAACCCCATAGTACAATGATGCTTCAGGGTAGTATCTTACCTTTATAGCCCAGTGATAGACTCCATATATGTCATTCTAGGATCAGTCTAGCTAAATTGAGTAAGACTCACTTACATATTTGTCAAAGGATGATGAATGAATTGATCACAGTAGCTCTAGGAATTTGTAGGGAGCTAGAGATAAGATTTAAAGGGAGTCCTTTTATTAATAAAACTCTATATCTGCTAACTCCTAATAAGTCCATCATCACATCTTATCATCCACTGAAATAGGTCTAATTTTCTGTTACTATATTACTGTGCTAAGGACTCAGTGATAAATATAGTTTTCAAACATATTAAAATAAAGAAAAGGAAATACAGAGGCAGATCAAAGGAAACTGATCAAATTTGAACCTGGAGGAGAAAGAACCTCTTTTAAAAAAAAATGAGAATGTTTTCTAATGATATTCACAAAAGATGGCAGTAAAGAGTCATCAGTTCCATTCTATAGTTGGATACATTGGGCAATAAGACTATAGTCACTCTTCTGCAAATGTCCTCTTTTTTCTGGTAAAAGTAGAATCAAAATTCTTTATTTTGATCCCCCCCCCTTTCTCCCCAAACATGGTTAGAAATAACTACCTCCTGATATAATATTTAGCCCCTCATTTATTTTCATTCACCAGGCAAATATTTATTATGGAGTCTACCATATCCACAGTCTTCCCTCTTCAGCTTAGAAGTCAGTATGGGCTATAACAGGCCCCCAGATAATCAAAAGACAAGTCAGCCTATGATAGGGATCTTACAAACACCGAGATTAATTTGGGGCTAGGATCATTAAAAGTAGTGGAATCAATGACCTAACTAGCTGTGTAATATTAAGTAACTAAGGTCATAATTCTGGCCATCAGATTCTAAGATTCTTTTAAAAATTACAAGGACTTTGCATGTCACTTATGCTTAGTGGCCTGGCCAGTTGAAAATATTGATGACTGATTATGAAACTGGATGGCCCTTTTCTAGTAAATGACATATTGTATCTCTTTTCTTTCTGTGATATTCCCTAGACCAGCTGTGGGCCTTGTTCCCTAGACTAGCTGAAGGGATGACTCACATTTACATAGAGCTTTACTATAACTCAAGTGTCATAAGGCTTTACCCCAAGGCAGCTAATTTAGAAAGTGCTCACACAGCATCTTATTCCCCTCCCCCCAAATTCTACTACTGAAATCATTGTCTATAGGATGCTTTTTCTTCCCTGTCTCCCCTACTCAGTTCTGTTCCTTGAAGTGATCATATGTTCCCTTTTGTATTTTCTCTTCAGATCAAAATATTCCTGTCTCACTCACCAGGATCCTCTCTGCTGCTCCAGTTCTCTTCTCTCCCTCCTTCACTCCCTTCTTCCTTTTTCCTTCCCTCCCTCCTTCCTTTCCTGTCTCTGTCTCTGTCTGTCTCTCTGTGTTTGTGTCTGTCTCTGCCTGTGTGTGTGTGTGTGTGTGTGTGTGTGTGTGTGTGTCTTGGCAAGGCAATTGGGGTTAAGTGTCTTGCCCAGGATTGCATAGCCAGGAAGTATTTTTTGACATCAAATTTGAACTCAGGTCCTCCTACCATAGGACCTCCTACCATAGGGCTGGTGCTCAGTTCTCTTTACTGTGAAGCTAAGAGCTAAGGACAAGACATAGGAGTGCAGTTAGCTAGTTCCAGGGATTAAGGAAGAAGCACAGAATTTCAGGGCAAGATAGGCAGAGCTCCCTGCCCTCTACCTGCACTTAAGAGGCCTTGAAGAGGAAGACTGAGTTGTAAGAACCAGGAACTAAGGGGAAGGTACCCACATACCTGGATCTCAGGATACCTGCTCAGGGTTAAATATCATCACTTTGTTCCCATCTGGGTTCCTGATAACTGAAAAGGAAAAACTTCACAAGTCCCAGAGGAAATAGAACTTATAACACACTTTTTGTATAAAGTTTTGTTCACTGTACTCTGGTTCTGAGCACCCCCCCACACACACACACACTTTCCCTTCTTTCAGGTCATATAGGTCAGTGGTATCAAACTCAGATAGAAATGGGGAGCCCTGAATTGTCCATAAGAATCTCTTTAAGCGGGTACAAGGAGCTGAGATCAAATCTAGCCTCAGACAACCTAATACTTCCTAGCTGTATGATCCTGGGCAAGTCACTTACCCACAATTGCCTCGGGGGAAAAAAAAAGAATCTCTTCAAGCTACATAATGACTTCATTTTAAAATGGAATATAGTCTATGTTTTAATATTTTTTATTTGTTTTGTCAATCATTTCCCAATTACATGTTAATCTGGTTCAGGTCACACTCAGAGATATTTTGGACCTCATGCAGCCCATGGGTCCTGTGTTTGACACAGCTCTTATTGGTGGCTCTCATCCAGTTTGATTCACGGTAAAAAAAAATAATAAATATGATTATTGGTTGTTAGCCAGCTAATAACTTCTAATACAAAGATATTAAGAATTCCCTCCACAAGTCTTCTAGAAATCTGTAGATTGAACTGTAGGCATTCAGACTTTCCATCCCTCCCTCCTCCAATTTTCTTATATTTCCTAGATAATATCTTTCATGACACTCCTATTATGGATGAGCTACAATTGGTAATATGCTACTATCTACTTATGCTTACCATATTGCCCTTTGAGTCTTTGGAGATTATGTTGTTATATACTTCATGACCATGTAGCATCACTAAAAATACTCTTTATCTTTTGAAAAGCAGTTGGTTAGGCAACTCACTCAGTAGGTTCATCTATCTATCTATCTATCTATATACATATATCAGACAAATATTACCAATGGAGAATGACCAAGGCCTAGTATAAAATAGGACACCCTAGGCCATATTATAATAGTTCTGTAACTACAATCTTAAAGTTGTTCCACCTCATTTAAAAAAAGGGCAACATGTTTTATATAGCATTAATATTTCCTATATAAAAATTTTTATACCCATGTTCTACCCCAATTGTCTCTAATAATACCACCAGAGGAGTTGTTATATAAATTCCCTTTATATAACAACAAGGAATTGTCCTCCTCACTAGTCTTTAATATATAATATGTAGCTGAAACATCTGTACTATCAAAAGATTCTTAATAGCTTTTCCTTTTATCTATAACTGATACCCATGCAATTTTCTCTTTCTGAGATACTTAGTTTTCCAGCATGCTATTTTCCCTCTTTATTGAAGTGGTAGCTACTCATAAAAACTCTTATTCTAAAGAGGTTGCAATCAATTTAAAATTCCATCTCTAGCCTTGGAAGAAGTCCATGTAACTGCTAACTCATTACTTATTTTGTTTCTTTTTCAGTATCTCTAAGAGTTATTGATTTTTTAGCAAACCACATGACATCAATATGAGAAATTAAAGGCATTCCAGAAAGCTTCTCTGAACTCTTGTAGCATTTATAATCTATGCAACACAACTTAGCTATTGATCGCACACATTGTACTCTTACCTTGAAATGTTCTATTTATTTCACATGCAGAGTCATCCCTGGAGTGCATATCATGCATAAATAAGCACGGTTTTAGGCAATGACAATGGGAGATGGTTCATTCTATTTTCAAATATCTAATCATGAAGTTCTTCCATATGTTGAACTGAAATTTGTTTCTCTATAATTTCTCTATATTTATTGTTTTCTGAAACTACATAGAATGTCTCTCTTCTCTAAAAATACTTCAAAAATCTGAGGATGGCTAATATCCCCCCCCCCCCCAGTTTATGTTTATAATTTCTTTTCAAAGCTGTTCAAGGCTGTCCTGGATGTCCACTTTAGTTTCACCAATACAACAATGTGCAGTTAGGAGAGGAAGATCACATTATATAATTTATCACTCTGAAGAATAATTCAATACAATGGAATTAGCCTTCAACTTGGCATCAGAGAATCTGGGTTTGGACCCTATCAAATCCTACTATGCAACGTGGTATGGTAAGTCAAGATCACTTGCAACTTTGCTTCCCTTTTTTCAAGTTCTAAATATATGCTCGTTGCTCCTGGTTATATGCACAAATCTTATGTTTTAAGGCTATATAATTACAGACTATGTCTATAGGCTATAAGCACTTTGAGTAGTGGATTTTCTCCTTTAATCTCCTCTCTAGTTTTTGTTCTTGTCCTCTTATTTTTGCTAACACTAAATTGCCTTAATTTCCTTTAGAGTATGTATTGTCCAATTTGATGAGTCTTTTATTATTTCTGTTGTTAGTTAATTTGTGAGTTTTTCCTTCTGGTGACTTTTCTTCAGGAACTTTTCATCCATTATAATTGTTCATCAAACTAGAAGCTTCCTCCCTTCTTGTTTGCCCATTTCCTTTTCTTTATTTGAATCTTTTCCCTGAGAGTTTTCTTGTCTCTCTTACAACCTTTCTTTCTTTTTTTTTTTTTAATTTAATAGCCTTTTATTTACAGGTTATATGCATGGGTAACTTTACAGCATTAACAATTGCCAAACCTCTTGTTCCAATTTTTCACCTCTTACTCCCCCCCCACCCCCTCCTCTAGATGGCAGGATGACCAGTAGATGTTAAATATATTAAAATATAAATTAGATACACAATAAGTATACATGACCAAAACGTTATTTTGCTGTACAAAAAGAATCAGACTCTGAAATATTGTACAATTAGCTTGTGAAGGAAATCAAAAATGCAGGTGGGCATAAATATAGGGATTGGGAATTCAGTGTAATGGTTTTTAGTCATCTCCCAGAGTTCTTTTTCTGGGCATAGCTGGTTCAGTTCATTACTGCTCCATTGGAAATGATTTGGTTGATCTTGTTGCTGAGGATGGCCTGGTCCATCAGAACTCAACCTTTCTTTCTTTAAAAAAAAACTATTCATATAGGGGAGGAAGATTGAGGAATTGAGCCCTTTCCAATCTCTCATTACAGCGTCTAGCCTAAAACTCTGAGGTTCCTTTCTATAAAGAGATTATCCCTTTTGTGAATTATTGGATATAAGTTTTTCATTCTGATCAACTACCTTTTTGATGGGCCTTACTGATCTCCATCCTCATGGATAATTGGGAGATGCATATATGTGTCATCATGACCTTAAGAAAAAATGCTCCATAAACAAAATCATCATCTTCCCTTTAAATTTGGTCCTCTTCCCAAATTTCTTATGCCAGTTTTTAGGTCCTTGGTTCCCCTTTCCCTCACTCTCCATATCTAATAAGTTACCAAGTCCTATGGATTCTGCTCTTATAAGAACTCTTGTATTTGTCCCATTACTTCTTCTCTTCTGCTTCTACCCCAATTCAGGCCTTTATCACCATTTTGTCAGATAATTTGTTTTTCAATCTTTTCAGTCATGTGCCCATTTGGGGTTTTCTTAACAAAGATATTGGGGTGAATTGCCATTTTCTTCTGTAGTTCATTTTACAGATGAGGAAGCTGAGGGTTAAGTGACAGGATCACACAGCGAGTAAGTGTCTGAGGTCAGATTTGAACTCAGGAATATGAGTCTCCCTGATTCCAGGCCCAGGGTTCTGTGCACTATGGCGCCACCCAGCGGTCCAGTTAACTCAGACTCCAGTCTTTCCTTTCTCTGATCAATTTTTCATGAATCTAACCATGAAAATTTCTGCCTCAAGAGCCTTCAGGGATGCCTTAAATGCTGAACAGTCTGGTATTTAGGGTCAGCCACAATTTGTCTTTAGCCCTTTGCTTTTCAGCTCATTTTGCATTATTCTCTTTATGCGCTCTATCTTCCAGCCAACCTGGACAGTTACCTAACTCCACAGATGTATTCTATGTCTATACATTTGCATGGGCCATTTCTCCATGGAACACACTTTTTCTTACTCTCTTGTTGCTAAAATCATTCTCTTTAATGCTCAACTTAAGTGCCTACTGTTAGTAACTTTTGATTTTTCCCATTGATTTTTCCAGATTGACTCAAGCTAAAAAGATGATCCTTACTCTCAACAAGTTTACAATCTAATGGGGAAGGCAACACATCAAGGAAAACAGAAAGGTGTCTGGACAGGAGGGCATATTGATGCAGGAGGGAGAAACTAATAGAAAGGGAAGCCCTAGAGAAATCCAGAGAGTGAGGAGTGAGACAAAAGTGATCAAGGCTAGCCTTCCTCTTGCCATAATGGTTAAGGTCATCTGCCAATCAGAAGAAAGCCCACAGGCCAAGAAAGGACAAAACAAGAGCACTGATGATTAAAACCTTCTCAAAGTGCTTTGGATCTCTGTTTTGTTCTTATCACACTCTACCTTGTTCACTTCTCTACACACACCATACTATGAATGTCTCCAAAGTGAATTATAAGTTATTATAAATTAGTGCAGAAATTATTTTTTTTCTTATCACTGCACCTAGCATCTTGCATGCAATAGCACTTCATTGAAAGAAATTGGACAAGTTCATTTTCCTCTTGATTTGCCAGAGATGAAGGTAGCCTAGTTTCTTGAACCTCAAACTCCCAGCACCTCCAATTCTTTGGCCGTAATTCCAGCCCAGCACCTACAGTCATAATGAAGGAGAACAATCCCTTTGAAAACTGATAAGACAAATCTCTTTACAGGTGTTGAAATCCCTTCCTCCTTGGCAGCCACAGCTACTTTAAAACCAGAAAAGGATGTTCTTTGCCAAAGTCTTTGGCAATATGAAAGTATACAACATGAGAAGTGAATATGGTTATCAATGCAAATTAAAACTAAAGATGTATTATCTTCTTTGCCATTGGACCATTGGATCTATCCATCTGCTTTGCACCAGGACTCTCCTATATGTATTGTTTCCCCTTATTAGAATGTGAACTCTTAAACTATGGTGGTGTAAGAAACATAAAATATCAATAAAAATTTATTTTAAAAAAATAACATAGTCACTGAAAGGCAGAGACCATCTTGTTTTTGTTTATATATCCAGTGCTTTGCACATAGTAAGTACCTAAAATGCTTATTCATTTCTTCATTCATTCATTTAAAATCTAAGCTTTTGTTGTTGAAAATGACATATCATTTATAAAAACTCATAACTATATACTTTAAAAACCTGAAAACATTTTTCTAACATTAAAAATATTATATATGAGGCATAAATATTATATTATAATATTAAATATTATATATAGGTATATAACTTTTTAATCCATTTGTTAATATACTTTTTAAAAACTCAACATCTTTTGATTAACTTGTAAAAACAACCGATTAACATATAGAAGACAAATTTACAACCCAGATTCCAACAAAAACCTTTCTAGAACTGGTGGATGTGATTGAAAAATTAATAACATGATTCAGTAAGCATAGACAACCAAGTGCCTTTTCTATATAGATCTACAATGATTTGTGATGTGTCTTTTTCACCTATGACAATCAGTAAAGCTAAATATCAAAATAAACTAAACTTAGAACCAGATCTCAAATCACTGTCACAAGATTTTCAAAAATAATAAAGTATATTCAATCACATTGCACTCACTAAAATATTATTAATAATTATTTTAGTGAAAATAAAATGTACAATTAATAAATTTTTATTTCATCTTTTTCTCATCTTAAAGTATTCCAACTTGCATATGTTTCAAAATAACACTAAAATACAGTAACAAACTGTTTTAGTAGAATAGAAATGTTTATCTATAATCTTCAAATATATATTGAGGTATATGTTTAATTTCTTTCTTTCTTTTTTTAACTGATAAAGGTGTATGATCTAGAAAGTTTGGAGATCACAACTTTAGAGAACTGGCATAAAATTATTTTGTGCCTTCACAAGGAAAATATTCTGTCTCTGTCCTGTTACATATGGGTGTTTGTTCAAATATGCACACATAAACATGAAAACATGGGTGGGTGTGTAGTGAACTGTGACATGTGGCTTAAAAGGAGACAAAATTAACATCTCTAGCTTCTTTTCCTATCCTCCAGGAAAGACTTTAATTCTTGCTAGTAAGGGAAGCAGGTGGTTGGAGCCAGAAGATTAGCTGCTCTACTCTCCTTAGAGAAAGAGAATACCAGGCTAGGATTTTATCTATATGTTCCTTTAAATATTATTAGTCTAGACTAGTGGATGTGATTTTCAGGTTCAAACTAACTTCTGATAACTGTTAAATTAATGGGGAGAACAGAACCCCAAATTTTATATACAAAACGTTACCTCTTTCCCCTTAAAAACCAGTTTCACAATTAATGTACATAGCAATAAACAAAGAAATCCATTCAGCCAAGTCATAGAAAAAAGAAATCAGAGAAAGTGTACATATTGAGAATATATATTAGACAATACAGAGTGAAGGAGCTCTTTCATTAGGAGGCACATAACTCAGCTCAATTAAGAGAGTCCCAAATTTCATACAAGAGGAAGTTCCCTGATATCTTTAGTGCAGCAAGCTGGGGATAGGGACATGGTAAAGACTGCCAGCTCCTCTTATGATGACTTTTTCCCAGAATCTTTTCCTCTAGCAACCTGAATGAGGGTTGGCAATTATTTATCTTCTCTCTTGAAGCTGGTCTGAATCCAGAGCCCAAGAAGACTGGAGAAATTTGAAGAGATTCTAAAACTTCAAGAAAAAAAAAAAAGATTGGTACTTTCATGGTCTTGACAACACTACTGTGCCCCTTCTAGACCAAGGCATTGATTTTCATAAATGAGCAGAGAGTCTCCTATAAATAGAATCTGAGACAAAAGCAGATAGATAGGTAATAAATGTATGTATATCTTTGTATGTATATGTATATACACAAAAATATATGTGTATGTTTATAATATGTAAACTTGTATGAATACACATACATATATGAATATCTTATGAATGTGGATATGGATGTTCATAATATATGAGAAGAATTACCTACAGTACAATTCTCCCTAAAATAATATATATATTTAAAAAATTAGCAAATATTAAATATCTTCTGTGGTTTAATGTTATATAAAAGACACAATAGAATGCACAGCATAGAAGGACAATTTTGAGTTAGAAGGAAACTTAAGAGTGTAATTTGGCACTTTTTTTTTATATAGATGTCAAAGCTAAGGCTTAGAGAAGTTAAATGATGTGCTATTCAGTCAGCCAGTGGCACAGTCAAGGCAAGAATTCTGTTCTTTACATCTCTAATTCAATGTTCCTATCAATAAGTTGTCATAGAGTTGTTTGTTATAATTTGTAATAAGTTTGTTAAGAGTTGTGTCTGATCATGCATACCTGCAAATGTAGTGACTTTTATGACTAAAACACTGCTAGCAATAAAATTGCTGAGCAGATTAAATATATCAAATATGCTATCAGCTCTTGATCATAAGCACTAATAAAAGAAAGAAAGAATATCCAATGGGATATTAATCACTAGTCACTTGGTTGAACTAGCTAAAACTCTGTTTCTAAGGGTAAGGAAGAATGTCATTTCTATAATGTAACCTCTAACATCTACTAACAGTCATAACTTCTCTTTAAAATAGTGGTAATTTTTACTCCATGGATAAAGAAAGTTTAAAAAAAACACTTTGGAAACAAGATTTAAATAATCAAGAATTGAATTTATTTTTCAAACATTTAGTGAAAAATAAAAAGATTGTGAATTATTATTCTAACTCTACTTTTGAATCAGTTCATCTTGTGTTCTGGGGATGAGTAACAATTCATGCTGAGTGAAAAGAAAAGGTTTCCAGTTGCAATAATCTTATGATTTTTTAAGTTCCATGGAACAGAGTATGTTCATTTTTTTAAAAAGGGATTTATTTCATACTTATAAAGTCTTGTAACTTTTAGATAGTTGCTATGAAAGTGATGAAATAAAAAGGCTTCATTTATGAATTTTAAAATAATTTTATTGATACATTTTGCTTTTACATCACCTAAATTGTTCTCACTCTCCTCTCCTCTCCCAAATCCATCTCATTTAACCAAAAATCCTTTGAAAGAAAAAAAAGAGAAGAAAATAAAAACCATTCAACTCATTGAAAAAGTATGAAAATATTTGCAATATATCACACTCCTGGACCTCCCATATCTGCATATCTTTCCTTTGGAACCATGCTTATTCCATGAAATTATACATTTCTTACCCACCCTCAATTGTTTTGTGATTGTTCTTTCCATTTTCTTTGTTTCAGTTTTATGTACTTTTCTTGGCCCTGTTTACTTCACTCAGCATCAGTTCATGTAAGTCTTTTTACGACTCTCTGTATTCATCATACTCATAATTTCTTACAGCACAGTTATAGGTTCTTTTTGTTCATGTACCATTGTCTGTTCATCCATTCCCCAATCTATGGGTATCTATCTTGTTTTCAGTTTTTTGTTACTGCAAAAAATTGCTTCTATGTTTTGGTGAATGTGACTTTATTCTTAATAATTTCCTTGCATATACATTGCAATCATTAAGTCAATGGATATATATGTTTCAGTCACTGTATTTGCATACATTGATTTTCAAAATGGTTGTACTCATACATAATAGATTTAACAATGTACCAGCATACCTATCTTCCCACAATTCCTCTAACATTTATTACTTCCATTATTTGTTATCCTTGCTCATTTGCTTTTAGTTGTCTATATAATTTAGATAACAAATTCTTATCTTAGAAATTTGCTGCAAATATTTTCCCCCATTTGGGGGGAAATCTTCTCTTCTTGACTTAGATGCACCATGTTTGTGCAGAAGCTTTTAAATTTCATGCAGTTATATATCTTACAATATCATGCAAATATATATCTTGACTTTTGTAATTGTGTCTATGTTTTATTTGGTTAAGAATATATTCTTTTTACTCATAGCCATGAAAACAAAACTGTTTCTCTTTTAACTTTTATGGTACTATCTTTAATATTCAAGTCACATTTCCATTTTGAATTTATTGTAGAACAAAGCATAAAATGTTGACCTAAGCAAATTAAATTGTTAATATTCATTTAGTTTTTTCATTAATATCTGGTTAGAATATGTAATTATTATTAATACATAACTGATTAATCCTTTAAAAGGTTTTTATAATCCCAGAATATGGCTAACCACCATGGGGAATGTACAAGGCCAGGCAATCTCTAGCTCCAGACTATTCTACCTCCAGGCATTGACACTTTTGCTAAAACTGACACTACTGTATTAGTACTTGAATTTCTTTAGCTCTGAACAGTGTAAAAGATTTCCTCCTCTTTCTCAGATTAGGATATTCTTTCAAACAGCTCCCTGGGAATATTTGCAGGGAACCCATAGCTATCAGCAAACTTGATCTACAGAAATAGTGGCTATTTCTTTGTTTACAGTATATATTTTCTTTTTTGGATGACTCATCCCCCTTCTTATGATCAGATTCATAAATAAAAGGCAGGAAAACATGATCTAAGTCTTGAGTTTAAATTGAGATTCATGAACTCTTGAAAGGTTATGGAGGGGTCAAATATTCTTTAATTCCTTCCTTTATTCTGTCCCCTTCCCAGATTGTGTTGAAAGGAAAACATTATCCTTCCCTGCTAAGACCTGGATCCAATCGCCATCTCTTTGCACACTTAATAGCTACCACAAACAATTTGGTTGATGGCTGTCAAGTTTTTTATAATAACCACTTGAATACCATTTAAAAAGTGAACATCCAGGAGTTGTGAACTGATCCAGCCATTCTGGAGTACAATTTGGAACTATGCCCAAAGGGCTATAAAACTGTATATACCCTCTGATCCAGCAGTGTTTCTCCTGGGCCTATATTCCAAAGAGATATTAAAGGAAGGAAAGGGACCCACATGTGCAAAAATGTTTGTGGCAGCCCTTTTTGTAGCGGTTAGAAACTGGAAACTGAGTAGATGTCCATCAATTGGAGAATGGCTGAATAAGTTATGGTATATGAATGTTATGGAATATTATTGTTCATAAGAGATAATCAGCAGGATGATTTCAGAGAGTCCTGGAGAGACTTACATGAACTGATGCAAAGTGAAATGAGAAAAACCAGGAGATCATTGTACATGACAATATCAATATTATACAACGATCAGTTCCGATGAATGTGACTCTTTCCAACAATGAGATGATGGATGCCAGTTCCAATGATCTTGTGATGAAGAGAGCCATCTACACCCAGAGGACTGTGGGAACTGAATGTGGATCACAATGTAACATTCTCACTCTTTTTGTTGTTGTTTGCTTGCATTTTGTTTTCTTACTCATTTACTTTCTTTTTTTGATTCGATTTCTCTTGTGCAGCAAGAGAATTGTATAAATTTGTTTACACATATTGGATTTAACATATATTTTAACATGTTTAACATATATTGAATTGTTTGCCATCTAGGAGAGAGAGTGGAGGGAAGGAGGAGAACGTCTGAAGCACAAGGCTATGCAAGGGTCAATGTTGTCAAATTATCTGTGCATGTTTTGAAAATAAAAAGGTTTATTTAAAAAAAAAAAAGAAAGAAAGAAAGGGGTAGCACAGTGGATAGAGCACCATCCCTGACTTCAAATCTGACCTCAGACACTTAACACTTCCTAGCTGTGTGACCCTGAGCAAGTCACTTAATCCCAATTGCCTATGCAAAAAACAAAACAAAAACAAAAACAAAAAGATCACAAAAGAGGGGAAAGGATCCCATATACAAAAAATTTTATTAGTAGCTCTTTTTGTGTTGGCAAGGAATTGTAAACTGAGGAGATGCCTATCAGTTGGGGAATGTGAATGTAATGAAATATTATCGTTTTATAAGAAATGATAAGCAGGCTGATTTCAGAAAATCCTGTAAAGACTTACCTGAATTGATGCTGAGTGAAATGAGCAGGATGAGGAGAACATTGTGTACAGTTAAGCAAGATTATATGATAATTAACTATGATAGATTTAGCTCTTCTCAGCAATACAGTGATTCAAGACAATTCTAATGAACTTGGGATAAAAAAAAAAAAAATGCCATCCTTATCCAGAGAGAGAACTATGGAAACTGAAGGCAGATGGAAGCATACTATTTACACGTTTTTTATTTGCCTTTTTTTCCTCATGGTTTTTCTCTTTTGTTCTGATTTTTTTTTCATAATGTGACTAACATGGAAATATATTTAAAATGACCATATATGTATAACCTATATCAGATTACTTACTGACTTGGGGAAGAGGAAGTAAGGGAGGGAGGAAGAAAAAGAAATTTGGAACTCAAAATCTTACAAAAATGAATGTTGAAAACTATATACGTAATTGGAAAAATAAAATACTATTGAAATTCTTTCAAAAAAGTAAACACCCAAAAAATAATTCATGTGAAATCTTGGATGCACATGTTAAGAAACAAAATATGCTTCTTCCTCTCTCCATCATCTCTATTTAGGGTAGGGCTATGGAAGGAAAACTATAGCAATTAGTTTGGGCCATTAAATAGAGGATAGCATATGTGACCAATGAAAGAGATGGGTCTTAAGGACCAGGTGTGTTTCTCTAACCTACCTCAGAAATCTCTTGGATTTCTTTCCATTCCACTCTTATTCTCTGCTCAAGGCCATTATTTTGCTCCATGTTCCCACATTCTATCAGCTCTGAATGATGAATCTTCTGTGGCTACTCTATTGAGTCTTTCATCCCAATATCATCCTTGGATTTCTGTCCAAGTTCAAAATCAAAACCATGAAAACTTGGGATAGGGGAATTCTAAGTATTAGATAAGTATTATCTGCTCTGCCTCAAATCAACATTATTTTCCTCTTCCTAGGTTTCCATAGCCTCACCTGTGGATGTGGCAAAGGCATACTACATAAATATCAAATGTATACATTATTGACATAAAATTCTCTACACAAACTGTATAGACAACTATACTACTAAAGAACACGTAAGGGCAATCAGGGATTCTGGTGCACCAAGTTAAAAGAGTAAAAAGTTATAAAAGTATAAAAGAGAGAAAAGGATATTTTTTTCAAATCTAAAGTAGCATACTGTAATCACAGAAACTTAAGAGTTAAAAGCAACTTATTGCCCAGTTTCACTTCACCCAATCATCAATTTCATAATTTCTTAAAGAACTTCATTCTAACAGAAATAGTCTTTCCTGAGCTAATTACAATTTGCTATAACTATGATTTGTTTTTTAAATTGCTTCTATATCTCTCAAAATGTATCCTATTATAAGAGGAAGGATTGGCAAAATTGGGAGCCTTCTCCTCAGTGGCTAGCCAATACTGCTTACTCAAGAGCATTGAAGAATAAAATAATAGTTTTCTAATTGGGTGCCTTGTCACTAATCTCTTCTCACTCTAGTCCCGCCTTCATGTCGCTGCCAAAATAATCTAATGCACTCTGACCATGCCACTACTGTTTAAAAAAAATTAATAATAAATCTTAGTTAATTCCCTATTGCCTGGAGCTAGAGAGTGAAATCGAACTTTTTATTTTTAAAAAAGAATTTAAGAAACCTAAACTTGAGCTTCACTCCTAATTTTTCAGTTTTAAGTTCCAGGAAGACTGAACTATTAGCTATTTCCTGAACCTGATCTTTCACTTCATTCACTATGAATTTACAATACTCCATTATATGTAGGCTGATCAGAAAAATAACACAAATTTGCACTGCATTTTGGTCTCACAATAAGGCAAGCAGTCTAAATGTTTAAGTGCGAAAAGAAGAAAAAAGAATATTTCTCTATTAGATACCAATATTCTAGTCATGCAAATTCCATATTTTTGTATGGAATTAAGAATTCAATAATTCAGCAAGTATCAGTACTTAAAAACTAATGGAAATCACAGATGGAAATCTTTTTTTGTTGTTGTTTATTTTTTAAAATTACCTCCTTGGGATTCATTGACACATGAGGGGAAAAAAAAAAAATCCTATTCTGATCCAGTTTCTTAGGATCCAGGATGGTGTCCAAAATTGAAAGTCCTAGGTAGAAAATTTCTCCTAGGGCAAAATAATCAATTCTACTCCAAGTGAAGCCTCCCTGAATGTCCTGAGGGCCAGACAGGCTGCATTTTCCTCCTCAGGAAGAGTATCCTTTTGTCTACTGCCATTAGTTCAAACCTTGACCAGTTGTGTTCCATCTATTTTAGGGACCCAGTGACTAGCTCTCCAATTCTATTTAGACACTTAATATTGGGTCATTTTAATTTAATTTAATATTTAATAATTTAATTTAATAAAAGGTATTTAATTCATAGATTAACAAGGACAAGAACAAACAAACATTTTCCACTATTGGCTCAGGGGCATAATTCCTCCATATACTACCTTATGTCTATGGGATGAATTAAGCTATAATTTAGCTCAGCTGCCATACAGCACTGATTTCCCCCAAGTCTACATACCAAAAAGACATTGCTGCTAGCTTCTGTTGAATTTTAGCCTTGATAGACATTTCCAATGATTGCTGTGTTCCTTAGGTCATCAATGTAAGCAGACTGCAGATTTCTATGGTCCATGTGGCAAGTTTTTAAATTTTGAAAGATTTAGGACTCTGAACTTTACATCACAGGGACTCTTGTGTTATGAGTAAAAGAGTCATTTTGCTTCCCCAAATTCTAATATCTCAAAGAAGAGAGGGAGCCACAGTTGAATCAAGTCCTTCTGAAGACACTGATAAGAATAGAAAAAGGCTTTTCCCAAACTTGTGTTGTATTAGTAGGAATCAGTTAGAGAATGTCCACACACATGTACTTCTCTCACCTAGCATCATCATTCCCTTAGAAGCAGCTGCTTAGTGTCTTCTTTGTAGAGATGTGCCAGCCCCATATTACATTATTATATTGCATATTCTCTTTATCCCTGTCTTTCAGAATCCTTCACTCCTTTTAAAACCTAGTTCAGGTGCCAATAAAGTTTTTCTCTTATCTTCCTTGTTGAAATTATTTTATTCCTCATTAAATTCTCTCAGTGTTTTGTCTGGATCTTTTCTTTGCCTTTATCATACTCTATCCATTCTTATTATATCTCTCTGTGTAAATCTCCAAGCCTCTTACTCTAGTAGAATCTAAACTACTTGAGGGTAAGGACTGTGCCATTTTAATTTTTGTATTTTCATTAATGAATATGATGTCTCATATTATTGACAATTTTAAAAAGTTTGTTAAATTGAACTAAACTGAATTGAATTGGAAAGATGAAAATAAACTACATTAGAAGAATATAAGAGACTCGATATTAAGAAAAAAAACCAATTCAATAGCAGAACTTCAGAGATCCTGTCTGCCAAAGCAAGAATTTTTTTTTACAGGGATAAAGGCTTTTTCACATGTCAACAAAACCATATGCTAATTCATTTTACAAGAGAAGGTAAACAAATAAAAAGAAACATGGTGGCTCTATACAAAGTAATAAATTGTTACAAATCATAACATATAACATTGTTGGCGAATTCTATTTTTAAAAAGCCATACATGACCCAACTTGTCAGAACACAGCCAGTCTTCAAACATGTCACAAAACACAGGTAAGGAATTATTTGTATTATATTTATATTAATAATTTAATATTAATTAATATTTATATTAATTTTTTCTCTCTTTTGGTTTGTGAGGAATCTGACAGGGTAAAAAAGTAAGCTAACAAAACTAATTCTGTTGAAAACATATCCCATTTTCAATGTCCTAAAATCTTGAACAAAAACTGTTGAAAACCTAAAAATTGTTTAATGACAACAATACCATTTAACTTCTAATTTGGATATAAGCAACACAGAATTGTGTTAACATCAAGTTCAAGTATGGTAACAAAAAGACAAACAAGAAAAACATCAAAACTAAGGCTTTAAAGCATGTCAAAATGTTCTTTAATAGAGTTTGGCTTTGCATTTGGTTTGAATGTATATATTTCTTTGTAAGATAAATTCCAACTAGAGACCTAACACCTATCTTGGTCTTATCCGTTTTGCTATAAATTTTATGACAGAACAGTTTTGCTTTATTTTGAATTCACCAGAATTCTATGTTGTGTTTTCTTAAGAATAAGAATCATTGAGAGGCTTGGTTAAATTTAGTATGTATCCTATTATAAGGATTTAGTTAAATTTTATGTATAGCTTAGTTAGTATAAATGTATAATTATATATAAATGTGTATTTATAAAATATATAAATTTAGTTAAATTTTATATATAGTTTAGGCATCAGAAGAAAATATTTTGAATTCACCAGAATTCTAAGTTGTGTTTTCTTAAGAATAAGAGTCATTGAGAGGCTTAGTTAAATTTAGTATGTATCCTATTATAAGGATTTAGTTAAATTTTATGTATAGCTTAGTATAAATGTATAATTATATATAAATGTATATTTACAAATTATATAAATTTAGTTAAATTTTATATATAGTTTAGGCATCAGAAGAAAAATTTCTTTAGGAAAGAATTTTTAATAACTGCAAAATTAGGCCCAAACCTTTGATCCTTCAACAACAGAATTATAATTATAATTAAGTGGCATAATTATAATTAGGTTATTAGTTCAATTAAATTATATCCATTCAACAGCAACATAAGAAAAATGAAAAATTGAGTCATTACAAGTCCAGATTTTAAATTTGTAATTAACGGAGATAAAATAATTAGCCAAAATTTACACTTTTTATTCAGATATTAGAAATGAAAAGACACAATCTTCTGGTACATAGTAAGCACAAAAATCGCATATTTTATCTAATATTAATAATGAGTTGTATAATGTACTATTTCAACATTCTGTAATTTCAATATAGGTATTGCCTCCAATAACGCTGACCATAATCTAATAGTTGGTTTTCCAGAATTATTGTGTCAAAAATATACTATATTTTTAGCTATAAGCTGACCTAGGGAGGAAGCTCTCTAAATTTAGCTACACTGTCCTTGGGAAAACAAAAACAAAACTCCCTTCCCCTCCCCCCAAACTGTATCCTGGGCATTTCCACTTCGCTCAGTCCTTCCAGCTGTCTTGACCTTTAAGAAGTCAGGTGTACTTCCACCCCATAAGACCCAAGGATTTGTGAGAACGAATAGTACATACAGCTTTTCGCATTTTTTTTTCAATGTGCTCGTATCCTTTCTCCCTTCCCCCCTCCCCTCCTCTTTACAGCATCCCTGATTGTTTTCTCTAGGTACCTAATAAGGTACTTTGCATCCTAAGTATTTTCACAATATTATTAATTTTTTTTTTCCCTTTTAAAGGCAGAGCGTTCGGGAAAGAAGATTAGAAGCTTGTGTTTGTGTAGATAAATAGCGCGATAATGGGACTCCCAGGGTTTTTATCCTCATTCCCATCCCCAAGGAATACCTCCCACCAATACCAAACACGGATGATGCTGTCAGGGACTGACCATTCGCTTAAGTGAGCCGCAGTTAAGAACGGCAGCAGAGGCGAACCTGCACCTTTAAGAGCTAGACAGCGGCAGATTTCCTAACCTTCCACGCCCCTCCCCCCACTTATTATTGTTTTTGTGATCGGATGAGGGCCCATAACGCATTCACAGTGAGGTTACTCCCCTTTACTCTCCGTTTCTACCCTGGAAGTTTCGGAAGGTGGGGGCGCTCGGCGCGGGGCGCGAGATGCGGAAAGCGCTTCACGCTGAGGGGCTGCTGTCTGCAGGAGTCCACGGACTCCGCGAGAGAAAAGAAAAATCCCTTCACCGCCACAGGGAAAGGGAGCTGAATCTCGTACTCTGGCGCCACCTTTCCCTTTATCCTTTTCCCGCCTATTCACTCCTTCTCCCGCTTCCCTCCCCGCCTTTTTTGTTGCCTTTCCCCGCCTTCTAGTTCCCTCTAACATCCCTTACGGTGAGGGAAGGGTGGGAGGCGAGGGGAGCTATCTGCGCATGCGTCAGCGCAGACCGACGCCCAACCCTGCAACTCCATCTTCCCTTTCCCCTCCCCCCTACAATTCTCGCCTCCACACCGCTTTACTGCGCAGCCGCGCTGAATCTCCCTAATACTTAGTTCCTCTACGGAGCCCCGCGGCAGCGCGCACTTCTCACTCCCCCTATTGGTCCCTCTTGGACCATGTGCGCACTTCTCACTCCCCCTATTGGTCCCTCTTGGACCATGTGCGCACTTCTCACTCTCCCTATTGGTCCCTCTTGGACCATGTGACCCATAACCGTCAGAACCGCCGCCTGGGGAGCGTGAGAGGTCTCTCTCCTCGGAGATGGCGGTTCAAAAGGTCCCCACAAAAATTGCAAACGGAATTTGACAGCAAAACAAAAAGCGATCTCCTCCTACCTCTTGCTCCCTTTCGCTCAGAGCAAAGCTCCCGCTTGGCTTCTTAAGGCTCTTAGAAGTTCCTGCAGCCTTTGTCTATCTTCATCCTCAGCCTTTCTCCCTTAGGAAAGCCTGTGTCTCTAGTATCTAAGTGTTTTCCATCCCCTCGTTCCCATAAAGCGGGAAAATAGCCCGTGCGCTGTCAGGAGCCCACTCTTTGAAAATGATTAATATTTCCTTTCATAGATGATCCTGTCGTCATCCAGACGATCCCAAACCACATAAAGATAGGGCAGGAAATGAAAACGGCAAGGATTTCTAGAGGAGGGAAGGAAAAAAGCCTCTTGCAGTCGTTGGATGGGGACAATAATAAATGAGGATGATGAAAAGTTACAAACAAGGGTCTGCCTTGTGAAGAGTGCTTTTTAATATCATTCAATCAATACACTTAGTACAGCTTTCCAAGTGCCAGGTGCTGTGCTGAGCACTAAAATACGAAGAAAAAACAAAAACCGTTTCTGCCCCGACGGGCATCGTTTTTTACCAGAGACAACAAAAGGGCAACACCTGCTCTAAAACGTGTGGGTGGGACTAGTGGATCTGCTTTATTTTTAATCTAAAGCCATCCATAAAAGGTAAACCAGAGTCTGCTTTAAAAATTGTTTTTCAGTTAACATTTTTCTCTTTCCCACATCTCCACTGGAAAAAAAAATTAAAAAAAAATAAACCTTTATAACAAATAATGCACAGTGAAGCCAAACAAATTCCCACACTGGCTTGTTCAAAAATCATCTTTTATTTCTTGATTGTGAATTCATCCTCTCTAAGAAGATAGCCTATTTTATCATCAGTCTTCAAATACGAGTGAATCATTTACTGTATTGATCGGTTTTCTTGTTTTTCTTCACTATGCTGTTATTGTATAAGTTATTCTCCTGGTTCTCATATCATGACTCTGATAATACCATAATTTATTTAACTACTATTCTCCTTTCTAGTTCTTTCCCACTTCCAAAAGATCTGTTATAAACTTTTTTGTATATGTGCTTCTGTTTCCTCTTTGAATCCACTTTTGTGTGGAATAAAGAGATTAGGTGAAGAACTTACAGGAATGTGTGAATTCTTTTTCTGTATTTTATTTTCATTATTTCCGTGTTTCCCCTACCACCTGTATAATATGTGCAGACCCATATTTACTTGAGCCTTGGCCAGCTATAAACATATTTACTTAACCCGAGCTGATGACATTTATCAATATTTGACATTTATTGATATTTAGTCTATTAGCTTGACCACTATCTGCTTGATTATGTGCAGGCCCATATTTACTTGAGCCTTGGCCAGCTATATCTGAAACCTGAAGGTCTGATTTTCTGTTTCCTAAAAATCAGGTGATTTCCAGGAAACAGGAACCTTCCATTCCAATCTCTCCGGAGAGGAACAATCAGTTAGATGCCTCCTCCTCCCCTTCTCAGTGCTCTCTTACTTGTGATGTAATCTCTTGTATAAAAGCTGTGTATCTTTACTACTCCTTTAGCCCTCCTACCTAGGGCTTTCTCTTTCCCTTATCTCGTGATAGAAGGGCTCATCCTCCGGAGGTTTAATAAACAATCTTTCTGCTTTCTATTTTGAGTGATCTCTGAGTAGTCATTTTGGGTAAGGGTCCTCTACATCCCTCACACCCTCAAAGGCTGCTTTTTAAAAAATAGTAAAGCATAAAACTCAGTTAATTTGGTGTTGGTGATTGGCTCCCCAGCAGCTTATAGGTTTTTTAACTTTATTTCTATTTTAAATAGAATAAATGAAGGAATCTTAACTTTTGAAATGAGTCATCCTATTAATTGATTCATCCTTTTAATGGGTTTTAGAAGAATGACTCATGGGTGGACTCCTTTTCTCCCCACCCCCTCAACTATGCAAACCAGAGTTTCCATTTGGGCCTTCTTTCTTTAGTTTTTGGCTGTGTTTGGAAATTCCCATGACCAATTTTCACTGCTGTCATATTAGCTAGATAGCATTTATGTAGTGCTTTAAGCTTTGAAAAGCATGTAACATGTATTCTCATTTGAATTGATGCTTTTCTGTTTTTGTAACCTCAGTTTCTTCTGATCCCATGTTATCCCCTTAGGGCCAGGTTCTAGTTGCCTTTCCAAAAGACAATTAAAGACAACCTAATTGTACATTGTGATTATGCACTAATGGGAGAAAACTAAAAAAGTTTTTTGGGTCCCTCTTTCCAGTTTCCCACAATGTGCTTTTTGATCAAGCCTTCTGGAAATAATAATTTCACTGTATTAAATTGTATAAAATAACCAAATGTACAAAACAGTACAGATGAGCTTGCTGTAAAACCTTATTGGCATCACTTTAAATGTTTACATTTTAATACTATATTATAATATGTATCTATATCTATATATTAAGATGTGCATAAATAGTATATATAAATAATAATAAATGCAGGTCTTCATATCCTATTTTAAGGCTAATGATGAAAATGGTTTCTCTCAGAAATGTCAATCCCTAGTGTAGGGAAAATATTTTTGTTGCTGTTATGAATAAAGAACTGATTTCACAAGTAGATATTACATATATATATATATATATATATATATATATATATACACTTAGAATGAATATGATGATTTAATGGTCACAATTGATTTTTGTTTTAAGGTTTTTATGCTATCTATAATCTAATAAGACAATACATCTGTCTCTAATTTTAATTTCCTATAGGAAAGAGACTGCTAATTCCCATTATACCATACCTAATCTAGGGAAACTCCACATTTAATTATATAATTAATATTGAAACATCTTGATTAATTGGAATCTTTGAACATAACTTTTTTTCTTCTGAACTCATTTGTTATCAGAAAGAGGTAAATGACAAAAAATATAATTTTGAAAATAATTTCAAGGTATGTTAATATTCAGTCCAATGTGTAATTGGGCTAATTATAAAATATGTATATCTGTTCTGTGTAATTATAATTTGAGGTCATGATGACTTTTGAGGCATATGGAATTTTAAATTATCTGTAGTATACTATGGCATGGCAGAGTAGGTACAGGATTAGTCTCAAAGCCAGCAAGACCCAAGTTCAAGTATATATATATCTCTTGACACCTACTAGTTGTATGATTATGGATAAGTCACCTAATTTCCTAGTAGACCAGGTAACTCTCCAAGACTGATTTGCAATAATCAATTGTAAAGATGCTAATTTGCTTTGGTAGAAAGAATTCCTTCACATGGGAATTCTCTATTCTAATGAAATCATAAGTTCAGTCTTTATACTATACCTACTAAGGTAACAAAAACTATTATTAAATGGATATTAGAAATATTTTCAACAGAAATAGAAACATCAAGACTCAGTAAGTTATTAATGCTTAATTGAGCAAAAAGTCAAATACCAAAGAATTAAATTACCTAAAAACTCAATTACCTCCGCATTCCAGTTAATCAAGGTTTTACTATAAATGCTTTTGGGGCATTATTGGGATAGTGATGAGGGTCCATTCCTCCTGTTCTCCAAAATAGTTTCATTGTCACTATAAATAACAGTTAGATGATTTTCTAGACATTAAAAGCATGTCGCAAATTTCAGTCAATATAAGTTTAAAACTTAACGTAACAGGTTACAATCTACCCATACAGGTGATTATACTCTTTCTCAGCTGAGAGACAACAGTAGCTGTACCTATGATGAAGAGGAAATGTTACAGAGATTGGCTTTGCAGCTGAGACGCACTGGAGATGGAATCAATAACAGAGTGGTTCAAGAGGTGAGATATCATACATACCATCCCTAATAGTGCTACTAAGTAGATAAGGAAATTAGGTGAAGAGAAAATGTCTCAAAAAAATTGGTGTAATTTCCAGGAACTACTTAGAAAAACTGCTTTGCTGAAATTTTTAGAAATTTTACAAAAGGTGCTTTGTTGAAATTTCCTTCAACATGAAGGGAAAGTCATTTTACATAGCTATAATCTTCAAACACATAAATTATTACTCTGAGACAGACCTAAGTTTCATCAAACCCAGTAATCCATCTGACAGGGATATCGAGGGATATATTTTGGAAAGAAAGCCTTGGTCATCTTACTAATAATAGCTAACAAAGTCAAAAATATTATCCTCACAACAACCCTCAGAGGTAAGGGCTATTATTACCCCCATTTCTACAAATGAGATTGATGCAGGAAAAAAGGTTTAAGTGACTTGTTCAGGTCACACAAATCATTCTAGATTTGAACTCGAGGCTTTCTGACTTTAGAGTTTACACATTTGATTCATTATGTCTCCTAGCTGTTTTGTCTTCTGTAAATGATGTGCAAAAGATAAGAGACATAACCTCTAAACCATCTAGTTTCTGTTAAAATAACCTGCTATGGATCTGTGGATAACTTGTTTTTATTTGAAGTTTTGGGTTGATGAACTCATAAATGATATTTTTGATTCCTTCTCTAGACTGCCTCTTTGTGGGGAAATGGAGAGAAATGATAACATCACTTATCTATCACTGTTCAACTCAGGAATGTCTTTTCTTTTTCCTATTTTTTGAATTGATGGGGTTATATGTTTCCTTGCCATATACAATATAGAACAATTTATCGAGCGACATCTGCTTCCTTTTATGGCTTAGTTTAGCAAATCTAGTTTTCTAAAGCCTATTATTTCCCAATAGGTACTATACCCACAATTCAGATAAGGTGGTGACACCTGACCTTATGCCTTATTGTTGTTTTCTAATAGCTGGCTTCCAAAAATTAATCACCAAGCATTTATTAGGTGTTGAGCACTGGGGATCCAAGAAAAGCAAAAAATAGCCTCTCCTCTCAAGAACTTACATTTTAAAGGGATAAGATATTATATGTAAAGTATATATTTATGTATGTATAATATTTATAAGATTTACCATGAATAGCTTGAGTCAAAGAAAATACAGCATTCTTTCGATTGCTTTCCTGTTAAAGTAGAATTCTTTGTTAAAAGGTAAGCATAAGAAATTTATCAATCCTATATTAATATTAAAGTTGTTGTTGCTCTTTTCAATCTATGTACAAATCTTGGAATACCAAAACTGAAGATCTTGTGCTCACTTCTTCCATTTTGCTCAAATGTTACTCACTATCAAGTTTGGCCTCTAGTTTGACCATGTTTAGTCCTGTGGTATCTATTCTGATAGTTAGGCACTTCATCTATTCTTCCTCATCCTTGCAATGTGACCTACCTAGCATCTTTTTGCAGGCCAGACTACTTCCAACACATCTTACTTGTCTTTTACATAGTTTCTCAATTTTTTTATGGAATTACATATATTTCTTTCCATTGCATGCTTGGTTATAGTAAATTAGTACTCTTTAAATTTTGTAAGAGACCAACATTCTGATCAATACAGGCAGAACTATAAAGGTAGACATATTAAGCTGGAACCAGTCTAAACAACTTTGTTTGTCATGTTCCATTAATTATTCATACTGATAGCTTGCTTGAGCTGGTAACTGAGAGGTACCCATGCTTCATGGTCTCTTTTACCTGCAAACTGGCTTTGTCTAGATTATGACTTGTATGTAGTGTTTATTTCATATTTCAGAGCAAAATTATAAAAAATTAAATACCTATGTGCAGTTGAAATTTTTTTTTTACTTAGAAGATCATGCAAATCTTAATACAAAAAAATTTGTGAACTCTTGCAGTAGGGTACTTGTTAATTTTGCTAGAGTTTTATACTATTACATGAACTCCTTAGAACAGAAGACCTTAGAATCATAGATATATAACTGCAAGATAACTTTGAGATAATTTATTCTAGCCTCCTCATTGTATAAATAAGGATACTGAAGCTCAAGAGGAATGACTTGCTTAAAGTGACAATGTCAGAACTGGAATTTGAATCTAGGTCTTCTGATTCCAAATCCAGTACTTTTCCCATCAAGTCTTTTATTCACTTGTTTTATCCCTCAATAAGTAATTTGTACAAAAAATGTTAGTTTTTGCTTCCTAGAAGCTTATATTCAGCTAGGGGAATACTGCAGATGCAGATACATACATACATACATACATATATATGTGTGTGTGTATCTCTCTATCTGTCTATCTATCAATCTATCAATCTATATGAATTTGATAAGGGAAAGAGCAGTAACAAGTATGAGGAATCAGGGAAGATTACATAGAGGTGACCTGAAATTGAATCTTGAAGGAAGATGAGAGTTTTTTGTGTATGCTTTATCTAATATTTTTATTTTCTCCAGTTACATATAAAACCATTTTTACATTTGTTTTTAAAACTTTGAATTTCAGATTCTTTCCATTTCTCCTTACCTCACTTGAGAAGGCACATGTAAAGTAATGCAAAACATTTCCTTAAAAGTCACATTATAAAAGAAAACATAGATCTCTTCTATACTCCCCTCCTCCCAAAAACTCTCAAGAAAAATTTTAGGAAAAATTATGTTTCAATCTGTATTCAGACACAATCAATTCTTTCTCTGGGTATGGATAGCATTTTTATCATAAGTCATTCAGAGCAGTCTTGGATCATTGTATTGCTGAAAATAGCAATCATTCACAGCTGATCATCCCACAACATTGCTTTTACGACATAGTTCTTGAACTATTTTCCTTAAGTTCATGGAAGACTTTTCAGATTTTTCTGAGAGTATCCTGCTCATCATTTCTTATGGAACAATAATAATCCATTTATAATTACATACCATATTTTGTTCATTCCCCAATTGACGGGCATTCCTTCAATTTCCAATTCTTTGCCCTGAGAAAAGAGCTGTTATAAAGATTTTTGTACATATAGGCCCTTTTCCTTTTTACAAAAAGATTCTTTTGGTATTCATGCCTAGTAGGGGTATTATTAAGTCAAAGGATATGCATGGTTTTATAGCCCTTTGGGTAGAGTTCATATCTTTTGATCATTTATCAATTGAGGATTGACTCTTATTTTTTATAAATTTGACTTGATTTTTCTTATATTTGAGAATGGGGCCTTCATTAGAGAAACTTGCTTCAAAATTCTTTTCACAATTACTGTTGATTGCTAAGTGTATTCTTTTTTCTCTCTCCTTTCACACTGTCCTTCCTCAAAAGTATTTTGCTTCTGACAATCTCCTCCCCCAATATGCATGCTCTCTCTTCTGTCACCCTTCCCTGGAAGATAAAAATTTTAAGACGAAGAAATGAGAAGGGACAGATGAACATGGGAGAGGTTGCTTATGTAAATTTAGGAGGTGACATTCCTAATTCAGGAAACAGCTATTAGTCCAATTTTATTGAAACTGAAGAGAGTAGTGTAAGATAAAGTTGGGAAAAGGTAGATTGTAGGCTATCGCCACAGAATGGAAAACCTTAAACTGCCAAGCTGAAGAGTTTATATTTTCTTTTTCTGTGACTTTAAGAAAAAGAAAGCCTTCTTTATTATGACTATTTTTCACAAGAAAGAATTTGTTACCTTCTCAGATCCCTCATTCAATAAAAATCATTTGTTCATTTATTCACTCAGCTATAGAGATATAGAGCATTTCTGCACTGGCTAGACTAGGCTTAGAAACAAAAGAAGTAGATTAATGTTTTAGTGGTAGATATTTGTAATAAAAGAAGGAATGCAACACAGATCTTTATCTCTTGTTGTTGTTGTTATTGGTGGTGTTGTTGTTGTTGTTGTTTTGGGCCATAGCTTCCTTTGCAAAGCAATTTAAAAAATTAGAAATAAAGTTACTTTAATTGCTCTGGCCTCCATTCAAATCTTGTGAGATTTTAGGCAGCAGTCCTCAAAATATTTTGTAGACACAGGTTTATAATCAGGTTTTGAATATGAATTACAAGAACATTTTTAATTCTAAATCAATTAATTTTCTGGTACCATAGACTTTTATCAATGCTCAGCAAATGAGAGAATAGACAGTTTTAGCCTGGGAATATTCTTTTGATTTTCATTGATTGCCTGCCCTTGTTAGAAAGTTTTCTAGACATTATATTTTAATGAATGAGAGAAGTCTAATGGATGTCTCTGAAGATCTGAAGTCCAATAGATGGTAGCAGAGACCAGCTTGGAAACCATAAGAGAAGTACAACAATGACAAAATAATATTTAATAACAGTATGGAAAAGTGACACCTAAAAGACAGTAATACAATGTCATCAGAGGTATATGTAGTGAATATCCAACTCATACTCTATGCAAGTCTATAGATGTCATAAAAGGATGTCAACAGTAATATATGAGTTGTGAATTGCCTCTGCTACATGTACATCCTGACCCCATGTATTCCCTCTGTATATACATGTATTCCCTTTATGTAAACCTTACACATGTTTATCCTGGTCATATAGGCTTCTGACATATATATATCTTTTTGCTTGTGTCCTCTATGAGTATCTAGTGTCTACAATATGTTCCTGAATCACATGTGTTCTTTCTATGAATGACTTTAAAAGTATAACTGGGGGCAGCAGAGTGGTGCAGTGCATAGAGCACCAGCCTTGAAGTCAGGAGGACCCGAGTTCAAATGCGACCTTAGACACTTAACACTTCCTAGTTATGTGACCCTGGGCAAGTCACTTAACTCCAATAGTCTCAGCAAAAAAAAAAAAAAATGTATACCTCATATATAATATATTTGCAGGTATGCATGTATATATAGATCTTGCCTTATAACTATTTATTTTTCTATTTGATGAAATATCTTTTATTTTTAACTGTGTCTTCTAGATGGCCAGTGCAAGTAAACACATTGATGGGGTATATTAGGATATGGTTTCTTGAGCTATGATGCACAAAATCTCTTGAATCTAAGGTAGCTTTTTTGAGGGACTATATGTGTGCTAGTGTGCCCTAAATTCTACAGAACAGAAATGTCTTGAGCTTTTCTATTTGAAAGACTTTTTGTTAACTGCATTGTAAATAGTCAACTCTATGACTAGTGTGGGTTCCCTTTTTTCTTTTGTAAATAGCATTTATATAGTGCTTTTTAAAGTTTACAAAGTATTTTATAATCTCATTTATCTCCTTTAATTCTCACAACAGACCAATAAGATGTATGCTATAATTATCTTGATTTAACAGATGAGGAAACTGAGGAAGAAGTTGAACAACTTGCCAGATCACACAGCTAGTAAGGTATCTGAGGCAGGATTCAAACTCAGTTTTCCCAATTCCAAGTCTAGCACTCTATCTATGATGCTACCTATCTTAAGGAAAAATGGAATTTCTTTGTTGGTCAGAATTATCTGTATTATTCATGTATTTAGAAATACTTTTTGTATGGCAAAATGGCAATGGTGTTATGCAATTCAATAGAACACATATTAAGCTAGAAATACACTTAAGCACTGTGCCAGGCTCTGAAAGTACAAAGAAAGAATCAGCTCCATCCTTAGAGAGCTTACAATCTAATGAGCATGAAGATACATACACAAATCACAAAGGTAATTATCACTAGTATAACATAAAGAAGTTTGGGGCACAACTAGATAGTGCAATGGACAGAGTAACAGCTCTGAAGTCAGAAGGACCTGAGTTCAAAAAATCCAACCTCAGACACATAATATTTATTAACTATATGATTCTTGGCAAGTCAACCCAAATTGCCTCACAGAAACAAAACAAAGAAGTTTGGGCAACTTTCTGTAAGATGTGTGGAGATAAATTCAGAGGAGAGTGAGTCAGAGAAGGCTTTTTGGAAAAAAAAGTGGTGTCTGAATTTGGACCTAAATGGAGGGATTTCAAGAGTTTTTTTTTATGTTTAACTTAGAGGGTGAACCAGTCAATTTTAGTTTAGGGGAAAACAATGGTCAGGGAATGACCCCGTATGATTGAAAAATAAAGTACATGAAAGAGAGAGATGTGAGGTGAGGGTGGACAGTTAACTTGAAGCCGTGTCATAAATTGTGGCTCAGAACCTTAACTTTGGGTTTACATGGACTGGATTCAGTATGGAGTTTAGGGGTTCTCCTAAATCATTCTCTGATTCATTTCCCAGGAAAATGTAAATGGGTGCTAGACTAACATGAAGCATTCAAACTTCATTAAATATAGGATAGTCTTTATTTTACTTGAAAGAAAATAAGAGACATAAAAGCATCACACCAGAGTCCATAAATATTATTTGATCAAATGATCAAAGCTTAGAAACTAATCTAGATTAAGAGATGAAGGATTTTAGCTTTGAGGTAGTGTGACAAGGAATGGGAATGAAGCAAATCCCCTTTTAATTGGGCCAGTCAAATCAACCCGTTACTGGCTCAAAATTACTTTAGGATAAGGGATCTGTGCTTCATAAATTTAGCCTTTTTTATGCTTTCATTCTGTTTTGTTGTTCTCTTAGTTGCCTAATAAAGATCTTTTGAGAAACAAAAACAATTGTGTCTCTACTAAACAAAGAAAAAAAGTGAAAATTCAGAATTGGTAAAATTCAGTGTTTCAGTAAGTCCCTTAAAAAAGTCTGAGGGTAGAAGGTTGATCCATTACAAATTTATTATTGTTGTATGGTACTTGGATTCTTTCTTTTTTTGCTCCTTGTTATATCTTTTTTTCTTTGAACTAGAAGCTCTTGATTTTGGCTATAATGTTCCCAGAAGTTTTCATTTTGGAACATCAGAAAGAGTTGTGAATCTTTTCTATTTCTATTTTGCCCATTAGTTTTAGGAGATATGAGCAGTTGTCTTTTAAGATTTCTTGAAATATGTCTAACCTCTAGCTTTGGTTTTGACATTCAGGTAATGTAATGATTTTTAAATTTTATTCTCCTCAATCTGCTTTCCATTTACTTCAATTTTTTTCATCTTTTTGATTTTGTCTTAATATTTCTTGTATTATGAAGTCATTGACCTTTATTTAGCACATTTCTAATTTTCAGGTTGTGTATCTTTTATGCAAAGCCATTAATTCCTTTTCTGATTCTTCCATAGTTCTAATTTTCTAATTTTTTTCTTTTACTAATTTCATTTCATTTGTAACCAACTCTCTTCCTTCATCATCTCTTCTAGGAATTCTAATTTAATTTGTTTCATTTGTGTGTTGTTTGGTTATTTGTTTTGAGGCTTTGCTTGAAAATGTTTTGGAGTCCTTCTCTTCTGGGTTTTATGTTTTGAGTATTGCTGTCACTATAATAGCATTTTATGGTAGAATTTTTTTGTTGTTGTTCATTTTCCTAGCCTACTTTCTGACTTCACATGAGGGTCAGGCTCTGCGCACTTCTGAAGGGAAAGCTTAGGTCACTCTTGTTGCTGCTCTCTTTGGTACTAAGTATTGTATTATTATAGATCACAAGGACAGCTTAGGTTGGGTACCTGCAAACTTTCAGTATTTCCAAAGTAATCTGATCCAGAACAAAGTCCTGTCCCGACCATCAAATTAATTGTGCAAGTTCCTGATCTGAGTCTGTGAGTGAACACCACCAGACTGCTGCTGAATTTAGCCTCTATTGACTAGTTGGGGAGCTCTGATGATATCAAAACAGTAAGTTTTCCTTTGGTCCCTGCTTAATTCCTCTATAGGTTGCAGATTGGACCAGAAGTTGGAACTGATATCCCACTTTAGTTCTGGCATCTGAACCATACCATTACTAATTGCTTCTGAACAAGCTCTTCACTAAGTGTACCACCTGGAGCCTATAATTTCTTTTGCCCCAAAATGCTTCCTTAGTAGGAGTTAGCCTCAGTGACCTGGGATCTAATAGTGGGCAACAAAACATCTGTTGCCATTGCAGTGCCCTCTTGTCCTAATGCATAATCTCTCTCTGTGCTGTAGTACTCACTGTGGCTATGCCCCAGCCAGACCCCATATCTAGTGACCATAAACTTCCCTTTATGCTGAATTAGGCTGGAAAATAACTCACAGTGACTCTTTCTTGGATTTGGTCTAGTGAATTTTCTAGGTCTGTTTAGGGGGAGGATTATTTTCCAGGTCTGTCTTGGGGAGGAGAGCATGCAATACTTCCTGCGAATCTTATCTGGGCTCTACTTCTCTTTCTATTACTATTACTTTTTCCTGCCCTCCTAACTTTGCTCCACCCCCAAAGCAAACAAACACAATTGTATTCTTGTATTCTTATCCTGTCCTCTCTGATAACTAAGTTTTTACTATATAATTTCTTTCCTTGAAATGACTTCCCTATACTTTTTCTTGAAGTTCCTCCCTTCTTTTAAGGTCCAATTCAAGTGCCTTTTCTACTAATCATTAGGATCACAGGATCATAGATTTAGAACTGGAAGACAAATTAAAGATCTTGAAATTTCTGCCCCTCTCCCACTTCTGTATTTTACAGATGGGGAACTTAAAGCACCGAGAGATTAAGTGACTTGCCCAGGGTCACACAAGTAGTGTTTGAAGGAAGATTTGAAACCTGGTCCCACTTGATTCTATGTCCATTGCTCTATCCATTAAAACATGTTGCCTTCCCCCCCCAAATGATTTCTCTCTCTTCTAATTTCTCAAAGCATTTGCCTAGATCTGTCCTTTGTATTCATTTCACTCTCAATTGTATCAAAGTTGTTACAAATGATGTACAAATGAATAAATGTTCTGTAATACTCATTTGCCATTTATCATTTCTGCTTTTGCCTTCAGAATGATATAATATATCTTCCCAATAAGTGGTAAATTCCTTTAGGGCAGAGATCACATTTTATCTTTGATTCAGGTCCTTTCCTAATTTTAAGTAGGAGCAAATGAAATTCTGAGCATAATTTGTTGACTTGGGGAAACAGTGTACACAATTTAGGCATAGATCAGACATGCCACCACCACTACTATAACTATTCATTTTTCATTAAATATTTTTCCTTTAGCTTTTCTTATAATTGATTCTATTATCTACTTAAAATTTATAGTGTAAATAGGACCTCAATTTATTTCCACAAAATCTAAATCTTGAAATCAGTATAGATAACAATGCTGAGATTATTTAATGTGAAATTTTATTTTTACCAATTTTTGGACATTTGGGACATTTTTCTTGAGTATGTTTAGTATCTTGAATCAGTATGTTCATTGTCAAAATGGAAATCTTTTTGAGGAGGAAAGGAAGAGTAAAGTTTCCAAATTTCCAAGTGCTTTTCAAATAGAAACTAGTTTAAAAATCACAATAAATTTGGGTTTTTGAAGAAATTTATTAATCATAACTGAAGAAACTTATTATTGTAACAATAAGATTAATATTTATTATTATATTGAATTTCTAACTCAATGCTCTTGTCTTTTTACAGGGTCTTCAACTAGAAGATGTCAGAGATACGGTGGCTCATTTTGTCTTATTTTTGCTTAGAAAAGCTCATTTGGTTTTGAGATTCTTTTTGGCTAGGCGTCCAATGTAGAGCAAAAGTTCAAATTTAAGCTATTTTTTCTCTACTTTTTAAGACACACAAGTTCCCTTTACTGAACTATAAAACCCTGGGGATAAAGACTGCACCGTGTTGCTCTTCCTAACTCCCTGAGTACTTTGTATATAATAGATACAAAGAAAAGGAGTATTTTGGTATGTGTCAGTGATATGAATCCTGGAACTGTAGTAAAATCTCAGTTTAAATTCTGGCTATGATACTTACTGCCCAGGGGATCCTGGGCAAGTCACTGAACTTCACTGTCTGTTTCTGTATCAATAAAATGACACTAGAAAATGTCAGCTTCAGAGATGAACAGCAACTGTGAAAGGAGAATGAAATTACAGAGAAGTCAAGGAGCACAGTCAAATGACTGAGCTGTGAGAAGTCTTCCAACAATGATGCAACTTTATAAATCTGAATTGTCCAAGGAGAATCTCAATTTTTGACACTATTGGATGGGAGGAAATGGAGAATAGTTTTACTTGGTTTTCCCTTGTTTTGTATTTTGCTATTGTGTTCTAAATAAATGCCTTGTTATTTAATTAATGGTTTCTCCTTGGTTTCATGTTAGAAAAGACAGTATATTTGAGCACATTTGCAAATTTTTGATTACCCCAAATATCCAAAATTGGAACCAGGTCCTTTGTTATCGCTGCAAGATGGCTGGTGTATATGTGATTAGAAGCTGCAGAAATCCACAGTTGTTTGGTTATATAGTATAGATAAAATTTGGATAACTTGGTCAGAATAGAAGGGTGTATGTATGCAGAGAACAGACTGGGATTGCAGTCTGGGAAGCATGATGTGTTGGCACCTATAATTTTTTATATCTTACCTCTTAGGTTGGTAATGTTATGATATTCATGTGTGTATTGATCAAGTTCATGCCTCATGGTGCTATTCTATTTGCCTTTTTTATCCACATCCTTTCTATCTCTAGCCTGCATCAGAATCAGGAAAGCAAACAATGATAACTTTGATCAGATCCACTCTGGTAATGCTTATCAGAATGTACTATTCTTGTTTCTATTCTTAGAGCAGGATGCCGAAGGAAGCTTAGATGGCAAGAGGACAGAAGACCATAGTTTTTAGATAGCTAACAGTCATTTAATTGTAATATTCTCAGCCAAATAACTAAAGAGTTGAAAGTAAACCCATTGTCAAACAAGGACAGTAAAAATTGGAAAATAAGATTTAGAACCAAGAAGTGAAAGAAATCAAATGGGCTTGTAGACTTCATATTTCTCATGAACATGTCCTTTAAAAAGAGAGAAGGCATTGGATAAAACAAGAAATGAAAAACAAACAAAAAATTAACTTGTCAATTAAAAATATGAATAGATTGTCTGAATTGGTTGATTAGAAGAAGGGTCAAAATGAACATACCAAGATAAAATGAGAAGGCTCTCTGTGCCATTAAAGCATACCCTGCTCTAATCTCTCTTCAATCTACCGATTCCCAAAGAAATTGACTTTGGCTATTACTGTTTCTAGTTTAAGTTTTAAATTGCACTGCAACTTTTGCGACACCTTTTATTTGTAATACACTTTTTGTAGTAGCAAAGTACTAAAAATGAATGCCCATAAGCTGTGGAATGGCTAAACAAATTGTGGCACATGAATGTAAAAAAATATTACTGTGCCAAAAGAAATGATGAATATGGTATTAGGATCATATTGAAATATGATAGAGCTGGAATGAACCTTAAAGGCTATCCTCCATTATCCCCTTCCATAACTGGTGCTATGAGAAGCTAAGGGAAAGAATACAGAAAATCATGGAAAGATTTTTAAATTTTAATAGGTTAAAATTGCACTGAGACCTTTGGGACACCCTGTATTTTGAGACTAATTTTTTCAATCTTTGACATCCTTGGAACATATATTTGCCAGTCTGGGTCAAAGAGAATGGACAGTTGAGTCATTTTCTTAGTATAATAATAGTGATGACCATTCTTCTCCCTCCCCAATCCCCACTGCCTAAAGACCAGGTGTGTTAGATTGTATCTCTCTGGCAGGATTCTCTGTAACTATTAAAGGGACTGATGTCTCTGCCAGTGGTTTAAATTCCAACTGATTGTGTTCCCCCCCCCCCCCAGTTTTAGGAGTCCACTGCACTCCATTTCTAATTAACCATTTAAGAGGTTAGCTGATTTAGGAATGTTTACTAAAATGGTATATCAAGAAAAATCATACAAACACTCCCCCCAACACCTGAGTGACATAATCTTCTCTTTCACAGTATGTATCCCTATCCCAGTCAATGGGGAATTTGGCTCACAGCTTAATTTAATTCCTATATAGATTATTCCAAGTTCTGAGTCTGGAATCCCTCTAGTTTCAGGGTCTGGCAGCCTAGTTTCTCTGGATTTCCCTGAGAGACTGATATCAACATACAACCTAATCACCATGTCTTGAGTTGAGATTGAGTTCCAATTTACAACTAGAATTGAAAAGGACAAATGAAATGAGGCTAAACTTCAAGCCTGTTTCTTGAGACCACAGAGCTTAAAAGGAAGCGGGTTGAAGGTGGCTCCTCCCATATCTAGCTCAGTGCATGGCACCTAAGTTTCAGGAAATAAGATTTTCATACTGCTGGATAATGCTGGAAAGAGAAAGCAAGACTGAGTCTCAGTCTGTCATTTTAATGATACAGCCTGGTTTGGCTACATAACCAATGGAAAAAAATCTATTCCTGCCTACAGGGTAAGGAAATACAAGATATCTTTTCCAAGAAGTATCTCCCACACGAGTGTCTCCATCTTAAATGATCTGAACATGAGAAATAGTCCTGTACTATTTGCATAATTCTAAATCGCTGTTCAGTGTCATTAGACCAATTTATAGCTTTGCTTTCAGGGTTTAAGTGTGCCTCTCTTTCTACAATCCTTCCAACATTGATTACCCCTTTTGTCATCTTTCCCAATTTTCTGGATGTGATTGGAAACTTCAGAATTGTTTTTATTTCCATTTATTCTATTATTAGTGATTTGGAACAATTGGGTAATCGATAATTTGCATATCTTCTTTATACATATTTGTTCAAAATCTTTAGCCATCTGTTCATGAATGACTCTTAGGCTTATATATCTGTACTGTGCTACACTGGGGAACCAAGATATAGAAGGTGAAACAATCCCTACTCTGAAGAAGCTCTCATTCCATTAGAATGTAACTTAAATTCAATTCAATGTAATAATATTGGCTCAATCAAAATGCTCAGAAGAGCATTTTAAGTAACATGCTCTTCTGTAAAAGAACATTTTATAATTGTATCTATCCAAGTTGATTATGCCTTGGTAGATTAATAAGTTAATTTTTTTGTTTTATTTTTTAGCAATTTAGTTGTTTTTGTAACAATTTTGACTAAGACAACTTTCTATCATTTCCTCCCTAATTTTATTTGCTATTTTAGAAATGATGTAGATATTATGGATTTATTTTGTATCTTGCTCCTTTACTGAAGCCATTCTTTAATTAATTCTTTGCTGATTCTCCAGAATCTTTCAAGTTGTGTTATCAGTAAATAGGAATAGTTTTGCCTCCTCTTTGCTTATGATTATCACGCCTTTAATTTTTTTCTCTTGTATTGACATATTATTACCGTTTCTAGAACTATATTAACATTAGAGAAAGGGGACATCTAATTTTACTCTTATATCCATTGTGAAATCTTTAGTGTTTCCACATTGCATATAATGCTAACTTTGGTTTTACTTATATACTTTTAAAATAATTTTTAAACCTTCTTTCTATGCCTATGCTTTGTAGAATTTTTTTTAGCTGAAATATTTTGTATTTTGTCAAAGGCTTTTCCCCCTACAGTTAGTGATATAATTATGTGTCTTGGTGTGGTTTTGATTTTAATAGGATTCATTAAATTAAATGCTTTCCCCAATGTTGAACTATTGTGTCTCTGGCATATAGCCAACTTAATTATGCTGAGAGATTTTTTGAATATATTGATGTATTTCTCCAATATTTTATTTTAAAATTGTGAATTGAGGTACAATAGATAGAGTGCTTGACTTTAATAATAGTCAGGAAGACTTTAAATCTTTTTAAATTTGAAGACTTTCTCATATAACAGCTATAGAATTATCTGTGGCCAAGTCATCTCTCAGCTTCAGCTTCCTCATCTGTAAAATGAGGATAATAATATCACTTCTAAAAATTACTCTCAGGTTCAAGTGATAGAATATATGAAAGCGCTTTGTAAACTTTTGTTGTAAACTTTTTGTAAACTTAATTTCCCCTGGAGGTCTCATTTTCTTCTTTTCTTTGATGAGGAATATGGACAGGGACTCAATCACAGCAATTGAAGTCATAGGAACAGTTGGGAACCCAAGGAAGAAAGAAAAAAACAAGGACACAAAAAGTATTTTCTGTCTTCAAGGGAATCAGAATCAGACTGGAAAATCCAAAGCACATAGCAAGGCTATGTTATTCTGGAGACACTCTGGTGTTTGAACAGCTCTCTCACTTCCCAATACAGCTTCGGGTAGGTGGGGTAAAGGAGGAAGATAAGAATCAAAACAATAATCAAGATGATTATTTCCTTAGTACTCACTTACTTTTAAATTCCTTGCATTCTGGTTTCTGACTTCATCACTCCACTGTCTGAAAGGTTAATAACAATCTTTTACCTTTAATTGTGTGATCTTTTTCAATCATCTTCCTCTTTGACTTCTCCACATCTTTTGATAGTCACCTTCCTCTTGACTTTTCTCTTACTTTTCTGACCATTTCTTCTCAGGCTTATTCATTTATTCATTCATTTATCTGTTGTTTGTTTTTTGCTGAATCATCACCTTTCTTTTCTTTCTACATTCTCTCCCTTGGGGATCTCATCTGTTTCCATGGTTTCCGTTATTTCTAAACATTTGACTCCCAAATCTATATATTCATATGGCAGTAAGCCCTTTTCTGAACTCTAATCCTCTACAATTCATAAACTATTTGCTTGCTGGATATTTCCACTTGGATATTTTGTAAACATACCCAATTTAGTCCAGCAAACATTTATTAAGCACCTACAATGTGCCAGGTACTGTGTTAAATTGTAGAGATACAATTAATAAGAAGAAAGACAATTCCTGCCCTCAATGAGCTTATAATCTAAAGGAGGGGAAAACACACAAAAGGAAGTGGGAAAACAAGGGTAGGAGTTAAGGAGATGGAACACCAGGTGATAACCAGCATGGGAGCATCTTTTTCCATGAGTTGATATCAGGTAGAGCAGCATATGCAAAGCAGAGAGATCTGAGAGTCTAGTTTCAGTCCTCCATAAAGGAAGGCACTGGGAAGAGTTTAGGTCTCTTTCCTTTCACCCTCAAACACAAAGGAGGTGAGGCTGAGGGAGGTAAAGTCAAGGCAAAATGGTAGTGAGTTTAAAAGTGATGACATCTTATACTATGGAGCTGAAACCAAGCAGGGCAGGAGATGTCTTAAATGAAACTTATTTTTCCCCCCAGTAAATTTATTCATCCTCCAAAATTATTATCTGTTGAGGTTACTATCCCCTTTCAATCATCTGATTTGTAATTCAATAGTCATCATAGGTTCATTACCCTTCATTCCTTCCTCACACTCAGTAGGTTGCCATGTCTTGTTCATATTTCCACAATTTCTCTTCTATTCAACTCTCTCAATTCACATGGCCATCCCCCTAATTCAGGTCTTCATCAGATCTTTCCTATACAATTATAATAGATTACTAATTAATCTCTTTATTGTTTTAATCTTTTCCCTCTCCAATTTTTCCTCATATCTACTTAAATTATCTCCCTAATATATACATCTAATCATATCGCTTCTTAAACATTTTTATTGTTTCTATGGTAAAATTCAAAATCTTCACTGGCATTTTATACACAATCTGGCATCTATATGCCTTTCTATTCTTATTTCACATTATTCTCTGGATTTAAGTCAAACTGGACTATTAGCTGTTTCCAATATTTTATTTCTTTCCTTCTTGCCTTTGTATAAGCTAAACTCTGTGCATGAAATGCGCTAAAAATCACAGAATTTTAGATCTGTAAGCGACCTTAGTGGTCATCTAGTCCAATTTATATCCAAACATGGCATCCTATTACAACATACTCAAGACAGTGGTCATTAATTCCTGTTTGAATGACTTCATGACTAGCAAAAAAGACAACAAAGGAAGCCCATCTATTTCATTCCTGAATAGCTTTCTTTTCCAGACCAAACTTCTCAGTTCCATTTGGCCTGGACTTGAAGCCTTTCCCTGTTTTGGTGGCCTTCCTCTAGATACTCTCCAACTTATCTGAAAGGTGTTGTTAAGATCATGATACTGTAGAAATGGTCTGCTGAAGAATAACTACTTCATCATGTATGACTCAAAATTCTTATCTTCCTTCAAAGCTCTTTCAAGATGTCTTTCTTGATCTTTCCTCCTGTGTCTTTCTCTCTTAAATTACCTTATTCCATATCAGGGCTTTTTAAACTTTTTCCACTCATGACTCCAGGGTATATAGATATATACTGATAATAAATTGTAATTTCATACCCCCCCTACAGTCAGTTAGGAGACTCCCTATGGGGTTGACTACCACAATTTAAGAAGCTGGATTCTGTAGGGAGGGTTCTTAAGACCCCAAGAGATCCTTAAATACATTTTCAGGTAGTTTGTGAATTATTTAACAAATTTGTCTTTTTTTTTAACATTTTATAATGATTTCAATATAATTGTTTTCTTTTGTAAACCTATTCTTTCATTTTATTCATTTAAAAACATTATTCTGAAAAGGGTTTCATCCACTTCACTAAATTGTCAATGTAGTCCATGCCGCAAAACAAGCTAAAAACTTCTTATCTATAACTATCTACATACATGGTATCTCACTAATAGATGCTAGATTTTTGAGGGTAAGGACTGCTTTATTTTTGTCTTTGTACATGCAGTACTTTGTGCATTTGATTCTCCCCAACTAGCATGTAGTAGGTACTGAATACAAATGAATTAAATTGAATAAATCCCAGTCTTAGGATGGAATATGCCATTCACATCCAGAGGGAACTGTAGAGACTAAATGTGGATGGAACCGCAGTATTTTCACCGTTTTTGTTTGTTTTCCTTTCAATCTGGTTTTTCTTACACAACATGGCAAATATGAAAATATGTTTAAAAGGAATGAATGTCCATGTATGCTAAATCAGATTGCTTGCTGTCTTGGGGAGGGGAGATATGGGAAGGGAAGGAGGAATAAAAAACTTGGAACACAAAATCTTATACAAATGAATGTTGAAAATTATCTTTACATTCAGAAAAATAAAAAACTATTGAGAAAAAAAGTTGAATTAATTGAATGGAGTTTCTTTGTATATGCCCAATGTATATGACATTCTAGTGTCAAGATGCGCGTTTTTGCTTCCCCAAATCCCGTCCTTCTAAATTATTTAATTAAAAATTTATTTCTTAAGTGCCTACTATGCGCCAGACACAAACTGGACAAGATAGTCAAGACAGCCTGTAGCGAGAAGTTCTCTGGAAACTTCAGATTGAAAGATTAGTCGAGCGGTTTCTCAGTCGGGCAGCACCTCGGACAGGCGCTTCAGGAAGAGAGAAATGAAAGGGAGTAAGTGCTCAACGAACTCCCACTGTGAATCCCTCCCGACAGAGGTAGGACACAGGAGCAAATGTGGAAGTTCTGGGGGAGGGCAAGAGTCTTGTCCCGGTCTCCTGTCCTCCGCCTCCAAGGGGAGGGGGGTAAGGGAGATCCTGCTCTTTCATTTTCGTTTCCCGGAAGGATAGCGACTACCGGCACCCATTACCGCTCGGTTGCGAGCTCCGGCGTCTCTACGCCCCTCCAGCTTCAAAATCGTTTTCTTACCCTCTCTCATCTTTCGTTTTCCTGGTCTGGAATAAGGATTTGGATGGAAATAGGGTCAGAAAGAGAAGACCAAGGTTCCCCTGCAACAAGAGTCAGCACAACCTTCATTAAAGAAAGTCGGGCTTCCACTTCTTCACCTGTAATGCAGGTAAGAGGCTCTGATCCCTGACCTAAGGAAGACTCATCTTCCTCTTCTTAAACCTCCTCTGCCACCTCACAGGAAGCTATTCTCTATCCAGGTCTCTCCATAGAACCTATACTCACTTTTTCCAACTTCTTTCTTTGCACTCCCACTGTGCTTCATTCACCAACATTTGTACTGTTGATTTGGAGTCAGAAGAGGTGGATTTGAACCTTAATTCTACTACTTACTTATTTTTTCTATAATCTCCCTTCTCTGGACCTCAGTTTTCACATCTGCAAAATTAACTGTTTAAACTAGATAATCTCTAAGAATTCTATTCTAACTCTAAAGTCAACCATATTATTAAGTTTCTATCCATTCCCACTTTCAAACATAGCATCACCACTCCCCTTTCTGCCATCCACAATCCCTATTCAATGCCTCAGTCAGTTTGCTTCTTCATATTTTCTACTTTCACCAGTCCTCACTTACTTTGCTCCAATTCTTCCAGTACCCATTAAATTTTTCAATCCATTTAACTCATCAGAACTCACACTCGGCATTCACCCTCATCCCTTAATCATATTCTTCCCTCCTCTGCACCCCACTGCCCAATAATTTATGTCTTTTTCAGAGTCTTCACCACCAATACTTTTCTTTAGGGTCTTGATTCCTGCCAGAAGTTTTAAGACTCCTAGGATCACATTTCCCTTGCAGTTAGCAGTCTTGGAATTTCCCTATCTTTAGCAGTTGTTACTTGACAGAAGTTGAAGGAGGCAAACACTGGATGCATATGTTCAATCCAAGAACAGGTGGAGACCTGGCCTACAGTCAGCGTTGCAGGGGAGAGATGATTTTTTTTTTCTTTCCTGGAGAAATACTCTCATTTCTAAGTGGAAAACCAGTAATAATAATTGTGCATGAAACTGATGCTCAAAACCACAACCAAAAGACTTGAATGAAAATTCGATAGGAACTGAAACTAAACCCTAAATTCATTTCTGTTGATTTTTTTGCCACCTGGGTATTGAAGACTTGGGTTCAAGGCCCATCTCTGGCATATTGGCTGTGTGACCTTGGATAAGTCACTCAATCTTTGTGCTCTTGACAATACTTCAAGTTATAATAGAAGTTTCCTTACCTGGAAGTTCCCTGGGAACTACATTGGAAATGTCACTAAACTATATTTGACCATTGAAATGGCAGGTTCAATCCTTATCCAATCAAATCCTTTTGTTCCCATCATTTTCAGAATCTTTTTGTACAAATTTAGAAGATTCTTGCTAAAAGAGTAGAAAGTTTGCTTTTGTTTTGTTTTGATATTTAATCTGAAACTAGTTTCACTTTTACTTTTCTTGAATTAGCTATTTGTTGTTGGCAAGGAGCCTCAAATGATTGTCTGCTTCTAAGAACAAGACCCAATACTGAACCCCTTTATCAGCATCAGAATAGAGTGGAGAGAACATTACATCTGGAGCTAAAGGACAGAGGTTTGAATGCTGGTTCTGCTATTTCCTATCCCTGAGATTTTAGACAAGTCATTATTCCTCTAAACCTTAACTTCTTTAACTGTCAAAAGAAAGGGTTGTACTAGTTTCAGGGTCCTTGACCTTTTTTGGTGTCACTAAAGTCATATGATTTTAATAAAGCTTGTAGGTCCCATTTCAGAACAAAGTTTTCAAATGCATAAAATTAAAGGAACTACAAAGGAAATCAATTACGTTGAAATATGTGTATCAATGCACAGGTATAACCTATATCAGATTGCTTACCATCTTGGAAAGGGGGAAGAGAGAGAGGGAGGGTGGGAGAAAATTTGGAACTCAAAAAGTTTTTAAAAATAAATGTTGAAAATTGTTTTTACATTTAATTGAAAAAAATAAAATACTATTAAATTTTTTAAATTTGCATACATTGGGTCAGCTAGTTAGCACAGTGGATAGAGCACCAGCCCTGAAGTCAGGAGGACCTGAGTTCAAATTTGGCCTCAGATACTTACACTTACTAGCTGTGTAACACTGAGCAAGTCACTTAACCCCAATTGCCTCAGCAAAAAAAAAAAAAAAAAAAAAAAAAAAAAAAAAAAAAGAAAAAGAAAGAAAAGAAAAGAAAACATAGATCTAGATCTGTCTGTATCTAGATCTATCTATTAGTTTGTTTATCTGTCTATTGAATCACAGACCCCAGGTTAAGAATCCCTTGATGAAATGATCTTTAAAGTCTCTTCTTGCTTTAGAGTCTATAATTTCATTATTTTAGTGGCTAGGTCACTTCTTTAGGTTAAACTGATTTTGAAATGCTATAAATGGAGGTATCACTTTGCTGGGGGGAAGGGAGAGACCAGAGTAAAGGTGTCTTTACCTTGACTGCTCTTTTTGGTGTACTTTTTAAAGGGTTCTAAAAGCTCTCAGTGGGAAGTACCATCTGTATTTCAAACCATATTTTCTGTTCCTAAGATTTTATGCATTGGAAATTAATTTATATCCAGGAGTCCTCTAGTGGGTCTTGTCATAATGTATACTAGCAAGTTTGGATTAGATAAAAACAAAGTAGCTATTTTTCTTTAAAAAAAAAACTTACTGGGTTAGATTAATAAAAAAAGAATACTTTTTTGAGTAAGTTAATGATCAACTGTCTTGTTCTGTTTCATTTCTCTCTAGTGAGAAGAGTCGACTAATTCTTCTTCCATTCAGGTGTCAGCAACATCACCCCCAGTCACTCAGTTCCAAGCCAAATGTGAGTCTAGAATGCAACTTATCCAAGAAGAGGAGATCTGCAAGTTACCAGGCAGACTCAGTGAGTAGATGAGAGATCAATGATGATTTGTTTTTCCTTTTAAAGATAAATGCATTTGGTTCTCTCCAAGGTAAACCTATTGGCTCCTATCCCTAGTTTGCATTATCTGCCCTCATTTTATTTAGTTTTTCTTTGGAGATGAAGTCAGAAAAGATAAATTAAAATTCTTTCTGTTAGAGGATTTGACTGCCTATGATATATATGAACCTGGCATGATATTGATGGAGAATAAGTATTTTCTTTCTCTTTATAGAAAGGGAGTGGAATTATCCCTTCCAGCCCTAACATTCCATGGGCTATGAAAACCAAATGTGTGTGAGTGGGGAAATCATTGAATTGGAGATTGTGCTGGAAGGGATCTTTGAAAATCATTTAGTCCAACCCCTCTCATTTTGGAGAGGAGAAAACTGAGTTGGGATCTCATGTTATATGTCCAGTGTTCCTTCCACCATGCTAGGAGCAGAAAATAAAAACAAACCCTTACATTTAAAGGTCCCTACATTAAGAAGCTTCTAGCCTTCTTCTGAGGAGGCCTTCCTACATCTTAGGAGAGTCAGGTCATGTAATGAATAACACACTGGATTTGGAGGCAGAGGTTTCAAATCCTGGGTTTTCTTCTTAGTAATGACATTTATATAGTATTTTAAAATTTGTAAAATGTTTTACAAGTATTAGTTCATTTCATGTTCCTAAAGCACAGGTCTGATTATATCTTTTCTTCCCCCCATCATTTCATAAACTCTAGTGACTCCTATTATCTCCAGGATCAAATACACAATCCTCTGCTATTCAAATTTCTTTATAACTTGAATCTTCTCCTACCTTTCAAATCATCTTACATCTTATTCCCTATGCTACCCTCCTTCTGCTGTCCAGCATCACTGATCTCCTTGTTGAATTTATTCATAAGATATACCATATCCCAACTTTGAGTGTTTTCATTAGGTATATGCATATAGCATATGGAATTCTCTTCCCTCTTATTTCTATCTCCTTTTTTAAAAAGTCCTGGCCAAAACCCTACCTTCTACAAGAAGACTTTCTTCATCCTCCTTAATGCGAGTGCCTTCCCTTTGTTCATCATTTCCAATTTATCCTGTATCTGGCTTATTTATATATAATTTTAATTGTATTCAAAAATGTTCCTTCAGAGCAGGGACTATTTATGACTTTTTTTTGTATTTCCATTACCTAGCACATAGTAGGAACTTAATAAATGCTTGATAATTGATTGATCTTTACAACAACTCTGGGAAGTAGATGCTGTTATCACCTCCATTTTATAGGTAAAGAAATGGAGGCAGGGACACTGATATGCTATGAACTAATCCAACCGTTTGGAAAACAATCTGGAATTATGCCCAAAGAGTTATAAAACTGTGTATATCCTTTGATCCAGCCATACCATGATTAAGTCCGTTTCCCAAGGTGATCAAGGAAAAAGGAAAAGAATTTGTATATTTTAAAATATTTATAGCAATTGTCTTTGTGGTAACAAAGAACTATAAATTTGATGGCCATAAATTAGGGAATGACTGAGTAAGTTGTGGTTATTGTGATGGAATAACTACAGTAGTATAAAAAATGATGAGCAGATTGATTTTAGAAAAAAATGAAAAGACTTACATTAAATAATGTAGAGTCAAATAAGCAGAACAAAAAAATGTTGTATATGATAACAATATTGTTCAAAGAGTAACTATGATTGACTAAGCTATTCTGAGTAATATATATGAACAATTAAAATCAACTGTGAAGACTTTAAGAAGAAAAATGCTATCTACCTCCAGAGAAATAACTGATATATGGAAGTATAAACTGTATGCTTCCATATATATATATATATCCATGGAGCTATTAGGTGGTACAATGGATAGAGTACCTGGTCTGAGGTCAGGAAGAAGATCCATTTTCCTGAGTTCAAATCTACACTCAGCTGTGTGACTCTGGGAAGTCACTAAATTCTATTTGTCTCAGTTCCTTATTTGTAAAATAAATTAGAGAAGGAAATGCCAAATCACTGCAATATCTTTCCCAAGAAAACTCCAAGTTGGGGTCACAGAGTCAAACACAACTGAAAGGACTGAATAGCAACAACATATATCCATATCAAATGTTAGTTGTCTCCAATCCAGAGTTGGGATGGAGAAAGACAACTCAAAATGTAAGAGAGACAGAGACAGACAGACAGACAGATAGAGACAGAGAGACAGAAAAACAGAGAGAGACGGAGACAGAGAGACAGAGAGGGAGAGAGACAGAAGAAGAAATAGAGAGACAAAGCGAGAGAAACAGAGACAGAGACAGAGAGACACACAGAGAGAAAGAGACAGACACACACACACAGAGACAGAGAGACACAGAGAGAGAGAGGAGAGAGAGAGAGAGAGAGAGAGAGAGAGAGAGAGAGAGAAATTGAGGCAGACTTCTTCAGGGTTACATAAATTAAAAATTGAACTCAGATCTTCCAGACTCTAATTAGTGCTCTATCCATTGAACAACTTAGGTGCCAATGTAACCTTTCAGTAAAGTCACTTCATTTCTCAGACCCTCACTAAGGGTATAATTAAATGACTTGTCTGATCCCTTCCAGTTCAAAGTCCTATTATAGTAGAACGATATTTCAAGCTTTTATGCATCATGGACATTTAAGCCTTTAACTTTCAACTTATTTACACTGACCTAAATATTTTATGACCTCAAAAGTCATGCAGCTTAATGTTGTATACAATGCAGGAGGAATCTGCTCTACAATATCCCTCACAGATAGATGATCCTGAAGTTTATGTCATTTCTAAGAATGGGGAGTTCATTGCCTAGCTAGTTCTATTCCTGGACAGTGAAGTATATTGTAGTCAGAGTGCCCCATTTTACATCAAATTGGAACTGCTGGGATGCTCCTCACATCATCTGAGGATTCATGCAGGAATCAATGCATCATTGAGGTGCTTCTGAAAGTACCTTTTATTGTTATTTGGCAATTTTTTTTTATCACATTTGACTTTTTGTGACCCCTTTTGAGGTTGTCTTGGTAGAGATACTGGAATAGTTTGTTATTTCCTTGTCAAACTCATTTTATAGATAAGCAACCTGAGGCAAACTGGGTGAAGTGACTTACTCAGAGTTATCCAGCTAGGCACTGTCTGAGGCCAGATTTGAACTCAGGGAGATGAGTCTTTTTGACTCCAAGCTGGCATTCTATCCATTGTGCCACCTAATTTCCCCTGAAAGTACCTTAGTTGTATTTTGTGGTAAATACTTAACTGTTTCCACAGACAAGGTAAAGATAATGATTAATTTTCATATTCTCAGCAAGAATATAAATAAATGAACTGTTGACAATTGGGAAGGTGAAGCTTTTATGGCATATTGGAGCTGGTTTGATCTGTATCTGAACAGGAATTCTTGTAGAATTGATCAATGTCCCTGAAAGTTGGTCATCTAGTCTCTTCCTAAAGGTTGTGAGCTCTAGGGATCTACATGGCCTTCTGAAGTAGTGTCTTCCACTTTTAAATGACTTAAATGTTATAAAGATTTTTGAGCTGAAAGTCACAACATTATATATTCAGAGATAATTCAGACCTTAGAAATTACCTGGTTAAACTTCCTACTCAGTGCAGGAATCTCTTCTCTCTGTGGTATCTCTGAATACATCACACTATAGGAAATTAATTTATAGAATTAATTCTTCCTGTTCTGTCCTTCCCACCTCCTACATCTGAACACAGATTGCAAATTGGAAGGAAGGCTTAGAGTTTATCTAGTTCATTTTATAGTTGAGGAACCTCCTTGAGACCCAGGGAGATTGAGTGATTTGCCCAGTATCACACAGAACAATTATCAAATTTCAATTTTGTGAAGATGTATTTAGGGGAAGGGCAAAAATAAACTCCTTTTCTCCATAATCTGTTTCATCTGTCTTTCTTGGTCTTCTTCCTCATCCCCTTCCTTTCCTCCTTTGCACCTTCTCCTGGTTCTCTCAGTTGTTATTGTAATTCTTCTCCTCATCCTCATCCTCCTCCTCTTTTTCTGGGTCCCCCTATCTCACCCAGGCTGAAAATGCAGCAACCCTCTCTCAGCCCAATCTCCCAGGCTAGAACTTTGATTTACTCTGTTTCTAACTTGGGCCAATTTAGAAACCCTTCCCTGGGCAGTGTGGTTTCCTTCCCACCTTGTAGTTTGCCATATTGGTTCCTCTTTAGTGCAGGTACTCCATCAGCTTAGCTCTTTGCAGTTCAGAACTCTTGAACTGGAGCAATCCACTAGCCTCTGCTCTTACCAACCAGCAACCCCTTGCTTCCTAATACTGAGAATTTAATTAACCATGTTGTTTTACTTTCACAGCAGGAAACAATAAATGAGAACAACAAAATCAGTCTTACATGATTTTTTGATTCATAATGAAGTGGTGCTTGGATGTTATTCCTCTTTCTCCTCCTCTTCTCTCCCAGTTCCTACATTTCTCTCTTAATTTATCCTACAGCATTGCACAATCATGTGGCTAGGGAGAACAAATTAAGGACTCTTAAGACATTATTTATAGTTTCAGGGTTTTGCCCTTATGGAAGGAGGTGACCATGGTAGAGATGCATGGCCCAATAGCAGAACTGGCTGGGTCCAACATCCTCATCTTCATCTCCCTATTTGCATCAATAAATTTATATCTTTGTTTCCCTCTTTGGAAAATAAGGGAAATTTGGGAGAAGAGTGGGGCAAATCCTCTTTTTTTGGAATCACTAGTCCCTGTCTCTGAAACAGAACCAGTGGAGTAGTATATATAACTGGAACTTATGTAGTATTTAAAGCACTTTTTAGTCAATCAACAAACATTTTGTTATTGAGGTGATATTTGAACCCAGGTCTTTCTGACTCCAAGTCTAATGTTTTAATCACAGCATGTGAAGTGTGTGATGTTTAGTATTCATCCTTTGTGGCAGAGAAAAAAAAGAGAGTCTTGTTCAATTGTGATTTCCAGCTGGGATGACAGACAAAGAGGAATGCAAGAAAATTGTCTGAGATTCTATGGTTCTTTGGAAGATGAAGTACTCCTCAAGGGAAGCAGCCTAAGGAAGCCCACACAATGCTAAATATAACAATTCTCATTTCTCCAAGCATTTTAAGGTTCATTAAACATTTGCTTAGGCTCTAAGAGGTCCAGTGTTTTGCCCAGGGTCACACAGTCATCCTACATCAAAAGCAGAATATGAACCTGTAAGGAAGGCTTGAATTAACTGTTTGCCACTCTGGGTAAGCAATGGTTCCATGTAAATTGTGAAGGTGGTGAAGACTGCTAGATTTGTAGCCCAAGGACTTAGGTACGAATTCTGACTCTGGAGCAAGTCATTCTCATTTGTGTTCAGGTCTTCCCTGGTGTTAGGCCTTATGTTCATTCCATTATGACACACTGATGCTAATAAAATAAGGAAAATTTTGAAATCGATTACCTCAAGTAATTAATAGTATAAACATAACAGAAGGAAAATGATGGGGAAAAATGAAAGAAAAGAGGACAGTCCTCTTGAGGTGATCTCCAAAGACTGACTAAGGGATCAAGAAAGGTGGCCCATCAACTTCATCAAGAAGAACTCTTCTCTCCCCTTCTTTAGTACTTCCCTGGTCTGGCAGCATCTCCAACTCAAAGCCAGTAGAGTGGCGGCTTGGTAGCATACATAGAATCAGAGCACTGACGTTTGAATTGGGCTCAAGATGATCTTTGAGGTCACTTCTAGTTCTGGATCCATGAAATGAGAACTCCTAGGCTATCTGGACTCTGGCAGGAAGTCCTCAGGACAGGAAACCTATTTGTGGTTTTTCCATGTAAACTTCCTAAAATCCTGTCACATACTCTCTATGTGACCTTAAGTGAGTTCTCCAGGCCTCTGCTTTTTCCTTCGTAAAGTTGAAGAGGCAGAATTAGACCCTTTCAGGTCCCTTTGCAAGTCTATGATCTCATTCTCATGGCATCAATGGTTCCCATTCTGATCTATGTGTGTGGTTGGTTACAGGAATTCACCCTTCACTGTGGAGTAAGGAGGATGTGATTCACTGGCTAAAATGGGCTGAACAGGAATACTCCCTCCCACGGACGATGGAGCAGAAGTTTGAGATGAATGGGAAGGCCCTCTGCATCCTGACGAAGGACGACTTCAGATACCGAGCTCCCAGTTCAGGTCAGCAAATGTAAAGACCAGTCAAAAAGGAGATGGCTAGGGTGGGCATAAAACGGATGTGGTCACTTGCCTCTGACAGGAAGGATATAAGGGCAAGAAACGTACTTGTGGTTTTTCCATCTGACCTTTTTTCACTCATGTCTTAGCTGAGGTTTCTCTCTGCTCCACATTTGGCCCTTGAGCAGGAAAAGGTGGTTTTCATTTAGGGCTGGGTTTTTGGCAAAATTGTGCCTTTTCTCCTACTCAGTGGTACCTTCTTTCTTATCCCTTTTCTAGTTTGCTGACATCCTTCCCGCAAATACACATATATATGTAATGCTATCTTATCATCAGAAGGGGATCTGACAAACTCCTTTATAAGCAAATATAAGTGACAGATAATCCTAAACTCCCTCACTTTCAAGATTTGTCATATTGATGAGGTTTGAATGACCTCAATTCCTATGAGGTTAGTGGCAATAAGAGAGTTGTTAAAAATCCCCTTTAATCGGCGCAGGTTTAGAGTGAAAGAATTCACTTATTCCCGAATTATTAATTGCAAAATGAAAATTTGTTGGGTAGAAATCAGTTTGCTAAGAGATTGACTTCTATAGTGGCAGAGTCCTATTGGGAAATAGAATCTTGGCGCTGAGAGAATGCTCAGCGGGCAAGATCCTAGCAAATTGCTTGGCCCTCTGCAAGGAGCTGAGCTGAAGGAAGCCTGCTACATGGGCATCCTGGTGGGGAGCTGGGACAGCCTGAACTGATCAGACCAGCATTTCTCAATTGAATGAGAATTTACAATTTCAAAAAGATCTATGGGAGCTGATTTGCCCTTGAATAGTATTGCTTCTCTTATCCTGGGAAGATGGGCCTTCTCTAGACTTCTTGGAGCCTGGGAGATCCTGATCTCTGAGATCAGAAAGGGGGCACAGTCTCACAGTGATAATTTTAAAGGGAATACAGCTTCAGTAAAGGGAACAGTTTCCCTCCCTCTTCAATATTAATATGGATTAAACCATAAATTCCTAACCTGGGGTCTGGGAATTAGAATTTTTAATATTTTAATAACTATTACAAATAATTGACCTCTGCAGTGTTTGGTTTTATGCTTTTAAAAATATTATTTTGAGAATGAGTTCAAATGATGAGGTTTAGATTTAAGGAACCAAAATGAGATTAGGGTCTCTGGTGGTCAGGGAGTTAAATGATAAGGTCTAGTGGGAGGTTCGAGCTTTGGGAAACCAAGTGGAGAGGTTTGGCTCCCCTGCAACCCTTTGGGATTCGGTGCAAAGATAGGGAGTTTTGAAGACTCCCTTCTGGCAGTGTGGAGGTTCTCTGTAAAAGAATTTACAGACTCGAAAACCTTGATTGATAAAAGAGGTTTATTATCCTGACAGAGAGGCATAAAGTCTGGTTAGGGAAATAGGTGAGGATAAAGAGAGGGTGGCACTGGAAAAGAATATTCTAGTGGACAGAGGCTCTTTGGCATAGTAAGAATAGCATGTTTGGAACCTCTGCAAAGAGAAGGTTTTAGTTTGGCTCTTTTATGATGGGAGCTTTAGCTGAAGGGGCCCGTGAGTGGAGTCCCAAGTGGGTTCATCACTGGGTTTCAGTTTGAGCTGGAATTTGAATTAAATTCAGTGAGTTTCAGGACTGAGCCCACCCCACCTAGATCACAAGGGTGAAACTGTTTTTCCCTCAAGGCAGGGTCCCTCACTGAGGCAGAGTTGAAGGAGATTTTCTCCTTTAAGGATTTTTAGAGTTTCAGGGTCCCCTCATCATGCTCTGGGTCTCAGCTGGCACTTAGTCACACTGCTCACTTACTCTTCTCTTTCCTCACTAATGCATTACATTTCTCAAGTTTCTTTGTTGTTTTTTTCCTAGTCTATAATTATAAGAAACAAAGAGGAACGTTTTGAAATTTTTCCATTTCCTCCTCTTCCCCTTCTCCTCCCTCTCTTCTTCCTCCTCCTCATTCCCTCAGTTCCTATTACACAGTTCCCCAAATTGGCACCCCTAATGGAGCTGCTGGAATGATTGTTACCCTCACTGAGGATCTGGAGGCCAGGATCTTCCTTCCTTCAGAAGGGTTTCTCTTCTCCCTGCAGTCTATAGATGAGTTCACTTTTCCTGTAAACCCTCAGTTCTTGCTACCTTTTCACCCTGGTATGACTGTGACTTCAAGAGGGTGGAGGGTAGAGTAAGCTACTAGGAGATGGATCTATGATAGGGCAGAGGACATCCAAAAGTATGGGAGATGGTGTTACTTTTTGAGGAATAATGAAAAAGTGACCAACACTTGTCCTGTAACTGGTTAGGCTGATTTCCCAAATATCAAAAGCAGGATTTGATCCCAAGTCCTCAGACTCTGTAGCCAGTACTCTTTCTCCTCCCCTGCCATTCATTTTATTGATGATGAGAAAAGTAGAAGCCAGAAACGAAAAAAAGATTTGCCTAAGATCACACTGTGGGTGATTAGCAAGCTGGTATTCAAACCAAGATCCTTTGATGCCCACAGCATCCTTCTTTTCTCTAATCGCTGGCTTTTGTTCATTCCATCACTTCCAGGGTCCAGACACCATCCTCTTCCTGTTCCCCATCCCACTGCCAGGTAGCAGCAACCCTCAAATTATATCAGGGAGGAAGTTGTCTGCTGAGTAGAGCTGAAAGGCAAAAAATTCAATACAATTCAACAATATATATATATATATATATATATATATATATATATATATATATATATATATATCTCGGATACTTCTACTGAGGATAGGAAAAGAGAATATTCCAAGTTTTTGCACAATCAACTCTGAAAACTCCATGAGACTGTAGAATCATAGGATCATTGGTTTAATGTTTGAATAAGGGACCTTAGTAACTATTGAAATCAACCCTCTCATTTTACAGGTGAGGAAACTGAGGAACAAATTTGCCTAGGGTCACACTGCTAGTTAGTGTTTGAAGCAGGATTTGAATTCTAGCTTCCTAATTCCAATCCCAGTACTCCATACACTATTTTACCTATATTTCTTGGGAATGCTTGGTCTGTATCTGATGATGTGGAGGCTGTATTGCCAGAATTCAATCGAACAAACACTGAGCATTTACTATGGACAGAGCATTATGTTAAGCAGTGGGGGTGGTAAGGGGATAGCATTTTTTTTTTTTTTTACAAATGTTTTGTTGGCTTCTTTCTTTTTTTATTTTTTTTCCCCTGACGCCATTAGGGTTAAGTGACTTGCCTAGGGTCACCCAGCTAGTAAGTACTAAGTGTCTGAGGCCAGCTTCGAATTCAGGTCCTCCTGACTTCAGGACTGGTGCTCTATCCACTGCACCATCTAACTGTCCCTGAGGCTAGCATTTTTTTCTTTAACAACATGGAGATTTTATTATTATAAACTTCAAAACAAAACCAAGGAATTCCACATGATATTTTATACTTTCAAAAGTACAATATTAATATGTGTTTGTCAGTTAGAAATAACAATAGTTTGTTAGTTCTACAGGATTTTACATAAAGCCAGTTTAAAAATTTTAAATACTGGAAAGCAGTAGTAGTCCAATATTTATCAGTATACATAAATATGTTTCTTCCAGAAAATTAAAAAAAAACCTCACATAATTAAATATACCAGTATCATGAATAAACCATCCCCCCAAACATGTTATAATCATTATTCACAAATAAAGTTAAAAGAAAATATACAAAAATTCACTTAATTCTATTAAATAACAATAAACTACAAAAATTCCTGAATAGAAATTGTAGGATCCTTGAATGTTTTTAAAGTGAATGTCAGGGAAAAATTTAAGTTGTCTATGACTGTTTTCATGATATATCAACCGGAGATTTACATGACCATTTCAAAATATCCCAATAAAGATTTATATAAGATGCACTAACCAACTAATTGTTAAAGGGGAATACAAATGTATTTAAAACACTGTGAGGGGATAGCATTTAAATCAGACACAATCCTTCCCTAGAAAAGGGAATTTCATAGTAGGGATAGGACATGTAGAAGGCAGACTATCTCTGTTTTTTGGGGGAGTCAATTGGGGTTAAGCAACTTGCTCAGGGTCACAACAAATATATGTCAAGTGTCTGAGAACTTATTACAAAGCAGAATACCAAAGGACAAAGGGTAGATTAAAAATGTCATTAAGGAAATAAGGAGAGCTTACTTCCAACTGGGATTGATCCAAGAAAGAGCTTCATAGAGAAAGCCAAGCTTTAAAGGAAAAGAAAGATTTCAACTGCTTCGGGATAGGGAGCAGCATCTTCTGGGGCTGGGCGGCAGCCTCCTCTTCATGTGAATGAGTGAAGGGGATATCCAGCCTTCAACTTGGGCTCCAGGGTGACATATCCAGAGCCTGAGGAGGACGCACTAGTTATTTGCTCCGTTCACAGGCAGATTCAGAGAGTCCTGTTCAACAACCTCTCTCTCCCCTTTGCTTCCAGGTGATGTCTTGTATGAGCTGCTTCAGTATATTAAAACACAGAGGAGAGCCCTGGTCTGTGGACCCCTCTTCAGTGCTCCTTTCCTGCGTGTGGTTCCCTTCCAGCAGCCTCTCTGTCCTCTAGAAGGTGTGTCAGTCTTCTCTTCTACTTCGATAACTACCCAGAAAACCTTCCCATCCTTACTCCCAAATCTCAGCCTTGGGAAAAATCATCCTGTGGACACCTGGGGGAAATTGGACAAAGCTCCAGTTTTCCCATCTGTTATAGCTATAGGGCAATTAGGGGGTGCTATAAGTAGAGGCACTGGACTTGGAATAAGTTTAAATCCACCCTCAGGCACTTGCTTGCCATGTAACCCAGGACAAATCACTTCCCTTGTTTGCCTTAGTTCCTCATCTGTAAAATGAGTTGGAGAAAAAAACGGCAACCCATTCCAGTATCTGCCAAGAAAACTCCAAATGGAATCACAGAGAGTTGAATATGACTGAGACAATTGATCACCACCAACAAAATAATAATAATATTTAGTATTTACATAGTGCTTTGAGATTTGCAAAGTGCTCATATGTTACCTCATTAAACCAGTAATCCTGGGAGGTAGAAGCTATTGTCACCCCCATTCCCAGGTGAGGAAACTGAGGCTGAAAAAGGTTAAGGGATTTGCCCAGGTTACACAGCTAGGTGGGAACTAAGGCAGAATTCAAACATAGGGTGTAGCACTCCTTAGAGTGGAGAACTAGATCAGGGATGTGTTGGTAAAAATTTAATAGTCAACTTTTGGTGGGTGGGGGAGGTTATTCCTCAACACATTTTAAAGTTTAATCTGCACAATTAACATTTCCTCTATTTCTTTATTAGTCTAGACAATTGACAAAACAGTTAGTTCCTGGTTTGCAATGATTTCTGAGATGCTCACACTGAAAATTTAGCAATTGGCTCTTCCAGGACACCTGGACTAGATGACCTCTAAACTCAATTCTAGTCTTGGTGTCTGATGCATCCTATGATTCAAAGATTCTATGATTCCATGATTCAAAATTTGCTTGTATTGACTTCCTTCTCCCTTCTTTTCAATGCTCAGTTCTACTTGCTTGCTGAACCCCCACTATTCTCATACTGCTCTATGTTTAGGATTCTATCCAGGGATATGTTTATGATCAGGGCCCAAACTAGCTGTGAGTCTTTCTGAGGTAAATTCAACGGTCAGTGGAGGATGGAGGATGGAAAAGATGGTCAGATAGACTCAGAAAAGGCCCCAAGGTCACTGTCCCTTGCAAAGTAGCCTGAGAGATATTTGCAGTTAAATTATGGGACTGTTGAAATAGGGCTTGTTTGTTCATCAATGCAGATCCCATATAGACTTTTAGCTAGTCTCTGGCAGTTCTCTCCCTTCCTCTTTTTTCCTTTTCTCTACTCTTTCTTCTTTTCACTCTATTCTTTTCCAGTGAGTGGGAGTGGGAGTGGGAGTGGGAGTGGGAGAGGATTTTTTTCCTAGAAAACACAGCCTAGCACTTAGATTATAGGATCATAGTTTTTGAACTATCAGGAACCTCAGAAATCATCTAGTTTAATCTCATTTTACAGATGAGGAAACTGAAGTCCAACATCACACAGATGATGGGATGTGAACCAGGCCCTGAACTCCAAAAACTAGAATACTTCCACTATTCCACATAATAAGCTCCCCAAAATAAAGAAAAGTTGATTGGATTGGATAACAGGTAGAAAAAGCCAATATTTGATAGGACTTGGTGATATTCCCTATTGGTCACTTCAGAAAGGGTGGCAAAGATTACTCAGGAAAAAAGCTCAGGAGGCTAGGAAATAAAACAACAGCAGTTTTACATTTCCTTGCAGAGGGGAACAGTTCCTTACAACTTACCTCTCAAAGGGTTTTGAAGACATCCCCCTGGAAGGAGGGGTCCAGCAACACCTCTGGTCAGCTGGATTCTATCTCCCTGCCAAGGGCTTTCTTCAGAGAAGAGCCGCTTAATCTCGCAGATATCAGCTCTGGGGCAGAGGTCATCTATTCCTTTCACAGAGCAAAACAAGACCCTATTAATGGAAAACTTGCAGGTGAGTGGAGGGGAGGGACCCTGTTCTTCATGTGGAAAGGAAGGATGTCAGTGGAAGAATAATGTATTTATATAAGGAAAATATTTTTAAGATTGATTTCATCTGTTAATAAATGTTATATGTTCAGTAATTTTAACACTTAATTATGTAAAGAGTAATTACTATTGGGAAAGGAGGTTTTCCTAGTTCATTAGACATTACTTAACATCAGATATGAGGGGAGGAGATACAGTGAGGAGCTCAAGCTAATTAATTAAATGATAACAGTATTACAGTTTTATTAAAGATTAAAAAAATATCTAGGGTAAGCTAGATGGTTCAGTAAATGGAGAAGTCAGGAGAATCTGAGTTCAAATGTGGCCTCAGACACTTAATACTTCCTAGCTGTGTGACCCTGGGCAAGTCACTTAACCTCAACAACCTCAAAAAAAAGAAAAAGAAAAAGAAAAGAAAGAAAGAAAGGGAAAAAAGGGAAAGAAAATATCCAATATGTGCTGGGATTTTTCTAGAACTCATATTAAAATAAGAGGAGTCAAGTGACAGGTAGGAGAGTGACATTTAATTTAGAATGGATGACTCCACCCATCCATTTATTTTTCTACAACTGTACATTTGGATTCAATTCAATAAATATTTATTAAGTGCCTACTTATATGTCAAGCACTGTGCCAAATTCTGGAGACATCAAAAAAGACTAAAGACAACCCCTGCCCTCAAGGAGCTTATAATAGAAAGAGGAAGACAACAAAACAAACACAGAAAAAACAAGTTTTATACAAGGAAAAAAGGAAATTAAAAAAAGAAGACATTGGAATTAAGTGGGATTGATTGAGGAAGGCTTCCTGGAGACTTAAAGGAAGTCAAGGGAGTCAGTAGCTGGAGCAAAGGAAGGAGACCATTCTAGGCATGGGGCACAGCCAGAGAAAATTTCAGGAACTGAAAAAGTATCTTCTTTTGTTTGTGACACAACTAAGGAGGCCAGTGTCCCTTCTTGGCTTTTGGTATATCATGTAATCTAGCATTAGACCAATCCTTCTGCAGAAAGGGACCCCAGAGCTTCTCTGGATTGAAGAAATCCAAGCCCACTTTTCTCACAAGGTTGTTATCTTTTGCTAAAGACAAATTCGATGCTGGCCAAATATTAAGGCTAGATTTTAAGGAGGAAATATTCATTAAAATAAAAGTCTAACGGACCAATAAGAGACTAACTGACCAGCTAGCTAACCAACAAATAACTGACCAACTGATTGTTAACTTGATTAACACTTAGTTTGCAGGGAGTATGCATGAAACCAGATCTTCTAAACAAATAGTTAAACTTTCAGTGTGATCATTCCCTAAAAATTGACAACTGTTGTGAATCAGGTCTCAATGCATTGTTTTGTTGATTGTCTAGACTTAAGAAAGTAACAGGGAAGGTGTTGATAATACTGATTAACCTTTTAAAATGTACAGTGTGTACATTTCTTTCTTTCTTTTTTTTTTTTTTGGAGAGCTTGGTGTTAAACATTTACCAGCACAACCTTGACCAACTGATCAATTTATAGGTTAACTATTTAACTTATCAGTTGACTATCTGACTAATCAACTGATAACAATTTGAGTAGATGATTGACTAACTGACTACCTTTGCAACTAATAGCCTAATTGATTACTGACAGGCTGATTACCAGACTGACTAACTGATAAAACTTTCTGCCTGACTGACAGATTGATTGGCCAATCGACAAAATGATCAACTCTAACAACTGATGAACTAAGTAACTGGCACTGTATCCACTATGCCACTTTGCTGCCCAAGGATCAAATTAGGTGATATTTATCAAGCACTTAGAATAGTGGTTGGCATTCAATAAGGCTTAACAGATATTTGCTCAGTGCCCTGCCTCCCTTATGACTATGCTTTATTTTACTTAGAAAAATTCTTTTTAGACAGCATTTTTACATCCAACTATGTATCACATTTGTGTTGTCCTCTGATCCACCACAGACTGTCGTTTACTATGGGACTATGTGTATCACCTGCTCTCTGACAGCAAATATGAATCATATATCAAGTGGGAAGACAAGGACTCCAAGGTCTTCCGGGTGGTCGATCCAAATGGACTTGCCAGGCTCTGGGGGAATCATAAGGTACCCTTGGTTTCCAGGAGTACAAGATGCCTTACAAGTTTTACTTTGGGGGATGGTGGTTGGGCGGGGAGTGGGGAGACTGGCACCCTAGCCATTAGGTACATGGAGTAAATGTTTTTTGGAATGAATTGACTCACTCCTGGTATTGGAATGTTTGAGCTCCTTCAGACTGCAACTTCATAGGTAGGAATACTGAGGCACAGATGCTGAGTTCTTTCATCACTTGGGAGAATCAGTGAAACCCAAGATTTGTACTTATCCACTTATTGTTATCCATTCCACTGAATAGCAAGTAGCAAGAGCTCTGAGTCTGGACTCAGGAAAACCTGAGTTCAAATCTGCCCTCAGACACCTCCTAGCTCTGTGGCTCTGGGCAAGTCATTTACCCTGATTGCCTTAATCCACTGAAGAAGGAAATGGCAAACCTCTCCAGTATCTTTGCCAAGAAAACCCCATGCACAGTATGAGCCACAGGGTCACGAAGAGATGGAAATGCTTGAACAATGAAAACCTATTATTTTACCACACCTGGGATTTCATTGGTATAAGGGGTTCTCAGTGAAGAATTCCCCCTATCAATGTAGTTTCACACCCACTTTGTAACTTGAAGCCTGAGAAAGTTTCCTGCCACACAAAAAGGGGAGATGATGTCCCCCAAAGTCACACAGCTGGACGGTCAGAGGCGGCCCTTTGGTTCAGGCACCTTCCCTGCTCAGAGGTTGCTCTGTATCCATCCACCTCTCAGCTTACTACTTAGTACTACTAATGTGGAAGAAGATTCTACACTACATTTTAGGGACAAGCCTGTTAGAAATAACATAAATGTAGAGCATTACAATCTAAGTACTTGTGTTTAGCGAGAGAAGACCAAACACAGAACCAGCCCATCACTCTCCAATAAAAATCCTTTTTGGGTATCAGTTTATTATATTTTCAAAGCAACAGCCACAATTCCATAATGGGATAAAGCCTAGTTCCCACACTTGGGATAAATTTCACTTGTGATTTTGCTTTATGAAAACAAAGTTTGATTCACTTCCCTTCCTGCTCTCTCTTGGAGAATAATTTTCCCCAAAATCACTCAGTTCCCTTCCTTTAAGGCTTTTTCCTTCCAGTAGCCAACGTTGATGTCTAGCACGTCCCCATCCACTGATGCCGTCAGAGAGACTCCTTTCATTCGATCATTACCTGGAATCCCCTTGGCTCACAGAAAAAGGCAATGGCCTTAGCTTGTGGTTGTTCAATTGGGTTCAGTTGTGTTTGACTCTCTGTGACCCCATTTGGGGTTTTCTTGGCGAAGATACTGGAGAGGTTTTCCATTTCCTTCTCCAGTTCGTTTTACAGATGAGGAAACTGAGGCAAACAGGGGGAAGTGACTTGCCCAGGGTCATAGAGCTGGTATGTGTTTGAAGCCACATTTGAACGGAGGGAGGATGTCTACGGAATCCAGGCACTATGGCACCACCTAGCGGTCCCCAGCTGGTCTTAAGTAGAGCAGATGTTTCCCTGTTTGAAATTAATTCAATTTTCTTAATTCATTAAAAAAAGAAAAAAAAGAAAAACTTAGCTTTCATCCTTAACTTTTTACATACTTAATCATAATTATAATGATAGAATTTATATGTAGCACTTGAAGTGCTTTATCTCATTTGATTCTCATAATTCTATGAAGTAGATGTTACCGTCCTCATTTTATAAATGAAGAAAATGATTCTGAAAGAGGTGAAGTAACTTGTCCAGGGTCACACAGCTAGTAAGTGTCTGGAACAGGTTTTGAATTCAGATCTCCCTGACTACAACTTCTGTACTCCATTGAGTGGACCGCCTACTATTCAAAAGAAAGTGGTTAAGTTTTAGAATGGGGTACTTTAAAAATATACTTTCTTAGTTTTTCTAAAAGAGAAAGCAGGTGGTCCTTTATTCTGTATCCAAACTAATGATACTTTCTATTTGTATTGTGACTTTGAAAAATCCTTCAAGACTCCCTTTGTCTGACAAGGATTATTTTTTGTTTGTTTCAAGGAGAGGTGCAGAGGCTACCTCTTAGAAATGCTATAGGGACCTGTCCCTCCCTGCACAAGCTGGGGGAGATTGGAGGCATCGGACCTGCCGACTCCCACTTTTCCATTCAATTCTAAATTTGTATGATTTAATTATTTCCAACTACTTAATAGCATTTGCTGGACAAAGAAACTGAGAGAAGTTTGTATTGAGCTTGTAGCAGAGATAGGACTAGAACTGAGGTCCCCTGATGCTTCCTGCCCCATCACACTTTGATCTCTGCATTGCAATCATGTGCAGTGTTCAGCCTGCCCAGTGAGTAATTTAAGAAGGGAATAAAACTCTCCCACCCTACGCCCATCATCTCCCCACACCCTCAGAAGCAAGAAGACTTCTGGATTAATGTAAGCAGAGAGAACCAGATGGTCACTTCTCCAACAGCACAAGGGGCCAGAGCCTTCAAGGCCCAGAATAGTTTAATCGCTCCGGATCCCATAAGTCACATGGTGCCTACTTTCTCTTCCAGAACCGGGTGAACATGACCTATGAGAAGATGTCAAGGGCTCTTCGGCATTACTACAAATTGAATATCATCAAAAAGGAGCCAGGACAGAAACTTTTGTTCAGGTAAGAACAGCTCAGATACCGCGGTAGAATGAGGAAGAAATGGGCTGTAGGAACAAAGGGCCTGGTGTTAACATTTCTCCCTGGCTCAGGAGGTGAGCCCCTAAACTTTTCTCCATTTTTTTTGAATTTCAGATTCCTGAAAACTCCTGATGAAATTGTTCAGGACAAAGCCAGCAGGTTGGAGCAGCTGGAACATCAGGATCAGGAAGGAGTGGATTTTAAGGAGGAAATGTTAGAAGTCTCACCCTAAGGGACAATTGACAGGCAGGGATGTATTTCTCTGATCTAGAAGAGTATTTTTTTCCTGTAGGAAGAGGAGGAGGAGGAAGAGAAAAAGGAGGAAAGGGAGAAGGAAGAAGAGGGAAAGAGGAGGAAGAAGAGGGAAGAGAGAAGGAAGAAGAGGGAAAGAGGAGTAGGAAGAGAAAGAGGAGAAAAGGAGAAGAAAAAGGAGAAAGCCAATCACTTGCCCTTCCCTCCAGACTTGGGAGAAGCCAGAGATTCTGGATGAAGGATGCAGATGGGGAAAGAGAAGTGCTCTTCCCAGAATTCACATACAGGACTCAAATCTGAACTTGGATCAAGGTCAATCCAAGGGCAAAGGATGACAGAGAACAAGCAGCATGGTACCTTTGCCCCTGTCAACTCTTCCTTTAAATGTCCATTTTGATAGTTGTAAGAACTGGGTCCTGTTTCTTCAGACACTTTGTAACAATAGTCTCATGATCACCATCTGCAATCTCTCTCATCTTGTTTATTTTCCTATTGTTCATCCCTTCCTTCATTCAACAAACATTTTTATTAAGCAGCATTTGTTCTTAGAGAATGAGATCATGTATGTGACAAAATTTGCCTTCAGGTTTATAAGGTGCTTTACTTCTGTTATCTCATTTGATCCTTGCAACAATACTAGGAGATAGTTGCTATTATTATGCCTATTTTCCAGATGGGGAAACTGAGTCTGAATGAGGTTAAGGGCACACCCAGGGTCATACAGTTGGTCAAGGCAGGATTTAAATCCAGATTTTCCAGACTCCAAACCCAGCACTTTCTATGCCATTTTGCCTCTTGGCATAATTTAATTTAACAAGTTAACTATTTTGTTACTAGCCTCAGAATCAGGAAGACATGGCTTCAAACAGTGCCTCTGATACTTACTAACTCAGACTGGGCAAGTAACTTGGCACCTCTGAAACTTAGTTTTCTCATTTGTAAAATAAAAAAGATTAGATCCAGTGGTCCATAAAGTCCCTTAGTTCTAAATCTGTGATTCTGTGAATACCTACTTGGATGCAAGATATTATGCTAGGCACAGAAGGAACTAAGACAAAATAAAATGTTGTGTCCCTTCCCTCACGTTCTGTGGGACACAAGACTCCAACCAGGTCCTGCTTCAGATAAAATGCTGGGCCTGTCAGAAAGACTTGAGTTCAGATCCTACTTTAGACACATACTAGCTGTGTGACCCTGAGTAAGTCATTTGACCTCAGTTTCCTCATCTGTAAAATGGGGATAATAATAGCACATAGCTCCCAGGGCTATCATTAGGATGAAATGAGATAACTGTTGTAAAGCACTTAATACAGTGCTTGGCTATCATTATTATTATTATTACTGCTAAGATAAGGTCCATAGGGAGGCTGATTATTTATACAACAGGAAAAAAAAAAAAGTTATTGAGGTTCAAATCCAGACTTTGTTACTTCCTGCCTCTGTGACCTCAGGCAAGCCATTTGACTCCTCCAGACCATGGTTTCCCCAATTTAGGGGATATGAGGATTGGATTGTTGATTCCTGAGCTTCCTCCCACCTCTAAATCTGATACTTGCCACGATCAAGTTAAAAGTTTAGTAGGAGATAAAAGAGACACACAAGGAAGTCACTAAGGTTCTTCTGAGATCCCTTTCACTGCTGAGAGTTTGTGATTGTGTGAAGATGGAGAGAATAGGAAGAAGGAAAAAGAAGAGGAGCAGTAGGAAAGAAGCCAAGTGCCAAGATGGAAGGAAAAGGAAAGAGAAACAAGGGAAGGGGGAAATTGAAAAGAAAAAAAAGAAGAAACCAAAAAAAAAAAAATGGACCGAGACTTAGAGGTCTCATCATTTAAAGTGATGGGAGTGAGAATGATGAGAAAGGTCATATTTAATCTAAGGAACTCAGTCAGTTAATTAACAACCATATGTGAAAAGTCTTGTGTTCCCACTATGAGGATACACAGTTGATAAGTATTTATCAAGCACTTAAAATGCAGAGGATACTATGCAAAGAATTGACTCTCCATGTTCCCATTTAGGTTTTTCTTGGAAGAGATACTGGAATATTTGCCATTTCTTTCTCCAGCTCATTATACAGATGAGGAAACTGAGGCAAACGGGGTCAAGTGACTTGCCTGGAGTCACATAGCTAGGAAGTTTCTGATCCCATTTTTGAACTAAGGAAGACAAGTCTTTCTGACTCTAGGCCTGGTGTTCTACCCTGAGTCATCTGGCTGCCCTTACTAAGAACTGAGGATATAAAGAAAGGCAAAAGACCCTGCCTGTTCTCAGGGACAAAGATGTGTTGGGTGTGGTCCATCCCCTCTCACACACTCATATTCTAATAAGGGACACATGGGATACATCCGGAAGAGATGGTCACACCACAAAGTATCTCAGACCAGAGCATGGTTGGTGAATGTCATGGCAACTGGCTTCCTATCTGTACTTGGTGTTTGATAAACATACTTCCTGTATGATTCTGGGCAAATCCCTTTCCCTTTTGGGGGTCATTTTTTTCATCTGTAAAAGGTCTAGCTCTAAATCTATGATCTTTCAGATTCAAAGAAACTGACAATAACTCACCTTTACTTAACACTAAGTTTTATAAAAACACTTTCATCACAATGATTCTCACTGTTCAGTACTGGTGGCCAGTATGAACCTTTGGTTTCATCTTCATGGGGGATTCCTGGTAAGGAAAATTAAACTATAATAATGGGATTTGACAACTCATCGGCAATTTATAGATTCTGGGGCCTTATGAGGTTAAGTTTCCATAACTGCACAGCTAGTTTGTCAGAGGCAGGATTTGAATCCACATCTTATCGAGGTCCGTGGTCAGCTCTCTATCTAGTAAACTCTATGGACTCTCAGGGAAAGTAACATTTAATCCCATTTTACAGATGAGGAAACCAAGGGTAAGTAACTGTCAGGGTTGGAATTCATGGAATTGAAGAATTTTAGTGGAGGATTTCCAAAGCCATCTAGTCCAACTCTAAACGCAAGAAAAAGTCTTCTCTGTAACTGAGAAGTGAACTTTCTGTTTTCTATGTGAAACATCACTGGTGCCTTGAGCTGCTGTCACCTGTCACATAGTCTTAGAGTCCTTCTTCTTCCTGGTTGCTCCCCTCTGGACACCCACTAGCTTGTCCACATCTTTATGAATTTGTGGCAACTAGAAATGAACACAATAGGCTGGCTGTGGTTGGTCCAGGACACAGCATGAAAGAATTATCCATTTATTTCTGGGGGCATCACACCAGTCAGGTCTTCATTTCTCTCTAGGCTGCATTTAGATTTTCTCTCTCAAGCTTGCATCCTCCCATACCAACTTTTCCACTCTCTTTAATATGTTGTCTTCCCCCATAAGAACATAAACTCCCTGATTGACATTTTTCATTGCATCCTTCATTCAGCCCCTTCTCCAGAGAAACATCCCTTTATAATTACTATAATCCAGGGAAGTCAGGACAAAGGATCACCCCACAGAGAGAGCTTTGACAAACTTTATTGCTACTCACAAGGGGAGGAGGAGGAGGAGGACTGCTGAAGGAAGAGTCTCATTGTGCAGCCTCCATGCCAAGGTATGTGGGGAGCACACAGTGGGAGCATTCATGGTCTGGTTGAGGGCCCAGAGCCCCTCTAGGCTCAAATTGATATATCTTTTGAGACAAAAAGCCAGTATGATACCAATGGGAGACTGTTCTACTTATCTAAAGGAGTAGTAAAGTGAGAGTATTTTCTAAATTACCTAATAAGGAGGGAGGAATGAAGAATGAAGTAGGAAACAACTCTCCTAGTATCATTCCAGCAAAAGACTGAGATGGAGAGGGTGGAGGGTGGAGGGGTTGGGCTTTCACTGCTCAACAAACAATAAAGAAGAAAAAAAAAAGAGGAAGAAAAAAGTACCAGAAAATTAGTCAACATATCAAAGAAGTATGACATTACGTATAATGTTCCATATTCATGGTCCCCCACCTCTGCAAACAAATGTCATCTGGGTGTATCTTCTTTTTGGCCAAATTTGATAGCTGTAGCTCCCCAACACTCAGTTTTCAGGTGGTTACATTTTTCATTTATGTGGTTCAGTCATTGTATAAGGTAGCTAGGTAGCACCATGGATAGAGCACTGGGTCTGGAGTCAGAAGGACCCGAGTTCAAATGTGACCTTAGTTACTTACTACCTTTGTTTTTCTGGGCAAGTCATTTAACTCTGTTTGCCTTAATTTCCTCATCTGTCAAATAAATTGGAGAAGGAAATAGCAACTCATTCTAGTTTCCTTTCTAAGAAAACCTCAGATAGGGTCACAAAAAATTAGACATAACTGAAATGACCCAATAACAATGACAATGATTGTATATGTTCTTTTCTTGGTTCTGCTGATTTGATTTGTCTCCTTTCATTATATAACATTTTAAAGTTTTCAAAGTCATTTGCACACATGATCTTAATTGAGACTCCTAATAATCCCATAAGGTAGGTATTGTTTTTTAGCTGTGTCCAACTCTATGTGGATGTAGTCCGTGGGGTTTTCTTGGCAAAAATATTGGAGTGGTTTGCCATTTTCTTCTCCCCATTTTACAGACAAAGAACTGAGACAAATAGAGGTTAAGTGACTTACCCAGAGTCATATACCTAGTAAGTGATTGAGACTGGATTTGAGTTCAGATCTATGCATTTCATCAGCTAGCTGTCCCCATAAAGTAAGAATCACAAGTGTTATTATCATTCATATTTTATAACTGAAGAAGGTGAGACTCATCAAGATTGTAATTTGCCTATGATCACCCAGTAGCTAAGTGATAGGGGCAGGATTTGAATCCAGTTCTTCCTGACTCCAAGTTATTGTGTTAGTAAGTTCAAACCTAGAGTTAGTACAATTTCCTAAATATATACTCATCATTGGACCCTTGAAATATGTTCAGGACTTAATTGCAAGCTTAAGAAAACTCTTGAAAGACAAAACCCAATCAGATCACAATAAGTCTGAATCAACCTCCTCTCCTTTTAATCCTTTGCTCAGGACTCAGTTTAAGCCACAAATGCTCCCAAGAACTGTCCTTTTCCAAAACTACCCCCAACCACACGCACCCAGCCAGTCTTCCCCAATGCCTCCCTCATTGACCAAGTCTAAATGTAGCTCTTTTTTTTCTTCCCAAAATGGTTCTGAGAAAAAGTAGGATTACAGCCCCTCGGGTAGGGGAGACATGACTTAGTCACGTGTTTTGGGGTGTTTGGGGAAGATGGTGGTGGTACTCTGGAAACAGGGCCCATTGGCAGGATTGAAAGTCAGCTGAGTCTTATAATTCTGCCGCATGCAATTTTCAGTGATGATCATAGTTTCTCAGCTCTACTAAATGTCCCAATCTAGGAGAAGCAGACTCCTAGAACTGGCTTACAAATCCTCAGTTTCAGAGGAGGACAAGTTGAAAGCAATAATGATTATTTAAGACCATGAAGAGAGTCCCAATGTCTCCCTATTATCATGTTTCCTTTGAAATGCAGGTTTCCATTTGAACCTGGAGCATTTTGCATGACCCTCTCCTAATTGTGTGTGTGTGAAGTGCTCTAGCCTGTCAGACAATGGTTACACCCTCATCCAAGTCTATAGCAGCAACCCAACTTGAGTATGTTTCATCATCAGACCAAGAAAAAAACAAAGGTCCTTTCTAGCCATTGTATCACAAGGTTGGCTATATCATGGGTGCTATATCATAGTGAACATTTGGACTGGTTGATTTTCTTATTGAATAATAATAATTCCAATTTACACATGGTTTTAAAGTTTACAAGAGCAGCTGGGTGATGCAGTGGATAGAGTGCTGAGCCTGGAGTCAAAAAAGACTCCTCTTTCTAAGTTCAATTCTGGCTGCAGATATTAGCTTTGAGGACATCATTGAATCTTGTGCCTCAGTTTGCCTCATTTGTAAAATGAGATGGAGAAGGACCACTCCAGTATCTTTGCCAAGAAAACCCCAAAAGGGGTCATGGAGAGTCAGATATGACTGAAAAATAAGTGCATTGCCAATATTAGGTTATTTTATCCTTCCTCGCAACTCTGCGAGGTAGGGGTTACCATTATCCTCATTTTACACATGAAAAGACTGAGGTACAGAGAGACTGTGATTTGCCCAGAGTCACACAGCTCCTAATATTTGAAGAAGTAATGAACTCAGTTTTTAATGATTCTTAAATTCATCACTTTATCCCTTGCGCCACCTAAAGGTCTGTTAAAGAATTAGATATTCATATTAAAAAGATTCAAACATACAAACTTTTTTTCTCTGTCTAGTCTCTGTAGTTTTAAATTGTGTCCACCAGATGGTGAATAAAGACTCATTTTCATCCTTAAGTTCCCTTAAAATGGAGAGGATATAGAATTGTATATGCTGGAACAGGACAAAATATTAAATTTTCAGTGTGAGCATTTCAGTGTTAGATTGCACATTTTGGAAATGGACAAACTGCTATAAATCTGGACTTTATTTATTGTTTTGTTGATTGTTGAATCTTAAGAAAGTGATGGATAAAGTATTAATAATGCAGATTAAATTCAAAATGTTATTGTGTGTACATCACTTCCCCTCTCCCCTCAATCTGATTGTTAAACATTTATTTACCAGCACATTCCAAACTTAAAGAAACCTTAAAAATCACCTAACTCAAACGCCAAATTTTAGATTGGGAAATTCAGGCCCAGGAAGACAAAATGATGAAGAATTCTGCATTTCTGTTATGGATCACCACTTCCACCTATTCTTACAAAGAGAGGACAAGTAATTCCTTTTGAAAGTTAAACACCTTTTTTTTCAAAAGTAATCCCTATTTTGAGCTCTGGTCTTGGTGCTGCTACTTATGATCCCTGTGTTAGACCCTGTAACAAATTTCTTGGGCTTTAGTTTTCTCATTAATAAAATGAGATTAGCCTATATCAATCTTCAAACTTTCAAATTTTTTTGATCATACATTTTTTTTCAATTATGTGACCCACTAAAAAATAGTAAAAGCAGGGGAAAGTTCTTACCCATCCCTGAACTAGAGTGCAGAGCCCATCAACTGGGAGACATCTACTGAAGCTAGGAGATGGGAGATAGGAATGGGCCTATGACTTGGGGGGGAGGGGAATGCCTCAGTTCTAGTTACTTTATCTCATCTCTAAAGATCTAAAGGGCACCTAGGTGACATAGCGGATAGAGTGACCAGCTTGGAGTCAAGAAGACTCATCTTGTTTTTTTGGTTTTTTTTTTTTTTTAATTTAATAGCCTTTTATTTACAGGATATATACATGAGTAACTTTACAGCATTAACAATTGCCAAACCTCTTGTTCCAATTTTTCACCTCTTACCCCCCCCCCACCCCCTCCCCTAAATGGCAGGATGACCAGTAGATGTTAAATATATTAAAATATAACTTAGATACACAATAAGTATACATGACAAAACATTATTTTGCTGTACAAAAGAATCAGACTCTGAATTATTGTACAATTAGCTTGTGAAGGAAATCAAAGATGCAGGTGTGCATAATATAGGGATTGGAATTCAATGTAATGGTTTTTAGTCATCTCCCAGAGTTCTTTTTCTGGGTATAGCTAGTTCAGTTCATTACTGCTCCATTAGAAATGATTTGGTTGATCTCGTTGCTGAGGATGGCCTGATCCATCAGAACTGGTCATCATCTAGTATTGTTGTTGAAGTATATAATGATCTCCTGGTCCTGCTCATTTCACTCATCATCAGTTCGTGTAAGTCTCTCCAGGCCTTTCTGAAATCATCCTGTTGGTCATTTCTTACAGAACAGTAATATTCCATAATTTTCATATACCACAATTTATTCAGCCATTCTCCAACTGATGGACATCCATTCAGTTTCCAGTTTCTAGCCACTACAAAAGGGCTGCCACAAACATTCGTGCACATACAGGTCCCTTTCCTTCTTTATAATCTCTTTGGGATATAATCCCAGTAGTAACACTGCTGGATCAAAGGGTATGCACAGTTTGATAACTTTTTGAGCATAGTTCCAAACTACTCTCCAAAATGGTTGGATTCGTTCACAACTCCACCAACAATGAATCAATGTCCCAGTTTTCCCACATCCCTCCAACAATCATCATTATTTTTCCTGTCATCTTAGCCAATCTGACAGGTGTGTAGTGGTATCTTAGAGTTGTCTTAATTTGCATTTCTCTGATTAATAATGACTTGGAGCATCTTTTCATATGACTAGAAATAGTTTCAATTTCTTCATCTGAGAATTGTCTGTTCATATCCTTTGACCATTTTTCAATTAGAGAATGGCTTGATTTTTTATAAATTAGAGTTAATTCTCTATATATTTTGGAAATGAGGCCTTTATCAGAACCTTTAACTGTAAAAATATTTTCCCAGTTTATTGGTTCCCTTCTAATCTTGTCTGCATTAGTTTTGTTTGTACAAAAACTTTTCAGTTTGGTATAATCGAAATTTTCTATTTTGTGATCAGTAATGATCTCTAGTTCTGCTTTGGTCATAAAAACAAGAAGACTCATCTTGTGAGTTCAAACCTGGCTTCAGAATTCAATAGCTGGAGCTGGTACTTAACTCTGTCTCAAGTTCCTCAACTGGAAATGGATAGAAATAGGAAATGACAAACCAGTCCAGTATCTTTGACAAGAAAACCTCTATTGAAGTCACAAAGAGTTAAAAACAACTGAACAAGAGTTCAGCTAATGTCCAGGATGCTATAGGAGGCTGGTGGTGAAAGAATAAGTTTGAGAATGTTGAGTGATAATGGACAAAGGGGATGGTGTAACTGGACCATGATTGATAATCTCCAGGAGAATAGCATGTAGACAAGGGCTGTCTATCACAGCCCTCCTGGGGTATGACTCATTTTTCCATCTTCCAAAGTCCTGGAATTATTCTGTGGACTCTTGGACATACATATCTCCCACTAAACTAAATGTTTCTGAAGGATCTTTTGGCTCTAAACTATGATCAGAGGCTCTTACTACTACTTGGTTATAATAACACATTAATCCATCATCATAGATTAGATTATTGAATTACTTCTATTTCATTTTGCACTCTGTATTTTTTTTAATTTTTTTATTTAATAGCCTTTTATTTACATGCATGGGTAACTTTACAGCGTTAACAATTGCCAAACCTCTTCTTCCAATTTTTCACCTCTTACCCCCCACCCCCTCCCCTAGATGGCAGGATGATCAGTAGATGTTAAATATATAAAAATATAAATTAGATACACAATAAGTATACATGACCAAAACATTATTTTGCTGTATAAAAAGAATCAGACTCTGAGATATTGTACAATTAGCTTGTGAAAGAAATCAAAAATGCAGGTGGGCATAAATATAGGGATTGAGAATTCAATGTAATGGTTTTTAGTCATCTCCCAGAGTTCTTTCTCTGGGCGTAGCTGGTTCAGTTCATTACTGCTCCATTGGAAATGATTTGGTTGATCTCGTTGCTGAGGATGGCCAGGTCCATCAGAACTGGTCATCATATAGTACTATTGTTGAAGTATATAATGATCTCCTGGTCCTACTCATTTCACTCAGCATCAGTTCATGTAAGTCTCTCCAGGCCTTTCTGAAATCATCCTGTTGGTCATTTCTTACAGAACAGTAATATTCCATAATATTCATATACCACAATTTATTCAGCCATTCTCCAACTGATGGACATCCATTCAGTTTCCAGTTTCTAGCCACTACAAAAAGGGCTGCCACAAACATTCGTTGCACTCTGTATTTTAATAATAGCTAGAATTTTCATGCATTACTTTAAAGTTTGCAAAATATAATCACTTTTATACTTACAACAATCCTGGGAGATAGAAGGCAAACAAGATTAGGTGATTTTCCCAGGATCCAGGTTAAGTAAATATCCTAGGCTGGATTTGAACTCAGTTCTTCTTGGCTCCAAGCTCAGGATTCCATACACTGTGACACTTAACTATCTCTGCAGAAACACTGACAAAATGAAATATGTCCATCTGTGAGTAAAGGGAAAAAAAAAAGATTTAAAAAAATGTTTAGCCTGAACAAGAGAAGATAGAATAGCTGCCCTACTTCTCTCACAAGGTTTTTGTGAGAATCCAGGAAAGCACAAACACTAGAGCCTGGTTTTCAAGGCCTACTTCAAATTAGCTCAGATCTACTGGTCCAGCCTTTTCTTATTATTCCTGTCCAGATGAGGAATTATGCAGTTTAGTAAGGATTTGTACAAGAAAATCAGACATATCAGTAATGGATAAATCAATAGGTCTTTTATTGTGGAACATTCCAACTCACACAAAGAACTTCTTATAGCCTAAAATAAAATCCTCAGGAGGCAGGAGCATGTAGCATCAGGAACCACAAGGGGAAGGGGAAAAGGAGAGAATGTCAGTTGAGCTTTGACAGGGCCCTGAATGGCCAGGTCCTCAGGACAAATGAGCAAGAAGAAGAATCTAAAAAGATTTTTCAGACTTTTCTTTCTGTCATTCTTAATAAGTAGAGAGAGGGGCAGGTAGATGGCAGTGGATAGAGTAGCTGCCCTGAAATCAGGAGGACCTGCGTTCAAATCTAGCCTTAAACACATATATGTTTAGTATATATTTGGTCATAGACTATCATAGAGATCAATATCAAGTAAAAATATTTTTTCCGTGTTGTTTGTTGGCCTTTGCATTTTGTTTGTGGCTTCCTCAAAATTCCTTTAAAATTCCCTTTAAAATTAAAATTATGCAAACCTGCAATATATTGAAACCCAAGATGGAAAAAGTAACAATGTGAAAGAGATAACTATATGTATATGTATGTATACATATATATATGCCTGCTTATACACATAAATATTATATATCAATGTACATATATATTTCCCATCCATGTTCACAGACTCCCAGAAATCTAATCACAGACACTTGAGAGGGGGACTTTAAGTTAAGATCCCCAGATATATTCTGTATTCCAGCCACAATGGATTACTAGCTGCTCTCTAAACTGGTCAGATCCATTTATAATCCCCTTCCCCCACTCCCCATCATTCACTCTCTCTTCATCTGGGTCTTTGGGGATTCTGCACTAAATTGAAAGTGTTCTTTCCCTCCTCAAGAATTTTCCTATTGCCTTTTGATATCTCCTTTGTTCTCCTTTTACATTAAATTTACCTTGTAGGATGCTGACTTCTTAAGACACAAGGAATGTGTCATGTTGGGTGCTTTAAAAAAAAAAAAACTTTTGCAATCCTGGGGTCACAAAATGGATGCTTAATGATGCCAGCTGAAGAAATGAAGAACCCTGTGAGGTAAGTTAACAGGGTAAAGGCACCTAACCTATGACTTCTTTGGTATAAGGAGCTCATGGGAGGCAACTCCATTTCTAATTCAGGTCTCCATCCTCCTTCATCTGCTAGTCTTAGAGAGTTTTACAAAACACTAGTCACTCAACCTGTCTTAGCTTCTGTGAGGGTCAAATGAAATATAAAGTGTCTTGCAAACCTTATTTATATAAAAGGCAAGTCATTTACTTTAATTATTATTAGAGGCAAATCTTGAACCAGGTTCTATTCTGCTTCTCAAGTAAGTAATGCAAATATCATTACCTTATTATTTTTTTTTTTGAAAAAGGATCTCCTATCCATCCCAGGTTAGAAGTACAGTGGCCATTCATTGTCCAATCCCCATATTAATCATCACAGAATGACTACTACGCCATTTTTTTTCAACCGAGGCTGATTGGGGCCCTTCCTTACATAATCTGGTTGCTCTCTGATGCTGATGGGGGTTCATCAATGGTGCCAGATATAGTATGGACACTTTCTCCCCTTTAATTCAGAAGGGCAACTAGGTGATGGAGTACCAGGTCTAGATAGGAAGATTCCTCTTCCTTAGTTCAATTGTGACCTCTGACACTTACTATGTGACATTAAGCAAGTCATTTAACTTTGTTTTCCTGTTTATTTATAAAATGATCTGGAAAAGGACTTGGCAAACCACTCTAGTTCTTTGCTTAAGAAAACCCCAAATAGAGTCATGAAGAGCCAGATGTGACTGAACAACAAACAGCATAGCATTGCTGAACTCAAAGCAATCCATCTGCCTCAGCCACCCCCAGCACCAGGAATGGCCACCAAAGGAGGCTTATCTTATCAATCAATCAATAAACATTTATTAGATAGCTAAGTACCAGGCAAGTGCCTGGTTGGGAACTTTAGGAATACAAAAACAAACAAAAAAAAGACAAAAGATGCTCCCTGCTCTTGATTTTACAACCTTTTTACTATCTTCTCTTAGAGAAGAGAAAATTAAAGTTTACCAGAGTCACACAGTTCATATATGGCATAACCAGCACTTGGAACTCCATAACAATTTCCTTGAACTCCATGGCATTTATCCCCTTTTCCCTCCATGCGATATCCCCCCTTTCCCCTCCCCTTCCCCACAGAATGACTGACTAGATAGCTTTCCATTTATGGTCAAAATGTAATTCCTTCTCCATCATGACTGCAAGGAAACAAGGTTGTTAAGTAATAAAATCTTTCTGTTTCAGTTCTTGTCACAGGAGACTTGTCTACCCAGAAATTTGTCTTCTGATAATCAATATTTTAATGACCTCAGACTGACCGAGATAAGAGATAACTCAGATTTATTGGGAAAGTCCTAAGCAACTGAAGAAGGTCCTGCTGAGAATAGGAATAGTTTCTAAGAGGTGGTAAAAGATAATTATCCTGGGGAAGTTTTCATGGTGATGGTGGATCAGGGGTGAGTAGAAAGGAATATTGGTTTGTTATTCTTTCGACAAATGTGGTAGTTAAAGGAAAACCCTGAAATTGAAACTCTCAAATCTGCCTTCAGAAGCTCATTGACAGGTTCTTGTGTAGATCAAAAGAAATTCATTTCAGAACATTTATTATATTTTGACAACCAATGAGAATGATCAGCCTGATGTCTGCTAAACAATATTTCTCATTCACCTTGACACTCAGCCATCCAGATAACTCAAAGTAATATCATTCAGGGTTGTTAAGGTCCAGATCTCTTGTACCTTCCTATCATCGGTTTAGTCTCCCAACCATAGTGTTTACCTTTTTGATCTTCCTTTGATAAGGAAGCTGTTAAGGAAATATTCTCCCTCTGAGTAAATGGTGCCTCACACTGAAATTCACCATAACCCTCCAGGTTAGAAATGTCCATTTTTAAGAAAGCTGAACTCAGACCTGTATACAGAGAAGGAAAAATGTTAATCTTTCAACAAGTATTTATGAAGTCTCTTAGTAGTAGCTAGGTAGAGTGGTTAGAGCTCTAGATTCAAACTGTTTTTTTAAATTTATAAGTTAATTTAAAAAAAATTAATCACAATCAGTACTGTGATTCAGGGTAGTTCCAATGGACTTGGGATGAAAAATACCAATCACAACCAGAGCAAGAACTATAGAGACTGAATATGGATCAGAGTATAGTACTTTCACCTTTTTGTTTATCTGTTTTTTTCTTTTAATTTGATTTTTCTTGTACAACATGACAAATCTGGAAATATGTTTAAAGAGATTGGACATATTTAATCTATATTGGATTGCTTGCTCTCTTGAGGAGGGGAGAAAGAGGGGACAGAGGGAGAAAAATTTTACAGGGATGAATGTTGAAAACTTTTTACATGTATTTGGAAAAATAAAATACTATTTAAAATTTTTTTATTAAAGCTTTTTATTTACAAAACATGCATGGGTAATTTTTCCAGCATTGACCCTTGCAAAAATTTTTGTTCCAAATTTTCCCTTCCTTTCCCCCACCCCCTCCCCTAGCTAGCAGGTAGTCCAATACGTGTTAAATATGTTAAAATACATGTTAAATCCAATATATGTATACATGTTTATATAGTTATCTTGCTGCACAAGAAAAACAGATCAAGAATAAAGAAAAAAATTGAGAAAGAAAACAAAAGGCAAGCAAATAACAAGAGAGAGAGTGAGAATGTTATGTTGTGTTCCACATTCTGTTCCCACAGTTCTCTCTGGGTATAGATGGTTCTCTTCATCTCTGAACAAGTGGAATTGGTTTGAATCATCTCAATGTTGAAGAGAGCCACGTCCATCAGAATTGATCATCATGTATAGTCTTCCTGTTTCTGTGTATAATGATCTCTGGGTTCTGCTCATTTCACTTAACATCAGTTCATGTAAGTCTCTCCAGGCCTCTCTGAAATCATCCTTCTGATCATTTCTTACAGAACAATAATATTCCATAATATTCATATACCACAATTTATTCAGCCATTCTCCAATTGATGGGCATTCACTTAAGAGGGCTTCTACAAACATTTTTGCACATGTGGGTCCCTTTCCCTCCTTTAAGACCTCTTTGGGATATAAGCCCAGTAGTAACAGTGCTGGATCAAAGGGTATGCACAGTTTGATAACTTTTTGAGCGTAGTTCCGAATTGCTCTCCAGAATGGCTGGATCCATTCATAGGTCCCCCAACAATGTATCAGTGTCCCAGTTTTCCCACATCCCCTCCAACATTTGTCATTATCGTTTCCTATCATCTTAGCCAATCTGACAAGTGTGTAATTGTATCTCAGAATTGCCAATAGTGATTTGGAACATCTTTTCATGTGACTACAAATAGCTTCAATTTCTTCATCTGAAAATTGTCTGTTCATATCCTTTGACCATTTATCAATTGGAGAATGACTTGAACTATTATAAATTTAAAACTTTTTAACTTAATATAATCAAAATTATCTATTTTGTGATCAATAATGATATCTAATTCTTCTTTGGTCACAAATTCCTTCCTCCTCCACAAATGTGAAAATAAAATACTATTGAAAAAAATAATCACAGTGCTTAGCACAGTCCCTGGGCACATAGCAGATGCTTAAGAAATATTTATTGGATGGGATTTATCAGATTGGATTGGTGCTGATCTTCATCATTTCATGATTAAACTATTAAAATATCCTTCTGGCTAGTCTCCCTACTTCAAATCATTACTTACTATAGGTAGGCCATCCTTCACTTAGCTATCAAAGTGATCTTCCTAAAGAAAATATCTGACCATGTCCCTCCCCATCCCAACTCTAATGGCACCCTATTTCTTACCAGTATTAAATACAAAATCTTCTGTTTGGTATTCAAAGTCCTTCATAAGCTGGCCTCTTCCTATCTTTTTAGATTTAATTACACATTACCTCTTCCACATACCCTGAGATCAAGTGAGATCAAGTCTCCTTGCTCTTCCTCATGCAAGGTCCTCTATTTCCCAATCAAGCATTCTCCCTAATTAACCCTCCAAGCCTGGAATGTTCTCCCTTCCTGTTTCTACTTCCAGGCTTGTTGAAACCTCACCTTCAGAAAGAGACTTTTCCCAATCCTTCTCAATGCTAGTGGCTCCCTTATGATGATTATCTCCAACTTACCCCATATTTATCTTGTTGATACATAGTTGTTTACATGTTGTCTCCTCCATCAGAAAAATTGAGAGCAGGGGATTGATTGTCTCTTGCCTTTCTTTGGTATCCCCATGTATTTGACATATAGTAAACAAAATAAATGTCTATTGTTGACTTGGAAGCTAACCTTCTCTTAATACAGTAAAAAAAAAATCACATCAGTTTTTTTTTTGAGATGTCACATTCTATTACTGAATCCATATTGAAGTGTGGGCTACTAAAATTATCAGATCTTTTCCAGATAAACTGATATTTCTAACTATGGTTCTCCCATCTCAATATGTTGAATGTCCCTCCTAATTATTGATCATATATAGATTTGCTAAACTGTCAGAGGCACTTTCAATATCAGCACCTTATTAATTCAGGTTTGATTTGGATAATGGTATGAGTTATTGAACAGCTAACAAAAGGACGTTTATTTTGTTCTAACACCACATAGATATGCTACAAAGAAACTGGCAGTAGATTTTGTAGACATGTTATCTCTTATTTGCAAATAGAAACAGATCAGGAGAAGATTTGGGAAAGATTGTAGAATAGGTCAGAAAATTTCAAGCTTTCCAGATTTTTCCCACAGACAAAATAGCACCTCATGGTGAATGTTTAGCAGTAAAAATAAACAAGAGTTGGGGCAAAATAGTAGTTCTCTTGGAACAAACTAAGAAGATCCAAGGAAAAATCTCAGGACATAGGTTTGACCTATGTAAAGTGTAGTAAATACCACCATTATAGCTCCACCGAAAGAGCAAGTGGCAAGCCTAGGGTTAACTGGATTGGGAGATTGGAAACTTTGGTCCTAGCAACAGGAATTTTCATTTCCTAAACAGTGTGGGGAGTGCATATGAGCAAGGGAATATCTGCTGAAAAGGAATGCCAAGCCCAGTTATGCTACTCAGATATGGTCCTGGGAGAGAAGGAATCAGCACAGGTGCTGCCTTCCTCCCATTGCCCAAAAAAATAGCATCAAATGGAAACCTGCCCAGAATGGAAGAGGTTAAAGGAAAATTTTTTAAAAATCTAAAAAAAAACCAAGATTATACAAAAAAAGTCAACTAACTGGAAAAGGAGATCCAAAATCTTAAGAAAACAACTCCTTGAAAATTAAGATTGTGCAAAGGAAGCCAGCAAAGTTATGAGACCAAGAAATAATAAAACAAAATATAAAGAATGAAAAAAAGAGAACAAAAAAGAAAAACAATTGATCTGAAGAACAGACTAAGAAAATAAAAAGATAATCAGATTACCTGAAAGTTATGATCAAAACTATTTATACAATAATACAAGAACTGATTAAAAAAAATTGTCCTGAAGTAGGGTTAGGACAAAAGGGGAAAGTGGAAATAGAAAAAAATCTACCGATCACCACCTGAAAAAATCTACAAGAATATCATAGCCAAATTCCAAAATCCCCAGGTAAAAGAGAAAATATTTTGAGGAACAAGAAAACAAAAATTCAAATACAGCAAAACCTCCATTAGAATCACACAAAACCTAACAACTGCTATACTAAAAGACCACAGATCTTGGAACACTGTATCAAATTGCAAAAGAACTGGAATGGCAGTCAAAAATAAATTAAAATGATATAAAATTGTATAAAAGTCTTCTAACTTCAGAAAGAAATAAGAAGGTATGGGGATAGAGGGGGAAGAGGATAAAGGAGAGATTTTTGGAGGGAACTCTACTCATGTGAAATCTGGGTTAAAAAGAAAACAAGATATAAATTTAGAAGGGCTTAAAAAGATCAGGGAATATGATGAGGGGGTTTTGAAGGGTGTATAGATTAATGGGAGTAGGATAAAGAGGGAATATACACACAATTTGGAAACCTTTAAAAGTCTTCTAAATTCAGATGAAAACAAGAGTATAAAGGAAAAGAGGGGAGTCCTTAGAAATGGGGTAATTTAAGTAATAGAAGGGTAAAGTATTAAGTGATAAAGGGTAAAGGATTAAAACAAAGGAATTAGGGGAGATAGGAAATGAGACACACAAACATAAAATAAAGATCAGGAGTAGAATTTTTAATGTAAAAAAGCAGGGATATTTATTATGATCTCAAATAAAGTTAAAATAGTTTTTATCAAAAGAGAAAAATAGAGAAGCTATATAATATGTCAGCCCTATTTATCAATATTGTTTTACACCATTTAAAATAACTAGACAATATAAGAATGGAATATTATTGTTATGTAGGAAATGATGAGCTGGCGAATTTAGAAAAATATGACAAGACTTGGACTTATGAAGGAAGATGCTATCCACCCTCAGAGAAATAGAGGACAAATAAGCATGGTAAAGTCTTACCTAGATACATATGAAGGTATATGTGTATATGTGTGCATGATTGTAGATATCTATGTATATGTATGCATATAGGTATGTTTGTGCACGTATATGTATACATATAGATACACACATGTATGCATGTTTATATCTGCGCTTAATTGTAGCCTTTTTGGGGAGAGGAAATAAAGTGAAAAGTGGATAGTAGAGAACAAAAGAAAACCCACCAGCAAAAAAAGGATGAACAATTCTGAATATAATGTGTAGTATTTACTATAAAGACTTACTTGAAATGGACATTTATTGCTATGTATTTTGAATCCTCTCATGTTCTGCTGTACACATGGCAATGTTTTTTGTTTCTTTTCCTGTTTTTATATACATACATAAAAATTTATGGTCAGCAAAAAAAAAAAAAGAAAGAAAAAGAAAGAGATCTGATCAACAAGGTAGGGTGTGATAACTCTTGTGGTCTTCAGACATTCACTAAGCTATACGCCCCTACCTTCACATAGGTAGAACTTTGTATGACTTTAGATGACAAAGTTGCTGTGTCAAAGGAGGCAGAAACCAACCAGGACCTGGGAACAGTTTTGTTGCCTTTTAGGAAAAACTAATCTCTGTCTTTGGCAACCACAGGAATTCTGGTTCTATCACTATGGAATCTATGTCTTTATTCAAGTCACTAATAAAAAGGTTAAACATAGTAGACAATGAATCCTGGTTCATTAAAAATGCTCCTTTTGGTCTTGTGTTTTCAGTTGTGTCCAACTCTTTGTGACCCGATTTGGGGTCTTCTTAGTGAAGATACTGGAGGTTTTGTCATTTCCTTCTCCAGCTCATTTGATAGATGAGGAAATTGAAGCAAAGAGGGTTAAGTGACTTGTCTAGGATCACATAACTAGTATCTGAGGCCAGATCTGAACTCATAAAAATGACTCTAGGATGATACTATCCACCCTCAGAGAAAAAGAGGGCAAATAAGCATAATATATAGTTTATATATATTATTATATAGATGCATATGAAGGTATGTGTGTATATACATATATATGTATGAGTATAGATATCTGTGTGTGTGTGTATGAATGTTCCTGACTCCGGCCTGGTGCTCTTCTGAAAAAGTTTAATTTTATTACCCTCATATCTTTATTTTCCCTCATAACAGTAGCATAAGATACTTTTTAAAAACACTTTTCAAAATTCAGGCAAATTATAGCATTGTCCTGACTTTAGCAAATCTATCAAAAAAAAAAAAAAAGCAAGAAAGGTCAGTTTGTTATGACCCAATGTTAATGAGAATTTTGTAATTTATGTAAATACTACTTTCTGGATGTTCACTAACCATTTCTTTAATAAGTCATTGTAAAATTCTCCAAGAGGGCAAGATCAAACTCATTTACCTACAGTTTGCAAAATCTATTCACTCCTTTGTTTGGAGAAATAGGATAACATTTTTCCTTCTCAGGTTTCGTGATACTGTTGTCAGTCCATCAGTCAGTTTCAGTATCTGAGGACATAGTTCATTTGGGCCAGGTAATTTGAATTCATCCAGGGCAACTACATACTCCCTTACTTTATTTATTTGTTTATCTTGGTTATCAACTCTTTGTTAGCAGTTTTCCTCAGAACAAAAGTCATTCTCCTTGGCAGAGAAGAGAGGAGCAAAATATGAATTGAGTTGCCTTCTCTCTGATGTCAACTGGTGTCTCCTCTACTCTGAGCAGTAGTTCTGCTGCTTCTGTAATTCTATGCTTTTCCCTAAAATAGCTTAAATTTTTTTGTTGTTTTTCTTAGTTTTCTTCAGCAGTCTCAGCTTGTTCTGAGTTTTAGCAACCGTGGCCCCATTTTCACAAGTTGGTCCCATGATTTATTATTCTTCCACCATTACATGTCTTTACTTTTGTCTTCTCCATGTATCTTTTAAAAATCAAATTTCAAAAGCAGTGGTTTGCATTGGATGGAGTACTGGACTTGGAAACATGAAGGCAGACTTAAATCCCACCCCATCCAGTGGTGTGACTCTGGGAAAGTCACTTAATCTCTTTCTCTATATTGACTTGGTGATCTCTAACATTATTTCCAACTCTAAATATATTTACATTATGATAGGATGATACGTTGATGAGTTCCCTGTGCATCCATATCAGTCTCTTCTGACTATTCCCAATTTTCTTCCTCACTGGCATGATTTCTTTTTGTGTCCTCTGAATTTTTTTCTGCAGTTTCCCTTTCCTTAATGGAAGACTTCTATAGAATTTTAGTCTCAAGATCTTATCTATCCATCCATTAACACTGTATAATTATGAATTACCAGCCTGATGCATGTCAGACCATGACCAGACTATTCTATTTCTCTACCACAAACTCTAAGAGAAGATGATCACTTTCAACCATCATTCCACTCCCCAACAACCTTTTTTCTCATACTTAGTAAAAATCAGTTCCTAGGTAGGATCCCTCCTTACCTCCATTTGAAGGATGAAATTTTTAAAGAAAATTCAACAATTAGGGGCCGCTAGATGGCACAGTGGATAGAGCACTGACCCTGAAGTCAGGAGGACCTGAGTTCAAATTTGACTTTAGACACTTAACACTTCCTAGCTGTGAGTCTCTTAACTCTAATTGCCTCAATTAAAAAAAAACAAAAAAAAAACAAACTATTGGGTACAGCTTGGGCAGTTTGAGCAACAGAGGACTATTAACTATGAGATCTCCAATTGAATGAGATCACTTAACTGAGAGTTTGAGCCACTCAGTGTTGACTAGACCTAGATTTCCAATTGAAAAGAGATTACTTATCTTGGGAGTTTCCCTTATGGACAGAAGGGTGTGGCCCTTCCTGAGAGGCTGGGAGAGTTTGCGGCTCAGGAATGCCCACCAAAAGGGGGACAAAGTTTCAGGGCCCCCACAAAAGTTAAAGGGGACATAATTTACATTACCTCCATGTTAGATGATCTCCAAAACTCTGTCGTACAAACTGTACAGGATAAATTGAGGGAAGGCACTGGAATTAAGGGATATCCAGAAAGGCTTTTATAGAAAGAGGATTTTTTAGCTGAGACTTGAATGAAGTCAGGGAGGGTAGGACATGGAAATGAGGAAAGAGACCATTCCATACTTGGGAGGCAGCAAGTGAAAACACCTTAAGTCTAGAGATGGAGCTTCTTGTTTAAGGAGTAAGAAAAAGGGAAATGTTACCAGATCACAGTATATTTGTGATGGGTGTGTGTCAGATGTAAGAAGAATGGGAGAAGGACAGTTTATGGAAGAATTTGAATGACAAATGGAGGATTTATATTTTCTCTTGGAAGATTTTATATTGAAAAAAATGAGTGACATAGATCTTAGGAAGATCATTTTGAAAGATGAGTGAAGGATGGAATAGAGCAGGGAAAAGTTTATGGTAGGAAGTTTATGGTAGGAAGACCAATCAACTACTTACAACAATGGAGGTGTGAGGAAATAAGGGTACCAGGGTAGTGTCAGAGGAGACAAGGAGGCATTTATGTGAGAGATGTTTCAAAGATAAAATAGGTCTTGGCAACAGTTTATTTTTTTAAAATATTTTTAAATTTTAAATATTATTTTATTTTTAAAAATATATTCACCCTTGTAAAATCTTGTGTTCCAAATTTTTTTCTCCCTCCCTTCCCTTCCTCCCCTCCCCAAGACAGCAAGTCTTGGAGTCCAGCTCCAGTGTGTGACAAAGGGTATAAAATGATGCAGAGGGCCAGGTGGAAGACTAGCTATGCAGTTTTCAAATTTATTGATCTGAGAGTCAAATACACACACACACACACACACACATATGCACACTTCCAATGCTTACAGAGTCAAGACATAATATATTCTTTGATATTCCTGTATAGGCTATAACAAAGAGCCTTTCCACTGAAATGCAAATAGTCAGTTCTGACTTCTACAGAAATTATCATACCGATGTCTTTCAAAAGTCTTTGATCTATTGTATAGTAGAATACCTTTTTCTGTCCTAAGTTCAAAAGTATGTCTTTAATCTATTTCTAGCTGAGTTTGCTTTTGTTCCATTTACAGACATTCACTGTCAAATTTTGAATAGGTCTGACTCTGCAAATGTTATTGGAAGAATTGGTGAGCCCAGAGTAATGTATTTCTTGGCCCTCTACACAAGCAATCCAATATAAACATGTACAATTCTTCTAAACATATTTCTATATTTGTCATGTTGTGCAAGAAAAATCAGATCAAAAGGGAAAAACATACAAGAAAGATAAGCAAGCAAACAATAATAACAACAAAAAAGATGAAAATACTATGTTTTGATTAATAAGAAATGATGAGCTGTCTGATTTCAGAAAAGCTTGGAAAGTTCTTATATGAACTGATGCTGAGTGAAGTGAAGTGGTTACAAAATAATGAGAAAATTAGCTGTGATGAACTTGGCTCTTTTCAACAATGAAATGATTCAAAGCAATTTCAATAGACTTGTGATGGAGGGTGCCATCCACATTCAGAGAGAGAACTATGGAGACTGAATATGGACTGAAAAAAGTATAATATTTTCAGCTTTTGTTGTTGTTGTTGGTTTGCTTGTTATTTTTTTTCTTTCTCTTTTTTTCCTTTTGGTCTGATTTTTCTTGCGCAGGATGACAAATATGGAAATATGTTTAGAAGAATTGCACATGTTTAACCTATATTGGATTGCTTGCTATCTTGGAGAGGAAAAGGGAAGAAAATTTTGGAACACAAGGTTTTGCAAAAGTGAATGTTGAAAATTATCTTTGAATGTATTTGAAAAAAATAAAACACTTAAATTTTTTTAAATGTGTGTATGTGAATAAACATTTATTAAGCACCTGTTATGATCCAGGTATTATGTAAGTACTAGGAATAAAAAAGAGAAAAAAAAATGCCCTCCCTCAAGGTGCTTATGTGCATATATGAATTGAAATAAATTATAGATCAAATAGATTGAATAGATAGAGCTCTGAAACAAGAACTAAGATGGCCTGAGATCACATTCTACCCCATACATTTATTACCTGTATGTCTCTGGACAAGTCACATAACCTCACTTTCCTCATCTGCAAAATACAGATAATAGTAGCACTTAGCTCCTAGGATTGCTGTAAAGAAAAAAAATAAGATAATATTTGTAAAGAATTGAACAAATCTTAAAATGGTATTATTATTACCACTATTATTGGAAGATAAGAATTTGGGAAGAGGGAAGATTACTCATAAAACTGATAGAAAGAGGTTTTTGTGGGGGCAGCTAGGTGGTGCAGGGGACAGAGCCCCAGCCCTGAAGTTGGGAGGACATGAGTTCAAATCTGACCTTAGATACTTAATACTTTCAATCTGTGTGACCCTGGGCAAGTCACTTAATCCCAATTGTCTCAGCAAGAAAAAAAAAAAAGAAAGAGGTTTTTGTATCAGAGGTCTTGAGTTCATATTCCAAGTCTGCTACTTAATCAATATGACTCTGTGCAAGGTAACTTCTTTGGGACTTGATTTTGTCCTATATAAAATAAAGAGTTGCAGCATATTTTCTCTAAGGCTCCTTCAAGCTCCCTTTTTGGAATTCTTTTACTGTGTCTATGAATTTCCAGATGGGGAGAGATAATTTCCTTCTTTTTCTTTTTACTAGTAACTTTAGTTTTTATAGGGCAACTAGGTGCCACAATTGGATTGCTAGGTGGTACCATAATTGGATACATTGCCAGACGTGGAGTTAGAAAGACTCATTTTCCTGAGTTCATATCTGACCTCAGACACTAGTCATGTGACCCTGAGTAAGTAAACCCTGTTTGCTTTGTTTTCCTTATCTGTCAAATGACCTGGACAAGGAAATGGCAGCCCACTTCAGTATCTTTGCAAAGAAAACTCCAAATGAGGTCATAAAGAGCTGGTCAGTTCTGAAAAAATTACTGAACTTAGTTTTTATATAATTTTATTTCATTTCCAAGTGAAATCTGTCTACTTTCTTTCTCTACTCCCCATATAACAACAACAACAACAAAATTAAAGATAGCCAGTAAAAAAAAATCCAAGCAAGATCAACTAAACACCATAACCATGGCTGAGATTACATACAATATTCCATAATCCTAATCCCCAACTTCTGTGAAGAGGAAAAGAAGCTCTATGTTCTTTTTTTAAAAATTCATGTATTTAAGATTTCATTTTTACCAGTTACATTCAAAACAATTCTTAACATGTTTTTTAAACTTTGAGTTTCAGATTCTCTCCCTTCTTTTCCTCCATTGAGAAGAAATATGGGAAATTATGTAAAACATTTCCATAAAAGTCATGCTGTGAAAGAAAACATAAATCTTCCCTCCATTCCCCAAAAAACAACTCTCAAGAAAAATAAAGTTTTAAACTTTTTTTTAAAAAAAGGTATGCTTCAATCTGTGTTCAGATACAACCAGTTCTTTTCTCTGGATATGGATAGCATTTTTCTTCATAAATCCTTCAGATTAGTCTTGAATCATCGTGGTGCTGAGAATAGCAAAGTCATTCACAGGTGATCATTCCACAGCATTGCTTTAGTTGAATTATTATTGCATTAATTATAATTGCATTAGTATCTCATTTTCTCCTATATTCCCTCTAACATTTGTCAGTTTCCTTTTCTGGTCCATTAGCCATCCTAATAGGTTTGAGGTAGTACCTCAGAATTGCTTCAATTTGCATTTCTCTAGTCAATAGTGAGTTAGGGCATTTTTATGTGGCTAAAAATTGTTTGATTAATTTATCTGAAAACTTAATATTTTTTGATCATTTATCAATTGAGGAATGGCTCTTATTTTTTTTGTATAAATTTTACTCAGTTCTCTGTTTGAGAAATCAGGCCTTCCTCAAAGAAACTTGCTTCAATTTTTTTTCACAATTACTATTGCTAATTGTATTTCTCCTGCTTATTCCATTCTTTCTCCCTTTTTATCCTGTCCTTCCTTAAATGTATTTTTTTTCTGCTGCCCTTTTCACAATATGCCCTTCCCCCTTCTCATATCTCTTTCTCGTCCTACTTTCCTGCAGGGTAAGGTAATTATCTATATCCATATTGAGTGTGAATGTTATTTCCTTTTTGAGCCAATTCTGATAAAAGTAAAGGTCTCTCACTCCCCCTTCTTCTCCCTCTTTTTTCTTCCCTGTACTGTAAAAGCTTTTTCTTGCCTCTTTTTTTGGCAAATAATTTATGCCATTCCATCTCTCTTTCCCTTTCACTCAATACATTTTCTTCTCTCTCCTTACTTTTATTTTTAAAAAATATTATCACTTCATATTCAACTCAAACTTGTGGCCTCTGGGTTACAGATATCATCCTCCCAAGTAGGAACATAAACAGATTAACCTTATTAAGTCCCTTATGATTTTCCTTTCCTGATTACTCCTTTATGCTTCTCTTGAGAACTGTATCTGAAAATCAAATTTTCTATTCAGCTTTGGTCTTTTATCATGAATGCTTGAAAGTCCTCTATTTCAATGAATGTCCACCTTTTTCCCTGAAAGATTATACTCATTTTTTCTGGGTAGGCGATTCTTGGTTGTAGTCCTAGCTCCATTGCTCTCCAGAATATCATATTCCAAGTGCTCTGATTCTTTAAGGTAGATGGTGTGAAACCTTGTGTTCTCCTGACTGTGGCTTCTGGATATTTGCAATATTTTGTGAGCAAAGATTACAACCCAGATCTGAATATGGGCAAGGAATAGAGTCTCTGTCCTAATAAAGAAACTTCCTTCTGATCCCAGGAAGGGGCTGAGACCTCTGGAAGCTGCACCACCTAGCTAGGAAGGGACCTGATCCCACTCCAAACCAGTGCTCTGCCAATTAACACTACCTTTCCATCAGCAGATTCAACTTCTTCCTTTTTTTTTTTTTTCCCCCCTGAGGCAATTGGGGTTAAGTGACTTGCCCAAGGTCACACAGCAAAGAAGTGTTAAGTGTCTGAGACCAGATTTGAACTCAGGTCCTCCTGACTTCAGGGCTGGGGCTCTATCACTGCACCACCTAGCTGCCCCTAAATTTAACTTCTTAATGCTTTGGTCACTTCTGGTCTGGAGTTTGATAATGGACTACACATATTGGTCATGAGCAAAAATCCCCTTTGTTTCTTGCAGCTAAATGGATTTCCAAGAAGCTCTTGTTTACCACTGAATTTTGTCATTTATCGCAAATCCAATTACTTCCTTTTGTGATCTGAAGGCAATAAGGAAGTTAGCAAGTGAAACTATATTTTCAAAACAAGCTTAATTATCATCCAGTATGTAGACTCAATGATGTAAAAAAGGCAGGTACCTGGGCACTCCACCTATCAGAGAATAGGCCTGTGGAGATAGTTGTCCATTAACATGATTCTATAAATAGATTATATCCCAGGCCTGTAGTAACTTTTAGCAAGAAGGAGTTTGGATCAGCTGGACCTGAACCTGACTTAATCAGATTGAAACTCTGGAGGCGAGAGCTGTGCCATTGAACACATCTTCACAAACTACACTGACGCAGCTTTCAAGGTAAGCTCAATTTGGGAGTCATGGGCTTGTAGGACTTAAAATCAGAAGGGAATATAGAAATTAATCTAGTCCAGGCTCTTTTCACAAAATAGGAAACTAATCCAGAAAATTTATTATGGCAGAAGAAGTTTCCGCCATAGGGAAAAAGTGACTTGCAAAGTAATTAAACCAGTAAATAACAGAACAGAAATTTCAACCCAGGTCTTTTTATTGTGCCAGACTGCTTCTAATGTAGCTTGGGATCTCCTGGGACTAGATTTTGTTGTGGTGTTTGGGGTTTTCTGAAACATATGATCATAGATTTATAGAGACCATCCACTTCATTTTGCAAATGAGAAAACTGAAGCTGAAGAGGGTTGTTGTTTAGTAATTTTCAGTCAGATCTGACTCTAATCCCATTTGGAGTTTTCTTGGCAAAGATGTTAGAGTAGTTTGTCATTACCTTCTTCAGCACATTTTATAACTGAGGCAAACAGAGTGAAGTGACTTGTCTAGGGTCACATGACTAGAAGGTATCTGAAGCTGAATCTGAACACTGGTCTTCCTGCTCCTTACTCTATCCACTGTGCCACCTGGCTTCCCTGAAGTTGAGAGAAACCTGCCTGAAGTCACACAGGTTATTATCAAAAAAAATGAACTCAGGTCCTTTGAATCCTGAGCCCATAATCTTTACACTGCACCAGATTGTCTAAGGTGAACTAAAGTTGGATATTGTGCTGGTAATATATATGGAGCTTTTTGCCTGGGGAGAGGGGAAAAAGAGAGAAAGAGAGACACAAAGACAGACAGATAGACATACACACAGAGGAAGAGATAGAAACAGAAAGAGACAGAGATACAGAGAAAGAGAGACAGAGAAAGAGAGAAGGAAGGAGGAAAGAAAACACAAAGACAGACAGAGAGAGGGGAGAAAAAGAGAGAGAGAGAGAGAGAGAGAGAAAGAGAGAGAGAAAGAGAATAACTTTCTTAAGATTGCAAATGAATGGCAGGGCATATGGAAGGCACTAAGCAGGTATGGTAAACGTCCTTTGCCTGGTATGAGATAATTGTCCTAGGACTGATCCAAGAAAAGGACTACAAAAATTGGAATTGGTTAGGAGAGGAGATAGGATAGAGCAAACACTTTGAGATCACTTTCTTTATGTTACCTGGAAAAGGAAAACCATTTGGAGTTGAAATGGTCTACACTGGGAGATCGTGAATTTCTGGTCAGTGGAGATAGGGAGTTTGAATTCTGAACAAAGAATTTTTAATCAATTATAGGTATAACAAGATAATCCATGAATTTCCTTTTACCTATAAGATTCCATGATTTAAAAAATATTATAGGAGTACAGGTGTCATTTTCACAGTTTTAGTTATATCTTTTGTTTTTAATGTCACCTTGCTTTCCTTCTGTATCATTTCTCTTATCACATAGCAGATAGCCATTCCTTACAGCAGAAAATATTTTAAGAAGAAAAAAGAAAAAAATTTCACCCAAATCAATCAATATGCATTGAAAATATCTGATACCATATGCAATATTCCTCACTTTTACAAAGGAGAGAGCAAGAGTGGTGTCTTCTTTAGAGCAATGTTTATTCTTTTTTTTTTCTTTTTTCCTGAGACAGTTGGGGTTAAATGACTTGCCCAGGGTCACACAGCTAGGAAATGTTAGTATTTGAGGTCAAATTTGAATTCAGGTCCTTCTGATTTCAGGGCTGGTGCTCTATCCACTGTACCACCCAGTTGCCTCCATGCTTGTTCTTTTGAAATTATGTTTACATTCATTTGTGATGTGGGTGTATGTGTTTGTGCGTGCTTACACATGTGTGTATGTGATAGGCTATTCTTTCCTGTTACAGTGTGAGAGTTATTGTATACATTGTTATTCCTGATTCTGCTTTATTTTGCTTTGCATTGGTCAATTTTAAGTCTTTCTATGCTTTTTTGTATTTATCCTGTCATTTCTTATAGCCCAATAATATTCCATTTCATTCAGAAGCCACAATTTATTTATCCACGGCCCTCTGGTTGAACATTTACTTTGTTTCCAATTCTTTGCTACACAAAAAGTGTGGCAGTTTGGATTCTGGAAACAGGTTATGTAGTCTGACCTGAACACATTAGAAGGCAGAGGGAGCAGCAAACAGCCCATGTGGTATAATTTGTGTAGTTCCCCCAAAATTCTACTTTTGACAAGAAGCTTTTCCCAGTCCTCTTTAATCTTAATATCTTCCCTCAGTGTTTGTCTCCAATTATTCTAATAATATTATTTATATTATGAAACTTGTTTGTTGTTTGCATATTATCTTCCTCTTTAGATCTTGAGTTCTTCAAGGAGAGGGACTATTTTTGTACATCTTTGTATCCTCAGTGCTTAGCACAGTGTGGTTGGCTTGGAGCAGGCGCTTAATAAATGTTTGTTGACTGACTCCAAAATGTCTTCTCCATCTTTTTATGTTTGTGCTTGAGAGTGGATTATTAGAACTACAATCCTCAAAAGCCCCCTACTGAAATGTTGCTGGCTATCTGAAAGATAAAGGTCCTGGAGGGGTTGGGGATGAGGAGAAGTGGATGGAAAAAAATGTGCTCTTAGCCTGCATTCAGGGAAACAGTGAAACCAGGAAAAGAGATGGGATTGACTTGCCATCTTCTCCTCAATTCAGAGCACCATTGGAGTGGAGCTATGTTCAAGTCACATTTTAAGAGGATTACTGACAAAATGGAAAGCACATACTAGAAGGGACAACTAGGTGGAATAAGGAATAGGGTGCCAGACCTGGAGTCAGGAAGACTCATTTTCCTCGAGTTTAAATCTGGCCTCAAATATGTAGTATCTGTGCAACCCCGGGCAAGTCACTTCACCCTGTTTGTCTCAGTTTTCTCCTCTGTAAAATGAGCTGGAGAAGAATTGGTAAATTATTCTAGTGTCTTTGCCAAGAAAACCCCAAATGGGGTCATGAAGAATTGGGTACAACTGAAAAAGTAAAACCTATTTAATATGAGAGGAAAATGAGACTTAGGGAAAATCCTAGGTCATATAGGAAATGGTGTCAGGATTTGAACCCTGGGATTTTGACAAGAAAATGAGGGCTCTTTGTACCATACCTGCTGCCTCTCTAAATCTAGACTACGAAAGTGAGTTGACAGAAAGCATAACAGATGATACTAGGTGAAGGAAATGAGAATGCTTTTACCTAGTCTACAGCCTGTAGACTTCCAAGGCAGTGATCTTTAATGTAGGATATCTGTTTGTGTATATGGAGAGGGGTTTGCATAATAGCCATGATGAAGAGATTGAAGGTATATAAAGCTCTTGTTAATTGGGACGTCTTGAATTTGAAACCAGAAGACCTGAGTTTGTAGAGATTTGAGGGACAGAAAGACTGTGCTATACAGCTTCAACAAATTTAAAAGGGCATAATGTGGAAAAAAAAAAAAAAAAAAAAAAAAAGGATGAGACTTCTATGTAGCTGGAGAAGACAGAAATAAGAAAATTGCATGGAGTAACAGGGAATCATGATTCAGTTCTACATTGTCAATCAATCAACAAAGCATTTATTATTAAACACATACTGTGTTCCAGGCACTGTGCTTAATTTTGGATATATAAAGAAAAAGCAAAATCAACTCCTGCCTTCCAGAAGCATTCATTCTAAAAGGAGAGAAAACTTGCATTTAAATAGGTACACATAAAAAAACCTAACAAATTGTTTGCAAGAAAACTCCGAATAGGATCACAACTCAAATGACTGAACAACAAAACCTTTAAATGAAAGATACCTTTCAAAAGGAGGGCATTTTCTAAGCAAAGTTTCTTAATTTTTCATCTGTAAACTTAAAAAAAAACTTATTTTAATATTTTAATACATGTCTTTCAATAGAATTAGTTTCTTTTGAAATCTTATGTATTTTATTTTATTCATTGAAAAGCATTATTCTGAGAAAGGATCCTTAGGCTCCCCACCTAACTTCCCAAGAGATCCATTTCCCACAAAAAAGAGTTAAGTACAGTTGCTATTAAGGTATCAGTCAAACCAGCTGGTGTGGTTCACCAGCTCTGCAAGAACATTTGGGGTTGTAAATCTCAACAACACTTTCTCCATTCTCAGCACAAAAATCTCCAGAGGCTTTTTCTCCCTTCCTGCAGGAAAAAAAAATAGCTTCCTATAAAAAAATAACCACTGGCTATTAGCATTATCTGTTGGTTCTTTAGCATCCACAAACATACAAGTATTTCAGGACACTGCATTATCAAAATACATTGAGACTTTAATAATTGCCTACTTTCTCACTCAACAACAGAATAGGAAGAAGCTCTCCCAGGTCTCCTTATTCTTAGTGCCTTATTTCTTATTGTTTGGTCACTTGAAAAGTTTCATAGGAACCCTTAAAGTTTGGAATTAGAACTGAAGTAATGTTATATAACTCAAACTTGATACTTGAGAAGGGCTGAACACATTAAGTGGTACATAGTAGGGATTTTCTCTTGTTTAGGGTAGTATTTTGTTTTTATTTCTGTCATGAACTTTATGTTAATGTTATTTACATAATATTTCTTTAATATAATAATGGCTCACATTTATATATCATTCAGGTTTTTGAGTTTTCCTCACAATGGCTGTGTGAGGCAGATAATGCAAACATTATTATACCTATTTTATAGAAGAGGAAATTAAGGCCCAAGAAATGTTAAGTCACTTATCCAGTATTATTCAGCTCATAAGTACCTGAGGCAAGACTTGAATCCAAGTCTTTTGACTGAGTTTAAGATCATAGAATAATTCTCTTAGACCTGAAAGAGATCTTGGAGATCACATGATCCAATTACTTCTTTTAGTAGATGAAGGAACTCAGGCTCAGCAAAGTTTGCACAATGCTATAGTGAATGACCAGTGAGGATTTGAACTCAGAACTTGAAATTCTGAATCCATTACCCTCTCTTAGTTGAAAGAAACCAAATAACTGTCCATTAACTATGCTAAAAAAGAGATTCTTTTGGAGGTGGAAGGTTGGCTGGATGGCCTTTAAGATTTCATTCAATATACTATAATATATTTAATATGTATAAGCCTGCCTGCCATCTAGGGGAGGGGGTGGAGGGAAGGAAGGGAAAAATCGGATCAGAAGTGAGTGCAAAGGATAATGTAAAAAATTACCCAGGCATGGGTTCTGTCAATAAAAAGTTACAATTAAAAACAAAAAGTTTTTATCCAACAGTATGATTGATTCCATGAAATACCTATGAGGAAAATAATATCTCAGATGGGATTGGTTGAAACTTAAGATAAAAGCAAGATAGACCTTGGAATGTGCTATTAAATGTTTAATCACCAGCTCTATGGGGGAAAAACCGTATAGTCACAGCTCAATTTTAAGTTTAATTTGAATTATTAACATTTCCCCTCATTACTTTCTTAAGGCTAGATATTCAACAAAACAATAATCAAACTTTGATTTGTGGCTTTGCTGATTTTGAAGTGTAAATACACATACTGAAAATTTAACAATTGACTCTCCTGGATTTGCTTCTCAGCCAGTTCCAGCACACCACTGAAAAGGTCCAAAAAAGTAAATATAGACAGAAGGATTCAGAGACAAGCAGAAGAAAAAGCAAGCCAGACTTGACCTACTTCATAATTTTATCTGGGACAGGTCTGATTTGCATTGATGTAATGGGAGTTATTGAATGCATTAAGACCCTGTGTAGTGCCCCAATCCACTGTTGTTGTTTATTTTCAAAAAGGAGCAATGACATCATGAAGGTGGTTATCTTGACTTGTGCAGAATTGTACAAAGAGTCAGCCTTACTCTCTCCTCCAGAATTATCAAAGTCTAGTGGCAGGACAAAAGTAACAAGACCGGCAATGACCCAGACAACCTTGGCCTTTCTGAATCAAAGTCATTTCCCAAACCTCAGGTTGTTTGAGCCAACGCCCATTCAGTGAGTAAAGGTTAGTCATGTTGTGCCTCAGTTTCTCTGCATTAGTTCCCCTGAATTATAATATCTTAGTTTCCCTGAGATAGTATGATGGGCCCCAACCCTCCTTCCCTCCCCCCCTTTCCTGGCCACTAAGATTGAGAACTGAGTCTCAGGATTCTGGCTGCTCCACATTCCAAAGAATCATAGACTCCAGATGGCTTATCTCAAAATACCTAGAAGACCCCTTCTCTTTATAATCTCAGACACTATGTCTCTAGCATCTTCACTTACTAAATTTTATGATCCTTCCTCCTTATGCCCAACCTGTCAAAAACTGAATTTATGGATCTTTCCTGAAGTTCCCGCTCACCAGTGTTCTCCCCCACCCCACCCCCTTTGTTTCCCTGATCATTGGAGCCCTATAAGAGTCTCTAGAATCCCCTGGCTGGCTAAGATGGCTTGGCCAGTCCAAACTCTCCCTCTAATAAAATATTAAAAACTGCTAATCTCTATCTTGCCTCAGTTTCTCCAGCATCACAGTCAAGTAACTCCAGAGACTGATATTTTTACCCCAGAGTCTGTCTGCCCCTCTTTCCCCTGGTGTCATTGCCATGGACTTCATCTTACATCTGTTTTATATAGACTTGGGGATGTAAGATCACAGATTTAGGGTTAGAAAGAAATTCAAAAGCCATTTAGTCCAGCTCTTTCATTTTATAGGTGAGGAAGTTGAGGCCTAGGGAGGTTGTGAGGAAGAGTTTGAACTGGGATTTCAACCTTGGTCCTCTTACTCCAGTTAATCCTATCTTTACAATGGGAAGAGACATTGGGAGTCTTCTAGTTTCATTCTCTTTGAATCCCAGAGAGTTTAAGTGTTTTGCCCAAATTCACAAACATGGTTAGTGCCAAAGTGGAATCTTCAGATTCTAAATTCAGCCATTGTGATTCAGGTATTAGAGTCTTAAAGTCAGGGCCATCATTTGCATGGTTGCAAGCTCTACTGAGATGTTTAGGAATTATGTAGTGGAGGCAGCAATGGAGTTGGAGAAGTCCTGGTCCTATCTCTTCAAGAACTTGGACAGGACATAACGAAAAGGTTGGACTAGTTGATTTCCGAGGTGCATAATGATGAGCACAAATGGTTAGGCTCAACTACTTAAACTACAATCCTTTTACAATCACTTTAGTGAGCCTTCACTTTCTCAGCTCTATCCTGTACCTCCTTCTTGTTGTTCAATCATTTCAATCACATCCAGTTCTTCATTGATCCCATTTGGGGTTTTCTTGGCAAAGATACTGGAGTGGTTTGCCATTTCCTTCTCCAGCTCATTTGACAGAAGAGGAAACTGAGGCAAACAGGTAATTTGTCTAGAATCACATAGCTAGTAAGTGTCTGAGGCTGGATTTGAAGTCAGTTCTTCCTAACTCAAGACCTGACACTCTTTCTGCTGTGCCATCTAGCTGCCTACATAAACACACACATATATATTATATATACCCACATACATGCAAAAAAGTGATATATGGGTACATATGCATAAACATGAGCTGTTATTATTGTAGATTAGAAAAATATATACATGATACTAGTATAAAGTAATAAGAAAAGTCAAAGCAATAATGTAGGTTTGAAAAGAATAAATCTTATCCCATAGCAGTTTATATCTTTTGAAGATCTCTCTGTCTCTCTTCTCCCCACCCCATTTGTCTCTATCTCTGTCCCTGTCTCTTTTTGTCACTGTCTTTGTCTCTATCTCTGTCTCTTTCTCTGTCTCTCTTTCTCAGGAGTTGCTAGAAGTCATGTGACAACAGGCTTACTTGTGTATTTATGAATTGTTTTGAACTTTGTACCTGTTAGTGAAACCCAATAACTTGTTTATAATCAGCTGCTCAGTTTCTGTGCACAGTAACTTCTGAGATCATCTCATTTGTGAGATTAGGTAAGATGGAGATGTTGTTCTTTGTCCTTTGTTTTCTAAGAGGATCAATGACTAAATGACAATATACAGTCCTGTGTACACAAAGATGAAGTAATATATATTTGAGTTGCAATTAAGAGGATGTGCATTTTCAGGCATTTCTTTAATGAGGGTGTATTTGCATCCATTCAGATGCCCCCACTTGACCAAAGGTATGATTTTTAAAAGAGCAAGAAGAAATCATGATTGGGACATATGACCATGGAACAACATTTGCTCTTTGATCTTGAGCTAGTTACTTCCCCTTGACCTTAGTCTCTTCATCTATAAAGTGGGAGATTGAGGGTAGACTAAACACCTACTAAACTCCTTCCCAATTCTGATATGCTAGGAATCTATGACACAGTTGGTCATAGACTCTTTATCTTGGGCCTGCCTTAGCATATGGAAAGTTTCCAAAGCCTTTCCTTTGCCTTTTCAACCCTGACATGGAGTAAGGACAGGCCCTATGCTATATAGTTCTTTGATAATTTTCTGTTCCTTGATCTAGAAGTGTGTTTTGCAATGAGCAACAGGGAAGAAAAACACCAGATGGGGAAATCAAAAGATTTGGGTTCTAAACCTGTGTTTGTCACTGACTTATTCCATGGACTTTGGCTACGTGACTTGAGACAGCCAAAGATAGAAACAAGAACATAGGATTTGGGAATAAAAAGTCCTAGGCTTGAGTCCCAGCTATGCAACTAACTTGGAGAAATCTCTTCCCCTTACTGATCCATAATTTTTTACTTGTAAAATGAGGATACTAAGAAGATACTAAAAAGAAGTAAGCTTCTTTTTTCCAATGAATAATGAATAACTGAAAAACCAATAAGGATTCCAGAGATAATAAAACATACTACTCCTGTCATGACAATAGATGAGGGCTAACAGGACAGAATATTGCAAACATTAGTTGATGAGGTCACTGAGTTGAATGTTTTTATTTAATTGTTTTTCTTTCTCACAAGGGAGGAGAGAAAGGGCTGAAATGACTTGTCTAAATATAAAAGTGAGCAATAAAAATGTATTTTGAAAGAAAGCAGAAGCAACAACTTTCTTCTTAGCCTTGAAAAGCAGACAGGAAATTCAAGACAATTTCCAGTTAAGGATGATTCTCCAGTGAGAGTTTGCTTTGGCAAAATATACCCTTGATTGTGTACAAACATGGTATCTCTACTGATTTACCATCAGGAGGACATTAATTTTATTTGTTTCCCCAACAATGTGTAGATAGCCCAGTGGGATTCTATAGTTACCTATAAACATTATCAAAAGCGCTACTGGCACAGTGGAATGATAACTGGTTTAGAAATAGAAAATCTGAGTTCAAATTCCACTTCTAATGCTTATACCTATTTGGCTTCTCTTAATCCCTCTAAACTTTAGTTTCCTCATCTGTAAAATGAAGGAGTTAGACTTTTTGGACTCTCAGGTTCCTTTCAGCTCTAGGTTCAAGATTCCTTTTATCTCATTTGAGCAAAGGGAGGTAGTGAGAATATTAAACCAGTTTTACAGATGAGGAATCAAAGCTCAAGATGTTGCTTAAGATCATATGGTAGTATGACAATATGTTTTGCATGATTTAGCATGTATATAACATACTTGCCATCTCAGAAAGGGAAGAAAATTTGGAACTCAAAATTTTTAAAAATATATTAAAATTATCTTTACATATAATTGGGGAAATAAAATGTTATTTAAAAAAAAAAGAAAAATTTGAAACCAAAAGGATGAGTCAATCCTGAAAGATAATTTTTAAAATATTTTAAAACAAATTAAAGTACAAAAGAAAGTGGGGTCACATAGAGGCTTAGTCATATGCCAGAAGTACTGAAATGGTAGTACAATATACCTTGTAGAACTAGGGACAGGAGATATAGTGATAGGTTCTATTCTTCAACTCTGTCACTAACTAAATCTTAAACATATCACACATTCTTTCTGTGCCTCAGTTTCTTCTTCTGTCAAATGAGGATAATAATATTAACATACACTATTTCTACTTTAAAGGACTGAGATGAGAATTCAGTCACTTTGACTAAGCATATGGCATACTACTAACATCTCAAAAAGTCTTTTTTAATAATATTATCTTCTTATTATGGGTTAATACATTCCTTTTTCTCAAGTATTCTTGGACTCCATTTTCCTAAAAAAGGTATTTGTTTTTGTTGTAGTTGGAACAAGAATGGAGAAACACAGGGCATCATGGAAGGCAGAACTCTGGTTGAGAAGAAAAGTCCATTCCCCAGACAAATTTCAGGACCCCAAGAAGATGCCAAGAACTGGGGATTCTCAGGGCTCACGCTCTCTTCAGCGGGCATTAAGTGATGTGGTCCGACCCTTGAATAAGCAAGTAAAGATATTAGATAATGATGCCTCTGTGACTCCAAAACTGGAGAAAACCAAAGATGCCATCAGTAAGCAAAGTAGCCAGAGAAATAACCATAAGGACAAGGCCCACAAGAAGGGCCAGCATGGGTGGCTAAAGACCCTGATGAATTTCCTGACCCGAACAGAGTCTGAGGAATCAAGGGAAAAGGAAGAAAAAAAATCAAAGGAGAAATGTATCTCCCCTCAAGACCCCAAATATCTAGAGGCATCTGTAGACCCACCAGAGCCAACCTTTAGGAAGAAAGACAGGGAAAGGGGAGACAAGAAATCAAAGGAGAAATGCATCTTCCCTCAAAGTCCAGAATCCCTAGAGGTACCAACTGAACCCCCAGAGTTAACCTCCAAGAAGAAATACAAAGAAAAGGGAGACAAAAAGTTAAAGGAGAAATGTATCTTACCTCAAGGTCCAGAATCTCTACCAATTGAACTATCTGAGGTAATCTCCAAGAAGAAAGACAAGGAAAGAAGAGACAAAAAGTCAAAGGAGAAATGCATCTTCCCTCAAAGTCCAGAATCCCTAGAGGTACCAACTGAACCCCCAGAGGTAACCTCTAAGAAGAAACACAAGGAAAGGGGAGATAAAAAGTCAAAGGAGAAATGCATCTTCCCTCAGGGTCTAGAACCCTTAGAAGCTCTGGCAGAACCACCAGAAGCAACCTCCAAGAAAAAAGACAAGACAAAGAAAGGCAAAAAATCAAAGGAGAAATGTGTTTTTCCTCAGTGTCCAGAACCCTTAGAGGCACTGGCAGAACCACCAGAGCCAATCTCTAAGAAGAAAGACAAGTCTAACCTCAAAAAAGCCTTTTCTTTTAAGAAACATAGTCATGAAGAAGCCAAAAAATCATCAGGCTTGGATTCTAGAAGCCCTGAGACACGGAGACCTGCAAAGCCTACTTTTCTTCCTTTGTGCATCAGCTATAGACCTGCAAGTTTGACTTCACTTGGTAAGCTGGACCAATCCATGTAGCTGTGTCAATTCTGCAGTTCCCTCCTTCCCCCCTTTCTCTCCCAAGTTGCCAGACTTCTGATGGAGTTGGTAACTTCTGAAGGGTGGCAAGTCCCATCTGTATTTATTCCATCATTTGCTCTTTTGTGAGTAGGGAGAAAATTGAAGGGGGCCTTGAGAAGATCATCTTGACTTCCTCTGGCCATTTCCCTATCCCCTCCCAAAAAGACTGCTGCTGGAATGAGATTGGGAGTGACCAAGTTCATTGACAGAATTACTCTTTCCCCAAGAAAATGAGAGGCCAGTAGTGATAAGAGGACATCAACTCATATTCCTAAAGTTTGCCTTATTTTAGCCCTTTTAGGAAGATAGTATAAATATCCCATCCCCATTTTACAGATGAGGAAACTAAGACTCAAATAGGTGAAGGTCATATGGCCTATTAGTAGCAGATTTGGAACTAGAAGTCTCCTGACTTTTTATTCATGGTACATTACAGTTACTGAAGTGGTTTGTTTCTAGCTCCCATCACTTTCAGTTTCTGCTTACTGGGTCTTCTTTTATTTTTCTATAACATGCCCACCCGCTTACCTAGAAACTCCACTGCAAATCTTTTACCTTCACTCTGTTCTCTTAGCATGGAGGAAAGCATGAGATAATTCCAGGAACACAAAGTGCTAGTAACTAATAACAAACAAATGTGTTCTCCTTCCCCAAAGAACTAGCCCTTGAAAAGAGTGGGAAATGTTTAACCCAAAGGAATAACTTTCTAATGATAAAATTTCTGGTACCTAAAGGGGAAGACTACTTTGCTACAATGGAGTCTTCCTAGTGCATCAGATTATCCCATGTAGCTGCCCTATGTAGACAGCACTTAGTCTACCTTTTTGTGAATATAATGAGCTTTTGGTAAATACCAAATCACCTAAGATAGAATCACTCTGGTAGAAGGTGCTGGGGAACTTGCTTCTGGGAACCAAGAGAATTGGCCATCTTAGGTGGTCTTGGTAACAGTAAAAGGAAATATTCTAGGAACTGAGAAGCAATGGAGAATAGGGAGAAAGAGAAAGCACTTAGAAAATACTGCTGCAGAAATTCAGAGAAGAAAGATGAATTAATTTGAGATCACTCAAAAAAATCAGGGACATGGAAGCATGAGTTAGCTACATGGAGTAGCTACATGGGATGGTATCTTAAGGGAGCACTGGAAAGACTCAACTGAAGCCAGATGCTGAATTGGAAACCATAGTACATTAGAACTGGAAAAACCTTAGATATCCAGCCTTCTCATTCTGTAGATGTAGAAATTAAATTTCAAAGAATAGTCAATAAGTCAACACATTAAGTACTGTTTCCAATATCATGCTAAGCATTGTAGATACAAAGAAAAGCACAAACAGCCCCTGCTCTCAAGAAGCTTATGTTTAATGTAAGTAATAGGTACATAGAAGAAATACACAGAGAAGAAGGCAGTAGAAGCCTGGAGACAAGGAAAGGCTTCCTACAGAAAGTGGGACTTGAACTGAGCAACTTGCTCAAAATAACACAACTTGGTAAAATATCAGACTGAGATTTGAACCCTTTTCCATTGTACCCCAAATCTGGAAACTTGAGTTTAATTTCTTATCAATTGTGTGCCTTTGGGCACACCCACCTAGACTCTTTTGAGCCTCAGTTTCCTCATTTGTTGAATGGGAGTACAAGCCCTATTTACCCATGTTAAGAGGGCAATTGTGGGGATCAAATGAGATAACAGATTTCCAACCACTTTAAAAATCTAAAAGTGGTACAAAAATGAAGGATGCAGTGATGATGATGATGATGATGACAATGACGACAACTACAATTATAATGCTATCTCTCCTTTTACCATGTATGCTCCTTGAAAATGGGGACAATTTTTGTTTGTTTGCCTTTGCTTAGATCCCCATTGTATAACACAATTCCTAGAACATAGCAAGAGCTTAATAAATGCTTGCCGGTTTATTGACCTAATAACTGATAAGGGATATTTTCTCTCATATTAATGTCTTCATGTGATAGGTTAGGCAGAGCCAGCCAGAACACTCATTCTATTGCTTTATTCTCAGTTATAAACTCCCTGACCAAAAAGCATATATGTATTTAAAAATATATATATATTTTTCTGTTTCCAGACTCCAATGAGGTGGAAGTACAAGAGACAGTGTTCACAGAAGTCAGGACTCTTGATTCTACTGGACTTCCCAACCAAGATGGGCAGCCCCCACCAAGGGACCAGTGGCCTTCAAACAGAAGTTCTGAATCTAGTAAGCATGATTTTAACCAAGATCCTGCATGGACTTTTGCTCTGAGATCATAGGGTGAAAAGGCAGCATTTTTTTTCCCCATTCTTGGTCACAGAATATTAAATCTGGCCTCTAGGTCAATTTCCTAGGGCAGGATCTATAAAACATTGCAGATTATAACCATAAATAGGATTGCAGAGTTTTAAGAGACCTTGGAGAGCAAATACTTCATTTTAAAGATGAAGCCATTGGTATAGTCCAGTGAAAAGCACCTTGTCTCTGGAGTCAGAGGACTTGGGTTCAGAGCTTGCCTCTGATGATTTACCTTGATAATCCTAGACAAGTCATTTCATCTCTTTCCTCATCATAAAATGATGGGGTAGGACTCAACAGTTTCCAAGGTTCCATCTGGCTCTAGATCTGTGACCCTGTGAAACTAAAAACCTAGATACATAAAGCAATTTGTTTAAGATTATCTAATTGGTTGGTTGGTGGCAGAGCTGAGACCAAAAACCAATTCTGACTCCCAATCCAGGGCCATTTTCTTTCTAATATGTTGTTTTCTGTCTTGTTTATCTTGAAGCCTTGGAACAGGAAGAGTTCCATTTGTTTCAGAAAATTACCTAGGGGAAAAAGACTCATACTCATTTGGTTAGTGAACAGAATTGCCAGGTTACCTACGTAGCATAGCTACAGCCCTCCCCCATCCACATCTTCCTCTCCTCTTTGCCTATCCATGTCTTCCTCCTCCCCCAATCTTACCAATGTCCTGCCTGGTAGAAAGGGCTGATTTTCCTCCTGAGATGATTGATTAGGTTGAAAGTCAAGAGGAAAAGAATCTTGTGTGCCAGATTTGGTTTCTAGAAAACAATGTGGTCATTTAAGGACCATCTCTTTAAATGTTAAAAACTAATCTCTTTCTCTTCTTTTCCTTTAGATGATATTTTTCAGCACATAGGTGCTATTCTCAGAAAGGAAGGTGACAAGCACAATGAAAAGGTGAGAAATGTGTCCTAGTTATCTCCATTGACCTAATAATTCTGCCTATTCATGGCTTAGTATGTTTTCAAAACCTAACCTACATCCCATTCCTTTTCTGAAATCTTCTTACAGGATTATAGATTTAAAGCTAGAAAGAACCTTAAAGATCATCAACTCTTATCTCTGTATCTTACATTTAGCTAACTGAAGCAAACATTAAATGATTTGTCCAATGTATGTATCAGAAGCAAGATACAAGCTCATATCTAAGTCTCTTTACATTATAACAAAATACCTAGGGTAGCCTCCTGCCCATCTCAGAGCTCAATTCTGCCTGTATACTACCATTTAGCTTACCAAAAAATCTTAGGATGCTACATACATGGGTATTGTTGTTATTGTTATTTTTATTATATAATTAATGGTAACATGATACTTGATTTTTCTATTTATCATTTCATATAGAAGATAGCCTAGTGTAGCAGAAGATAAATCACCTAGTCTTGACTTTGCTACTCATTGTATGACTATTATCACCTCCTCATCTGGTCTCATTTTCCTCTTCTGTAAAATGAGAGGATTGAATTAGATGATCTCTAAGGTTCCTTCCAGTCCAACAGTCTAAGTCTCTCAGTCTTCCTTTAAGACTGTAACTCTCTAATTATATACATACATTTCTTCAGGGCCAGTAATTAATTTTTTCCTTTTTCTGAATTCCCCCATAAGGCAAATCAGACCCTACATATGTGCTGTGGAAAACAGCATTTGGGGCACTAAAATGTATCTATGGAAAATAATAAACTTAAATTTAATTCTGCAAAGTGTCCTTCCTTATACCTTCTGGATGTCACATTTAAGCAACTGTTCATCTTGCCTAACTCTTATCCCAACCCTAGGGCTAGACAGACGGTTGAGCATGTAAGTATTTGGCTTGACAATTTTTGGTTAGTTGATGGATCAAGAATGAGGAGTTTGATTTCTAAAGTCTCTTCCAACACTAATACTCTATTATTTTGTCCTTTTGTGATTATATATATCACTCAACAAGTATTTATTGAACACTTACTATGTATCAAGCACTGTGCTATGAGCTGAAATCCAAGGAAAGGCAAAAAATAGTCTTTGTCCTCAAGGAGTTAATATGAGGGAGACTATATACAAGATGCATTTAGAATAGATGGAAAGTAACCTTTGTAGGAAAAGCTTCAACAGCTGCCTCCTGCCTTCTACATAGAGAATGAAAAATGGGGCCATTTGATAAACAGAAACCATTTCAGAGTATTTTGACTTCCCTTGGAATGCATGATTGGCAAATTTTTGCTTGCAAAGTTACTCTTCCTGCCTACTTCTGCCTCTTTCCTATTTGACATTTATGATAATGATAATAATGTGTGCCCCTTTTATATATATATATATATATATATATATATGTATATATATATACTTATATATATGAAAATATGTATATATAAAATATAATTTTATATTTATATTTTTATCTGGATTTGTTATTTCATTGATGAAGAGAGCTTCTTTTCTGGAACTGTACCAATGGAGGCTGACAAATCTGCAACTTATAGATTAGAGAGAGAAAATTGTTTGGAATTGCATGGGAATTTAAATGATTTACCCATGGACATAAAGATAGTGTCAGAGACAAGGTTTGAACTCACGCTCAGCCTTCTATCCACTATGCATTCTTTCTGTTTCTCTGTCTCTGTCTATCTCTGTCTTTCTCTGCCTCTGTCTTTCTGTCTGTCTCTCTTTTTGCTTCTCTCTCTCTCTCTCCCCTTGACCTTGACCTTCTCAGACAGATACCCCTTCTACCAACTACAACTTACAGTTTTAGAGTACAGAGAAATTAAATAATATATGGGCCATAAGTCATTAGACATTAGAAGTTAGCTTTGAACTCAAGTCTTAGAATTCTGAAATCTTTTTTTCTGTCTTGCTTCCTCTCCTCTTCCTCATAGGCTTATGAATTTGCTTCTTGGTCTATCTATCTAGTACATCTCATATCCTGTTTTTACTTTCATTTTCTGATTGTCATCTCTTGGAAACTCTAAAAAAAATTCATGCCAGGAATGTGATGAGAAACCCAGCCTCTTTCTTAAAAGGGAGAAGAGAATCCAGGCCAGGGAAATGGTAGGATCTAAGACAGAAATAGAAATGATGTGGTCAGAGTATGTTCAGCATGGCTAGAACAGAGGGTTTTTATGAGACATTAGGATCATTGTATCTGGATGTGAAAGAGACCTTAGGGACCAGGAATTCTTCAATTTTTGCATGTATCATAGATCCCCTTTGGCAGTCTAATGAAATTTATGGAACCCTTCTCAGGAAAAGAAAATTAGTTTTTAAATGGATAAAATAAAATACATAGGATTATAAAGGAAACCAATTATTTTGAAATACAATTATCAAAATATTCTTAAAAAATAAATTCACTGACTCTTGGTAAAGAACCCTTCATCTACTCCAACCTCCTTGTTTTTTTCAACTTCCTCATTAATAAATAAGCAAATATTTATTAAGCAGCTACTATGTGCCAGGGACATTTTTATAGAGAAGGAAACTGAGACCTACAGTGAGAGGATATGATTTTTCCAAGATAGTAAGTAGCAAGTAAGTAGCAGAACTACATGTTCAGACTCAAAATCCTGTGCTTGCCTCCCAAACCTAGCCTGCCCTGAATAATCTTATCCTTTGTTTCTGCATTCTAGATTGAAGACCTAAATTTTAAAGCAGACTGGAAGAACTTTTCCTTTACCTCCCTCCAAACCTTGGCAGATGTTTTTGGAAATCAGGAAGAGAACCAGGAGCCAACTGGGAGTCAAACAGAGATACGCTATCATTTGCTTAACTATGCAGGCAACACTAACCATGCTGTCCACCGAATCATGGGCTGGAGAGATCATTCTGTCACACACACATTTGGTCATATATCTTACAATAATCAGCAGGTAAATTGGGGGCAGGGGAAAGGGAATAAAAGAATGTCCAAGAGTTTTTATATGGCCTTAGAAGATGATACCTATCCCAAAAAACAAGTCCTCCCTATTTTTCCCTGAGGTAATTGGGGCTAAGTGACATGCCCAGGGTCACACAGCTAGGAAGTGTTAAGTGTCTGAGACCAGATTTGAACTCAGGTCCTCCTAACTTAGGGTTGGTGCGCTATCCAATGTATCACCTGGCTGCCCCCAAGTCCTCTCTCTTTCTGTTCTCTGCTCATCCAAATCTTACCCAACATTCATAACACAGCTCAGTTTGTAGCTCTTCCACCCTTTTCCTAATGATTCTGATCCATATGAATCATATCTTTATCTAATTTTTCTCTCAATTTCTATGGTGACATAACACCACCATAGAATGACGGATGAAGCATTGAAGTCAGAACTGAAAGAAATGGATTCTAGATGTTGATTAAATCACTCAAATAAGCCTCCATTTCCACACCTGTAAGAGAAATAGTTACTTCTCTGTCTATCTCACAGAATTGCTCAGAAAAATCAAACAAGATTATGAGCATGAAAGTAGTATGAATGAAGGAATATTTTAGTTATGTGTCTATGGGTTGTATTTTAACTGTAATTCAATTCAATTCAATTTAATTAAGTACACATCCTGTGTTAAGCCTTAGGGAGAACTATAAAGATGAAATAACACATAAGTCCTGATTTTATCCTCTATTAAGTGGCCTCAAAATTCCACTAGTACAAGCAAAATAGGAAAGGTGCAAAGGAGAATAGCAACAATGTGTTTGAGAAACATGAGGAAAGAGAGATCATTTTTGCCTAGGGGAGGTTAGGGGAGGCTTTATGCCAAAAGGGACCCCTGTAAAGATGGGATAGATCTCTGTAAGCAGAGGTATGGAGGAACTGGGCACTATGGAGAAGCAAAGGCTCAGGGACAAGAAAGGGCAGACCTTAAAAATAGTCTAGAGTGACTATAATGTAGAGTACATGAATAGTATAAGAAAAGTTTTAAAAAGTTGGTCAGAGACAAGTGTAATCTTCTTGATATCCCATACCTATGGGAAAAATAAGAAAAAAAAATTTTTTTGCTTTGACATTTTGTTAATAGTTGATATTTGAATTACAATTTTAAAACTTTATAAAGTATTTTTCATACATTATCTTATTTACTCATTTATAAATATTATAGGCAGTAGCTATGTAGAATAATGGGCTCTGGGGCTGGAGTCAGGTAAATATGAGTTCAAATCCAACCTCAGACACATCCTCCCTTGCTGTGTGATTCTGGGTGTATAACTTAACATATTTCCCTCACTTCCTCATCTGTAAAATAAGGGCATACTGGAGAAAAAGGTGGCAAGCCACTCTATTGTCTTTGCCAAGAAAACTCCATAGACCTCTTCACTTAGTCAGTACCTTGGATGTACCCAGCATTCATTCATTTATTCATTCAAATTCTTCCAGTATGGCTTCACCTGCCTCCCTACCTAGCCTTGGTCCTATAGCCTACTATGATAATGTATCACTAGCCATTCCTAAGTGGGGTCAGCCAGATTCTGAAGAGTCTTGAAAGGTGATGGTCTCTATCTCAAGATGTCCATTTTCTCTTCACAGCAAGGAGCAAGTACGCCATTCCTTAGTCCAGACTGAATCTCAAGTGTCTTTCTTCCTTTGAATCGCCAAACGTTGGAGCCATTAGAAGATGGGAAGATGCTTTCTAAAAACCATGGACCTGGTGGAAGCCACAAGAATAAAATCGTTGAGTGCTCCTATGCCTTTGATAACTTGATCGATGGGCCGCTTCTTATCGAAATGAAGAATACACTAATATGGACATCGAGCCAGTTCTCTAGGAGAGTTTCCTGATGAAAAGAAATAGTGACATGGTTTGGCAAATCTTCTAATTCATTTCAACAGACACCTGTATTGCCAGGCAGAGGCCTTCTGGTGGATAAAAAGATGAGGATAAGCATATAAAAAGCCAGTGGTGGTTTATTGACTTGGCAGTCCCAGAATCAGAAGACCTACTAGGTCCTACTAGTAAGTTGTGTGATCCTGAGGAAGTCTTTCTCTTCTCTGAGTCTCAGTTTTGCCATCTGTCATTTGGGAAGAAGAATATTTATACTACATACTTCACAGGGTTGTTGGGAAGAAAACAACTTGTAAACCTAATGATGCAATGCAAACTTTTATTACTATTACTCAAGGAACTCAGGGTCCAGTGGGGAAGATAAGATACTCTCTACATTTTATAGTATGATATGATAGTTGCCATGGTGGAGTTGCAAAGATCTGTGAGCATCTGATATAGTGGAGATGGGATAATGAAGGTATAAGGGAAGGAGGAGGGAAGGAAGAAGAAAAAAATTGGGAAAAGAAAGGATGAGAGAGAGAGGTGGAGGGAAGTAGGGAAGGAGAAAGAAAGAAAGATCCCAATATCACCAGCTTTGTGTCTATGAACAAAGGAGGCTTATTCAGTCTCCTCATCTATATGGGATTATGGGAGAATTGGGACCCTTCTAGCTCTAAATCTATCATCCTATGACATTATGAAATTAAAGGGAGATTTATTATAAATTACTCCTTTGTGGAAGTAATAGGAAAATTTAGAAGAGGAGAGGGTTTGAAGAAAAAACACATTTTAGAAATGCTGAATTTGAGATGTCACTGGAATGCTCAGTTGGAAATGTCAAATAATTAGTCTGTTACTGTAACTGAGGAAAAAAATTAAGCTTAGATCTGGGAGCCACCTCACTAGAGATATTAATGGAATTCATGGGAGATTTTGAGCTCAATAAATAAAATAGCATAAAGTAAGAAAGAACCCAAAGCAGAGACTTTAGGGACACCAAATTTTGAGGGTGTAACATGAGTGAAGAATGAACACAGGAGACTGAAAAGGAACAATCAGTAAGAAAATGGTAAGAGCAGAGTCACAAGGAAGAGAAGGTAATCAACAGTGTGAAATGCTACAAAGATCAAGAAGAAGGTTGAGGATTGAGAAAAAGACCATTAGATTTGGCCATTAAGAGAACACTAGTATCTCTAAAAAGAGCAATTTCAGATATTTGATGAGGCCAAATTGCAGAGAATTCAGAAGAGAATGAGAGGAAAAGGAAGAGAAACACTGCTTTTAAATGGCTTTCTCAAGGAGTTTACCTGAGAAAGGGAAGGGAAATCTCAGATAACTCTTAAAGATGATAGGATCAGACAAGGGTTTCATAAAGACAGAGGACATGAGTATGTTAATAAGCAATAGGGAAGGAAGCAGGAGAAAGGGAGAAACTGATAAGAAAGAGTAGGGAGGATGGTAAGAGCTAACTGCTAGAGAAGTCAGAAGGGAATGGAATCGAGGGAACTTCTAGAAAGACTGATGTAGGGAAGGAGAAGGGTCACTACCAGAGACCAGTGTGAATGAGAACAAAGGGTTGAGATGTCTGAATAATAGGATGTGAATAGGATGGAAAAAGTAGGGATTCTTCTTGCAATTGATTGATTTTTGTGTATGTGTGTGAAGGATGAAGTAAAAGTCCTCAGTTGAGAGAATGGAGGAAGAGAGATGCCATAGGAGCTTTAGAAGAGGAGAGTGGAGTAGCAAATATGGAGGAAGAGAAGGCTGATGTGAAGTCAACATTAGGTGACAAATTTTTAATGGATTCAAAAAGCAGTTTTGTGATTTCCTCCAGTTCTGTTCAACAGCACATGAATAATAGGAGTAAAGAAAGTGGTGAGAGTAATATTAATAGTAATCTGGCTAAAAGAGAATCAGGAAAAGTCTGTTATCTATCAAGCTGAACTCTGACGGAATTTAAGAGACAGTGGTGAAGAGGGAGCATATCCTAGGAATGGCTCTGTAGCTCCTGCAAAGAAAGACATGGCAATAGGAGATGAATATCATGTATAGTACATCAATTTGGTTGTAATGTAAAGTCTGTGAAAGAGAGTAGTATGTAATAAGACTGGAAAGATTGGAGCCATATTGAAAAGGGTTTTATATATTATTTTTACTTTTTGTTTTTTGTTTCTTGTGTTTTTCCCTTTTGGCCTGATTTTTCTTTCACAACATGACTGAAGTGGAAATATGTGTAAAATAATTGTGCATAATATAACCTATATGAGATTGTTTGCTATCTTGGGGAGGGGGGAGGGAAGGGGAAAATTTGGAACTCAAAATATTACAAAAATGAATGTTGAAGACTATATTTACTTGTAATTGGAGAAAATATACTATTTAGTGGGAAATTGGCTTTACATGACAAAGAGAGGAGTTTATTTTTCATCTTAGAGGTCATTAACCTCCACTGGAATTTCTTTGGTGAAGGAGTAAGATGCTCATACCTGTGCTTTATTAATATCAATCTGACAGGAAAATGATAGAAGAGAATGTGGACTAACAGGGACCAATTAGAAGGCTTTCAAAATAATCTGGGCCTAGGCGGTGATGGTCTAAACTAAGTTGGTGGTAGTGTGTTTTGTGAATATCTTTAATTGTCAGGTTAGTTCTTTCTACAAGAAAAGCCTTGAATAGAGCTAAGTTATACCATGGACAGAATGCTAGACCTGGATTCAGTAACACCTGAATTCAAATCCTGCTTCAGATAGTTTCTAGCTCTATGATTCTGGACACGTCACTTTACATCTTTTCACCTCAGTTTCCTTTTCTGTAAAATGAGGAAAATAATGGCACCTATTTCATAGGTTTCTAGTAGGATCAAGTGTGATCCAGATGTAAAGCATTTTGCAAATCTTCAAAGGCAGCTGGGTGTGGATATAGGACTTGGAGTTTAAAGACCTGAATTAAATCTAGTTCCACTCACTTAGCAGCTCTGTGACCTTAGCTGAATCATTTAGCTTCAGTTTTTTCAGCTGTAAAATAGACCTACCTCATAGGGTTGTAGTAAGGATCAAATGAGATAATAATTGTAAAACAATTAGCATGATGCCTGGAACATAGTAAATGCTTAATAAATGCTTATTTCCATTCTTCAAGAAATAGGTTAATAAAAAAGAAATCGATCATCAACTATTCTGCAATTTAAAGTCTTGGAGAGTTGCTTAGAGTACTGGGAAAGGGTCAGTAACAACATAACTCAGTGGTCAGTGACTCAGAGATCAGCTCTCTACCTCCTGTTACTACCTATTGTTGCCATGTTATAATGTCATGAAAAGAGCAGGTGACCAGGAGAATTGGGTTCTAATCTTAAATCTTCTGTAAATTTGATGTAGGGGGAGAGAGGAATAGAAATTCTTTAGAAATTCACTTACCAATTACAATCTATGTGACATTGGCCAAGTCATAAATCCCCAGTTTCTTCATGTATAAAATAGAAATTCTAAAATCCTGGGGTTTAAAGTAGGGAGGAATATCAAGATCAATGATAATAATAAGCTTTCTACTAATTTCACCTCTAAGGGATATTGTGAGAATCCCATGAAGGATGAATGGTTGGGAGGGAGCTCTTGCAAATTTGACTGTCACCCTGATTGGGGTATATCTGATTGGACAGCATGAGGCATGTTGAAGGGAAAAGGCAAATGTCATCTGGGGAATTCAAAGGATTTTCAGATTTTAAGTCTGGTTCTGTTGAACTTGAACATCTCCATCACAAGAAGCATGGATAACCCCAAATTGGTCAAGAGTTTTAGTATGACGACCAACAGAATGATTTCAGAGTGGCTTGGAGAGACCTACATGAACTGATGCTAAGTGAAATAAGCAGAACCAGGAGATCATTATACACGGCAACAAGAAGACTATACAATGATCAGTTGTGATGGACGTGGCTCTCATCAACAATGAGATGATTCAAACCAGTGCTACTTGTTCAGTGATGAAGAGAGCCATCTACACCCAGAGAGGACTGTGGGAACAGAGTGTGGAACACAACATAGCATTCTCACTCTCTCTATTGTTATTTGCTTGCATTTTGTTTTCTTTTTAATTTTTCTTTTTCTTCCTTTTTGAACTGATTTTTCTTGTGCAGCAAGATAACTGTATAAATATGTAAACATATATTGGATTTAACATGTATTTTAACATATTTAACATGTATTGGACTACCTGCCAGCTAAGGGAAGAGTGGAGGAAAGGAGGGGAAAATTTGGAACAGAAGGTTTTGCAAGGGTCACTGTTGAAAAATTTATTCATGCAAATTGTTTTGTAAATAAAAAGCTTTAATAATAAAAAAAAGTTTTAGTTTTGAGTTGGCAGAAGACCCTTAAAGCTGGCGTGTGCAGAAGGATAAGGTGGAGAAGGTGGTTAGGGAGTGAAACAAAGGACATTTGCCTCGGTTCACCCAGAGGTGAAAGGATCTCCAGAGATACAAATTATATTACAAATCACTTCACAATCTGATTTTTCTTATGCAGTAAGATAATTGTATACATATGCATGCCTACTTTGGATTTAACATATATTTTTATCATGTTTAATATGTATTGGATTATATGCTTTCTAAGAGAGGAGGTAAGGGAAAGGGGAAGAAAAATTAGAACACAAGATTTTTCAAGGGTCAATGTTGAAAAAATTATTCTTGCATATGTTTTGAAAATTAAAAAAAGAACAACAAAAAAAGAACCTAGAACTCAAAAAATTTAAAAACAAATGTAAAAAAAAACTCCAAATTACATCACAAATAATCACTACATTTAACAGGGAAGGAGAGTTGTGAAGGGAGAATCAGGGTTTGTCTTGGCCTAAGACCCTACCTATTCTTATTCTTTTCTGTACAATACCACTGTACATTATAGAGTGAATAAAAACAGTTTACTTATGCAAAGATCTGGACTGGCTTATTTTTTGGAGAGGGGAAGAGGAGGATGGAGGGCACAAGGTCAGCATCTTGGACAGTGCCTAAGGATGGGCTTATTTCTTATTCCTGACTAATGAAATCTGGTTGCAAGGGAGTGCAAGCAGGTGGCATGAATCTTCCTTCATTCACTGAATTTTGACTTTTGTTCTGCCACTGAATTTCGATGACTCAGAGAGAGGCTGATGACTTTGCGCAACTCTTTCTCATTTAATTCCAATTTATGAGCAAGTCAAGACATCATCTGTAATGTCATTGGTCCTCTTTGAAATTGAAGGACTATTAACAATAGTAATCACCTCACCACCACATTAGAGAATCCAGAGCTCTCTTGGTCTAACTTTCTTCAAAAACACACACACACACTATTAACATTTGCACTTAGGAAAGATCTGGTAGAAGGAAGGAAGGAAGGAAGGAAGGAAGGAAGGAAGGAAGGAAGGAAGGAAGGAAGGAAGGGAAAAAGAAAGAAGGGAAGAGAAAGGAAAAAAGGAAAGGAGAGAAGAAAAAAGAAAAAGAAAGTAAAAAAAAAGAAAGGAGGAAGGAAGGAAGGAAGGAAGGAAGGAAGGAAGGAAGGAAGGAAGGAAGGAAGGAAGGGAAAAAGAAAGAAGGGAAGAGAAAGGAAAAAAGGAAAGGAGAGAAGAAAAAAGAAAAAGAAAGGGAAAAAAAGAAAGGAGGAAGGAAGGAAGGAAGGAAGGAAGGAAGGAAGGAAGGAAGGAAGGAAGGAAGGAAGGGAAAAAGAAAGAAGGGAAGAGAAAGGAAAAAAGGAAAGGAGAGAAGAAAAAAGAAAAAGAAAGTAAAAAAAAAGAAAGGAGGAAGGAAGGAAGGAAGGAAGGATGGAAGGAAATAAGGAGGGAGAGAGGGAGGGAGGAAGGAAAGAAGAAAGGAGGGAAGGAGGAGAGAGGAAGAAGAAGAAATAAGAAAGAAAAAGCATTCAAAAAGCGCTTACTATGTGTCAAGCACTGTGCTAAGCAATGGGAATAAAAATATTAAGACAGCCCTTGCCCTCAAAGAACTTATACTCTAATGGGGAAACAGCATACATAAGCAAACTGAATGGGGGGATGGCAGTGAAGACTGCAATACCTATTTTTGAAGTCTGAGAATCAAGTGCCAACCAGGAGAGCAATGCAGCCTGGATTGGTCCCCTCCACAGAATGGAAGCCTCAGGAAGAATTCACCAACAGGAGAAAGGAGTGGGTCTTGGCTGGCAGCAAAGACTTCTGAGAAAAGTACACAGCAAGGACACTGGATGGGGAGTAGTGGAGTAGGGAATTAAGGTTTTGGTCTCATAAGCCAAGAACAGGACAGAGGTATTGAAAAGGAGATGATAAATCACCAAAGACGAATCATACTAATTTGATATCCTGGTTTAGAGCTGCCCTGATGGTTGACCAAACAGGTAACAACCTTTTCAAAGTATGAGAAGCTTCCTTAATCATGCATTCTAAGGCTGTGTTCCATAATCTGCTGATTCTTGTGATTGTTTCTCAGTCATCACCTTAAACATTATTCATACAAGGGCAATGGAAGTTATTGTCCTGTTGCTACTTTACACTTTGAACACTGGTACACTGGGCTTCTTCCTGCTAATTATTACTCTTCTATCTAGTGTTGGAATCTTTACAAACTGTTAAGCCATTAGAGTTGATAGAGACAATAATTATCTAATTTGGCATGGTTCAATATGATTGGTTTGATCTTAGAAGGAGATATTTTGGGTCAGAACTTGAAACAAGGTACTAAGTACAACTGATAGAAACGATGCTTGTGTTCACACCTTTAGAGAGCTCATAGAAGCAAGAAATATTTAAGTACTCATTGGAGTTCACATGTTTGGGAGATTTCAGGGTTTAGAAAGAGATACCCTAACCCTAGAGAACTTCTAAATTTAGTTCTCTATAGTCTAGGACTAGACTTACACAAAGACTAAGGCAGTAGTTCTTGGTAGTATTGGATACCAGAGTCAATACTTGAACCAACATCTCTCCTACTAAAACTTGTTCGAGATTTCCGCCATTACCATCACCCTTTAATAGAGGTCTGAGGTGATGTTGATTATACATGGCATAATGGAAAAAAATGATTTGAAATCAATTGACCCAATTTCAAATCAATCCCAACTTTGTGATTGACTCTCCATGAGAATTTGGGGAATTCATAGCTGTTTCCTGGGTCTTAGTTTCCTCATTTGTAAAATGAGATGATTGCATTAGATGCAATAATTAATTGCAAAGATATCTTTCCCATCTTCAACATTCTATGATTCCATGTTAATTTGATGAGATGAGGAAGATGCTGAGTGTGGAGCACTGTCCCTTAGAAGGTAAGCCTAGGTGATAGACCTGCAGTAAATTCACTAAGTAGCCAGGATTGGAATAGGGAATTGTAGTCTGACCTGGCTGGATCCCAATGAAGAGAGCTAGAGAAAAACCCATAATATACTTTGTCTCCCCCATTCTGTCTCCTATTTCTCAGTCCATGTCACTCTTATGAGGACATTTGTTCCCTCACTATCTCTCTCTTGACTTCTATTAATGAAGATTGTTAACCTGATAATCTAGGGCAGCTAAGTAAGACCGTGGATAAAAATACTGGGCCTAACGTTAGGAAGATTCATTTTCTTGAGTTCAAATCTATCCTCAGGCACTTATCAGCTGTATGACCTTAGATGAGTCACTTAATTCTGTTTGCCTTAGTTTCCTCATCTTTAAAATAAGCTGGAGAAGGAAATGGCAAACCACTCCAATATCTATGCCAAAAAAATCCCAAATGGGGTCACAAAGAATTAGACAGGAATGAAAAATGACTGAGCAATAGCAAAGACCTGTTGACTCAACTGACCATTTGACTGAAAATCAACCACTTGCACTGAATAATCAACTTTTAATTCTGTAGCACTTTAAGGCCCAAGGGTACTTCCTCTCACAACAATTTTGTTAGATAGATGGGAGAGCAGAACATGCATTCTTAGCCCCATTTTAGAGAAGAGGAAAATGAAGTTAAATGGCTTGGCCAGAATCACATGGTTAGTCAATGTTGTCTTGAACCCAGGTCTTCTGTCTATAAAAAGATTGACCCCACTTCTTCTGCAAATTGCTTTTCAAAGATAAGACAGAAGGCAGATAATAGCAAAAGAAAAGAGAATTACATGTCCAGTCTGCCTTCTGGAAATGTAATTCTCTTTTCTTTTGCTATTATCTTTAATACTCAAGTTGCTACTTTGATTCCATTATGGAATATGGTATAAGATATTGATATAGGCCAAATTTCTGCTAGACTGTTTTTTCATTTTCCCAGCAGATTTTATGTTTTTAGGCTTATCAAACACAGGATAATTTAAGTCTCATTACTTCTGATTCTCCCTCATCTAGTCTCTTCCACTCATCTACTTTTCTATTTTTTAACCAACATCAAATAGTTTTGATGTTTGCTTCTATATAATATAAGTTGTCTCAAAAGTTTTAGCACAGTGTAAAATTTAAATAACTCTTAATAGTTTTAAAATGAATGAATACTTTTAAGAAATCCTGTATAATTCAAGGACTGAAAGATGTGATTAATTTTGAGAGTCACCTTACTTTCCAAATATACCCTCCAAAAATCCCATCTTTTATTCAATCAACAAATATTTAGTAAGCTAGTTTCTGTGAACATCTGAAGAGCAATTTGGAGCTATGCTCAAAAAGTTATCAAACTGTCCATGTTTTGATTCAGCAATGTTACTACTGGGCTTATATCCCAAAGAGATATTAAAGAAGGGAAAAGGACCCACATGTGCAAAAATGTTTGTGGCAGCCCTTTTTGTAGTGACAAGAAACTGGAAAATTGGTGAATGCTCATCAGTTAGAGAATGGCTGAATAAGTTATCGTATAGGAATGTTATGAAATCTTATTGTTCTATAAGAAAAAATTAGCAGGATGATTTTAGAGAAGTTTGGAGAGACTTACATGAATTGATGCCAAGTGAAATGATCAGAACCAGGAGATCTTTATACATGGCAACAAAATTATATGATGATCATTTCTGATGGACATGACTCTTTCCAACAATGAGATGATTGAGGCCAGTTCCAATGATCTTGTGATGAAAAGAGCCATCTACACCCAGAGAGAGAACTGTGCGAACTGAGTGTGGATCACAACCTACCATTTTCACTTTTTTGATTGTTGTTTGCTTGTATTTTGTTTTCTTTCTCATGTTTTTCCCTTTTGATCTGATTTTTATTGTGCAGCAAAATAATTGTATAAATATGTAAACATATTTTGGATTTAACATATATTTTAACAAGTTTAACATATATTGGATTACTTGCCATCTAGGGGAGAGGGTGGAGGAAAAGAGGGAAACATTTGAAACACAAGGTTTTTCAGGAGTCAATGTTGAAAAATTATCCATGCATATGTTTTTAAAAATAAAGAGCTTTAATTAAAAAAAAAACCCAAAACAAAATAAAATAATTGACTCAACTTTAATTAATGAGATTCCCTAAATTCTCATTAAGTGTTCTAGACAAACTGAATTGCCATTTGGTTATTTTCCAATCCACACAGACCATTTTTCTTTTGTGAGCCAGCTAAAGGGTTAAGGTGTCAGTTTTTATTGATGAAGCCCTCAGAAATAACTCAAAAGCAGGCTGCAGGTTGCCAGGGTATATAAAAGCAAACTGCTTTTCTGTTTTCCTAAAGTTCCCAAACTCTTAAATCTTCTGTTAACACTATCAGTACAAATATTGGGCTTTAATTAGAACTCCTTTAAAACAGCTTTTACTATCATATCTATAACAACAAATTTCCAAATTACTTTCCTTATATGCATATAGAAATCATTTATCTCAACATAGACACTGTATATTGGTTACATCTAAAAAAAACCCATAAAGTTATCAAATATGAAGCAATAATATCCAATAAAGCAGTTAACATTCATATAGCATATTTTATGCTAAGCACTTTCTCAATCATGTGATCTTCACAACAACAATCATTATTATTTCTCTTTACAAATTAGGAAACTGGGCAGACATAAAATAATTTGCCAAAAATTACATAGCTAATACATTTCTGCAACTGAAGCAGAGAATGATGAGTTTAGCAAATGCAAGGGCTGACTGGCTTTCTCATCTCACACTGCTATGTTGGGTGCTACCATGGGTACCCAGATCCTTCCTAAACAGTTGATGGATAGAACCTGCTGAAGGCTGGGGTGACTGATGCCAGGATCTCCCTTTGATTATAGTTTCAGGTACCAGGGCTCAGGGAATGCTGATCATGGAACTTAAGGGACTCCACCCACAGGCCCCCTTTAGTTAAATCTCTCATTATAAAAGAACCAAACTAAAATCCTCTCTTTGCAGAGGCTCCAAACATGCCAGCTCCATGCTTGGGATGCCAAGGAGCCTCTGTCCACTGGAATATTCTTTCCAGTGCCATCCTCTCTTTATCCTCTTTCCCTAACCTATTTCCCTAACCAGACTTTATGCCTCTCTGTCAGGATTTCTAACCTTACTTCCAATCCCCATAATAAACTTCTTTTATCAATCTAGGTTTTTGGGTCTGTAAATTCCTTTACAGAGAATCTCTGTGCCACTAGAAGGGAGTCCCCAAAACTCCCTATCCTTGTGCTGAATCCCAAGGAAATGCAGGGGAGCCAAACTTCTCCGTTTGGTTCCCTGAACCCCAAACCTGTCACTAGACCTTATCATTTAACTCCCTGACCACCAGGAACTCTAATCTCAGTTTGGTTCCCTAAAATCTAAACCATATCATTAGCACTCCAAGGTTGGGGGTGGGGTGGGGCAGTAGGACCTCAGAATTACAGATTCCAAAGCCAGAAGACTTTAGAATCATTGACAGATTATTAGAATAGAAACACTCTATGATAGGGGGACCTCCCTAGTGCTGTCTCCCCTAGAAGATATATTCCTTCAGAGTCAGGAAGAACTGAATTAAAATTCACTCTTAAATACTTATTAGCTAAAGAGTGACTTAACCTCTGTCTCTGTCTGCAAAAAATATCATCTATCTTCCAGTATTGTTGTGAGACCAAATGAAACAATATTTGTAAAGTGCTTAGCACAGTGTCTGGCACATAGTAGGCACTTAATAAGTGCTTATTTCCTTCCCCTTCAAGAAACTGTGTCTTGCTCAAGCTAATGTAATAATCAGGAGATAACAAAGATATGGCTTAGAGCAGAAGAATTTCTGACTCCAAAGCTGACCATCATTCCCTACACCATGGTCTTCTGCCTGTCACAAATTGTATTATTGAGGTAGTAGTTGTCCTTCACACTTGACAAGGACCAAAGTAACATTTTCATATCGAGATCAAAGTACAGTGTATCTGACTGTGAACAATATGAGCTTGGAATGTGCATACAAGTTGGGCACAAATAGTTTGGAAGAACATTTGAGGTGGAAATGTCTCCAAATTTGCATATCTCACATTTCTTTTGAGCTACCACAATTTTGCTTTGCCCATAGAACATAGTCCCTTCTTTGATGTAGGCATGCCATGCTAGGGAGCCCTGTGCCAGTCTCCCATATCTCATAATTGATTCCCAAGTTCTTCAGAGAGATTTTGAGAGTGTTCTTCCCTCTGATTTCCACAAGAATGCACGTCTTCTGTGCATTTTTCCTAAAATAGTGTTTTAGGCAAATGTGTGTTTGGAATTTAAACATGGCCAGCCCATTAGAATTGCATTCTCTGCATAGAGAGTGAATGCTTGGTTGTTGTCTCGTATCTTATCTTGGGGTCTTCAGAATCTCCCAAAGACAATTCCAATGAAAGAAATTCAGTTTCCTAGCTTGGCGCTGGTATACCATTCAGGTTTTATAAACATACAGCAATAGTCAGCACAATAGCTCTGTTGACCTTCTGTTTAGTAGTTAATCTAATATTTCTTCTCACTCACTCTTTCTTTCAGAGCCTCCCAAACACTGAAACAGTTCTGACATGTGCATCTATCTTATCATCTATGAGGACATCTCTGGAAAGTATACTGCCAAGGTAAGTGAACTTATCCACGGCATTCAAAACGTCTCCATTTGGTGTAACTGCTGATTCCTATGCAGAGTCTGGTGTTGGCTGGTGGAGAATCTCTGTTTCTGTTCTGGTGTTAATTGTCAGGCCAAAATTAGTATAAGTTATAGAGAATGGATCCACACTCTGTTGCATCTCTCAGTGTGACAGCTGACTTTGTTGCTGTTTTTGTCCTATTTGAAGTTTTCCAAAATCATCTCTGAAAGCATGATGCCAAAAAACATGGAAGCAAGCACAAAGCCCTGCATCACTCCATTGGTGAACTGACAAAAAGCAAGAGCATCATCCATTATCCAGAACCCATTCCAGAATGCCATCATGAAAATGACACACAATAATGATGAATGTCTCTGAGCAACTAACTTTTGTCATCATCAAGCTCTACAATTGACAATATCAAAAAACCTTGGTCAGATCAACAAATATTGTGTATAGATCTCTGTTCTGCTCCTGATATTTCTTCTAGCATTGTCAGGCAGCAAACATCATCTTGATTGTTCCTTGCCCCTTTCAGAAACCACACTGGCTCTCAGGGAGATGATCATTTTCCAGGTCAAGGATAAACCTGGCAGAAGTCTTGCCAGTAATGACTAAGAGATTGTGATTATCACAAGACAACCTATTTCCTTTTTCTTTATAGAAATGGAGTGAGGCAAGCTGGAACTTCTGCAGGAAGAACTTCCTCTTCTCATATAACTCAGAAAAATTTCCATCATTTTTGTATGAGTAGTGGACTCCTGTCTTGTCAATCTCAACTAGAATGAATCAGCACTAAATGCTTTATCACACAAGAAGAGCCTAATGGCATTCAAAACCTCTTTTTCAATTGGAGGTTCAGTTAGAGAGGATTGGCTTTAATCTGAGGTATATAGATTTTAGCATTGGTTGATGACAGTCTGTTGAGGACACTATGGAAATGTTCAGTCCATCTCTCCAGCAGCCTGTCTTTATTAATAATCAGTGTAGTTCCATTAGCACTGAATAATTGAGATGTGCCACAGATCTTTAATCCATCATTAAAGGTATCATAAAAGTGCTTTGGATTAACATAAAACTGAATTTCATCTGGCTTTTTAATTAATCAAATATTCTACATCTCTCCTAAGGTTCACTTGCATTTTACTTTTGATAAAGTTAAATGTTGCCTTCTTAGAGGCAGACAAATTATTCTCCTGGTAAACCCTGTGGATTCTTGTTTTTTTCTTAACAGGTTCTGAATTTCCCCATCATTTTTGTCACACCAATTTGCAAGTCTTCTGGCCCAGATGAATAAATGCAGTGCTATACACCAAATTTCTGAAAGCTGCTCATTCTTTTTCTGCTTCACTGTTGCTAACTTGATGTTATCTTTTTCCCCAAGTTAGCAACAAAGTGTTCTGCTCAGACAAATTGTCTAATCTGTTGACATCAAGTCAACATTAAGTCAAGTAGTTATCTTTTCTTGGAGCCATTGCTTTTGTTGATTGCAAATATTTAGCTTGGAGAGAATAAGTCTATGATCAGTTCAGCATTTTGTACCACACAATTCCTTCTTTACTTTCACTTCTTGTCTCTTTCTTCTTATAATGGCATGGTCTATTAAATACCAGTTTGCTGCAGGGGTGCATTTTTTTGTTTTGTTGTGTTATGTTTAGATAAATGGAAGGTAATGTTGGTGATGAGGTTGAAACATAGAAATCTGCAGTGCTACATGAACATTGCTGTTGCTGTTACTGATTCCATTACTCCCAAGGGAGTAATTCCCTTGCTGTATCTGATAGTCTATGCCTACTTTGGCATCAAAGCCATATAGAATTATCTTATTAATTTTCACTAAATTAGTTAAGCTTATCTTCTTTTGGCACATTGATGATGAGAATTTCAAAGTTTTCATAAAATTTTTCTTTGACCTTATCAAGGATCATAATGATTATTGTGGTATGGGGCTTTGTTGCAAGTGATAATCATATTGTCATGCATCTGTCATTCACTCCTTCTGTGAGACATATGAGCTTGTTGACTAAACTAGTTTTGATTACAAAACCTATGTCAACTTCACAGTGCTCCCCATCACTCTGGGGAAAAACCGTGTGTACAGCTCTGACTTCATTTGTCAGCCTTATTTAACTCAGGATTGCTATTTGGATGCCATCCTTTCTGAGTTGTCTCACTATTTGAGAGAGCTCATTTGTCTTTCAGGTATATTGGATTTTACATTGTCTATAAGTATTTGAACATTTCAGGTATCAATGATGAGTGAAATCGTCTTAGCAAAAGATTTTGTATTCTTTATATTTTGACCACAAGGTAGGATCCTGCTTGAAGCAGCAATCTAAGCTTGGAATGCTGAGCATCAGCAGGAGAGTTAATCTATCTCTAAGAAGGTAACATTCAATTCCATCAAAAATAAAGTATAATCTAAACTTGGAGAGATGCAAAAGAAGAAACAAGAAAGACACCTTCCCTAGGTCACATAAAAGGAGGATTTGAACCGAGGGCAGACCATTTAATTTAGTTTCTTCTTTTGCAAAAGAAGAAACAAGAAAGATACCTTCCCTAAGGTCACACAAAAGGAGGATTTGAACCCAGGGCAGATCATTTAATTTAGTTTCTTCTTTCGCAAAAGAAGAAACAAGAAAGACACCTTCCCTAAGGTCACATAAAAGGAGGATTTGAACCCAGATTTTATGACTTCAAATCACTTGCTCTTTCTATTGTTCCACTATTTTGTAGCTTCTTATTTTAATTAATTATTCTGGATTCCTACATGCTAAATTCTGGAATTTGGGGGTTTTGTTTTGAGGGTGATGGTGGCTATGAAAAGACCTGCAAGTCTAAATTGGGTGCCTTGGGGAGAAATCTGTGTTCATCCCATCCTGCTTACAGTTATGCCTTAGCCAGATCCTTCCCTTCCAGTAACAATGCTGGAATGAGTTCAACCAGACAAATATGTTCTGGGCACTGGTGATACAAGATGTAGTTGAAGCAGCCAAGGACTTTGCCTTCTAAAAGGGAAAGAACTTGTACATTTGGAGACATTTGTTTTAAGCCTGAAGATTGTTATGATATATTTTGCAGTTAGTTTCCCTTTCTTTGAATTCCAACTTCTCTTTATCTTTCAGGAGTAGTTATGGGTTTTCACATTGCACTCCCTTTTCCAAAACACTGCAAATAAGCCAACCAATCCTTAGATTAATGCTCCCGTCCTCTTCCAGGCATGAATTGGGGAGAAAATGGAAGAAAAGCTCTTCCAAGATATCCTTTGTACACTGTCAGATTTAAAATCCTTGAACGTACTCTGGTTCATACCCAAACCCCAAGTTTAAACCTTTAGACACTGTAATAATTGACCATGGGATCAAGAGCCAAAAAGAATTTTAGCCTAATCTCCTAATTTTTTAGATGACGAGGATAGCCCAGAGAGCAAAAGTGATTTACTCAACATCACACAGCTACTTAAAGGTAGGCCATTTTACAGATGAAGAGACTGAGGCAAACCGGGGGAAATGATTGCCAGGGTTACACACTTAATAAATGTTTGAGGCTGGATTTGAACTTATAAAGATGAGTCTCCTAGATGCTCAGTGTAGTGCAATATCTGCTGTACCATTTACCAAATATATACCTAGTCTGCCTTATCCCTTCTTGGAAAAGGCTGCCCTTTCACTGGAGTGATTTATTCCCTTTGGTTGAGTCTTCTTACTGATGATTTTCCAATTAGAGAAGAGAATCAACATGTATGGGGAAAGTGCAGGAGCCAGCTCAAACTGGGTCATGAGATAATAATATCTAACAGTTTTATAGTTTTTATTATGTGCCAGACACTGCGCTAAGCACTTTATAATTATTTTATTTAATTTTCACAACAATCGGGCGTCAGGTGCTATTGTTACTCCCCATTTTACAGATGAGAAAATTGAGGAAAACAGAATTAAGTCACTTTGCCCAGGATCACTGGGATCACACATTTACTTTGAGGTCAAATTTGAACTCAAGTCATCTTGATTTTATAACTCGTATTCTATCTGCTGCTGTCACCTAGTGGCTCATAAAAGTCAATTGTTAAATTTATTAAATGTGTAGTATTGCATTATTGAAATGAAATATATTGAACACAATAAATAATACATTTAATCTAACAATTATTTAAGTAATAATTTAATATAAGTATAAACAATCATTACAAAAAATTAATTATGAATAATTATTTAATATAATAAAATTTCAGTATGAACATTTCAACCTTGCAAAATGGCACACTGTTTGGCTCTTTGCCTAAACTTAAGAAAGTGATGGAAAAGTGTTAATAATTCATATTAAACTTAGAAGAATGCCCTGTATACATTCCCACCCCCCTACCCCCCAGGGAGATGATTGTTAAACATGTTAACAGAACACCACTCGCTTGGGCTCTTCCTTTCTGAGGACGATTTTTCCCTGGAGTAAAGGTTTTAGTTAGTTGCTTTAGCATTGTTATTTTGGGAGGAAAAGATGGGAAGCTTTAATCTTGTAAGCATCAAGAGGTCCGGAAAATGAGCCAAGCATATAGGACAAGCTGAATTTTGCAGTAGGTCCAGTATCAGTGCCTCAAGGAATCACAAGACCTTCAGGACTCAGCCTGTGGCTAAGATGAGGAATCAATGTCATGTAGAAATGGTGTTAAATTTGAAACCATTCTTCCCTGAGACAAAGGTCCTGTAGTGTCCCCACATTGGGTGGGCAGGAGGAGAAAGAAACGGTTTTGCTTTGGGTCTTGTTATCTCTTTGAAGGAAATATTCCATTGTAAAAGCTAATTGGTTAATTAAACTGGTTATTAAGGCTAATTGTTAATTGGTTATACATAATTGGGGCACTCCCTAGCAGTTAACAGAGAGGCCCACAGTAGAATCCAGGCTGAAGCTCATAGCATTAGACAAAACACATATCAACCCTTCAGGGATAACTCTTGAACTCTGAGGGAGAGAAGTAAACTGATCCAGGAGAGTGAGATCACATATATATATATATATATATATATATATATATGCAGAATACATATATGTATACACACATATATATGCATTTATACTCTACATATACAGAATATATATTTGAATACATATAAGTACAATATGTATATACAATATATGTGTGCAAATGTGTGCAAATTTACATGCATATATGTGTGTGAATGGAAGGATGGTTTTCTGATCTTATGGCGAAGTTTGGTTAGACTCTATTCATAATTTCTTGCATGTAAAGAACATCAATGGGGTGGATATTAAATAGTTTGTGAATTAGATGAAGGATGGGGGAGTTATTAAAAGCTAAGGCTCATTATCCATTGAGAGTCAGAGAATCAGGATTGAATACTAATCAGAACCCTGGCTTTGTTTCTAAGATTTAGTAAAAGAGAGGGAATCCTGGTTCCCACCTTGTTCAGGGGGGTTTAAATAATGCAGAAAGTGCCTGAGGAAGACATCTAGGGAACTAATTGTTCCAGTTCATTATCTAGTGCTAAAATTTATGGGAGCATTTCCCCTCCACCCTTAATTAAAGCAAAGTGGGTAGGACTGAAGGTTCTGCCAGGCAACAAAATCCTATAATTATTTTCTGTTCTCCCACCCTATCCCCCTGATACCAAGGCAACATGGGTGTGACAAGGATTGGCTGCCTGATACACACCCACTCAGGATTTATGTCTTCCTACTGTGAAATTGCCTCTCTTACCCTTTTTTCTTTTACTCTTCAAGCCTTCCCTGGAAATTCATTCTAACCCAGATTTCACATGGATGAAATGTTGGGGAAGGAATCCACATAGCTTGATTCTCTCTTGGCTCCATAATTCCTTAAGAATGATCTAGGACATTCAGAATTAGGAACTAGGTGATACTCTTACTTAGTCGTCAGGAAAAGTTCAGCTTGCACTGAAAGTGGGATAGAAGCAATATAGACTTAAAGGGATCATAGATATACAGCAGAACCTTAGAAGCTTTATATATAATTTAATTCCATTTTATAGATACAAAATGTAAATCCAGTGGTTTGGGAGCAGCTAGTGGGAGCAGTGGATAGAGTGAAAGACCTTAATTTAAGTGTGAGCTCAGGCACTTAGTGACTCTAGGGCAAGTTTTCTCACCTGCAAAATTAAGAAAATGACAGCATTTATCTTCCAAGACTCTTGTAAAGATCAAATGAGATCTATTTATAAAGCACTTTGCAAAACAACTACACAAATGCTAGCTATTATTACTATTAATAAAGGATATAGCCTTGCTGAATATTCTTTCTATGTTACTCTTAAGTAAAATTACTTTTGTTAAAGGTTTGATAGACATTAGATAGCATGCTGGGCCTGGAATCAGGAAGACATTTTCCCCGAGTTCAAATTTGGCCTCAGACACATTTATAATGCAAGTTGAGAAGGGCAAGTCACCTAATCCTGTTTGTTTTAGTTTCCTTATATATTAAATGAGCTGAAGACAAAAATGGCAAACGAATCCAATATCTCTGCAAGAAAACCCCAAATAGGGACACAAGGAGTTGGACATGAATGAAATGACTGAACAACAACAAAGTTAGAAATTACAAGATTGAACTTCCTGATAGTTCTGAGTTAGGCTTGGCTCAGAACATTTTGCAGTCAGCAGTATTGGATTGCAATGACCTTGTGGCTTACCTCATGACTGAAGTGGAGACAATAGTTTAGAGGAAGGGAGGTCCCCAAAGTCTGTCCTGCACCATCTTCTCTTTACTCTTTTACTTGGTAAAAGTAAGACCTCATCATGGTCCCCCATCAGGGGGGGATGCAGATGATTTCTAAATCTACAAACATAGTTCCAATCTCTCTCTTAAGTTTGAGTCACCAATGATCTGTTTGACATTTCAAATTGGATGTCCCAAAGTCATCACCAATTCAAAATGTCCAAAATAGTTTATTTTGCTATCTATTCTCTATTTTCCCTCACAAACCTACCTTTTATCTGAACTTTCCTGTTTCAGTCAAGGAGTCCACTATCCTTTCTGTCATCCAGGCCAGCAACCTCAGCATATATTCAACCTCTTACTTCAAGGAAAACCTTATCTCATATATTTAATTGGCTGCCATATTTTAGTGCTTTTTTCCCTTCTACAATCTGTCTTCTACATGGAACCTTCTTTCCACTTGAATAGCTACCGCATCATCACCTGCTGCCTGTACTATTACAATAGCCTCTTAATTGGTTTTCTTGTCTTGCATCTAGGTTTCTTCAAGTGTGAGTTAAAAGTTCTCCCCCAACTCATACATCAACACTCAATGAATAGTACAGTGGTATGGAACAGCCTTTATCTTAACCATCACAAAAAAGTGGTATGCAAAGGATTCCCATGTGCCCATGAACAAATGCAGAAACATAAAACAATCCAAATTGCCCATTTGTTGTTGTTGAATCATTTTAGCGTGTCTAAATCTTCAAGACCCCTTCTGGAATTTTCTTGGCAAAGATGCTGGAGTGGTTTACCATTTCCTTCTCAAGCTCATTTTACAGATGAGGAAACTGAAATAAACAATGACTTGCCCAGGTCCACCCATCTAGCAAGTGTCTGAGGCAGGATTTGAACTTATGAAGGAATCTTCCTGATTCCAGGATTGCCACCCCCTGCCCTAAACAAATAAAAAAAAATTAATTAGATTTTCCCTGAAATATAACCACATTTAAGAGGACTGATGAATACATACTTCCCTTTTTCTGACCTATACTTTTTCAGTAACTCATTGGTTGAACAAGGTCCAGATTTCTTCCCTTCTCCCTTCATGGCATGACAGGGCAGTGGTTCTCTTCCTTCCCAAAGGAACCTGGTGCTGAAGAAATTTTCTTCCCAGGAGGATGGCGTTTGACTTCTGAATTCAAGAATTCTTGAACACATGATTACCCATAAGGTATTTTCTAAGGCACAGAAATATCCATTCTTGGAAACACTCTAGTCTTTGACTTTTGCTCAAAAAAGGAAATAAGAAAGGCAGATGTCCAGGAACTTAAGGTCTATCAAGAGGTCATTGGGCAATATAGGCAACTTTCCATATGCATCTCCTGTCAATTTCCATTTTATGTTCCTGGAGAGGAGGAGGAAGAAATACCCTTCTTTTCCCATCCCCTTTGATGAGCTTTGGTCTGGAAATCTAGGGAAAGAAAAGTCATGAAAAGAGAAGAAGCAAGATATTTCACAACTCACTTTTATAACAGGGAAAGTCCATTTTTGAAGAGGCTCTTTCCCACTAACTTTCTGGCAGTGTTCATATTTATTAAAAACCAATCAAGAGTTTCCTGCATCTTCTGGGCAAAGTGCTAGGGTACATGTGTATCCCCATAGGAGATATTCTTCCAGCAAAGGTCTTTTCTCTTTAATTTCATCAAGATGATATGGAACTCATCAAAACTGACCAAGTCCTCCTCTAATCAACTTTCTTCCCCTCAATCCCCCCATTAAAATATTATCATGTGATTTCAAATTTGTAGTAACCTTAGATGTCATTTGGGAATGGAGCTATCTCCAGTCAACCTGATCTATATCTGGCCACTAGATCCAGATGGTTCTGGAGGAGAAAGTGAGGCAGGTGACTTTGCACAACCTCATTCACTTACATCCACCTTCCTGATGTCATGGTCCTCTTTGAGAACAAAACAACAACTACAATAACTTTCTATCTATATTTCTTTCTATCTATTCCATATATCTTGTTGTCTTCCTCATTAAAATATAAGCTCTTTGAAGGTAGGAATAGTTTTTTTTTTTTTTTTTACTTTTTTGTGTATATCTAGTGCTCAGTATAGTGCTTAATAAATGTTGCTTTAATATTTCATAGATACCAGTGCAAACTATGGCAGTTACTGAAGTCTTTATCTTATTTTTTTTTAAATCCACATACTTGCTTAATAATAAAAGGGACACTTAACATAAAATGGAATGATTTATCCTAAGCTAACATATCTATTCCTGCTATACTTTCCAATCAATTTCCCATTTAGGGATTTTTATCTATTTTGTTGTTTTTGAGAAATAGCTAAGTGATATAGTAAATAGAGGACAGATTAAAGCACTTTAATTTTAAATTTATTTGAAGACTTGTTCACACCTAATTTATACTTTTGATTGAATACATTTTCTAGGATTATACTTTTTAGAGTGGGTATAAAACCCTATACTATCCTACCATCATATACATATATGTACATGTGAGTATGTACACACATATACATACACATAGATATGCATATACAGTCAATCCTCCTTATTTGTAAATTCAACTATTTGCCAAAATTTATTTGTGACCACTCCCCATGAAAATCAATTTTTGGATATCTACTGTGACAAAAATTTTTCCCTTATCTGAAGTTAAATAAAATTTTAGTGTTTAAACTATGAGTAAGTGTCCTTTTCAAAATTTATTTAGTGCTATTTTCTGCATTTTGCTTTTGCTTTGGGGGGTAATTTTTGCTGTTTAAACTGACCCTTAAGTATAGTATTGAAGTGCTGTCTAGTATTCTTAAGTTGCAAGAAGGCTGTGAGGTGCCTCACAGAGAAAATATATGTGCAAGATAAGCTTTGTTCAAGTACAAGTCTATTAGCCATGAGTTCACTGTTAATGAATCAACATCATAGTACATACAGAAAAAGGAAAAGGAAATTTCCTGACCTACATATGATACCACTCTGGAAAGTGTTACAGCAAATGTTGTAGATAGAGGTTCTCAGGAACCTAAACCCATATTTCCCTAAGGAGGTTAGGGTTGGGATGAGGGTTAGTTTAGTATTCACTAATTCATTGTTCGTGATTACTTTTTAGAGATTAAGTACTATGAATCATGAGGAATTGACTAGGTATGTATACATTTATTCCAATTGTGAACTAAAATATTAATATACAGGAAACTGGGGCAAATAGGTGACTTGTTCAAGGATCACACAGCTAGTGCCTGCGGCCAGATTTGAACTCAGGAAAATGAGTCTTTTTAACTCCAGAATCAGTACTCTATACACTGTTTGCACTGTTCTGTATAAATAGAAGTGTGTGTGTGTGTGTGTGTGTGTGTGTGTGTGTGTGTGAATGCAGACAGCATCTTCCTTCACATGTCCTTTGTAGTTAATTTGAGTATTTATAATAGTCAAAATGACTTATTCAAAGTTGTTGTTAAAATATTGCTGCTACTGTATATAATGTTCTCTTGGTTCTGCTCATTTCACTTTTGATTATTTCATGAAAGTCAATGCATGTTTTTTTTAAAGATTATTGAACTCATCATTTTTTTTAGCCTTGTATTATTCCATCACAATCATACCACAATTTGTTTAGTCATCCCCCAATTGATGAGTATCCCTGCAGTTTCTAGTTCTTTAGCATCCCCCAAAAAAGAGCTGCTATAAACATTTTAGAACATATAGGTTCTTTTCTGTTTTCCCTAAGTATCTTTGAAAATAGACCTAGGAGTGATATTGTTGGGTTAAAGGATATAGCCAGTTTAATAATGCTTGGGTATAATTCCATATTGTTCCCCCAAATGATTGGATCAGTTCACAATTTCACCAATAATAAATTAATGCCCCAATTTTTCTATATCCCCTTCAATATTTGTCCCTTTCCCCTTCAACTATTTTAGCTAATCTGATAAGTATAAAATAGTATCTCAAAGTTGTTTTAATTTGCATTTCTCTAATGAATAGCAATGTACAGCATTTTTCCACATGACTACAAATTATTTTGGTTTCTTCATCAGAAAAACTGCCTATTCGTATGCTTTGACCATTTGTCAATTATACTTGATGTAGGCAAAGACCATTTTCATAAAGATTTTCTAAAGATGAAAAAAGGATTCTAGCGCTGTCTCTTTCCTTAGTTTGCCTTGGAAGGCCGTCTATTTTCTTGTATGGACTAAAAGTTGTTGATGTTCTCTTATTGATGGCTATAAGGTTACTATCACCTCAGAAGTGGAAGTACTAGGTAGTATGGTGGGTTGAATTTGATAGGAAGATCAGAGTTCTAATTGCATCTTAGATATTTACTAGCTGTGTGACTTTGGACAAATTCTCTAATCCATATTTGCATCAGTTTCCTTATCTGCAAAACTGGGTCATAATAGCAAGGGCTATGGAAGGATCAAATGAGGTAAATTACACATAACACCTTACAAAAGTGTTATTTAAATGCTAGCCATTGTTTTTATTAGTTTTGTTTATTACTATCATTTTTATCTGTTTTCTGGGTAAAATCCCAAATTTTATCTAGCATACAAAGTTCTAGTGATAAGTTTCTTTATATTTGATTAGTATAGTCTTTAGGCAGCAAAGTTTGTTACTGGCACCATATCTGAAGACTTTAGAGCTTAGCACATATTTAGCAGGCATATTATTTTGGGGAAATTCCTCAGGGACCTGCTTCTATAATATGTGATAAGACACTCAAAAGGCATTTATTAAGCACATGTGCTACGTTGAATACTGGAGATACAAAAATAAAAGCAAAAAATTTCCTCACCTTCAAGTAACTGACATTCTAATCAAGACATCACAACGAGGTGAAAACCACTCCTAACACAGAAGGCTTGAAAGTTCTAAGTTAGAACTATCCCAAAAAAGAAAGTAGACTAGAGAGAGATAAAAAGGAGAAAGTGGGGACTGCCTCTGTAGAGAAAATCTGCGGGCAACTATATTTGCCATTTTAAAGAATAAAAAACAATGGAAAAGGAAGGAAAACATTTTTTTCAAATGATTTCTCAAAATCAAAAGCAGAGGAAATTGCAAAAGAAAGGGAAGATACATAAGAAATTAATTCTAAATATTTTGGAAATCTTTATTGATGCTCATTGTATAATTGATCCTCAAACATCTGTTACATCTGGCAGTATGTACAAGTTTAGTGTCACAACAATAATTATTATTGAGCTCTATTCCCACCCTCCTGCACCAGGGAATGTACATTCCCAGGTCATGAAAAACATCCTATTTTCCACGAGTCTCTGCTTGTATACGTCTTGAAGAAGAATGGGCAGCAGTCAATTCTTGCAAATGATTTGTCACATTGTTCTCTAGACATTATGGAGAGGTATGCAGACTTATGTAATTCTTCCTCCCTTCATAAACCTAAAGAGGGATTTTCCCCCCAGTATTAATGCAAGAAACTCCACAAAGGGAAACAAGAGGAAGAAGAGATCTCCAAAGGAGCTCCCCATCAGACATTTTGGAAGTATACTTGAGTTCTCAAGAGAAGATTTCAGAGGATCATCACAAGATCATCTCCTTAGATGTGCATTGAAAACAAAGTTGATTAAAAACTATGTTATGTTAAATGATTCCATTTAAATATATCCTCACACTCAACCTCCTCTTACTCCCACCGTGTCCATTGTTCTCACTTTTGGACTCAAATTTGCCCATGAAAATGAATGTACTTTATTACTCTTCCAGGAAGGCTCATCAATTGAGCATTCAAAAATATGCATCGTTTTCTGCTTTTCTTCTTTCAATATTCTGCATTGGTTTTGCATCACACATTTTGTTAAACAAACTCTCTTCCCAGTCTTGGTACTAGGTCATCTGTTTGTTTTGCAAATGGTATCAGTCAGGAGGTTTTTTTGAGTCTTCTTGTGATTTGCAGACATGGACCTTCTTAATGAGACTGAAAGAAGTGAGGATGGATATTCAGAGCCCTTTTATAAGCTCAGGGAGGATATGGGGTGCAAAGACTTCATTGAATTCCTTGGGATTGAACTGGCCTGGGAATCCTTGAGACAAAATACCTGCTGCCCCTTTATTCAGGACTATAGAAACACAGAGACAAATTTCACTGGCTGAAAGGTGAACACACAATAGAAGCTGGAGGTATAATAAAAGGGAAAAGAAATTAGTCTTAAAAAAAACAAAACAAAAAACTTTTTCTCCCAGAATACTGAATCCATATGGAGAGGGCAGTGAAGTTAATATATAGGCACTAAAAACAACAGCAAGGAATGCTGACAGTTCAGACAGAAAATCCTGTTGGACTTCATATCCAGGAGCTGGTTCTCAGGGACATTGCTGAGTCACGGGGAACAATTGCCCATTTGGGTGGGCTTTCTTTCCATGTAAGAGGGAAGAGTTTTGGTGAGGTTCTCAGGAGCTCAGGGATAAAGAAAGGCTATGCTGACACAGTGGTCCCCAGCCACATGAAAGTTAGGATTCCCATGATCATCAACACAGCCATTCCAATCTGGAATATGACAGGAGGCAGAAGAAAGCTCCCCACAAAGTCACACAGAGGCTACTTCTAGTCCCTCTCGAGGTGTGTAGATGCCTGGAGGGAGAAAAAGTTTTACACTGTGTTGAAGACTGACAGAATGCACTTTCTTCCCTTCTTTATAGAGGTGGGGGCTATGGGTAATGTAATATTGTATGTAATGTCAGAAACAATCAATGTTCTGCTTTTACCAAATTACATCTCTGTCTCTGTCTCTCTGTCTCTCTGTCTCTCTCTGTCCCTCCTTCTCCTCCCCTCCCTCTCCTCCTCCTTTCTTCCCTCCTTCTCTTCTTCTCCCTCTCTCCTCCCTCCCTTCTTCTCTCTCTCCCTTCTTCTCTCTCTCTCTCTTTTTCTCTCTGTCTCTCTCTCTCTTTGTTTCTGTCTGTCTGTCTCTCTCTCTCTGTGTCTCTCTCTGTCTGTCTCTGGCTCTCTCTCTGTCTCTGGCTCTCTGTCTCTATCTGTCTGTCTATCTGTCTCTCTCTGTCTCTCTCTCTGTCTGTCTCTCTGTCTGTCTCTGTCTCTGTCTGTCTCTGTCTCTCTCTCTCCCTCTTTCTCTGTGTGTCTCTCTCCCCTACCTTCACCATCTGTCTCCCCTCCCTCCCACCCCCTTGCTCTCTCTTAAATAAGAGATGGCTCATTGGGTAGGTAAGGGGAAGAGATACATTCAGAAACTAAAGTGATATCAGAACAAAGATATTAATGAAAATTTAAGAAGATTTTTGAAAAGAAAAATGTTCTGAAGAATTCCTAGTTAGCTAGACTGAGTTCTCATCCCCATTTTATTGCCATAGCAACAACATCTTTCACATCTTCAGCAAAGCATGTTTTTTTATAGCCTAGCTAAAGTTCCTTTCCAAGTCTTATACAAAGAAATAGATTTACAACAAGAATAAAGTAAAAGATACTGTTTCTCTATAGGATTCTTCACTATATAAAGGGATTCACGTAGGACTCTATTAACTTGGGAGTTCCTTAAATATTTTTGAAATATAATTCTGTTTACAAAAATTTGATTTTTATTCAAATTTTGGGGAATGTATCTACTAGAATAGCCAAAGGAGCTCCTTTTCTTTATGAATATAACAGTTTCAAAGAAATTATGGTATGTAAAGACACCAAATGTCTCCTCCCACTTTTGAAAGATTTCTTGATCATATTTTCTCAGTGTCTGAAACCTTTGGACCATGAGCAAAATAAACCTTGTCAGTACATAAATGCCAAGGAGATCTTGACCTAACCTGGAATCCAAAGGGTCTAACTGATTTCTTAAAGGGAATGAAGTCAAAGTTCAGATAAGAACTCTGATCTCCCTGAAAATAGAAATAGAGCAATGATTGGACAAGTGCAAAAGCTGCTGTAACTAATCCAATTAAAAGTAGTTCTTTCCCTACCCCTGACCAAATTAAAGGGATTGGGAAATAACTCTCCAGGGTTTTTCAACATTCCGAGTTACTATTGCTCCCCCTGATATGTCAAAGAGTGTCACCCAAATGCTGGACTCTGACAATTTTGACTATGAAATTTTTTGTATAGAAAGCCTTTGCTTGAGAGGATAGTCATGAATTGTATTATCTGAGTCTATTTCCAAGCAATAATGCTTGTAAATATTAACATAGGCATGACATATATTATTATATGTATCATATATATTATATGACACAAATATTATTTATTATGTTTGACAAAATAGAAATGTAAAACACAAAGTATTAAAATTTTTTCCCCACAATGAATTATCATAAATCTGGTAGAAGACAGTGGAAGGAAAGTGGGTCCAAGTTGTCATCAAGGGCTTATAGCAGACAAATGCAAGGGTCCCCCAATCAGAGGCAGGCAAAGGCTCAGAGCTGACCAGAGAAAGCTCATGAGAAATAAATGAGAAGGGGTGGAGGTATACAAAAGACTGTTTGCCAACCTGAGGGTCATCGAATGTCTGACACGTGCTGATGGGATGAGGGCGGTAGGACACCCAAACCGTCCCAGAAGTGGGAAGCAGAGATGAGTTGCCGTGGCAGGATGAAGACCTGGATCAAGAAAAAGTAAGAAAATTTAAGAGCTCTGGTTTAGGAATCAGGAATCCTAGTTTCTAGTCCCAGCTTTAATGCTAATTCATTGTATGATTTTGGACAATCATGTAATTTCTTGAGACCGCATATATTCCTGTAAAAAAGGGAGACCACTAGCCTTGCCTAGCACAGGAATATTGCTGTGGGGATCAAGTGAAATAATGGATGTGAAAGCATCTCATAATGGGGATGGTAAACCTCCTTCAAATAAATTGTGGTGAAGCTCAGATAAGATAATGTGTTTAAAAAATTGGAACATTTTAAAGCACTCTATAAATGTCAGTTATTTTATGGTGTACTGGAGAGAGAACTGGATTAGGTGACCTAGATACCAGCCCTGGCTTCCAAAACAGAACATACACACCTACCTGTATGGAAAGAGACTGCAAAATGTATGGGTTTTGATTTTACCTTCATATGTTCCTTCTCTCCTCTGACACTGTTACCACCTGAGACAGTTCCTCATCATGCACTTGTGGACTATTGCTGTGGTCAGTCTTCCTGCCACAAGCCTCTCCCTACTTTGCTTCATCTTCCACTTATCTATCAAAATTATTTTCCTAAAGCTCAAGTCTGACCAAGTCACTACCCTAAACCTGTGACTCATCATTGCCTTTAGAAGCAAATATAAAATTCTCTCTTTAGAAATGTGGAAATATGTTTAGAAGAATTGCACATGTTTAACCTGTATTGAATTACTTGCTGTCCTTGAGGGTTGGGGTGAGGGGGTAAGATAGAGGGGAAGGAGAGAAGAAAAATTTGAAACACAAGGTTTTGCAAGAGTGAATGTTGAAAACTATTTTTGCATGTCTTTTTGTGTGTGTGTGTGTGCTGAGGCAATTGAATTTAAATGACTTCCTCTGGGTCATACAGCTAGGAAGTGTTAAGTATCTGAAGCTAGATTTGAACTTAGGTCCTCCTGACTTCAGGGCTGGTGCTCTATCCACTGCACAACCTAGCTGTCCCTTTGCATGTATTTTGAAAATAAAAAGCATTATTAAAAATAAGTCTATCTTTATCATTTGAAACCCTTCATATCCTCATCCTTTCCTTCCTTTCCAGGTTTCAGTGATACTAACACTCCATCTTCCCACTCTAAGCATTTTCCCTGGCTTTCTTCAAGTCCTTTCCACCTTCAACAAGAAGCCTTTCCCTATTTCTCTTAATTCTAATGTCTTTCCTCTTTTGATTATTCTCTATTTTTTTTAAATGATGAAATTAAGGGGTGAGAGAGGAATATACTGGGAGAAAGGGAAAGAGAGAAGTGGAATGGTGTAAATTATCTGCCATTTTAAAAATGGGCAAGAAAAAGCTTTTATAGTACAGGGGCAGGGGAGAGGAGAGGTAAGCAACTAGTTTCATCAAAATTTGTAAGTTTTGCGAATGGGAATACAAGTTGCAAAGAGGAAATAACATTCACACTCAATATGAATATGTAGGAATATGGGAAGGGGGAGATGATGATAAAATGGGAGGGGAGTGGTCAGTAGCAAAACACTTTTGAGGAGAGGCAGGGTGAAAGGAGAGGAAGAATAAATGGGAGGAAATACAGTTAGCAATAGAAATTGTAAAAAGAATTTTGAAGCAAGTTTTTCTGATAAGGTCTCATTTCTCAAACAGAGGGAACCGAGTCAGATTTATAAGAAATAAGAGCCATGTCCCAATTGACAAATAATCAAAAGATACGATCTGTGCCCAAAAGACACAATCTGTGCCCAAAAGACTATAAATTCAAGCATATCTTTTGACCTAATAATAACAATAATAATAACATAAATACCAAAAGAGATTTAAAAAAAGGAAAAAAAAGATTATTCCCTATTTGGAAATATTTGTATAGTTTATTTTTATATCATTCTTTGCATATTTTCTATCCAATTAAATCCTGAAGAACAGGAGCTGTTTTGCTTTTATTTTTTTCTTTCTTTGAATCTTTAACTCTTAATACAGTGTGGCATACAGTAGGTGCTTAATAAATGTTTATAGAATGACGGACTTTTGGTTGAAATAAGTTTATTAAATATATTTTAATTTGTATTACACAAACAAACAAAAACCACTCCTCTTGGTGTTAACATTTGAGTTTTCAGATTTAGCAATTTAATAGAATACCTTGGATTCTTCCCAGAATCCTCCACCTTTTCCATGCCTGCTGTGGAACATCTGAGAAACATCTGTCCTGGGACCTTCCTCTCCTCATTGAAAAATTCATTGATAAATTGGGTACCACCATTTTAGGAAAAGTCCCAATCATGCTTTATTTCACTCATACCTGTGCTCTTTCTGGAATCTTCCTCACTTGCCATTCTTTTCCCTCCACTTCTAATTCTTCTATTTGTCTTATCTGTCATTAAAATGTAAGCTCTTTGAAAGCAATCTTGTATTTGCATTCCCAGAACTTACCCCAGTTCCTGATACATTAAAAATGCTTTGTAAATGTTTTATCTTATTAGAATTGGTTCAATGTCAACATTTTAAGAACTGGGAGACAGGAATCATGTTTAATTCAATCAATAAAGTTGTTAAGTATGAGACACTATGCTAGACACTGGGTGATACAAAGACAAAAATGAAAGTTCCTGCCTTTAAGCAGCATTTTATAGTTTACATTTTAATGTTACAATTTAACTGAGACAGCAATATATGTATACTAAGTATGCATGTAAAATATACAAAATAAAATAAATACAAAATAAAAACAAGTCTGTTTTATGAGAGACTGCAAATAAACAGGAGAGAGGGACATGGATCAGAAAAAAGCATGATGCCTTGTACATAGTAGGTGCTTTATAGGTGTTTGATGGTTGAATGAATGAATAAATGAATGATAAGATATTACAGAGCTGGGAAGAAACCCTTTTACCATATTCTATCTTGACTAGGCAGTTATTTGTGCGCTATGGTCAATTTAGGGTTCTACAATTTCAGACAATCAGTCACCCTCTAGGAGAGATACAGGAATTCACAAAACTGCTTGTGTCCCACCACAAATTTATGTTGTTGTCATTCTTGTTTTTCAGTCACATCCAACACTTTGTGATCCTGTGGACCATACTGTCTATGGGTTTTCTTGGCAAAGATACTGGAGTGGTTTGCCACTTCCTTCTCCAGTGCATTAAGGTTGAACTCAGGTTTTCCAGACTCCAGGTTTCACTGTCTCACCAAGTTACTTAATTTAATCTCAGTGGAACTTCATGGAACCAAGTCTAACTTGGTTCTTCTAACTCCTCTTTGATTCTGTGCTTGCTCACTGAACTTGTTCCAGACCTGCCCAGCTCTCTTTGTCTCCCTTCCCTACCTTCTCCACTGAGGATTTCTCATATTTCACACACAAAAAATAAAAAAACCTGAGACCTTTTACTGATACTTCCCTCTTCTCCTTTCTTAGCCCTCATCTTAGATAACACAGGCTTCTTCCTCCACAATCTCCTCTTTTAATCCTGTCTGTGTTAAATAAGTGGCCCTTCTCATTGCCACAGCAAAATACTTGTCATGTTCCCTTGGTCCTATTTCCTCCCATATTCTCCAGAAGACGACCCCTAATATGATCCCCACTTTCTCTTCAGTTTTTATTTTCTGTCTCCTTCCTGGATACCTACAAATACATGCCTCCCTTCTATTCTCAAAAAAAAAAAAATTAAAACTACCTTTTCAACGTTGATAACCATTATCTCATAACTCTCCTTCCTTCTCTGTTTAATTCCTCAAAAAAAAAAAATCATTTCTCTTCAGTATCTCTACTTTCTCTCTTCTTATTCTCTTCTCAATTTTTTGTAGTATAGCTTCATTTGAAACTTCTTTCTCCAAAATCCCCAATGATATCCTAATTGCTGAATCTAAAGGCATTTTCTCATTCCTCACATCCTACTATTCCAAAACTTCCTAAACTATGGGTCATGATCCTGTATGGAATTGCATAACTGAATGTAGGGTGATCATGAAATTATGACTTATTATTAGTAAATGTTTAATTTGTATACTTATTTTATATACCAATATATCTGGGGTGGTATGAAAATTTCTCAGATAAAAAGGGATCACAAATGGAAAAAGTTTAAGAAGCCCTGCTCCAGACCTTTGTGTAGCATTATACTTTTTCTTCTTGTATTATCTCTCCTCCCTGGATTTTATTTTACTATCCTCTTAGTTCTCCTCCTACTTGTCTAAAGATTCCTTCTCATCTTTTACTGGATTCCCATACCTATTCTCTAATTGTGGGTATCCCTCATGGTTCTGTTTTGAACCTCTTCTCTGTTCTCTCTATATTACCTTTTCTAATGATTTCATCAGTTTCCATCAACTCAGTTATCAACTCTATCAGTCTCTGTCCTGATTTTCAGTCCCTTATCTCCAACTACCAATTGGACATTTCAAACTGGTTGGTTGTCTCAAAGGTATTTCAAAATGGAAGTCATTATCTGCCCATCCAAATTTCCCTATTACTCTTGAGGGTATCACCATCCTCCCAGACTCTACAGTATGAAACCGTAGAGCTCTACTTAATTATTTGCTCTAACCCCACATATCTAATCCATTGTTAGATCTTGTCATTTCTGCATTCAGAATATTCCTTATATACCTCCCTTTATCTACATTTACACAGCTCTCATTTTAATTCAATTCCTCATCACCTTTCACCTTGACTATTATAATTGATCTGTTCTCAAAACATTCTCCAAGCCCAAGGACCAAAGTGATTTTCCTAAAGATTAGCTCAGGTCATGCTATTTTATTCCCTTTCCTTTTCAATAAACTCTAGAACTCTTTAAGATTCTTTACAACCAGGCCCTTTTCCCATCTTTCTTCTCTTTTTATATTTTATGCAAATCACTATTCAGTGATATTGGCTAAAGGCGATTTGATGGTGCAACGGGTAGAGCACTGGACCCAGAGCCAGGAAGCTCTTAGTACAAATATTGCCTGAGACAGTTACTAGCTGTGTGACCTTAGGTATGTCATTTTATCTGTCTGCCTATTTCCTCAGATGTAAAATGGGACTAAATAATACCACCTCCTGGGGTACATTGAACAACCGTAGGATTGTTGTAAGGTTCAAATGAGAGATTTATAAAACACTTAGCAAAGAATCTGGTACATAATAGGTAATATATAAATCTTTATTTCCTCCCTTCCCCCCCCCTTTTTTTTTTGCTGTTCCTCAGATACTACATTTCCTATTCCTGCGGCTTTACATTGGCCATTCCTGATGCCTAGAATTCTTACTACCTTGAAGGCTTTCCTTGGTCTATGAAGCTTTGCCCTTTAGGTTATTTTGCTTCTATTCTGAATGTATTTTATATGAACCTTTTAATTTATAGCCCATGTCCCCCGTAGTACTTTTGTAGTAGTATTATGTATTTTGTAGTAGTATTTTGTGATTTTGCCCTTCTTTGTATCTCCAACACTTAGCACAGGATCTGGCATTTAGGCTATTCAAAATATGTTTATTGATTGTTTCACTGATTGATCTTTTTTTTCCTTTGGAGATTGCTAGTAGGCAGCATACTTAAGCAGGAAGGACCAGAGCCCTCAGAGCAGTGCCAGACAAGTATAAAGCAATATATGTTAGAAAATTTGCAAACAAGAAAATCAAATAACATCTCTCCCTACAGGAATTAAGGCATGGAGGTATAGTACTCCTGAGTAACTTTCCTTGAATGGGTGTTATTCTTTGGTGTGAATGTCTTGAAGAAATCTTGTGTACCAAGTTGTCTGAAATCTTGGGCATGAATGACACCTAAGGCAATGATGTCACTCTTACTGAGTTAATAACAACTCTGCTTTTAATTGACAGCACTTTCTGATGTCCCCTCTCTTTTTTTTTTCCCCAGAGTTCACAGGACCCTGAAGGAAGAAGGGTGGGAAGAGAAACGTTGGAAGAGATGGGTTATGAGGACTTTATTAGAGAAAGTGAGCATTACACAATCTTTTCTGAAATTTTTGGAGCCTCCTCAGTTTTTTTCTGATAGAGATAGGACACTGATAGACATACTTACTGCTCTCTTTTTTTTGCTTGCCAGGATTTTCGGTGTCTTGAGAAGTCTCTTCTGGTGCCATTTGTGTCATGGCTGGTCCTTCCAAATAACTTATTCATCCAAGGTGTGTCATCTACAGGGTGACCCCTGGACACAATTATATAAGAGATGAGATTGTCTATAGCCTCTGTCTCATTGAAATGTATTCATTCTATGCTCTATCTCTTTAGAGACTTTTTCTCAGCTTACAGATCTGAAATAATTAATTCCTGCTTATAGAGTAAGAATTTAATAGGAGTATATTAGGAAATCCCCCAGTGTGTTGGCTATTGCCAAGAGACACACACATAGGTAAGTTGTGATCTGTATCATTAAAAGGAAAATTCATGCATTAGATTATTCCAGTAAAGAAGATTCTATTTTTAAAGTTTTATAATTAATTAATTATATAATTATAATATATAATTATAAATGTAAATAATAATTAATGGCTATATTTTATTGTGAGCATTTGAAAGTAACAAACTGCATTTTTCTTCATAAAAAATTGCTTAATAGATTACTTCATTATTAACACATATGTACTTCAACTAGTATTTTTTGAGAGACAATGCATCCACCCAAAAGAGAAAATAACTTGGGCAGTGGATCAGTTACAAAACCAGTCTCTTAAGTCTGGCTAGGATGCTAATTATTTCTCATACAAATATTAGACAATGGCTGTCCAGGTTGTTGATGCAGACTAAATTGTGGCTTCTCTCCTCAAATCAGGAATCATCTGAGAATCAAGTATCAGAGAAGAACAAACTGATTTTTCTTCTACAGCAAGATAATTGTATAAATATGTATGCATATATTGGATTTAACATATATTTTAACATATTTAACATGTATTGGATTATCTGCCATCTAGGGAAGAGAGTAGGGGGAAGGAGGAGAAAATTTGGAACACAAGGTTTTGCAAGGGTCAAGGCTGAAAAATTATCTGCGCATATGTTTTGTAAATAAAAAAGTTTTAATAAAAAATACTGATTTATATATACATTAAAAAAAAGAGAGGGAGAAGAATAGGTAGAGGGGGTATATAGATGTAGCAGGGCAGTGGAAGAAGCAGGTGGAATTTTCTTTCACTATGACCAAAGAAAGTGTGGAATAAATCAGTTGGTATTAATAATGATATTAACATGAATATTATGATTTCAAGGCTGCCCAGAAATAAAATGCAACCATTTCTGGAGGGACAGCAAACATTGGGTAATAGCCCAATAAGAACTGACCCCAAAGAATTAAAAGTAGATAACATCATTCAAGGAGACATTTGAAGGGTGGAGTTTAATTACCTGACTGGGAACATAGCCCAGGGTTTTCACTGGAAGCCAAGATGGTTGTGAATCAGTCCCTGTATCTCCCTGAACCCTGTTCTTACCTATTACATAAAGAAAGGCCCACTCCCATCCATCTCCAAGAAACACGTACTTCACAAAGGGCTTGGATACTGCTTCCTTCACATTCACTAGAAATACGGTGACTTTCTTGTTTGAAGTCTTAGGTAGAGCTATATTTAGAAGCCAAAAGAAAGGAAATGTCAAAAAAAGAAAGATTAGTCCTGACATAACAAATGGTAAACCTGCAACCTGTATGTTGTAACAGGTGAGAAAAACTTTTTTTTAATGCCCAAAACATCTAATTTTATTTTTTTCACTTCACCAAAAATCTATTTTCTCCTCTTTTCTTTTAGATTGAAAAACATTTCTAAACCCAGCAAATGACTTTCTCAGTAAGTCAACAAGATTTATTAAGCATTCACTATGTGCCAGACACCATGCCAAGCACTAGGGATATAAATAAAAACAAAAAGAAAGCCATTCCCTGCCCTCAAGAGCTTACATTCCGAAGAGAAAAAATAATGCTTAGTAGGGAAGTTGAAAATTAAAAACAACTCTGAGGCATCACCTCACATCTATCATATTGGCTAATATGACAAAAAAGGAAAAAGACAAATGTTGGAGGAGATATGAAAAAAATTGGGGCACAAGTGCATAGTTGGTAAAGTTGTGAATATTTTCAACCATTCCAAAGAGCAATTTGGAACTATACCTAAAGGGATCTAAAAATGTGTGTATTACCATTTAAAATTAGGTCTATATTCCAAAAACGTTTTTCTTGGGTCTTTTGGTCTATTTTGTGACCTTTGCTGTTGGTCCAATTTGGGCCTTAGAACTACATTTGTTCCCTTTCTGTTTAGAGAACATCTTGCTGTTCAGTTGAGGCAGCTGGTAGCACAGTGGATAGAACACTGGGTTTGCAATCACATTCAAATAGAGAACTATGGAGATTGAATGTGGATCAAAGCACAGTATTTTCATCTTTTTGTTTGTTTGTTTTTCATGGTTTTTTTTTTTTCCTTTTGGTAAGATTTTTCTTGCACAATATGACAAATATGGAAATATGTTTAAAAGGAATGTACATATTTAGCATGTTTCAAATTGTTACAAGCAATCTGGAAGGAGGGAGGGAAAGACAAAAGTTTAAAACACAAAGTTTTACAAAAATGAATGTAGAAAACTATCTTTACTTGCATCTGGAAAAAATACTATAGAATAAAAAATATTTAAACAAATTTTTAAAAAAGAAGAGGCCTGAAGTCAGGGGGACCTGAGTTTAAAACCAGATACTTATTAGCTAGATGACTCTGGGCAAATCACTTAATGTATTTGCCCCAGTTTCTTCAACTATAAAATAAGGAAAACACAGCACCTATCTCTCAGGATACTTGTGAGGATCAAATGAGGTAATATTTGTAATCATCAAAGTACTTGACACATAGTAGGTGCATAATAAATGCTCTTTTCCTTTTGAAAGAAAAACATATACAGGCCAGTTTGAACTGCTAGACTATTAAAGTTTTATATATATATATATATATATATATATATATATATATATATTCATGTATATATAATATTTCACATCATTGATTCAGAGCTAGAAGGAATATAAGAGAAGGAGTTTTAAGTTTAACCCTCTTACTTAGGGCAGGTAGATGGTTTAGTGAATATAGCACTGAGCTTGGAATCAGGAAGACTCACTTTTCTCAGTTCAAATCTGGCCTCAGATACTAACTGTGTGAATCTGGGCAAGTCACCTCACCCTGTTTGCCTCAGTTTCCTCATACATAAAATGAGCTGGAGAAGGAAATGGCAAACTACTCTATCATCTTTGCCAAGAAAACTCCAAAATGGAATCACAGAGCATCATATGTGATTGAACAACTACTTATTTTTATAAATAAGGAAACTGAAGTTCAGGAAAAAGGAAATTACTAAAGTCATATGGACAAATTATAGAAGGACTGTTTAGCACTGTGTTTAGAACAGTGTTTGGCACATAGTAGGTGCACAATGTATGTCTATTGACTGACTGACTAGAATTTAACAACATCTTGAAAGACAAACTGTGTCAAGTGATATAATGGCATATATCAGAGAGAATAGGATGAAAATTTTTATTTCAAAGTAAGATAATAATATTTACTTTTAATTATTCATCTTCAAAATACATTTATAGAGATATAAAAATATAATAAATTATAATAAAATTACCAAAAAAATTATTTTAAAAACATTTATGTCAATTCAAATAACTGATGAGTCTAGACCTGGTTTCAGTTGTAGAGGAAGAATGCAAACTAGGCATTCTGAATCCAAAATCTAGCACTTGGCCCACTGTGCTATCCTGTGTCCATTGTTTGGAGAGAAGCAAGATAATACAGTTTACTGAAGTTGGGTTTTTTGATTTGTTTATTTGCTTGCTTGATTTTTGGAGAGATAATGGGGTTAAGTAACTTGCCCAGGGTCACACAGCTAGTAAGTTTTAAGTGTGAGGCAGGATTTGAAATCAGGTCCTCCTAACTTCAGGATCAGTGCACTATCTAGCTGCCTCCTAATTTGGGATTCTTAACTGTCTTTGGTTTAAGCTCTAAATGACATGTGCATGGGTTTGCAAAATTTAGGTTGCAAGCGCGAATTTAGGGTTCTCTAGACTCTAAGGAGAATTTGTAATTCCCTGCTTCATTTTTGAGTCCAAAAGGTTTTTTTTTTTTTGACCATGGTATCTTGAAAGGCAAATGGAACTTGATTCTGGCAGACAGCTTATCAAGGAAACCCATCAGGAATGAGAGGCAGCTGTGCTACATAATTCTTGGTTATTATTCATAACCTAAATAGTTTATTAATTGTCAGTTATTATTCATTCAGTTAAACATCAGAGAGGAACATAATTCTTAGATATTTGAATTGTGTGGATCAAATCAAATAATACTAATAAAACACTTAACATATAGTGCCTGGAACATAGTAGGCACTACATAAATGCTAACCATTATTATTGGTATTATTGTTGTTTTTTGATTCACATATTTGAATCTTAGAACCTCAGAACTTATAACCTTGGACTAGAAGGACTGGTTTTATACTTTAGCTCTGCCATTTACTAATTGTGACTATAGGGAAATCACTTGAACTCTCTGGAGCCTCAATTTCCCCTTACTTTCCTACAAGGGTAGTATTGAGACCCAAATGAAAATTCTTGGTAAATCTCAAAGTGTTGGGTTGTTGTTGTTCAGTCATATACAACTCTTTGTAATTGCATTTGGGGTTTTCTTCTCAAAGATACTGAAGGAGGTTGTCATTTCCTTCTCCAGCTCATTTTCCAAATGAGGAAACAGGCTTGCATGACTTGCCTAGAATCACACAGCTAGAAAGTGTCTCAGGCTGGATTGAACTCAGGTCTTCCTGACTCCAGGCCTACCATTCCATCTACTGAACCACCTATCTGCCCTAAAGCACTGAATAAATGTCAACTATTATTAGATAACCTCTGAAATCCCTTCTAGCTCTGAGGTCTAAGATTCAAATATATGAATCATATAATAACAACAATAATAATAGCTAGTATTTATACAATGTTTATTATGTGCCAGGAATTGTGCTAAGTACTTTATTAATATTATTTCATTTGATTCTCACAACTTGAATATCTAAGAATTATATTCCTTTTCAATGCTCAAATGAATGAATACCTGACAATTACGTAGCACTTTATAATCATTATCTCATTTAAAGAAAACAATAATTCTATAAGGTAGGTATTATAAGCATCTATTTTATAGATGACAAAACTAAAGTCCTTAAAAATTAAGTTATTTCTTTTTCTTTGTTTGTTGTTTTCTTTCTCAAGGTTTTTTCCCCTTTTGGTCTGGTTTTTTCTTGCAAAACTTGGCAAATATGGAAATATGTTTAAAAGAATTGTACATATTTAACCTTTATCAGAATATTATTGTCTTGGGGAGGGGGAAGGTAAGTGAGAAAGGGAAAAAAATGAATGTTGGAAATTATCTTTTTATGTATTTGAAAAATAAAATACTATTGAGGGAAAAAATGACTGAGGGAAATTGAATTAAATTACTTCTGTAGTATTTGTCAAAAAAAAAAAAAAAGGTTTTGAGTTCCAAATTCTATCTCTCCCTCCTTTTCTTCCTTCCCCATTTCCTGATATAAGAAGCAATCTGATATAGGTAACATATGTTTAATCATGTAAAAGATTTCCATATTAGTCATTTCAAACAAGAGTCAAACAACAAAAGAGAGAGAAAGAAAGAAAAAAGAAGGAAAGAAAAAATAAATGAAAGAAGGAAGGCAAGGAGGGAGAAAAATTTGAAACACAAAGTCTTACAAAAATGAACGTTGAAAACTCTCTTTACATGTATTTGGAAAAGTAAAATACTATTGAAAATTAATTTTAAAAAAAGTTTAGTGTTTGTCAATTGGATACATAGCAGGAATGATCCCATGGTGGATGTGAGAGGATCTCATGTGAGTTCTTGATTGATGTTGGAAAGAATTATGGAAATATTCTTACTATTATCCATCTGTGTATTTGGAAAAAATGGGATAGTGGGGCTGAAAAGTCAACAATTGTGCCTAAAACCACTTCTCTCAAATATACTTAGGCTCCTGTGGATTTCATGGGATTCCAAATAACTTTTTAAAAAATGTACATAACTTAACACATTTGGACCTTCAATACACAGCAACTTCTTTGAACCATAGACTCCCACCTCCATTCCCTCCCAGACACAACCTCTTATCACAGCTAAGGGTTCCAAAAGCCATTTTCTACTATTATGTTCAGTGCCCAGGACATGATCAGACACAGTGTTAACAAAGTCAGTACAAGGCCAAGTTACAGTTGGTTACAAGGAAGGCTTTGTTCCTGAATTGGCAATGGTCCTGACCTGATGGAGCTAAGCAAGTGGAAAACTGGGCCTGAGGGTAGAATGAATCAATCATTCACTATGAATTAACAAGCAGATTTGAGTCTAGTGACAGATTTGATGGAAGCTAAGTACCTTTAATGAATATGAACTGTTCCTCTAAGTTCAGGTGGAACAGTGGACAGTGCTCTGGGTCTAGAATCAGGAAGATTTGAGTTTAAATATGGCCCCAGACTAGCTCTGTAATCCTGGGCAAGTCACTTAACTTCCATCTGCCTCTGTTTCCATGACTGTGAAATAGTTCCCCTCCCAGAATTATTCAGTGGTTCTCAAAGTGTAGTCCAAAGAATTGTTGGGGTCTCTGAAACTCTTTCAGAAGGTCTACAAATTCAAAATTATTTTTTATTTCTAATATAGTAAATAGCTATAAATATAACCCATGTGAACAAAAACTTTTTGAACAGATCCTTGATAGTTTTTTAACAACATGAAGATACTGAGAACAAAGGTTTGAGAACCACTGAGTGAAGACCAAGTAGGATAATATTTGTTAACATTTTTGAGTCGTTTCAGTTGGTTCAAACTCTGTGATTTTATTTGAAGTTTTCTTGGCAAGGATACTGGAGGGCTTTGCTATTTCCTTCTCCAGCTCATTTTACAGATTAGGAAACCGAGGCAAATAGGGTTAAGTGATTTAGCCAGGATAGGATAGTAAGTAAGTGCCTGGAGCCAGATTTTAACTCAAGTTTTCTTCACTCCAGGTCCAATGCTACATCCCAGGGCTTCTTAAACTTTTTGTACTTGTAACCCCTTTTAATCCAAGAAATTATTTTGCAACCTCAAGTAAATAGATATATAAAATAGGTATACAAATCAAACATTTACTGATAATAAATCATAATTTTATGACTCCCACATTCAGTTATACCCATATAGGGTCACAACCCATAGTTTAAGAAACTTTGCTCTATTCCTTGCTGAATGCTAAATAAACACTTGTTTTCTTTCTTCCTATTGGAAGCCAGAGATTCCCTAGGCATACTATAAGAAAGTGGACCAGTCAGATTCCACCATGATTTGCCCACCACATCACTACAATCTAAGGAACTCTGGACTTTGCCATCCATCCTAAAGAATAACTGAACTTTCCTGAAAGCATTGCCATAACTCAATCCTAATGTAAGCTTCTCAAGACTAGAAACCATTGGCTTTCTCTTTGTATTCCCAGTATTTAATACAAAACTTGGAACATGGTGAACATTTAATAAATGTTTTCCCATTTTTCATTTATAATCCCAATCATCCTTGAATTATATGGCTCATTTGTCTACTGTTCATCAAGACAGAGCAAGAGAAATAGCTACAAGCTCCAACACTGGCTTCAAATCTCACCTCTGAGAACATCTTAGGCAAATCCTTTTATTTCTCTGAACACCAGTTTTCTCATCTGTAAAATGAAGAAATTGAACTAGATGGCCCCTGTGGTCTCTTCTGGCCTTAAGATTATGATTTTATAATTTCCAGAAGCATAGGATTCAGAGTTTCATATTTGTAGCTGACTCTAGAGGAGTTAAGAAGTTTGCTTCAGATCACACTGAGTGGGCAGAGTGGGCAGAGCACTGGACTTGAAGGGAGACTTAGGCTCCAATGCTGAGCTGTATGAGCCTGGGCAAGTCAATTAACTTCTCAAACTCAATTTCCTCATCTGTAAAATGGGGATAAAAACAAAATCTAAAATAACCAGGACTGTTGTGCAGAGCAAATAAGGTAATGTATCTAAAGAATATCATAAATCTTAAAAGATTACATAAAGCTATTATCATTAGTAAAAAGGCCAGGACAAGAACTCAGATCCAAGGACAATTCCGCTATCCTATGCTTCCTCTCAATTATGACCTTAGGCAAATAATGTCACTTCTACAGGACTTACTTTTCCTATATGTAAAACAGACAGAATATACCATAGTACCGCAAAGATCACAAGAGATGAATTCTTCACTGTGCTTTGTAACAATAAATCACTGTCAATGTGAAATCGTACACTTACCATCATCATGCAATGACTTTCACTTTCATTATCATATCTGAGCTTCATAGCCACCCTATGAACTTAGCTGAGCAGGAATCATTATTCCCATTTTAGAGATGAGATGACTGATAGTTGCTTTGTCCATGATCATGCAGTAAATGAGAGGCAGAATTGAAATGAAAACTCAGATCTACTATTTATCAGACATCTGCAGGGTTGAAATGGAGAAGAAAAGGGCTGGCTTGGGATCATTATTCCTCAGGTAGAAATCTCCCAGCTTTGTCAAGACTGTGATTATGGCACAGTTTGTGCTAAAAGTGAAACTTTAGTTTGTTAAACACAGAGGGACTCTGTTGACTTTTCCTTCAACCCTGAAGATAGATAAAAAGAGAATCTACAAAACAAACAACCTTTAAAATTGTAACTATTTTAAACTGATTTTTTTAAAGTTGTGAAATAATTTCCAGAAGTGAAAGCCCATAAGGAATCCCACAGAAAAAACATGGTACCTTGGGACTGGGGCATGACATCATCCTCCATGGATGATACCTGCATAGGAGATGCTGAAGGTGAATTTAGGGGTATCCGTGGAAGATATGGCTCAGCTGGAGATGCAGGAGATAACGTTGGTGATGGCACTATGACTGAAGGAAGCGTTTGTACAGGAGCTGATACTGGTGACTGTACTGGGGATGAGACAGGCAACTGCACAAAAGGTGATAGAGAAGACTCCATGGGTAGAGATGAGAAAGGAAGTCCTAAAGGTGATTGCACAGGAGAGAGATGCACAGATGATTGCATGAATGATGGGAGTGACTGAGCCACTGACTGAACAATTGGTGATATGGGTGACTGTTCAAGGGGTAATGAAACTGGCAGTCCCATAGGTGAGCCAGGTGACAAAGGTGATGATGAAAGAGAGAACCCCATAGGTGAGACAGGTGACCCTACAGGTGACTTTATGAGTGATGGAACTGATACTGTAGATGACTGCATGGAAGGTGATAAAGGGAGCTGGACAGATACAGATTCAGGTGCTTGCACAGCAAAGGAGTCAGGTGGACCATCATCATCCTTTACAGTTCTCTTGGTGACTTCATTCAAAGTGTGGCTTGAGAATTCTGACAAGCTGGCTTGTGTGGTCTCTGGGTTCTGCTCATCAGTCACTTCCCATTCCCTGCATCGGTACAGATTTCCAAGACAGAACACTTCCACCCGTGGGAACATTAAATTCTTGGTGGGGGATTCCAAATAGACAGCATCTAGTAAAGATAATAGAATGAGTATCTTCATGTCAATCTTAAAATCTCCCTACACTGGCAAAGCATTTGAAAATAAAATTTCACATTGATATTATTTTATTTTTAGCTTTTTCTCAATAATATTCTATTTTTCCCATTACATGTAAACATAGTTTTCAACATTCATTTTTATAAGATTTTAAGTTCCAAACTTTTCCTCCTTCTTTCCTTCCTCCCTACTTCCCCAAGACAGCAGGCAATCTGATATGTTACACATATACAATCATTTAAAACATATTTCCATATTTGTTTTATTGTGAAAGAAAAATAAGAACAAAAGGGAAAATTATTTTTTATTTTTAATTGCTAAAATCCCATAGAGAAGGGAAAGAAAGCATCTTTTACTCAGAACTTGAGGGCAATTCTGGTTCAGCCAATTACTGTGGGCAACTAGGTAACACAGTGCATAGACCGCTGGATCTAATCAGGAAGACTCATCTTCCAGAATTCAAAACTGGCCTCAGAAACTTACTATGTGATCCTGAGCAAGTCACTTAATCCTGTTTGCCTAGTTTCCTCATCTGCAAAATGAGCTGGAGAAGGAAATGGTAAACCACTCCAATATTTTTGCCAAGAAAACCTAAATGAGATCATAAAGAAGCAGATCTATGGAGTATAAAATTGTCTAATCTACAATAAAAGAAACCAAGGCAAAACTCTGAACCAATGGTACTTTCTTCAAGGTTCCTCATCCTCTCTAATAAAATGAAGTTCAGCTCTTCTTCATGATCTGAGATGCCCATGATCCCCATGATCTTTTTTTATAGGATTCAACACCCAAATATACAGAAGCGATATGGTAAAATACAGAATTTCATTAGCTGATAGGTCTTCCTCTTGAGGATCAAAAATTATGTATCGACCAAAAATGGTATGGGGAGGAAGGGGGTTTGGATTGGGTAAAGCAGGGAGCATCTCCACTGACAAAATGGTCATAATATGATGACTTGTTCATGTTGCACATGAGAGAATGATCTAGAGGTACAAAAATAAGTTGGAGGAATTCCAAAGAATCAAGTCATTTCACCCACATTGGCTTTGCACATGGAATTTGAGTAAAACAGGATGGAGATATCTGTCAGCATTCTTGTAGTGCATACATGATTTTCATAACTAATAAACCAATAGTGGACCTTCTATTTTTAATTTAAAGCCTATTATAAAGGCCTATTATAAGAACCTGTCTTATCTAATTATCCCTATATAATTTACATAAAATAACAAAATGATCAATACTGATTGGAATAGCGTTGGGATCCAATGAATCATTTCTTAAAGACACAACTGAAATGACTTAAACAGCACTTACTATATGTAACCTCAAGCATATCACTTGAGGCCTCCATTTTCTCACCTAAAATGAACTAGATGATCTCTCAGGTCCCTTACAGCTCTAAAATCATGATATTATCCTATGAATTCCCTATATTTATCCTACCCTACATTCTGTGCTGGACTGTTCAGGCACACTATTCTAGGCTGCCAGGGCCTTACATATCAGTCTTTGGGGTATACCCGGATAAACTTTGGAGGCGAGCTGATTGGGAGGTGCAAATAGTCTGTTTTTATTCACTCATCCTCTCAGTGGGGGTAGCAGGAAGTAAGACAGCAAATTCTACTTAGAGCTGTCTAATCATGCTTCCTCTCTTCCCAGATTACCTGTGCCCATCCACTCAGCACTGTCATAGGTGGAGCCAGAGGAAGGAGGCGTGTGGAGTTGAGTTGCATGCCAGGAAGAGCTCTAGCAAGAGGACATACCCCTTGCCATCTCAAGGAAGCTATTAGCAGTTTCTCCTGCTAATACTAATTAACTAATACTAATAACTCCTGCAAGATACAACCTCCTGCCTCAGAGGCCAAGCCCATTTTACTTCTCTGGGTCCTACTCTGCCCAAGCTGATGTGGCATACAGGCTACTTGGCAAATCTCAGAGAGAGAGAAATTCCCCTAACAACATTCTGATATAGTCAAATAATGAAAATGACAATTCTACCTAAATTAATCTACTTCTTCAGTGCCATATCAATCAAACTACCAAAAAATTATTTTGTAGAGCTAGAAAAAAATCTCCAGAATCAGCAAGTGAATTCTTTTTTTTTTTTAATAGCCTTTTATTTACAGGTTATATGTATGGGTAACTTTACAGCATTGACAATTGCTAAGCCTCTTGTTCCAATTTTTCCCCTCCATCCCCCTTCCCCCAGATGGCAGGATGACCAGTAGATGTTAAATATATTAAAATATAAATTAGATACACAATAAGTATACATGATCAAACCATTATTTTTATTAGCAAGTGAATTCTACCAAATATTTAAAGAAAGAAAAAAAAAGAACTAGAAAAACAACAAAATTCATATGGAAAAACAAAAGGTTAGGAGTATCAAAAGAATTAATGAAAAAAAAAAAGCAAAACTCTTGCCATACCAGACCTAAAATTATATTATAAAGCAGAAGTCATCAAAACCATTTGGTATTGCCTAAGAATAGAATGGTGGATCGGTAGAATAGGTTAGATACACAAGAAACACACTGCAGTAATCTACTGTTTGTGAAATCCAAACATTTCAGCTTCTGGGATAAGAATCTATTAACTGATAAAAATTGCTGGGAACACTAGAAAATAGTATGGCATTAGGCATAGACCAACATCTCATACTCTATACCAAGAATAAGGTCAAAATGAATTTATGATTTAGACATAAAGGATGACACTATACATAAATTAGGAGAGCAAGGGATAATATACTTGTCAAATCTTTGGAGAAGGAAGGAATTTATGACCAAAAAAGAACTAGAGAACATTATGAAATGAAAAATGGATAATATTGATTACATTAAATTAAAATAAATAAATTAATTAAATAAAATAAATAAGATAAAATAAAAACATAAAATGTTTTTGCACAAACAAAACTAATGCAGCCAACTTTAGAAGGGGAGCAGAAAGGTGGGGAAAAAATTTACAGCCAATGTCTCTGATAAAGATCTCATTTCTAAAATATATATAGAAACTGGATCAAATTTATAAGAATACAAGTCATTCCCCACTTGATAAGTAGTCAAAGAACAGACAATTTACTCTACAGTCATATGAAAAAAATGCTCTAAATCACTACTGAGTAGAGAAAGGCAAATTAAAACAATTCTGAAGTACCACCTTATACCTTATTAGACTGGCTAAGATGACAGGAAAATAAAATGATAAATGTTGGCAGGGATGTGGGAAAACTGGGACACTAATGCATTGTTGATGGAATTGTAAATTGATCCAGCAATTCTGGAGAGCAATTTGGAACTATACCCAAAGAGCTATAAAAATGTGCATACTTTTTGATCCAGAATGTCACTATTGGATCTGTATTCTAAATAAATTATAAAAAAGAAAAAAATGTTGATAGCAGTTCTTTTTGTGATGGCAAGGAATTGGAAATTGAGTGGTTGCCCATCAACTGGGGAATGACTGAATAAGTTATAGTATATGAATGCAATGGAATTTATTGTTCTATAAGAAATGATGAGCAGGCTGATTTCAGAAAAGCCTGGACTTACCTGAACTGATGCTGGGTGAAGTAACAGAACCAGGAGAACACTGAAAACAGTAACAGCAAGACTGTATGATAATCAACTGTGACAGACTGAGCTCTTTTCAGCAATACAGTGATCTAAAACAATTTCAATAAAAGTGGGGATGGAAAATGCCATCCACATCTAGAGAAGGAACTATGGAGATTGATTGCAGATTGAAGCATACTATTTTTATCCTTTTTTTGTTTGCTTTTTCTTTCTCATGTTTTTTCCCTTTTGTCGTGATTTTTTCACATGTCCAAAACTGAAATATGTTTAAAATAATTGTACATGTATGACCTATATCAGTTTGGTTGCTGTTTTGGTGAGGGGGAGGTAAGAAAAGGAGAAAGAAAAAAAAATTGGAACTCAAAATATTATAAACATGAACATTGAAGCTATCTTTACATGTAATTGGAAAAATAAAATACTATTGAGAAAATAAATAAATAAATGTATGATCTATGACTGTGGTCAGATATAACTAAGGTCTTAATGTTCCTTTATGCTCTTCCCAATTGGAGGTTGATTCTGTAGATTAGGTTTGACAAAAACTTCTGATTTTCCACCACTAGAGGGACACGTGTCCACCAACAACAGAAGTAGAATTTATGAATGGAAGGGAACAGAATCCCAGGACTTTTGGAACTGGTTTCACATTCAGAGACTGGTATTTATCCTATTCTTAAAATTCTCCAGGAAAAGAGCATGATACCTTATTCCAGATAAAGCAATTCCCTGAGAATTTGAATTTCAGATTACACGGCACTCCTATTTACTCCTACTCCTTCAGCTTCCCCACACTTGAGCAGAGTTCTTCTGATTAGGGTGAGCTCCTCATATGCAGCTGGCTAATCTTTATTATTATTATTATTATTATTCAGTTTTGGGTGACATGTTTGATTTGATTATGATCATTTGACTTTACCTAAGGCAAGAAAGGAAGACAATCTGCTTTGCAAAAAATTATCCAAAATGGGTTAAAGTAAAACAGAAGGGTCAATGGGAGAGTAACATTAGATTTAAAGGACTTGATGACCAATCAATTACAGATTACACGGCACTCCTATTTACTCCTATTCCTTCAGCTTCCCCACACTTGAGCAGAGTTCTTCTGATTAGGGTGAGCTCCTCATATGCAGCTGGCTAATCTTTATTATTATTATTATTATTATTATTATTCAGTTTTGGGTGACATGTTTGATTTGATTATGATCATTTGACTTTACCTAAGGCAAGAAAGGAAGACAATCTGCTTTGCAAAAAATTATCCAAAATGGGTTAAAGTAAAACAGAAGGGTCAATGGGAGAGTAACATTAGATTTAAAGGACTTGATGACCAATCAATTACAGATTACACGGCACTCCTATTTACTCCTATTCCTTCAGCTTCCCCACACTTGAGCAGAGTTCTTCTGATTAGGGTGAGCTCCTCATATGCAGCTGGCTAATCTTTATTATTATTATTATTATTATTCAGTTTTGGGTTACATGTTTGATTTGATTAAGATCATTTGACTTTACCTAAGGCAAGAAAGGAATACAATCTGCTTTGCAAAAAATTATCCAAAATGGGTTAAAGTAAAACAGAAGGGTCAATGGGACAGTAACATTAGATTTAAAGGACTTGATGACCAATCTTGTCTTTTACTTACTAATTGTGTTTCTTTGGGCAAACCAAGCTCATATATAAAATGAAAAGATAATCTCTAGCAAATCTATCAATTCTAAATCCTGTGGAGGAAAAAGAAGAGATTAGTTCACCCTTAGTTTTGCCTAATTTCAATTGACCAGCCATAGTTTGAATATCTCAGTTACTGAAGATTTCCTATTGGTTCTTCCTTCATCCCTCTATGTGATTCAGCAAAGGATGGAGGTTTGGACCAGAATGATTTAGTTTCAAAATATGGACAGCCATTTTGCAATGTGGTGAATTAGAAAGAAGACCAAATATGTCAGGAAGATCAGAATTTTGAATCTTGACTAGCTGTCTAACCCTGGGCAAGCCACCTAAGTTCTTTAGGACGCAGTTTCTTCATTTGTAAAATGGTGCTGAATTCAATGTTCTTGAATGTCCCTTCCAGCTCTAAATCTATAATACCATGAGTACAAATTATTCAAATATCTCATGAGACAATATAATGGACAAGTCATTAAGTAAAAGCTATATCCAGTGTTAATGTCATGAAAAGGAAAGAACAACTCCAGGGAGGGGATATATAAGTCTTCAGGAATGTCAGGATACAGGATCCTCCTGGTGGCAAAGAGATCTCATGGATGGAGACTGAGGGTGGAGAAGGTGGATGAATTGGGAACAGGAAAAATACCTGCTCAGCATCACTTTAGGAGGGAGGAGCAGGGTAAAAAAAAAAAAAAAAATTAGCCTTGCAAATGTCTAAATATAGGGTCAGACTGAAGCGTTGATGATGCTACTTTGGTGCAGTGCCAGTTCCAAAGTCTGACTCTTCAGTCATGCCAGTTCTTAGACATGAATTATCTGTGAGTGTGAGGCATAGGGTTGCACCATTCCCATTCTTTTGGTTTGAGGAAGGAATGGACCCAGCGTGTATTATGTGAACACCAATGGTAATTTATCTACTCTAAAGCAATAACATTTCTTGGTCAAAATGGCTTAAATCTGAGAAATCCAGACTCTTCATGATGATTCTTACCCCAACCTCAGATGGCTGAAAGAATCAAATTTAGCCTGCTTAGAGAAGTATAGGATGTCACAATTGAAGGGGGCTTCAAAGGTATGACCTACAGGACTCACCCAAACAACACAAAGGCCAGTATGATATAGTTTGTTCAATCATTTCAGTCATGCTGATTCTTTGTAACCCCATTTGGGGTTTTCTTCTCAGATACTGGAGTGTTTTGCCATTTCCTTCTCCAGATCATTTTACAGATGAGGAAACTGAGGCAAACAGGATGGAGTGACTTGCCCAGGATCACATAGCTAGGAAGTATCTGAGGCCAGATTGGAACTCAAGAAGATGAATCTCCCTGACTCCAAGTCTGACACTCAATTCACTATGACACCTCTTAGCTGCCCATGGTCTAGTGTATTGATTCTCAAACTTATTTGACTTGGGATCTCTTTACACTCTTAAAAATGATTGAGGACTCCTCACCTGCACCCCACAAAGAGCTTTTGTTTATGTAAATTATATCTATTGATATTTACCAAACTAAAAATTAAAACATTAAAACTATGAAAATAGTTTGCCCCCCCCCCAAAAAAAAAAAAGAAAGGAAATCGTTTGGCTCTCATGGAAGGGATGATGGATTTAGAGTAAAATTACGTTGTTTCAAATCTAATCCTACTTACAATTTAAGTGATTCTAGGTCTCGGTTTCCTCAACTATAAAATGAAGTGAGTTGAATTAGATGTCTAAGGTCCTTTCAGTTCTAAATAAACAAGTCTCTGACAAGATATCATTCTTGTCCAGCTTTCCACTTCCCAAGGCGGCCTGATATAGTTTGTGAGCAACAAGGTGGTATAGTGGATAGAATGCCAGGAGTGGAATCAAGAGGATCTGAGCTCAAATCTAGCTTCAGACACTAACTAGCTATGCAACCTCAGGCAAGTCACTTAACCCTAAATGCTCCCAAAAAGAAAGAAAGAAAATAGTTCCTTACAATGAATTACATTGAATTTTTCAGTACTTCCTACTCTTTTCTTAGAGGTTCTCTCCTCATGAGCCAAGCATAACAAATTTAACCCTCTTCCACACAATAGTTCTTACAAGATTGAACATCTATAATGTATATCAAATTGCTTACTCTCTTGGAAGGGAGGGGGACAGGGAATAGAATTTGAAATTCAGTCTTTTAAGAAAAAAAAGAATGTTAAAAGTTGTTTTTACATGTAATCAGGGAAAAAATATTGTTTTTTCCAACAAATTAATGAATGAATACTTAAAGATACTGATCTTGTCACCCTTAAATTATCTCTTCTTCAGGATAAATTTCCTCTTTCCCTATTTCCTATCATCAAGTGGTCTCTTATCCTATGACCACCTTAGTTGTCCTCTGGGCACATCAGCTTGCCAATGTTCTTTCTCAAACATGACACTCAGAAATGAATCCAACACTACAGCTATATTATGAGTGGGGCACAGTACAGCAAAACTGCCACTTCCCTCATTCTGTATGCTATTTAATGTTGTTGTTGCTTTGTTGCAGGGGGGAAGAAGACAGCTGTAATAACCAAAATTAACTAATGCTAAAGCATTTTTTTTTCCAATCATGCTATTACTTATCCAAATGATTTAATGACTTTAGTACAGATAGAATAAAGACCTCAGTGTCACCTTTGAGACTTTGAACCTTCTTTCATTATATTCCTGTATTTGTTCCTTATGTTCTAGTCTAGGGCTTCTTAAACTTTTTTACTTACAACCTTTTTTTATCCAAGGAATTTTTACACAAACCCAGGTACAAAATAAGACATAAATCAAATATTTACTGATGATAAATCATAATTTTGCAACCCTCACATTCAGTTACTGGAATCACAGCCTATAGTTTAAGAAGCTTTGCTTTAACCAAACTAGACTACTCACTCTTTCCCAAACTGTACTTTCCCACCTCTTCAGATCATAGATTTAGATGACCTTAAAGGTCATCTAGTCCCACTTCTTCAGTTTTCAAATAAGAAAACTGAAGCCCAGAGAGTCCCAGATGAATGACTTGCCCAAGATCACACAGGGAATGTGATCAAAAAATAAACATTTACCAAGTGCCTATTTCCTCATCTGTAAAATGAGCTGGGGAAGGAAATGGCAAACCACTCCAGTGTTCTCACCAAGAAAATCCCAAATGAAGAGTAGGACATGACCAAGAACAAGTAAACAAACTGCTAAGCATTGGAGATTAAAAAAAAAAAAAAAAAAAACACCAACAAACAAACAAACAAAAAACAAAAGATAGTCAGTCCCACCAGTCCTCAAAGGGTTTACAATCTAATGGAGGACAGGTTTTGAGGGAGAGATAATGAGGTCTGTACTAGACATATTGTGTTTAAGATATCTACTGGACATTTAGTTCCATTTGAAAGTCAGTTAGAGATGTGAGATTGGAAGCCAGCAGAGGGATTGGGGCAAGAAAGGCAGATCTGAAAATCACAGACACAGATATCAGAGGAAGGATTTGGATCTAGGTCCACTAACTTGAGAGTTAGTATTCTTTTTTGGGGTCATCATAGTGACTGTCAGTTCACAAGAATGCTTTGTTAACCAGAATACTGTGATCTTCAACCATTACAGTGAAATATGAGTTTAAATATCCTTTGTTTTTTGGAGATGAATTTATTTTCCATATAACTGTTTTTCAAAGACCCCTTGGGAACACCACTGGGGTGTTCATGCAGAAGCTAGCTAGCCAAAGGAAAGAGGTCCCTGGGTAGGACCTGGAGTGTTGTATCTGGAATCAAGGAGAACTAAGTTCAAATCTAGCCTTAGACACTTACTAACTGTGGAATACTTGACAAGTCATTTCCATCTCTACCTCAGTTTCCTCATCTGTAAAAGGGGACTAATAATTGCACCTACCTCCCAAGGTTGTTATGAGGATAAAATGAAATAACACTCTAAAGTATTTTGCAAACCTTAAAGTGATATGTAAATGCTAGTTATTATTAGTGTTATTATCTCTTCCCTTTTACTCACTCAGTCTCTTCAAGTATAAAACTGTGTCCTGATATCCCCGGTAGTAGTATTCATGCAGGGCCTGAGGAGAAAAGCATCATGAAAACCATTGTTTCTCCCACTCCCACTGAAATACTGGTAGGAACTATAGGGAGAACTAGGGCTTGCTTTTTCTATCCCTCAAAACTATCAAAAAGTTAAAAATTTATCCTCAACTAGATCAGTAGAAAGTAAGCTCCTTAAGGGCAAAGAGTGCTTCAATTGTGCCTAGCACAATACCTGACATACAGTGGTTGCTTAATAAATGGCTGTTGAATTCAGTTGAGCCCTTACAGCCTTTTTTCTTCTGGAATTGACATTCTATTACACTCTCCACAAATAATATTTTAAATCTCTTCTCTCTTTCTAAACTTTCTGCTTTCATCATCTTCTCTCTAAGTCCCAGCCAAGGACCTCACCTCCAACTTCATAAGAAAATAAAAGACTTCTACTGTGTACTTTCTCATCTTCCCTATTCCACACTACTAAACTCTGGTTGTCATCATCTTTCATTTACTCTTCTTTGCAATAGTCTCTGAAGAGGTAGTGTTCCTCCTAGCTAAGATCAACACTTCATCATGGTGCTCCTGATTCCACTTCCTCCCATCAGTGCCAGGAGCCTGTCCCTCAATTATTCTCTCTCTTTCTCATATCTTTAATTTCTCCTTATCCACAGCCTCTTTTTTCACAAGCTATATCCTGGCTATTTCTCTCCTCTCAACATTCTTTTCCTTGGTGACCTTATCAGTTCACATGGCTCCAGATATCTCTTAGTTTTCTCTATATTCAGTCCTAATCTCTCTCCTGAGCTTCAGCTCAGGACCAAAGACTAGGTAGACTTTGAAATCTGAAGTCCTATAGGCATTTCAAACTCAAGATATCTAAAGTGGAACTAAATAATGAACAGAGCTCTAGAGTTAGGAAGATCTAGATTCACATCCAGCCTTAGGAACTTATTTACTTTGTAACCTTGTTCAAATTATTTAAAAAAATTTTTTAAATGCCTCAGTTTCCACAACTGTAAAATAGAAATACTAATAACATCTATCTCCCAAGGTTGTTGTAAGGATCAAATGATCTAATACGTGTTAACCACTTAGCACAGTACTTGGCACATTTTTGTTATTCAGTCATTTCAGTCATGATTGTCTTTTTATCACCCCAGTTGAGTTTTTCTTAACAGAGATATTGGAGCAGTTGTCATTTCATTCTCTAGCTCATTTTACAGATGAGGAAATTGAGGCAAAGTTGAATGTCTTGCTCAGGGTCACTAAGTGTCTGAGGATAGATTTGAACTCAGTTCTTCTTGATTCCAAGTCTAGCATTCTATCTACTGCATCACCTAACTGCTCCCAGCACATAGCAGGTGCTTGATAAATGTTTGTTTCTTTCCTTCCTTCCTTCCTTTCTCTAAAATGCATCGCCTTTCCAAGGGTCCCTGTTTCTTCTGAGGTACCACTATTTGCCAATCTTGAAGTTATCCTTGACTTTTTCTTCATTCTCACCCCAGGATCCAATCAGCTGCCAATTTTTATTGAGTCTAAAATCTTTTAGTCTGTTCTCTAATGTCTCCTCTATCTCTACTCTGGTCAGATTGCTATCATCCCTGTTTCCCATCTTCCTAAGGCTACCTAACTGATATTACTAAAATCTGGCCATGTCATTCCCCTTTTCAAAAATCTCCAGCACCTTTGGATTGCCACTAGGATGAAGACAAACTTCTCTGCTTGGCATAATTGGCATGAAATGGTTTCCATCTACTTTTCTGGTCTTATTATTAACTTCTACATACTCATCATTCCAATCAAACAAACCTGCTCTTTCTTCCCTACATGTAGTCCTTTCTCACCCTGCCTTAAAGAATCCCTAGCTTTCTTTAAGGTGCAGCTCAAGTTCTATAACTTACAGACTTTTCCTGATCCTCCTAATTGTTAATTAAATTACTTTGTATAGATTTTGTACTTGCTCTCTGAGGGCAAAAGCTTTCATTTTTGTCTTTGTATACTCCAATGCCTAATATGGTAAGCACATAGTGAGCACTTCACAAATGCTTGTTGAATTAAATTTTTCTCTCTACTTATGTGAGTCTAGTCCTGTCACTAGACTCTAGTCTAGTCACTATCTCCCTATAAGCCTATAAATTTTATGGGACCCTAATGAGAATTCATGAAAAAAGAAATAAGCATAAGACTATTTAGCCATTAATTTGAGTGATAACTTCAGAATGCTCTCAAATCCCCTAATTTCTACATTTGTTTCATTGGTCACAAAATTTGGTGCCACAAAGGATCTCATAGAGTATCTACTTTTTCATTTTACAGAAGCGTAAACTGAAGTCTAGGAAAACCCAAAAGGTGCACTGGTTCCAAGTGAGGGTGGATTCCAATTTAAGTTTACCACAAGTCAATGACCTTAATTCCAAAGAGAGTCATTGTGATAGAAAGCACACAGGATGGATCTGGATTCAAATCCCTTCCTTACTATCTTGGGCAGGTCACATACTCTTAGGCCCTCACTTTGCTCATCTCTAAAATGGAGGAAGGCTAGATTAGATGAGGTCCCTTCTAAATCACTCTCTATGCTCTTGAACAACCTTCTTTCCTTTTCAAAAGATGATTACAGAACCTCTTACCACTTACCATTAGGTCTGGGGGAAAGAGCGCATGGGTCATCCGGGTAATATTTTCCAAGGAGAACTGGAAGGTACAGTTGAATAACTGGAAGTCATGAAAGATAGCCGGGCAGTCTCTGGGGCAAATATCTTGCTGGCCACTGAAAGCTGAGATGGTAATTGAGTCTGTCCAGTAGGAGCATGGCTGCATTCCGGTGAAACCGCCATCAATATACCTCTGTTTTTGGAAGTAGGAGGAAGAAGAGAACAAGAATGTGGGAGGTTGGGGGTTATTTATTTGTTTATTTTTTTATTTAATCGATTATGTCTTTGGGAGTCTTGGAGTGTCTTTGGGAAATACATCTGTATTAATGTACCAGGAAATTTTTCATTCAAGGATATTAGAATTTTAGAATGTCAGGATTACATAGGGCCTTAGGGATCATCTATATAACTATTCCTGACAAAGATTCTTAATTCTTTAAATTTATGACATAGAAAATTGGCTCTTCCTCTCTTCCTGTGTCCCACTTATATTCTGTTCCTTTCTTCCAACTTCAGATTCCTCCCTTTCATTAGCTTCCCTGTTTGGCAATTAGAGTTCTTTATGATCACTCCAACTTTCTTTCCAGGATGATTAATCCCATGCACTCACTCAACCTTCCAACCATAAATAGCCTCTCTACTTTCTGTATGTGACATAAAACATCTCTGCCCTATTCCCAATATGTCTTCCCTCCTCACTCTGTTTTTTGAAACCCCTAGCTTCTTTCCTAATTCAACTCAAGTATCATCTTTTGCATTCATGTAAGGAGCCTATCCTTATCCCCAATTGTTATCACTGTCTCCCAAAATCACTTTTAATTTATTTTGTTTATATCTTGGATTTACTTCTCTAGGTATATATTCTATCTTTCCAGAAAAATGTAGATTCTTTGAGGGCAAAACCATTTCAGTTTTCAGTTCAAAATTTCCTATTTATAGGAATATAGTAAGCTATTAAGCATTTACTTAAGCTATTAATGCAGATGCTAAGAATATCCCACAAGAATTTATCATTATCATAGATTTAATGTTGAAAAGGACCTTAGAAGTTATCAAGTCCAATGCTCTTATTTTACAAATGAGTAAATTGAGGCTTGGATGAGGAAGATGACTTGCTTGCCTGATTCCTAATCCATATGGTTACCAATAGAGGATCTTCATTGACTTGGATGTTGCCTGGGGAGGGAGGATGGGAGATGCTGGAACCCACTCTAGCTCCCTTGAGTCAATGATTAAAATTTCAGTGAGCATTTATACCCCCAAATTAGTAAATAATACTTGATTTGTTATTTTGTTGATCACCTTAACTTAAGAAAATAATAGGAAAAATGTTAATAAGGCAGATTAAAAAATTGTGCTAGGTGTGTGCATTTTTTTTTGAGTGGTTGTTAAACTTTTATTAGCAAGCTTCTAGGTTTAGGACTAGTACTAAAACACACACCCAAATATCTCTCAGAGAATGTATACATTTTCATAAGGTTACTCCTTTGGCTAAAGCCATTGTCTCCAAAAGACCTTTGTGAAAATGGGAGGGAAGAAGCTGGGAGGGAGAAACCTATGAAGTCATTGTCATGTCCAATCAATTAAATTCTTACCCATCTTTTAAAATCCAACCCAAATGCTCCCTCTTCCATGAATCCTCCTTGATCTAATTCAATTTATCATGATCTTTCCCTTTTGAGACCTCACATGGTACTTTATTTGAACCTCTCTTAGGCACTTATCATGCATTATTTTATATTGTGGTTATTTGAAAAGAAAGCAGCACCTATTATATACCTACTGTGTATTAGGTATTGTGTTAAGCACTTTACAACTATAATCTCAATTGATCTTTAAAACAATCCTGGGAAGTAGGTGCTATTAGTATCTCCATTTTGTAGTTGGGAAAATTATGACAAGCAGAGGTTATGTGACTTGCTCAGGGTTACACAGCTAATAAAGATCTGGAGCTGGATTTGAACTCGGGTCTTCCTGAGACCAAGACCAATACTCTATCCACTGAGCCACCTGTTGCCTCTTTGTGTCTATGTCAAGTCCCCCTATTAGAATATAATGCTTCATGAATGCAAGAAACTGTTTATCTCATGGTTTGCAGCTAAAGTGCTGGATTTGGATCCAGGAAAAGTTGGATTCAGATCCAATCTTTTATATTTCTATCATGGATGAGTCCCTTGTCATCTCTTGGTCTTAGCCTGTTTCTCTGGAAAATGAGCAGATTAGACTGAGTAATCTCTTCTTAGACCCCTTTCTAATGCTAAAACAATCCTCTTATGATGTCCCCCAGACATACAGTGCTCTGAATACAGTAGGTTCCTAATAAATACTTATTGAAAACACTGACTTCCCCTCTTTCCAAACGCTTCCCCTATGAAAAGACTTGAGTACCCACCTCACCCCGGTAAGTTGGTGGAATGAGGCCACAGTATACGGGTATAAAGCAGCTGCAGTAGAGTGCCTGTGGAGAGGGAACAGAAGGCAATTAATAGTTAGTATCAGCAGGTGGATGCATATTTCCAGTGAAGATGTATATTCAAGTAAAAGAACCATAAAAGAACTGAATTCACAACTGAAGGAGACCGTTGAGATCATCTAGTCCATCCTCATATTTTACAGATTAATCAAGAAGTAGAAAGGGAAACAGGCAAATCATAAATGGAGGGAAAAGGATAATAGAAGGATGGCATGAGTGTTGCAATGGTCTCAGAGAGGCAAAGAATTAGAAATTTCATGGCATGCCCATCAATTGGGGAATAGCTAAACAATTCAGGATATGATTGTGATGTTATACTTTTGTGCTATAAGAAATTATGAGAAAGATGCTTTCAGAAAAGACTTGAGAAGATTTATATGAACTGATGCAAAGTGAAATGAGTAGAATCAAAAGAACATTGTAACATATATAAAAGCAATATTGTATGATCTGTGAATGACTTAGCTATTCTCAGCAATACATTGATCCAAGATAAACCAAAGGATTTATTTTTTAAAGGTCATCTACTTTCAAAGAACTGGTGGAGAATGGATACAGATTGAAGCATATTTTTTTTACTTTATTATTTTTGATTTTTTGGGGGGGGTACTGGCAACATAGTTATTAGGGAAATGTTATGTGACTATATATATAATCGATATCAAATTGCTTGCCTTCTAAAAAATTGGAACTCAAAACTTAAAAAAGGATATAAATTTTTTTTGCATGTAATTGAAAAAAAAAATTTTTTTTAAAAAGGAAAATAACCAGAGGGAGTCTTCCAATATATTGAGTGGAGCTTCTGTGGGAAATTTAAAAGAAAGGCATGAACAAACATCACACCAGAGAAAAAGGGATGTATGAATAGTGGGAGTATCCACTATTTGACTCCTTTTAAATAATTCAATTATCTTGGGGAAAGGAGATGGAAAGGGGGTCATCTCCCTTTTTCAGAGGCCTATCTACTCCACTCTAACTCTTCCCACCACTACCTGCTGAATTTCCCTTTGATCATGTCACCCACCTGCCCACATACCTTCCTATAGGATTAAGTCCAAATTTCTCAACCTGGCATACAGAGTATGCTTTATAGTAGCCAGGTGTTCAGGGAATACTTGTTGATTGGTACTCAATAAATATCCATCATTTTGTTCTTCCATTCTGTTTTATGGTGAAAGAGGAGGAAGGGAGGGATGGGGAGGCTAGTGATAGTCATGATGCACTCATCTCTTCCCTCATAATTCTTGCTTGCATCCTTTCTGTAATTTTATATGTAGTGTGGATGGTTTCTGGATAGTGTAGTCATGACCATGAAAGAGGACAGGGTAAGTAGTAGGATGGGAGAAACCATTTTCCTTCCCTAAACCCCGCCTCCCAATATTATTATGAGGTTCAAATGAGGATGTGGATAACTGTAGATAGTTGGTACTAATCATTATCCCTCTGCATATTTGTAATATTTGTTTCACCTCAGCCTAAGTGAGACAGCTCAGTACAAGGACAATTTTGGAGGGTTCCAAATTTGTGATTTCATTAATGTAGGAAGCTGATGTTGTAGAAACTGCCTCTATTTATTCAGATTAGCTATTCACCAGTAACATTTTTTTTAAAACATACCAAGACTTATTTGGATATTGTTTACATTGTCATAGATTTAGAAGTTAGGAATAATGTAGATATTTGAGTCTTGACAGGAATAGAGATTTTACTTGATTTTATGGGTATAGGACTTAGGGAATAATTGGGTGAAAAAACTCCTTCTATCCATGTAGGTCAGCACCTTTTATGCATTTTTTTTAGTTTATTTTTTAATATACATTGTTTTATGGCAGAGATAAAAACTGCAATATACTTTTTTTTTTTAACAAAGGAAGTTGTGCTTTATTTTATTTATTTATTCAGGCAAGGCAATTGGGGTTAAGTGGCTTGTCCAGGGTCACACAGCTAGGAAGTGTTGAGTATCTGAACTTGGATTTGAACTCAGGCCCTCCTGACTCTAAGACCAGTGCTCTATCCTCTAAACCCATCTAGCTGCCCCTGTAATATACTGTTGAGAGAGTTGCCTGGGGTTCTAAAAGGCAAAAAGACCTACCTAGGTTCACAGAGTCAGTGTCAGAGGCAGGTCCTCAACCCAGCTCTTTCTGATGTCAAAGCCCATCCCATACCCACTACTGAATCCCATCTCTTGCAAAGTGCAACGTATTGCAGCAATAATTCAGTCTCATTAACAAATGTCACTGAGAGAGAGAGAGAGAAGGGTACTTCTTTTTCCTGGCTATTTTCTCAGGGGAGTCACATTGTAGCCAAGGCTTAGTGAAACAAGTTACACCAGAGAGCCCTCTCCTGGTCTCAGGGGCTTATGGAAACAAAGAGAAATTTTGTGGAAAGCAGTCATGATTCAGTAATAAGGGATATAGGAGGGAACAAACAGAAATTCTTTGTACCAAAGTGATCAAAGAAAGAGGGAAAGAATATATATATAAAGGATTTATATCTCTACCAAATTACATATATATATATATATACACACACATACATATCAAATACATATTCAGGTACATCAAATACATTCATATATATTCACACACATTCAAATATATATGTTTATAGCAATTCTTTTTTAGTGGCAAAGGACTGGAAATTAAGGGAGTACCCATCAGTTGGGGGGGCCGGAGGAATGGCTGAGTAGCCATAGACATCATAGTGGACATCATAGAATATTACTGAATCATAAGTAATGATGAAAGGAAGAGTTTTAGAGAAACCTGGGAAGATCTCTATAAACAGATACAGAGTAAAGGGAGGAAAAACAGAACAATTGATTCAATAACAATAAAAAAAAATGAACCAACAACTGTGAAAGACTTAAAGAATTATGTGTAATGCAATAAACAACCATGATTTCAGAGAACTGATGATGAATTATGAAATTATGAACCCAAATTCTGAGAGAGAGAGAAAGAAAGAGAGAGAGAGAGAGAGAGAAAGTAAGAGAGAGAGAGAGAGGGAGGGAGGGAGGAAGGGAGTGAAGCTTCAAGATAGAAAACGAAACATGTTTGGAGATAATTTGAGGATTTGTTTTACTTGATTGTGCATATTTGTTTTGGTGGTTTTGTTTTTCTTTTCTTTTTCCATTGTGAGTAGAATGGAGAGAAAAGAGCTACTTTTAAATTTAAAATGTAAATTAAATGAAAAATTTTTTAAAAGAATGGTTTCTTTGGGTCTTTAGCTGACTTCTATTTTTGAAATATTTAAAGATGATGTATATTTGTTTGAAGGTTTTTCTTTTTCATTTGTTCTTCCAATGATGGTTATTGGAATGAAGAGAAAATAAATGCCTCTTGAAAGAAAAGAAAAACCAAGTAGTCGGGAAACCCCTGTGTTTTTTTCCTGGAACAAATCTGATCAGAACCCATCTTCCAGCCTGACCCCAGCACATTACATCACCTTTACCTCAATGAGCTCTTCCTTGGAAGTAAATTCAGACACCACCACATTCTCCCCATCTGTCACCCGTGTGAGGGCTACATGGAGCCTTCCTGTCGCCAACTTGTAGGAATCCTCAGGCAGGACTCGGTACAGAAACTGCTTCATCATCTGGACCATCTTGCAGGAAGGAGAAAATGGCCCCAGAAAGGACTTCCGGACCTCTTCCACACCAGTGTTTAAGACTTTGAGATACTCATCTAAGGTAAAAACAAACGAAGGGTGATCAACATCAAAGTGCTCCAAGATGGAGTGTCCTGAAATAATTTCTGGCTTTCAAAGGCAATCAATTAATCAACAAACAATTATTAGAAGATCAAGGCTCTCCAAGATCTGATCCCATCACACCTAGACAACCCTATCTCACTTTCTTCAAGACAACATCTTTTTACTCCCTTTTACTGAATAATGAGCATAATTTAGTGATTGAAGAGTCAGCTTAGAAACCAAGTATTGAATTCAGGTCCCTTCTCTTACCTGAATTGATTTTGCAATCCTGGGCAAATCACTTAACCTCTCATTTCTTCAGGAAATCTCGGAGATTAAAAATTATATGAGATTATGAATTATAGGATTATAAATTATAAAATATTATAAATTATATATAACACATATATAATTTGTAATCTCATATAAAATACATAAATTATATAATATATATAATCATAAAATATATGCTAGAGGGAGTGAATACCAGTGAAATCACATATCCAGAATCTGTCCCTTATACAGGTCACACTCAGCTCTACATCTGCCCTTTTGCTCACATCATTCTCTCCACTACCTGCTTCTTCCTTCTACCCTAAACCATTTCATCCTTCAAGATCCAGTTTAAGTCCCAGCTCCTTCATGAATCCTTTACTGATTAATAAGAATGTCTATGGAGAAATCATTGTCCCTTTCTCCTTCCTGGCACTATACCACATTGTAGATCATGTTTATATTCAATTTAGCTTCAATGATTTATAAACCTTGTTTTGTAAAAATTAATGAGGTACTATATAAAATGAGCAATTAAATAACACAGTGGATAGAGTGCTAGGCTCAGTGTTAGGAAGACCTTAGTTCAAATTCAGTCCCCAAAATTTTCTAGCTGTGTGACATTAGATATGTCACAATTTCTGCCTGCCTTGATCCACTAGAGAAAGAAATGGCAAACCTCTCCAATATCTCTGTCAGAAGATATTGTTTTTATGATATAGACTTCTTTGATAGTCTAGTGAAGACTGGGTCCCTTCTCAGAATTTTTTTTTTCCAAGAAAATTGGTGGTGTGTCTTGTGATGAAGAGAGCCATTTGTACCCAGAGACAGGACTATGGGAACTGAGTGTGGTTTACAACATAGCATTTTCACTCTTTTTGTTGTTATTTGCTTGCATTTTATTTTCTTTCTATTTTTTTCCAATTTGATTTGATTTTTCTTGTGCAGCAAGATAATTGTATAAATATTTATGCATATATTGGATTTAACATATATTTCTTTTTTTTTTACCCTGAGGCAATTGGGGTTAAGTGTTATCCAGGGTCACATAGCTAAGAAGTGTTAGGTGTCTGACAAGGCCAGATTTGAACTCAGATACTCCTGACTTCAGAGCTGGTGCTCTATCCACTGTACCACCTAGCTACCCCAGATTTAGCATATATTTCTACCATGTTTAACATTTTAAAAAAAAAAGAAAAGAAAAGAAAATTGTTGGTAGGATTTGCCCAGAGTCACAGAGCTGGTAAATGTCTGAGGTCATATGTGAACTCAGGTTTTCCTTATTCCAGGACTGATACTTTATTCATTGCACTACTCAGGATGTTTTTAATGCATAAAATAAAATACAAAGGAAACCAATTTTACCAAAACACAATTATCAATATGTTTTTTAACTTATTACTATGCCCAAAAAACTATTAAACTGTGCTTTCCCTTTGACCCAGCAATACCACTATTAGGTATATACTCTAAAGAGATCAAAGAAAGATGAAAAGGACTCATTTGTACTAAATATGAATTGATGCAAATGAAATGAGCAGAACTGGGGAAAGAATATATACAACAACTATGCCATTTGGGGGAGGGGGGATAATTATAGAAATGTCAGCTATTACTTTAAAAAAAAAATGGTAGGAGCAGCTAGGGGTACATGAGTAGGATGACAAGCCTGGAGTCAGGAATACTCATCTGAATTCAAGTCTACTTCAGATACTTTCTATCTGTTCAACCCTTGATAAGTCACTTAACTCTGTTTGCCTCAGTTTCCTCATCTGTAAAAGTAGCTAGAGAAAGAAATGATAAACCATTCTAAGAATAGCCCAAATGGGGTCACAAAGAGTCAGACATGACTGAACTACATAACATCAAAAATTGTATTTAAAAAATGAAAATTGAAAAAAGAGCCATTCATCAAATTCATACAATGTATTGAGCAGATCTGACAGTGTATGCAGAATTCCATACCCATTATCCCCCTCATTTCCCAAATGTGCAAGGAGCTGTCTTTTCTTATCTCTTCTCTGGGACTAAGCTTGATTAATACAGTTACATAATATTTAGTCTCACTTTTTCCTCTCCCCCTTTTCTGAGGTCAGAAAATGTAGTTTAAACCCTGTCTCAAATATTTCCTAGTTGTGTGACCTTCAGTAAATCTCTTAATTTTGTTCGCCTCAGTTTCCTTATTTGTAGAATGAGCTGGAGAAGGAAATGATGAGTCACTCCAGTATCTCTGCCAAGAAAACTCCAAATGGGGTCAGAAAAAGTGGTAACATTATTAAATGCAACTGAACAATAATTGAACTGAACAAGAGGAAATTGGCTTAGTTAGGTCCCGCTCAGAATGGAATTATATCTGTTGGTATCTTATACTCTTTCTAGAATATGAGCTCCTTTAGGGCAGAAATCATATTTTATTCATTTCCCTAGCACTTAGTGCCCATAGTAGATATTTAATAACTTTTTGGGGAGCTAGGTGGTGCAGTGGATAGAGCACTGGGCTTGATCAGGAAGATCTGAATTCCAATCCAGCCTCAGAACCTTACTAGCTAGGTGACCCTGGCTATGTCTTATTCCTTATATTTTATATAGGGACATACTGGAGAAGGAAATGGAAAAAAAAAAAAAACCTTCTAATATCTTTGCCAAGAAAATCCCATAGAAAAGTGTGTGAGCTCATAAAGAATTAGACACAACTGAACAACAAAAATAAATTCTAGCTGAATGAATCAGATACAGAGGTAGACAGGACTTTGGAGTTCAACCTTCTCATTTTATACATGAAGAAACTGCGGCCAAAAAAAAATGTTAAATGACTTCTCAGAGATCACAAAAGGATTAAATTAAGAGACAGGATTTGAACACATGTCTTCCATATAGAGCCAGTGAATACTGCAGTATAAGAGCAATTATTCTCCCGCCTCCCCAACTTTTACAGGTTGGATTTGAATTCAGGTTTTCCTGAATCCAGACCCAACTCTTAAATCTATTCATTGATCCACCCTGCTGCCAGTCAACCTCATTGGGTTATTATGATGATGTGGTTAGTGGCAGTGCAAAGAGTTGAGGTGTGAGAATCCCTGTCTGGTCAGAGCAGTTTCAATGTGAAAGAATTCACACAGAGAACAGAAAGAATTCGCACAGAGAAGTCAGTCCTGGCAGAGAGATAAAGGTCCTAACAGAGAAATCCTGGCAGAGAAATAAACAGAGGTGTTAAAGCTAACTCATCTCAGGACCAATAAAACTTTCCTTTTGTCAGTCAAACTTTTCAGGTTTGTGAATTCTTTCAACTTTGAACCTGCAAAGACCAGAGGGGGATTCTCACACCTCAACTCTCTGCCCTGCCACTAACTGCATCAATGAGATTCAAATGAAAATATGAACAAAGTAACAAAGTTCTATGTAAACTTTAAAACACTGTAAAAATCCCAATGATAACAATTCTAACTGTCTTTTACCAAAATAATGAACTTCCTGTCATGAGAAGGGTTCCAACAGAAAATGGATATCCTGCTAGTGATGTGATAGAGAAGATTCCAGCATTGGGTGGGAGAGTCACACAAAATGACCTGTGTGATAACTTCTGACTCACTATTCCTATGATTCCAAATTCAAGTGATTCCTATATAAGACAATATCATAATATAGTAACTCCTGATGTCCTCACAAACAGTCCCATAAAGCAGGACACCAGTGATTCTAGAGATAGAAACCAAAAAACAGAAAGTTTAAGCATTTGTCCAGTGTTAAAAAATAAGTGAGCACCAGAACCAAGACTGATAATCATTCCTTGAATTTATAGCTTTAAAACTTTACTATCCATTATCTCGATGGAGTGAATAATATTTCAATAAAAAGACCCCAGGTCTTCAGTAGTTGGAAAAGCCTTAGAGAGGAGCATGAATAGGAGAGAGCCTGAATTACTGTCCAAGCTACTCCCAGAAGCAAGCAGGGAGGAACACTTACAGGATTATTTTAAGTGGACCTTTTATTGTCTTAAGCAAGGCTTTGTTGCAGTAGGCCCTTGTTGGATTCCTTGTCAAATTCCTTGTATTGATGAAATTATCATGACCCTATAGTTACTGTGTCTAATGAGAAGACCAAGTTATAGATGTCAACCCCGGAAATTATCTTTCTTCTATAAAAACATCTACTGGTATTCCACTTTTTCTGCTAATTCCTTTTTGGAGGCTAACTCCCTTTAAGGTTAGCCCGCCATCAATGGCATACTCCTCTCTGAATTTATTAGGACCTGTTCACCTTATGGAAGCAAGTTCTCTAGGAATTTTGTCTGCTTTATGGTGTCTTTCTCCTTCTTATAGCAGGAACTCAACCTGCCTTAAAGATGTCTTTCCCCTTGTTGTTGGGGTTTTTTCCTGTTTAGGAAATGTGAATTTGTTTAATGTGAAAATTTTAATGTGAATTCTCCTAAGGAACTTAGCAGCTTTGCTTCTTAATATCAGGAGGATCCAAGTCTTACAAATAGTGTTGTAATCCCAGCCCCAAACCCCAATATATTTTTTGCCAACCCTGAACCCCAATATTTGGTGGCCTGCATTGAGAAAATCTTGGCATTCCAATAATTGGGGGGATTCAGCACCTTTGCACATTTGACCCAGATAGCAACCCTGTAAAGACAAGCAGAGCAGAAATTGTTTCCAAATTATAGATGAAGAAACTAATCCTTGAAGAAGTAATGTGATTTACCAAAGGGTCACACAGTGAATCACTGGCAAATTCAGGACAAAAAAATCATCTAGTGCCTTTTATTATCCCACATATCTCCCAGGAAACAGATACAGGGCAATATAGTAAGAATTGGAGTTAAAGGTTCTGAGTTCAAATTCTGAGTTCTCTGACTCTTACTTCCTATATGAAGAAAATCACTTTTTTCTCTAGGTGCATTTTTTTTTTCCCAGAAAAAATGGGACAATTGAATTAGATGGTATCTGAGACCCCTTCTAATTCTGGGTGTCCAAGAATCTAAATTAGATTTTTAAAGTGAGAGTGCCTCATTTTAATGTGAATTCTCCTAAGGAACTTAGCAGCTTTGCTTCTTAATATGGGGAGGGTCTAAGTCTTACAAATTTTGTTGTAATCCCAGCCCCAAACCCCAATATATTTTTTTGCCTCATTTCCCTGCTGAGAAATATGAATAACAATCCTTATTTGGATTAACTATGCAGTGCTGTGGAGAGAGCCCTGAATTTGGAGGTAGGACCTGTATTTGACTCCAGTCCTGTTCCTTAACTTCCTTTCCTTCATCCTTACCTTCCTCTTCTCTCAAACAAGCCAACTCAATTAAATGATTACTAAGATCCTTTCTGTCCCTTATGGTCCAAAGCATCTTAGAAATGTTGGTGATTAAGACAATGTAGGGAAGTACTGGGTTGCTAAAAGCATGAAGGCTAGGATGTTAATGAATAGGTTGTTTATAAGTATGACTACAAATAAGCAATTTTCCCCTCCTGGCCCTGAAGGGAAGGCAGGAAGACAATCTTGAATGTAATTAAACAACAAGAGAGTACAGATACCAAGGTATGTGCTCATATCTGGGACCCACCTGAGAAGACAGACAAGCTGCCTGCCCACACTCAGGGTGTGGTCACCCCTCTTTTTCTGGATTCTTTATTAGTAGCTCTCACTACGCCCCTAATGACCTTTTCCCAACATGCCTTCAGAATCCTGAAAAGTTGGATTCAGGTGGAAGCTAAGTGGGCGGGTCTTAACAGTTTAGGGTTCATGTTTTCCCCTTTTTATAAGGATTGTGAAAAAGAAGGGAACCTTTCCTTGAATTCTGCTTTACTAAGAGTCACGTCCAATGTTGGTGGAGGAAAATTCCCTGTACTTGCAGATACCTTCTCTGAGATTTAGTTTCTTCCTTTGGAAAATAAGGCGGGGGAGACTAGATGGTTTCTAAGATGCCTTCTAACTGAATACATTCATTCAATAAACATGCATTAGGTGCCTACTATGTGCCAGATGCCAGGGAATTCAAAGACCAAAAGGATAAAGAAACAATTTCTACCCTCAGAAAACTTTGATTCTATTTAGGAAAAACAAAATAAATGGAGAAAATTAAATATTTGATGGATAGATAGATAATGTAGATATATGCATATATATGTATATCTTTATATGTCTATATGCATCTATACACATACATATCTCTATATTCTACACGCATGGAAATTAAAGATTTGCATCAGCATTCTTTCCACCAGTTTGGAGTCTCACATAAAATGTTTAAGATTTGCCTGGAAACTCTGGATATGCTCACAATAATATTCTTTTCTTTTTTTTGCTGAGGCAGTTGGGGTTAAGTGACTTGCCCAGGGTCACACAGCTAGGAAGTGTTAAGTATCTGAGGCCAGATTTGAACTGGGTCCTCCTGATTTCAGGGCTAGTGCTCTGTCCACTGTACCACCTAGCTGCCCCTGCAATAATGTTCTATATTGGCTAAGATGACAGGAAAAGATCACAATAGATGTTGGAGGGGAGGTGGGAAAACTGGGACACTGATGCATTCTTAGTGGAGTTGTGAAACGATCCAACCATTCTGGAGAGCAATTTGGAACTATGCTCAAAGGGCTATCAAACTGTACATACCCTCTGAAGATCCAGCAGTGTCTCTACTGGGCCTGTCTCCCAAAAAAATGATAAAAAAGGGAAAAGGACACGCATGTAGCTTCCTTTTTTGTGTAATGGCAAGGAAATGGAAAGTGGGTGGATGCCTATCAGTTGATGATTGGCTGAATAATATATAATATATGAATGGAATGTTACTGTTACATGTGAAATGATGAGCGGGCTGATTTTAGAAAAGCTTGGACTCACATGAACTGAAGCTAAGTGATATGAGTAGAACCAAAGGAACATTGTACATAGCAACAAAAGGATTATGGGATGATCAACTGTGATGAACTTGGCTTTTTTCAACAATAAGGAGAGTTGAGGCAATTCTAATAGACTTGGGAAAAACCCATCTGCATTCAGATAGAACTATGGAGACTGAATGAGGATCAAAGCATAGTATTTTCATCATTTGTGGGGAAGGAGAGAGTTGTTATTTGTTTGCTTGCTTTTTTCTTTCTCTTTTTTTCCCTTTTGAACCAATTTTTCTTGCATAGCATGACAAATATGGAAATATGTTTAGAAGAATTGTACATATTTAACTTATATTGGTTGGCTTGCTGTGTAGGCAAGGAGGGAGGAAGGAAGAGAGGGAGACAATTTGGAACACAAGGTTTTGCAGAGGTGAATATTGAAAACTATCTTTATATAAATATTTTGAAAAAGAAAATGCTATTTTAAAAACCAGGAAAAAAATCCAATAATAGTCTATGATTTTTATGAGTTCAATCATGATATCTGGGTTCTAGTTTCAGCTCAGCTACTTCTTAACTTTAGGCAAGCAACTTCATCTCTTAGTGTCTGTCTCTTAGTGTCTGTTTTCTTCATCTGTAAAAAGGAAAAAATAATACTGCTACTATAGTCACTGATTGTGAAGGCTGAGCTTATTAGAACACACAATAGTTGCTTTGGGGAACAATCCCAGGTTACATGAGTATGTATGATTCTGGGAAGGAGAAAGAAGAAGAGAAAAACAAACACACACACAGACATACACACACATACAATGTACACAGAGACAGACAGACACAAACACAAAGAGACAGAGACAGACACGGAATAAACACAGAAAAAGAGAGACAGAGAGACACCAGGCTCAGAGAAACAGAGGCAGATACACACACACAAAGAAAGAGAGAAAGAGAAACAGACACAAGAGACAGAGAGAGAGACACAGATACACAGAGAGACAAGGACATACAGAGAGAGAAAAAGAGAGAGGGAGAGAGAGAGAGAGAGAGAGAGAGAGAGAGAGAGAGAGAGAGAGAGAGAGAGAGAGGAGGGAAGGAGAGACTTAGAAACAGAGACAGACAGACAGTGACAGAGAAGAAGAGACAGACACAAAGAAAGACTTGAATTCAAATTCTGGATGATCTTTCATAATAAAAGGAGATATGTGGGATCATTACCACAGATGTCTCCCCACTGCTTATATCCAGAGAGATTAGGATTAAAAATCACCAAAGAAACACTGATGATGGTGGGATGGATTAGGTATCATGAACTATATAGTAACCAATTTGGTGAAACTATCATTTAAGTTCTTCCACCAGGGCAGTAAGGTGGTACAGTGGATAGAGTACCGGAACAGCTAGGTTCAAATCCAGCCACAGACACTTTCTAGCTGTGTGACTTTGGCAAGTCACCTAATCCTGTTTGCCTTGGTTTCCTTCTCTGTAAAATGATCTTGAGAAGAAAATGGCAAACCACTCCAATATCTTTGCCAAGAAAACTCCAGATGGGGTCATAAAGAGTCAGATATAACTAACCAAGGGAGGGCACCAAGCATCGAACTTTCAGGATTCTGCTCTTTGCCATTGGGAAGTGAAGGATTTTGTATTTCAATATCTGTACTGATTAGCTTAATTTCCCCACCCCCAAGTGATTGATGGTTCTTGTTTCAGTTCTCTAAATATATATATAATTGATTTAGTAGGACAAATATCTCATTAGATACTTATTGTTCAAAATCAGTGCCAGGAATAAACAGAATGTCCTCACCCAGTGTCTGGTTTTGGAGACAGTGCCTGGGGCTATGCTGTGGAAGAGCAATGAGCCTGCCTGGGAATCAGGCCCAGACTCTGGTCCAGAGCCCCCTGTAGTGTTCTGAGCAGGCCCAAAATGGAAGGGGTAGGGAGAGAGATCAATGAAGGGCAGCAAGAGTATTTATGGAACCAGTTTTCACTGCCCAGACTGAAGGCAGAGACATAGGAGAGGTGGGCTTTCCCTGGCTTCTTTCATCCCTGGCCCTTTTGGCTACAAATCAGCTAGGTGGAACAATGGATAGAACGCTGGATTTGGAATCAGAAAGATATCTCCCTGAATTCAAATCTGGCCTCAAGACAGTTATTAGTGTGTGACTTTGGGCAAGTCATTTCACCTGTTTGCCTCAGTTTCCTCAGCTGTCAAATGAGCAGGAGAAGGAAATGGCAAGCTCCTCCTGCATCTCTCCCAAGAAAACCCCAGATGAGGTCACAGAGTTAAATATAACTGAAAAAAACTGAACAACAACAGAGCCACTAAAGTCTCATTATACTACAGTACAGGATGTTGTGAGAAGCAAATGAGATAATATATTTAAAGCACATGAGCTTAACTGTTTGATCACAGGACTCCTTGTTCCCCAAGGCCCCTTCTAGTACCTATGAATTAAATCAATTATCCATGAGGAAGGAGAGCATGCTAAGAGAATGGAAAGAAAAGTCTAAATATTTTATTTTTGGTTATATTTTTGGACTCTGAAATTGTGGGAATTGGCAATAACATATCTCATCTGTGTCAGCAGTTACTGAGGAGCTGAGAAACTAATTTCTCCATAGTTTAGCAGTCAGGAAGTTTTCTTTTGGTAACATAGATCCATTTGGCAATCTGATGAAACCTCAGATCATGGTTTTTAAAGATATCAAGTAAAATGCACAGGATTACAAAAGAAGTCAATGATATTAAAATATGTTTTTCAAAAACAAGTACATGGAACCTAGGTTAAGAATCCCTGTGTTAAATTATCTCCCAGCTAAGATTTCTTTTCTTCTTCCTTACTCTGTCCAAATTAAGGCAAAAAGATCCCTTTTTAATCTTCCCTGAGCTAGTGAGAAAGTAATTAAGCATTTTAGCTAAAAAGACTTCCAGCTGGATTGGAGAACAAAGAAAGGCAAACAAGAGGTAATCTTAAATGAAATTGTGCACTTGTAATGGTGGCATCTTGAAAGGAAGCTTTGGAGTGGATTATAATATGAGCCATATTGATTCACTTCCTCAGTTTAAGCAAAAGGGCTGAATCCAGACTCCACCTTTTACTAGTTATGTGACTTAGGGCAATTTACTTAAGCTCTTCTCACCTGGAAAATGTAAAACATTTAAATATATATATACATACACACATAATGTACATATAATATATAAATATGTATTTATATATCTATGTTTAAATGTTTTATATTTTCATATATACAAACACATAGATGTGTATATTTATATAGATATAGATAATAAATATTCACACACACACTGTATAGTCATAGAGTTAGAGCTTTTTATTATTTCAGATTTTTCATGGCCCCATTTGGGATTTACTTGACAAAATTTATTGGAGCAGTTTGACATTTCCTTTTCAAGCTCTTTTTATATTTGAAGAACTGAGGCAGAGTTAAATGATTTGCCCAGAGTCACATAGCTATTAAGTATCTGAGGCTATATTTGAAATCAGGAGATTGTGGTCTTCCTGACATTGGGTCTGGCACTCTGTCCGCTGTACTTGCTAGTTGCCCAGTTCCTTATCTGTAAAATAGGGAAACACTCAAGAAAGAAATGATAAACCACTTCTATATCTCTGCCAAGAAAATCCCAAATGGGATCACAAAGAGTCAGCCATGACTGGAAAATGACTTCTATATCTAATAGATCAACTAGCTAACGGCATTGAAGAACAGTGAGAGCTGGAAGAAGTCTTGACATGCTTGGGGTAGACACCCCCCTAACACACTGAGGAGATTGTGGCCCTTCAGTTACCCTCAAACTGGCTTAGCCGATCTTCTAAGATGGTTTACGAAGGTGTGGCCACTGGGCAAGCTACAGCTTTTTGGAACCAAAGGTGAGAGCTGAGTGAAAAGTGGACACTTAAGGTGATTTTCAGCCCTGGAAAGCACTTGACAAGCTCTCACATCCGAGGCAGTACTGACCCACATTAGTTGAGTTCCTCTTGGAAATTTAGTTCCATGTTAGTATTTGGTAGAGTTGATGGTTTCTCTTTGGGGAGTCCTCAATATTAATAAAATCATAGATCTTGTCCCTATCTCCTAGCTTCCATTTTATAAAAAGGGAAACTGAAATCTCCCTAAAGGTTTAACTTGGCCACAAAGAAAGGATGTGAAGCTGGTCTATTTGACTCCCAATTCTTTCTCATAATGTATGAACCATGGAAACCAGATGTGAACCAAGTAGAACCAGGAAAATGAGAAATGAGTAAAACTACATGCCCTAGGAAGGCTTTGTCTGCAGCTCCTACTTATTCCAAGACTGTGAGGAAAAATCCCCTAAATGGGGCTTTAAGTTACTTCAATTTTTTTTTCTGCTGAGGCAATTGGGGACTGGCCAGGGTCACACAGCTAGGAAGTGTTAGGTACCTCAATATTCAATCTACTGACATACAAACTATCTGACTAGTCTCAGTTTGCCCCTCTAAAAACTGTTGTATAGTTAATAAAAGAATGTTTTTATAGTCAGAAGAGCTGGAAGGAATCTAAGAGGCTATTTAATACAAAAAAAATCTCCTTTTATACCGTGATTGGAGGCACCATAGTGCCCAGGGCCCCTATCCTAGAGTCAGGAAGACTCATCTTCCTAAATTAAAATCTGACCTGGGTCACTTACTAGCTATGTGACCGTGGGCAAGTCATTTAGCCCTGTTTGCCTCAGTTTCCTCATCTGTGAAATGAGCTGGAGAAGGTAATGGCAAATCTTAAATGGGGCCACAAAGAGTCAGATGTGATTGAACAATTCGTTTTAAAAGGGAAGAAACTGAAGCCCAGATCATGTAAGGAAGAAGCACTAGAGGGTAGAACCTAGACCCTCTCTGTGTAGTTAGAGATCTTCAGCTGTTCCCACACTGACTCAGCATTGAATCCCTTCTCCTTCCTAGTAGTATGAACTGAAGTAGGTCTCTTCTCTCTTAGTCTCAGTTTCAACTGTTAAATGCAGAGGTTGGACAAGATCATCTCTGAGGTCCCTTTCAACTCTGATATTTTTCCCCTTTACTACTTCAGATCAGTTCAGAATAAAGTCCCTTGCAGGGGATGAGTTCTTGGGAATTTTTTAATCTGTCAGCCCTAGACCTAGTTGCTAAGCAACCTGTTTTAGGTTCAGCCATTTATCTATAAAGGGTTTTTTCTCGGTGTTTTCTTGGCCTTGCCACATGCCACCTTCCCCCATTGGTGCCTGATAGGAGAGAGAGACAGAGACAGAAACAGAGAGAGGCAGAGACAGACAGATAGAGACAGAGAGACAAAAACAGAAAAGAGATACAGAGACAAAGAAGTATGGAGAGCGACAGAGTGAAAGAGAGGGAGGAGCAGAGGATAGAGACAGAGAGAGGAGGAGGAGGAGGAGAGAGAAAAAGAAAGAGAGACAGAGAGGAAGGAAGGGAGGAATAGAGGAAGAAAGAGAGAGACAGAAACAGAAGAGACACAGAGAGAGAGAAGGAAGAAGAGAAACAGAGAGAAAGAGAGGAACAGAGGGATAGAGACAGAGAGAAGAGAAAGGGGAAAAAGAGAGAAGAGAGAGAGAAAGAGAAACAGAGACAGAGAGAGGGGGGGGAGTGGGAACGGGAAGGAGGAAGGGAAGGAGAGAGAAACACCTCAACACCAATGTTCCAAAATTACTGGTCATTCCCAAGAAAGTGGGAGGAGTCACAGAGACTCCCCAGGAGAACCTAATGAAGCTGCCGCCCTTCCCAAACAATGACCTCAACAGTTTAATAAAAGCCACCATCCAATGAAGTGAGTGTACTGTTTGATAGGACAACTCAGATCAAACAGGTGCCTTGCCCTGGGGTGCATCCACCTGGAAAGCGGGCGAAGTTTGTGTTCCATTGCCCCTGCCCTACCTCCTATCATTCAGTGCACTCCAGGTATCTTTTAGATCTGATAAACTCATTCACCCTTTGCTAACAGCAAGGACTCATTCAGCTATGACCTTTTAGAGAGACAAAGGATTTGGCCCCATTATCTCCTCTGATCTTCACAACACATTCTTATGAGGTAAATACTACAATTATTATTGTTCCCATTTTAGAGTTAAGAAAATTAAAGTGCCCAAAGTCACATGAATAATTAGTGCTGGTGTTTCAGGGGCAGCTAAATAAGCAGTGGATAGAGTGCCAAGTCTGGAGTCAGAAAATCATCATCTCACATCCTACCTCAGACACTAACTAGCAGTGTGACTCTGGGTTTTAATTTCTTTCTGCCTCAGTTTCCTCATCTATAAAATGGAGATAACTATCATAGCACCTACTTCCTATGGTTGTTGTGAATATTTCTCATATCTGGGCTAGATAGTCACTAACAACATGTTAGAACTGCAAAACATTACACTTCAGATTAATGTCAAAACCAATCTTGATTCCTAAAGGACCAATGATGAAATGAAGGGTTAGGGTTCTTAAGCCAGGGCCTAAGACTGTTTTTTTTTAATATTTCAAAAACTATTTCAGTATAGATAACGATGTGGACTTACTCTCTTCCCCTGTCAGGAAGAAGCCCATCTGGCCATTATTCTGCATAACCAAGTCCTAGACTATCCAGTTTGCATAAATTGTAAAGATGGATTTCCAGCTTCCATTGTCTATCCCCCAATCTTCGTGTATCTTTAAGTTATTTGTTTTAATTTTAATACATATTGTTTTATGAATCATATTGGGAGAGAAAAATCAGAACAAAAGGAAAAAACCATGGGAGAGGAAAAAAAAACAGAAAAAAGAAACGACTCTAGCATATTCAAACACCACAATTCTTTTTCTGGATGCAGATGGCATTTTCTACCCAAAGTCTATTTATTGGGATTGCTTGGATCATTGAACCACTGAGAAAAACCAATCTTGCTATTATTATATACAATGTATTCTTGGTTCTGCTTGTTTCATTCAGCATCAGTTCATGTAAATCTTTCTAGGCCTTCCTAAAATCATCTTGTTCATTATTTTTTATAGAATAATAATATTCCATTACTTTCAGCTTGTTCAGACATTGCCCAATTGATGGGCATCCACTCCTTTTCCAATTCTTTGCTACCACAAAAAGAGTTGTACATGTGGGTCTTTTTCCCACCTTTAAGATTTCCTTGGGAAACAGACTCAGTAATGGCATTGCTGGATCAAAGGGTATGCATAGTTTTACAGCCCTTTGGGCATAATTCCAGATTGCTCTCCAGAATGGTTGGATCATTTCATAAATTCACTAACAATCTATTAGTATTGGTGCATCTTTAAATAAGCTTTGAGATACTGATTAGCATAGCTTTAGACAGGTTTGGAAGTTGGTCTGCCAACTAACTGCATTCCATCTGGCTCTTTGATTCCTCCCTCTGAATTCCCATCTTCTTTTCCATAGTGGAAGGGACTGAAATCAGCTGAAAGGAACATCCTCCATGAAGCCTTCTCTGACTAATCCAGCCCCAACTTATCTCTACCTCATCTGAATTTTTTTAGCATTTAAAATGCTATAATACAATATAAATGGGAGAATTTTTTCTTTCTCATTTTTTTTCTTTTGATATGATTTTTCTTGAGCAGCATGACAAATGCAGAAATATGTTTAGAAGAATCACACATTATTAACCTATATTGGGTTATTTGCTGTCTAGGGGAAGAGTGGGGGAAGAGAGGGAGAAAAATTGGAACACGGGGTTTTGCAAGAGTGAATGTTGAAAACTATCTTTGAAAAATAAAAAGTTATTATAAAAAAAAGATATCTCCATCCTGCTTGACTAAAATTCCATGTTCAAATCCAGGATGGGTGGGCTATCTCAAAGCTTTGAAAAGTCCCACAATTTTTTTTTGTACCTCCAGACCATTCTCTCTTGTCCAATATGAGCAAATGGCCATCTTATAAGCACTTAGTGGGGATGCCCCTGTGCTTCATCCAATCTCTGAGCCCCCTGTTAATTTGTCATTTTTGACCCTCAAGAGCAAGGTCTTTCAACTAAAGAGATTCTGTATTTTACCATGCCCTCTTTTGCATATTTGGAAAGCCTACAAAAACAAAGTCCTGGAAGAAGGGGGCATCTCAAATTGTGAGGAAGCTATAAGATCCATTTTATTAGAGGATACCATGGATCCTTTAATGAAGTGCCATTGACTCAGAGCCCTGCCTTGGTTTCTCTTATAGTACATTGGACAATTTTAATTCTCAGAGGATAATGTATGTAAAGTTTTTTGTAAACTTTAAAGACCTATATAAATGCCACCTATTTTTATTATTTATACCATCCAAATTAGATAAGAATAAAACAAAAATATCTAACATTTAAAAAGTACTAATCAGGTGCCTGGCATTGGGCTAAGCATGTTACAATTATTATCTCATTCGATCCTCATAGCAACCTGAGAAGTAGATGCTATCATTATTTCCATTTTACAGATGAGAAAACTGAAGCAAACAGAGACCAAATGACATAGCCAGGCTCACACAGTCAATAAGTATCTAAGATTGGATTTAAACTCGGATCTTCCTAACTCTGGCCTCATTGTTCCAGCTGTTCCACCTAGGTATCTCCTGTGGCTAGTATAATGAATTAGAATAATGATTTGAATAGTGGAGATCATTAGAAGGGGGAGAGGTATGGAAGGAGATGGTGATTACTTTGGGACAAACAGGGAATCCAGAGAAATAAGATAGAGGCAAAAAAATTGTAAAGATTTCAAGTAGGAGAATCTAAGACAGGAACCCTAGAGATTAAAAGGACCCTAATTTTTTTGTGCAGTGGCAGTCTGGCAAAGACCATGTTCCCTTTCTCAAAATAATATTTTTAAAAATTGAAAGAACTGTTAAATTTCAGTTTGAGACTAATAAAAATAGAGAATTTTTTTTCCCTTTCATGGATCTACTTAAATCTATCCACAGTTAAGAATCCTTGACTCAGAAAATATGGTTATGACTTTTAGCCAGTTCCATCATGCTGGAAAGTCTGAGTGACATCCAAGGTCCTGGGGAGATAGTATGTCTACGTTCCAAATAGCCAGCTACTCGGTGAGATATTCCTTAGTCAGGGCAACAATAAAACAAAAATACCCAATGATCCTTAACTACAACGAGTAATTACACTCAACTGAATAATTTCAGAATTGTAAGGGAGCCCAGTAGTCACATAATTCCAGTTTATTCCTTTAGTCTTCACTTAAAGACCTCCAGTGGTCTGCTTTGATAGTGATAGTTGCAGGTGGCAGAAAAGGTGACAGAAAGTACTAAGAATCACACAGTTTTAGCACTATCTGTCTATAATAATACAATGACACCTTAAAGTTTTAAAAACACTTTTATTGCATTTGAACCTCATAACCTTGAGACGAAGGAAGGAAGGAAGGACTGAGGGAAGGAGGGAGGGAGGGAAAGAGAGAGGAGGGAAAGAGAGAGGAAGAAAAGGAGGGAGGGAGAAAGGAAGGGAAGGAGAGAGGGAGGAAAGGGGAGAAGAAGGGAGGGAGGGAGGAAAGAAAAGTGGGAGGGAGGGAGGCAAAGAGGGAGGGAAGGAGGGAAGAAGGGAGGGAGGAGGGAGGGAGAGAGGGAGGGAAGGAGGGAAGAAGGGAGAAGGGAGGGAGGAGGGAAGGAGAGAGGGAAGAAGGAAGGGAGAGAGGGAGGAAGAAAGAAAAGTTTTCAAATGCATTACGCCTCTTCCAATTTAGCAAGGCAGGTCCTGAGCAAAAACATATAATTCCTTGCTGAGCCAATACTCAAAGCAGTCTTACTATGGTATCCCTATTGCATGCCTCTGGAATGGTGTTAGAAAACCTAGGATCACATCCAAGCTATGACAAATTGAAGATTTGAATGAAAGGGTCTACTTTGAAGAAAATATTAGCAAAAATGGAGGAATGAAGAGTGTTCATGATTACTTATTCCCTAATTTTTGCATAATTCCCTATATTGTGCAAAGGACATCTTTGTCAGTCTTATGAAGACTATGGTCCCCCTTCTCACAATAATATTTTTTTTTTAATTGAAGGAACTGTTAAATTTCAGTTTGAGACTAATGAAAATAGAGATTTTTTTTTTCCTATCCAGATTCATGGACCTCCTTAAATCCCTTGCCCCAGAGAATGTGGTTGTGACTTCCAGCCAGTTCTATCATGCTAGAAAGTCTTTGAATTGGCATCCAGTTGCACAATATTTATTCCAGTTTCCCAAGTTCAAATCTGGCCTCAGACAGTTACTAGCTATGTGACTCTGGGCAAATCACTTAACCTGTGTGTCTCAGTTTCCTTATCTGTAAAATGAACTGAAGAAGGAAGTGGCAAACTACTTCAGTATGTTTGCCCCCAAATGAGTACACAAAGAATCAGACTTGACTGAAAATAATTGAATAACTTCTTTCAAGTTCAGTGTCCTAAGCAATACTGATTACCCACAAAATTACCCAGTTCCTTGCCAGCCTGCCACAGCTGGAATGAAACCTTTCTATTATAAAGGTTAAGACATGGTTTCCAGAAACCCCTGATAAAATTAATACATAGTTCTTTGCTGAGGTAACATTATGAACCATTAGTACACAGAAACACATTAGAAAAGAATGAATTGTTATTATTCCTTATATTTATATAGCTTAATGGTTACAAAACACTAAACAACTTATAGCTATGATGTCATTTGATTCTCACAACAACCCTGTGAGGAAGTAGTATCAGTATTAGTAAGAAAGTATTGCATAGTGCTTAGAGTGGTGAGCCTGGACCTGTGACTGACCCAGATTCAAATTAGCTGTGAGAACTTGGATAAGTCCTTAAATCATTTGGGGTCTCATTTTCTTTATCTGTAAAATGGGGATAATCATTCTCTACTTCAAAGAGTAGTGGTGAGGGTCAAATAAGATATATTTTAAATGCCTTAAAATATTAAAATAGTCTCTAAATTTTAGCTATTTTATAGATGAGGAAATCAACAAATAAATCAATGAACATTTACTATGTATTAAGCACTTCCTATGTGCCAGACATTGTGCTAATGGATTAGAATACAAAAAGAAAATCTTAAAGTACTATTTAGATACTAGCTGTTGTTTATCATCCCCATTTTTTAGATAAAGAAATCAATCAATGAATCAATAAACATTTATCAAGTACCTACTATATGCCAGGCACAGTGCCAGTATCTGGGGATATAAAAAGAGGTGAAAGCCAGTCTTTGCCTTCAAGGAACTCAATCTAATGGAGCAGACAACAAATACACACACACACTCAAGCTATATACAGATTAAAGCAGGAGTAATTGTTCGTTATTATTTCCATATTTATGTAATACTCTAATATATTATTATATGCAAAGCACTTTCCATATTAACTTCTTTTATTCTCACAACAACCCTAAAGGTTGGCTCTATCATCATCCCATTTTACAGATGGGGAAACATATACAAAAAGGTTAAGTGCTTTGCCTAGGGTCACACAGCTAGTTAATATCAGAGACAAGATTCAAGCACAAGTCTTCTTGACTCCTAATCCCAAATTTTATCCCCTGTGCCATACAGTTACCTCATTTTTCTTTCTAGATATCTTTTTAACTCCTTCCTGTATTATTTTGGAAACCAGACCCTTGGCAGAGATACTGAAGTAGTTTGCAGTTCATTTCATAGATGAGAAAACTGAGGCAAATGGGATTAAGTGACTTGCCCAGGGTTTCACAGCTAGGCTGAAGATGAATTTGAATTCAGAAAGGAAAAATCTTCCAGAGTCCATTATTCTATCCACGGCACCATGTAGCTGTCCTGGGAATTGGAAACCCAAGTTTCTAATTCTTTTTTAAAATTTATTTTATTTTTAAAAATGGAATAAGAAAAAAAAAGAAATGTGAAAAACCAAAAAGGAATACAAAACAAGCTTCTAATTCTTGCTCTGACACTAATAATTTGATACTGTAAGCAAGTTGCTTAGCCTATATAGAACTCCATTATCCCTTTTGTAAAATAAAAGGATTGTACTAGCTGGTCTTTAAGTCTGATTTAGCCATAAAAACCTGTGAAGACTCTTCCCCTTTGAAGAGTTGTTCCAGGAGCACAAAAGAAGGATGATGATCCTGCAGAGAGGGCTAGAAGAAGCCATCAGACAGGAGGGAGGAGAACCAGCAGAGAGAAACCTCAGGAAAACAGCTAGAAAAGAGAATTAACAACAGAGTGAAATGGTACAGAACAGTTAAGAAGAATGAGTTACTACTGGATGTAGTGATCTAAAAAAAACCTTGATTAATCTTTGAGAAAGCAATTTCAGTGAGGGCTGGGATTCAAAGCCAGATTACTGAGGCTAATAAATGAAAAGAAAAGGTGAAGTTAAGCAGTATAAATAGTTTTTTTCTATGACAGGGAGAGGTTATCACTTTAGAGGATAATGGGGTTACTGAGCAACTATTCAGTTTAGAGAACACTAGAGTCTGGAGTCAGGAAGACCTAAGTTCAAATGGTACTTCAGACATTAGCTGTGTGACCTTGGACAAGTCCCTTAATCCCCATTTGCCTCAATTCCTCATCTGTAAAATGGGGAAGAAAATGGCAAAGCACTCTAGTATCTTTACTAAGAAAACTCCAAATGGAGTCACAAAGAGTTGGACATGAAAGCACAACAATAAAGATCTTTTTTTAATGACATTTTTCTTTGCTTTTTAGTTGTTGTTTTTTTTTTCATTTAATAGTATTTTTTTACAATTACATGTAAAGATAATTTCAACATTCATTTTTGTAAGATTTTGAATTCCAATTTTTTCTCCCTCCTTCCCTTCTTACCCCCTCTCTCCAAGACAACAAACAATCTGATATAGGTCACACATGTTTTGTTTGTGTTTTAAGGGGAAAGATGGGCATGGTTTAAGAATGAAAAGAAGGAACCAGTACATAGTAAATATTAGATTAGAAAATATATTATATAAAAGATTGTTAAAGGCATTAGCTCCTGGAGGAGATGAATCACAAGACTATATATTTGGAGCTAAAAGGGGTGTCAGAGGCTATCTGGTCCTCTAACACCCTATTTTACAGATAAGAAAACTAAGGCACAGATATGTTGAGTGACTTGCCCATGGTTATGAGATGGTATAGCTTCTAGGGAAATATAGAGGTGGTTTTAGGTCCCTCAACCTTAGGGGGGCTTCTATTCTGGCAATCTGGCTTTGCCTCCGCCCCCAACCTAGGAATGCTATTGTTTTGAGAATCTACCTCTTCTCAATTCTTTGCTGACTGATAATCTTGTCAGGGAGAACCAAATTCCAGAGACCCCTCCTCCTTCCTACCTATGAGCTATAGAATTAGCATATCTATGATAAAAAACTGGATCAATGTGTCTCCTTGCTTCTCTTTCTCTGCTAATTTCTTTTGGAAATTCAGACCACTCTTGTAATGGCATTACAATTACAATAAACTTTGTCCTTTAATTAGGAGATGGGTTCAAGCCTTCGAATTCTTTTGAGACACCTCGAGACATGTGATCCCAAACTTTTGGGGTCCCTTTCCCAACCTCAGTAGTTACATTAAAAGTGTCGGAGTGTCCTGACTCCAAACTTAGCACCATGATTTATTATGCTACATAGTCCCTAAGGACTCCTCACCTCATTGGCCAAACTTATCCTTTCTGGTTTGTACTTGAGGGTGACAGCTGGACCTTAACAATTAGACAAAATTTAGATAGAGAAAGAAAAGAAAGAAAAGGCATTCTTAGGGGAATATTCATTTTGCAGATATTATTTTATGCATCATTATGCATTTTGTGAATACACGATGGTCTCTTGATGTTCATTTCCAGTCAGAGGAGATGACTTTCTTTGATTTCATAGCTGGATGAATTCCATATTAAGGGCATATACAAAAATAGAATGCCTAATTGAACTTGATGAGTGTTTTGCTGAGTTACACTCCATTTAAATCAGGAGGGGCCTTCTAGTCTAATTCAAATCTAATTTCTTTACTTTATAAAGGAGAAAACTGAGGCCTGCAGAGGGGCAAGGATTTATCTGAGCTGGGGCTAAAATCTAATCTCCTTCCTGACTTGGAAAAGAAACAAAGTTCTTTTCAACTGACCACATTCCCTTGTTCTCTAAACCAGGGTTGGTACCTCTGTCATCACAATGAAATGCATGAGAAATTAAGAACTTTAGTTGACCTAATTTGCTTCTGAACATCGCCCATATAACGACATAGGTGCTCCCAGGTCCCAGATGTGCAGCTCCACCATGAAAAGCAAACTCAGGTCCAAAGTGATCACATTTCTCCACCTGGCCCAGTCCTTTGTTGGTGGATGGTAAATTGATAGAGGAAAGAGGGGATTTGTTCATCTATTTAAGAGTGAAAGGCTTTAACAAACAACATCTGTATTCAAACAAAGAAACAGTTTGGGGATGTGAGTTCATTTCTGTGGACACACCCTTAGACTGTCAACAAGAATGCACCCAGAAGAGAAAAATAGAGAGGGACAAAAGAAAAATCCCAGAATTTCCGATGGGAAAAGGCACCCCAGAAGTCACAGAATCCAGCCCATACTCAAAAACCAATTCCCATAACAATACACTCAACAAGTAATCATCAACTTAAAACCCACAACCTCCAGTGGAATCACATTCCATTTTTGTATGATTCTCTTTGTCTTTCTAAAAAAGTTTCCCCTCTTTATATCCGGCCTAAATTTGATGCTTTGTGAGACCAATCACTTTACTTGTGCCGTTAGATCTCATCTTTTCCCATTTATTATGGACCCTTTTAACTTTGATCAGGCTCCTCTTTTTCTTATCTTTAGTTCCTAAATGGCTTTTTCTCTCCTTTCTACAATCAGTGGCCAGGTCTCCCCTGCATGTTGAAACCAACCAATCAAATCAAAAAGCCCAACAACCCTTCTCTTCTGTCTACCATACCTTTCTTATGCATCTCCCAGGGTTGTCATAAGGATAAAATGAGATCATATGAGTAAAGTGCTTTGAAAATTTTAAAACATCATATAAATGCTAGCTATTATATGGCTATTGTTACTATTATAATTCTCATTGAAGGAAAGAGAGAAAGAAAGAGATTGACAAAAAAAAAGAAAGAAAAGAGGAAGAAAAGGAGGGAGGAAAGAAAGAAAAAGAGAAGAAAGAAAGAAAGAAAGAAAGAAAGAAAGAAAGAAAGAAAGAAAGAAAGAAAGAAAGAAAGAAAGAAAGAAAGAAAGAAAGAAAGAAAGAAAAAGAGAAGAAGGGAGAAAAAGAGGGAAAAAGGAAAGAAGGGAGGGAGGAAGAAAGGAAGAAAGGAAAGAAGGAAGGAAGGAAGGAAGGGAGGAAGGGAGGGATGTAGGGGAGGAAGGGAGGGAGGGAGGGAGGAAGGGAAGGAGGGAGGAAGGAAGAAGACATCCTGTCTGTATTCCTTGCCTCTACCTCCTATGTTCCCATCTTGGTCCAATCCCAACACTGATTAAAACAGTTTATAGTGATCTCTTCATTGCTAAATCTTAGTTCTGATCCTTCTTTGACATATTTGACAGAAAAAAAATCAAGTCCCTTATTATTCTGGCTACACCTTATGCTCTGGCTTTTTGTCTATCCATGACGATATGTATTAAAGCTTAGCTTCACTGCCTTGGGTCTCCTCAGTCCAGAGCACACTGGGAACTTAATCTAGTTTCCCTTCTCCAATGGAATAAAGAATGCCTTTTGCTTATAACCACTGTTAGCTCTTTGGTTTTATTTTATTTTTCAGAGTTTAACATTTGGTGTATAATCTCTATGGCTCTTTAGACATTAATTTTTTGAGCTTGTCATAGTTGTTTATTTATGCCCCCCTTTTTCATCCCATACCCAATTAAATCTAAGTCTCCTGAAGATAATAACTGTCTTTCTTTTCATCATGCTATTCCCCAAGATTTGCACATAATAGGCAATTAATTATTACTTTTTAGCTGCATTAGATTGGGCCTCTAGTCTTGAGCTGCATCTCTGGCTCATAGCTCCAGACTTCTATCCTTCAGCCCCTGTGCCACTCCACACTCTCTGCTCCAGTCAATGTTAGCTTCCTTCTTAGCCAAAGCCACCTGTGAATTTCCTCACTTTTCCTATTCTCAGTCTTGAAATTCCTTAGTCCACTGCTCCTTTGCTCTAGCTTCTGAGGAAGAGGTGATTCCCCTTTCCAAAGTCAACTCAACTGTGTCCTCACATTGTTTAACAATGGGATCTTCAACAAATGTACCCAGGGTATACTTTTAAACCTCTATATCTATTCTAGTTCCTTCAAAAGTTTGTCTTATACCACATAAACCAGGAACCTGGGTGATTGGGAGAATTATGGTAACCTTAAGAATAACAGAGAAGTTCAGAAGAAGTAAAGTTTTTTGAAGAAGAATATTAAATTCAGAACTCATTTGAATGGGCTTAATTTTTTCAATGACACTTAATTCATCCTTTGGCTATATCCTGTTTCCCTTTGTTCTTCACTTATTAGTATGTTAACTCTATCTACTCAACTAGAAGGTCAGATATTTGAGGGCTGGGAGTGGATTTTCTTGAACACTTCACACATATACACATATACACACACATACATACACACAACCTAGTTAGAGACATAATGAATATTTGTTAGAATTGTTAGGTTTTGTTAGAATATGGATTTAGGGCACAACCTAATAATACTTATTGTTTTTTGCATAAGCTTTCCATCATTTCTTATTTATCCTGTATATAGCTTATTTTGTACATAGCTGTTTTCATATTGTCTCCCCCATTAAATTATGAGCTTCTTGAGAATTGTGATGGAAAGTGCCTTGCACATCCAGAGAGAGAACTATGAAAACTGAACTCTGTCATTTTAAAGATAAGAAATCTCAAAGCAATTCCAATAGAATTGCAATGGAAAATGCTTTGTGTATCCAGAGACAGAACTATGAAAGCTGAACAAGGATCAAAGCATACAATCTTCACCTTTTGTTATTGTTTGTTAGCTTGTTTGTTTTTTCTTTCTCATGTTTTTCCCCCTTTTGATCTGATTTTTCTTGTGCAGCAAGATGAATATGGAAATATATATAGATTAAACAATTCTATATTGGATTGCTTGCCATATTGGGGAGGGGTAAAGGGGTGAGAGGGGAGAGAGAGAAATTTGGAACACAAAGTTTTCCAAAGGTGAATGTTGAAAACTATCTTTGCATGTATTTGAAAAATAAAATCCTATTAAAAGAGAAGAACAAGAAGAATAAGAACAAGCACAACAAGAATTGCACATGTTTAACTGTATTGGATTGTTTTTTGTTTGGGGGGATGTGTAAAACCTTGAAACACAAGGTTTTATGAAGGTGAATGTTGAAGACTATCTTTGCATGTATTTGGGAAAACAAAATACTATTAAAATGTAGTATATATATAAGCATAAGGAATCTGAAGCACAGAGTTTAAATGATGTGTCCAAGATCATTAAGCTAACAAGTATCTGAGACAGAATTTGAACTCAGATCTTCCTCACTCCAAGTGTAATAGTCGATCCACTGTGCCACCTAGAAGCCATCAGAACCCTTATTATTTCTGTATAGGGTTCCTTTCCTTTATGAATAAAATATCTAGGAAATTATGAGCTTGTGGCCAAAGCTTCTAGTAGGAAGAAACAGGCAAGAACCTCAGTCCACTGGAATGCTGCCTCGCACATAGTAGGTGTTTAATAAATACTTGTTCCTTTCTCTCTCTTCCCTCCCTCCCTATGGTCCTTTAAGAGACTAACTCCAGTCTCACTTCCAGGAAGCCTCCTGTGATACCCAAGGTCCGGAATGACCTTCCCTCTGGAGCACATACAGTACTTTCCTATATTTGCCCCAGGACAGTATTATGGGCAGCTAAGTGATTCAGAGGACAGAGCTGAACCTAGAATCAGGAAGACCTAAGTTCAGACATTTCCTAGATGTGAGACCCTGAGCATGTCACTTTACTCGTTTGCCTCAGTTTCTTCATCTGTAAAATGAGCTTGAGAAGAAAATGGCAAACCCCTCCAGTATCTTTGCCAAGGGAACCCCCAAAAGGGTCAATGAATCTGACTTGACTGAAAACGACTAAATAACAAATATGTACACAGCTGTGTTGGTTTTTTATCTCCCTGATGAGCAACTTGTGGGACCCATCCCCTGGGCTATCTTATCAAAACTTTGTAACTTCCCCAGCTGGTCGTACATTTTTCTGCATACAATGGATACCTAATAAATATTTGTTATAACAATGAGGGAGTGGTGTCTGGATAATGTGGCAATATACAAGGAAGGATTGGCATTTGTGCCACCAATCTTTAGGGAGTCAAGCAGAAGCCCAGTGCCCAGAGAAGTTGACCTTCCCAGGAAGGACTGAGTCTCAGGGCAGAAATTCTTATAGTGAAAATAGGACTTTAATTCCCATCTCAACCTAGAACTTGGCTCTTTAGAAAAGGCTTGGGTAATAAGTAATAATCCTCCTCTTCTTCCTCCTCTTCCTCCTCCTCCTCTACTTTAATATTTGCAAAGTACTTTATATAGTTTTTACTCTTATAAGGTAAAATGAGATAGAGGCAACATTATGTGATGGCTACAGAACTTTCCTGAGTTCAGCCATCTGGATGGACTTAACCTCTAAATGCTCTAGGCAACTCTCTGAAATTATCATTTGCAGAGAAAAGGGTAGACTTGAATTAGTGATGAGAACTTTCTCATTCAGGATTACTCCTGAAATAGTAAAATTACTCTAGTCCTCATTCTCATCCTCATATCAACCCTTTAAAGTAGTTGCTAATATAATACCTATTTTATAGAGAGGAAACTGAAGCAAACAGATTGTGACTTGCTTAGGATCAATCATCTAATAAATGTATGAGGAAGGCTTTGAATTCAGGCCTTCCTGACTCTGAATTAAGCACTTTATCCACTGTCACCCAGATGTCTTTGGTGGCAATAAAATTCCAACAGAAAAAGATAAAATAAGAACTGGACATTCCTGGGAGAGCAGAAGAAATCCCTGACCTGGGAGTCGGAAGAAATGGATTCCTATCCTAATTTTTTTTATCACTCCTACACTTATTGGCTGTGTGACCTTAACAAAGTCACCTCACCAATATGAACTTGAGTTTCTTCATCTACAAATGGGGATATCAATTTTTGCCCTGTCACCATCAAGTTACTGTGAGTTCAGAAAGTGATTTGTAACAATAATGATCTATAGAAATGTGAGCTGAAAGTGGTTATTTTTTCCTTTTCCTTTGGGATTTTTTATGTGTCTTCTTCATTTCTTTTTATGCAATTGGGTTATTTCAATTCTCTCTCTCTCTCTCTCTTTTTCTCTTTTGTGTTAATCTGGGGTTACTGAGCTTCAGAGAACTGGTGTTAGTGGGGTTTTTTTATTTTATTTTAAATTTTTTGTTAAATTGTACATAGAGAGGTTTCTTGATAAGGTGGGCGAGGAGGGTCTACACTGGAAGCAGGAAGACTGCTTTGTGATCCTGGGCAAGCCGCTTAATCTCTTAATTCATCCTTCCACCTCCTTCCCAGGTACTCTTTAATAAATTAAATTACAAAGGACTTGCCATTCCTCCTTAGTGGGGTGAGTTTCTTCACCAGAAAATCAGAGCTCTGACCAACGAACAACAACAAAAGCATGATACAATGGAAAGATCACTGATTCCAGAGTCAAAGCCTATTGGTGTTACTTACTTAGAGACAGTTTAGGTAAAATAATAGTCAAGAAAAACTAAGTTCAAAGCCTGCCTCTAACACTTAATAGCTATGTCACCCTCAGGGAAGTCATTTAACTTCTGTCTGCCTCAGTTTCCTCAATTGTAAAATGAGAAAGAAGAGAACACACATTAGGATCTACTATGGATCTATGTTGGGGGTAGCCCAGTGATTTAGTGCATAGATTCTGGGCCTGTAGTCAGGAAGATTCATCTTCCTGAGTTCAAATGTGACCTAAGACACTTAATCTTGAGTGAGTCACTTAATCCTATTTGCCTTAAGGTATCACAAAGACCCAGACATGACTAAAAATGATAACAAATGTATTTTTTACAAATATTATCTTACAAATTTGTAATTTGTAATTACAAATATTACTATTTGATCCTCATGACCACGCTTATTTAATCCTCCCAAAGCTATTGTGAGGATCAAATAAGATAATATTTTTTAAAGTGCTTACTTAGCACAATGCCTGCTACATTGGTACATAGTGGATGCTGAATAAATGCTTGTTATCAGGCTTCCTTCTTACTACCTGTATGGATGTTGAGCACTTCATTTTAATCTCCCCATGCCTCACTTTCCTCATCTGGAAAATAAAAGGCTTGGATTAGATCATCTCTGAGGTCTCTGCCAGCTCTAAATCTACAATCCTGTAGGTGCACATACATAAATCTGAGCTATGGAACTGGCAAGTTGGTGTTTGTGACTTCTTGTTATTGCCCTTATTGTTTGAGACTTGTCCTCCTTGTTTTGCCAAGACTGGAAGTGCAGTAGCTACTCATACCCATCGTTGATTGATGGGCTCAGAAGCTTTACTCTACTGACAATCTTGACTAGTTTATTTCTAGTAGTGGCTCTCCACCAATGGGGGCTCACCATATTGTTACTGGACTTAATTGTAGACAGTTGATAGGTTTTAGCCCTACTGCACTACAGAATTCCTAAACCCAACTGATCCACCAGCCTCCACTAATAACAGGGATTACAGGCATGTGCCATTTTAGCCAGCCAAAAGCCAGTTGATATTTTGAATAAGAAAATATCAAAACTAGCCCCATTAGACTTTAAAATTTTCCCATCAGATTGTAAACTCATTAAAAGCAGGGATTATCTTTTGCCTTGCTTTATACCCCCAATGCTTAGCACAGCTTCTGAGATATATAAATATGGCTTTTAATAAATGCTAGACTGAATAATTAATACCAATAATCTCAAATGATTTATCAATAAACTATTTTCCCCCAGAAAGGGCACAGCACTTTCCCCTTAAGATTGTAGGTTTTACAGCTAGAAAGAACATTCTAAATCAAATAGTCCAGTCATTTATCAAATGAGGATTATGGGATTAAGTGTGTCCAAGATCACATAGGAAGGGGATAATCCAAAATTCCTTAGACTCCAAATTCAGTATTCTTTCACAGTCTGCTCCCCACTCTTAACCTTATCTATTCAAGGAGAACCCTCCCAAAATCTCTCTAAAATCTAGAGTTAACAAGATTCACCCCAGAAAAGGCTTGAAGTTAAATTTTTCTTTGGCATTCACTAAACTCCCCACTTCCCTCTCCCTCTCGCTTCTCCTTCTCCCTTTTTCTCTTCCCCCTTTTTCTCTTTCCCTCCTCCCTCTCTTTCCCCTTCTCCTTTTCCTTCTCCTCTCTTTCCCTCTCCCTCTCTTCCTCCCTTTTCCCTCTCCCTCTCATTCTTTTTCTTTCTCCCCCTTCTCTCTTCCTCTCCCTTTCTTTTCCCCCTTTTCCTCTCTCTTCTCTCCCCCTTTCTCTTTACATCCCCTCTTTCTCTTACTCTCTCATCTCTCCTCCTTCCTTTCTTTTTGTCTGTCTTTCTCTCCCTCTTTGTCTCTTTCTTCCTCTCTGTCTCTCCCTCTCTCTCTGTCTGTCTCTCTCTATCCCTACATCTGTCTATCTCCCTGTCTCTCTCATCTCTCCCCTTCCTCTCTCTGTCTCCTTCCTTCCCTTCCCCCCACTACCTCTTCTTGTCAACACCTCCTGCCTCATCACCATAGCATTTTAAACCCTCCACCTTCTGGAGGCTCCAGCCTACTTTTCCAAACTTGTTTCACATTTTTCTCCTTTATACACTCAAATTTCGGCCAAACTAGATGTTTCTTGAACTCAGCATCCTTTCTCTATCTCTGAGCCTTTGCACAAACTCTTCCCCCTTGCCTGGACTGCAAAAACTATTTCCCTCTAACTCTTAGGGATTTTTAAACATTATCCAAGGCTCCAATCAAGGGGCCCCTCCTATCCAAAACCTTTTAAATTGTCAAAGATCACACAGCTGAGAAATGTCAGTAGTAGAACTGGAGTCCATATCTTTTAATTCCCAAGCCAGGGACCTTCCTATCATATATCATTGCCCAGTTTTTATTTTTAACAGTTACATCAGTTCAAAGATGTCACTTCATGCTTCTGGCCACATACTCATAATATGGAAAGTGGGTTTTAAAGAGATTTCTCTGTTCTCAGCAGCCTGAGATTCTACCTTGAGCATTCCCTGACTTTTGTAGTGATCAATGTAGTCCCTTTCCTTAGTTAACTTTGTATTTCCTGATCTGTGTTCTATCTCCCTAGTGGAAGGTAAACTCCTTGTGGGGAGAAATTGTTCATTTATTTGAATCCTTAAATCCCAATCAACAATTTCCACAGGGACATATTCATAGCAAGCAAGCAATAAATGTTTCTTAAATCAATGAAGATTACAGGAGCTAGAGCCAGAAGAAACTACTAAATCTAACCCATTCATTTTATAGACCAAGAAATTGAAATCTAGAGAGGGAAAAAGACTTGCCCAAAATAATCCATTAAATTGCAAAGCCAGGATCAAGACCTGGATCATTATAGATAGATATAGATAGATCTATCTATCTATATGTGTGTGTATGTAAATAGACATATACATGGGTGTATTATATATATATATATATAATACATATATATATATACACACACATGTATGTATGTATATGCATATGTGTGTGTATTTTAAAGCTGTTAAGGTTTTAAGTTGCACTGAGATTTTTGGAACACCCTGTATTTAGAATTAAACACCACATAGTCCAAACCCCTTATTTTTCAGATGAGTCTCAGAAATGTTAAGTGGCTTCCCCAAAGACACATTGGTAGTAAGTGGCAGAAGTGAGATTTAAACCTACATCCTCTTACAGCAAATCTAGTATTCTTTCTACAATCCTACCATCCTACATCTCTACCAGGAACTCAGGGCTTAAATCCCTTCTTCTTCTCTATCTCTTCTATTATAAGGAAAGCTAATCTGATAAAGCAAAATGAGAACATCTAGATGACACAGTGGATAGAGTGTCAGGCATGGAGTCAAATTCAAATGTGACCTCAGACGTTTGTTTGCTGTGTGACCCTGGGCAAAACACTTAACCTCTGTTTGCCTTAGTCTCTTAGTCTGTAAAATGGGATAATAATGGCCCTTATCTCCCAGAGTTATGATAATGACAAGATAATAGTTGCAAGGCACTTAGTAAGAACAATATAAACGTTACCTATCATTATTATTAATTCCCACTAAAGGGTTGCTCCTCTTGAGGGTCTTTGCTTTATGAAAGGCCATCAGACAGAATCCTAATGTAGGAAAATGATTTTCCAGTGGCGGAATTTCAGTCACCATTGGAGATATTTGGGAGTTAGGGGAACATTCCCAGTTCCTCTCAAATCCTAACCCAAGAAGATGATACAATGTAATTCAATGGGGATATTCCTGGAATGAAGTAAGAAAACATACATTCTAATCCTAGCTCTGCCACTATTAAGTTTTATTATCTTGACCAAGTTTGCCATCTTTTCTCTGAATCTTTAAGAATCCAAGTGGGGGCAGCTAGATGGCTCAGTGGATAGAAAATTGGCCCTGAAGTCAGGAGGGCCTGTGTTCTAATTCAGCTTCAAACACTTAATAGTCACTAACTGTGTGACTCTGGACAAGTCACTTAACTCCAATTGCCTCAAAAAAAAGTAATAATTCTTATTGTTCGGAAAGACCTCAGCAGCCATCTATATCCAGAGGTATGAGTGAATTAATCCATCCTTATAAGGAGTATCCATTATAACACATTTGACAAGGGATCAGCCAAAAGTCCTCCTAAGATGATGAATCTATCACTCTTCAAGGCAATTCATTTCACTTTTAGATAGTTCTAATGGTCAGGAAGTCTTTCTTGATATAGTGCCTATATCTGACTTTTGACAACTTTAACCCCATTGCTCTTGGTTCCAACCTCTGCTTCTCTGATCTCCCACCCCCATCTTTACACAAATCACTCTCAAAAGAAGATAATCATAATATATTCCCCTGAGCCTTCTCTTCTCCAAGTTAAACACCTCCAGTTTCTTCAATCTATCATTCTATGACATGAATTCAAGGCTTACTAAGAAGTCTTCAAGGATGTCAAGATCCTGCTTACCCCAAATGTTCTCCAGCTTGCCAACAACTTTCCCATATTGCAATGCTCAGAATTAAACTCAATATTCTAGATGTGGTGTGACAGAGCACAGAAGGAATTATCATCTCCTTGTTACTAGAAACTGTGTTTTAATTTTCTGCTTTGTGAAAGTCTAAAGGGCAGCTAAATGTTGAAGTAGTTAGAGCACTAGGTCTGGAATCAAAGAGACTTGAGTTCAAAATCCACCCTCAGATACTTTCTAGTTGTGTGACCCTGTCTGCCTCAGTCTTCTCATCTGTAAAATGAACTAGAGAAGGAAATAGGAAACACTGTAGTATCTCTGCCAAGAAAATCTCAAAGGGGATCATGAAGAGCATGACTGGAATGATTGGACAACAAAAATGTGAAATAAGATTAGGATAGATCAGCATTTCTCAAAAACTTTCCACGGAACTGTGAGGTGCCACATGATTTCAATAGGGATCCCAAGAAAACAATTCCTGCAATGGAATTATTATGATACTTTCTCTTTAAAATAATTTTTTTAAAATTATACATACATAAAATACTAAGTATAGCAAGCTCCAGCCTAAAAGGATAGAGTAGAAACCTGTAAAGCCATTGATACAAAGGACTCCCAAATGAAAAAGTTCCCTCTACCAATTTGTGTCAACAACTTCTCTGTAATTTAGTTTCAAAGGCACAAGTTAATAGAGTGATGGGCCTAGAGTTAGAAAGATGTGAGTTCAAATCCCGCCTAGCTTTGTGATCTTAGGTAAATCATGTATTTAACCAAGTTTGCCTCTGTTTGTCTCAGTTTCTTCAACTGTAGAATGGAGATCATAGTAGCATCTACCACCCAGGCTTGTTGTGAGGTTCAGTTGAAATAATACTTCTAAAATGCCTGACACAATTATATATTAATGCTACTTAGTATTATATTATTATTGCTTACAGCACTGAGCAATTAGGAAACTTGCTCTTGTCACACAATACATTTCTTTAATCATGGTTTTCTTAGGTCCAAGACCAATTCTTTAGTTACTCTGACACACTGTTTCTCGAAAAGACTTATTTTCTTCAATGAATAGGAATATTTTAAGGTAAATAATTTGACCTATGTAATACAAATGATATTTTAATAGGATTTTTTTTCCTGAGGCAATTGGGGTTAAGTGACTTGTCCAGGGTCACACAGCTAGGAAATGTTAAGTGCCTGAGATCAGATTTGAACTCAGGTCCTCCTGACTTCAGGGATGGTGCCACTTAGCTGCCCCCAATATTGAAAATTCTAAAGTGTTCCAAGACTATTTGAGTAAGGGAAACCTTAAATTAGCTAAACTCTAAAAGTCCCTTCCTCCTCTCAACAAAGTTCAAGTGAAAAAAATGCTGGGTGGAAAGTCAGAAGAACTAAGTTCAAATCCAGCTCTGTCACTCATTTTATACAATTAGAGCTGGAAGGAATTTTGGTCCAAGCATCTCATTTTACAAATGAGGAAACTAAGGTCAAAAGGACAAATGACTTGCCCTAGGCCATACAACTAGTCCAGCAAAGAGCAGATATTTGAACCCATTATTTTTACAGATATGGAAACTTGAAGCCATGAGGTCAAGTGACTTGCCTGAAGTCACACATATACCTTGGGCAAAGGAACTTTTTAAAATCTATAGGTTTCAGTTTCCTGATAAAGGAGAAGGTGGGAGCCGATGACTTCTTCAGTCCCTCACAATCCTAAAGCTGTGTGTCTGTTGCCTTCATACATAAGGTCTTTCCTGGAAGCCAGTGTTTATTATTTCCATCATGGATGGATGGGAAAGCCAGAGGCAGAGGGAGTCATTTCTCCAAACTAAGAGATAGAGGCGGGGCCCCTGCCCACCCAGTGCCTGCGTTTTACCTCCCGAAACGTGCTCAGGACCCTTTGCAAATCTCCGGTTCCCAAATGCCTACTTTGGAGTGTTTTGCTGACACCCACAGCCAGGCTGCTGCCAGGCTTCCTGCCAGAGGATTCACCAAGGGTGGAGGAAAAGCAGAATAAACTTCTTACTCATGCCGATGCCGCACACCGTCAGGGCAGCCACCACGGAGCCGGCGGACGTCCCGACCACGCGATGAGCAGTGTCCAGCATGCGAGGCGCCAGGTCTCGGAAAGCATCCACGGCTCCCACCTGATAGTAGCAGAGGAACCCGCTGCCGGAGAAGGAGATGGAGTGCGGGGTATCGGGGTCCCCCTTAAAGTTCTGTTCCATCATTTTCGCACCTGGCGGTGGTCCTCCCTGGAGAGGGAGGAATCAGTCTCGAGCTCTTGCCTTTTTAGAGTCCCCCCCGCCGCCTGCCTCGTCCTGGCGGGACAAGTGGGACTTCCCCGGAGCGGATAAGGCGCTTGATCTGAGCCCGACGGCTGATTCTGCCCCGCCGGGGCCTGTTCTGCCTGAGTAATATCAGTCTAAAAGCAATAGCCACAGCGATCGTGGTACCTGAAACCGCAGACTTCTGGCTGCTGAAGCAGGAATCCCTGTTGAGCCAGTGCAGGCGGCGTCCTGGTTGCACGCTCCCAAGTGCCTGATTTAATTGCCTTCTCAGCTCCCTCCCGAGTCCATTTTCTCGGGGTTTTGAGCCCTGGCCCACGTGATGAGGGTAGACGTAGGGGGCACCGCAGAAGATCCCTTGCGATTCCCTCCAGGGGAGCAACTCAGGACTCTCTAAATGTAACCATTCTCAGACGACCTGTCACTGGCTAGTGACTCCCACAGCTCAAATATTCAGCCTGTTTCAGAACCACCAGGCGATGGTTATCTGTGGGTGGGTGTCTCCCTTTTTTTTTTTTTAGCTCAGTGCTGCTGCGATGCTGAGTGAGGGAGTGAGTTAAAGGGTTGGCATTTCTCCCGAGGGAAGGTGGCCCGGTTGCAGGAAGTCCGCTGAAGGTGTGCAATGGTTGATGAGGTAGAAGGACATCTTGTTTACCGGGAGTGTGACACCTGTGCCCCTACCCACACTCCCCCCAAAAGTATGAGGTATCCACATACTTCACTCTCTAGGTCTTTAAAAAAAATTAAAAATCAATCATGACCTTTTTATTAATTCTTCTCTATCCCCAGCTTGGACTTAATCAAGGCAATATTTTTAAGTCTGCCAAAGGCAAAATTATAAAATGGATTGTCTTTAATTGGCCATAACTATCTCTGTGAATTAGGAGTCATTATCCTTCTCCCCATTTGGGAGCTCCTAGATCTTGATAAAGCCCTCTGTAATCTATTATAGTTTTTGTTGTTGTTTTCCTGTCACATAATTATTTCTGAAGACCCATTAGAAGCAGACTTCTACCTAGAAGTCTAGACTTCAGCTGCCTGTACATCTGTTCTCTTCCACCATCATCATACCCCCCCCACCCCCCTGCAACTTAACTACCTCCTTCTGCAGTCCCCTAAGGTAACCATAGTCTCTTACTGTTCAGAAAGCTCATAGAACATCAAAGCTGATAAGAGATCATGCAGGTCAGTTTAATCTTCCATTCACAGATGAAGGGGCAGAGATAGAGAAGGACAGTGATTCGCCTAAGATCATGCAGTAAATAGCTGATGCGGAATCTAAGATGAGGTCCTCCTATGGGTAATATTTTCTTCCACAATGAGCTGTCTTCTCAATGGATTTTTAAAACTATTACGGAATTAACAATAATAACACAAATAACAAAGGTGTTCTCTTCAAAGAGGAACCAATGACAATGTTTAGTCCAAAGAAAAGATTCCAAAAAATCTAAGAATTTCAGGCAGCTTCCCCTGAGGAGGGGTGATGTTTTAGAATAGGGGATATCTTCATAGAATCTCTGGTACTTGGTCAGCTACCTAAGAGGCTGCCTTAGCTATTTTATAGTTGAAAAAGAGTCATGACTTTTGCTGTTGGGAGGATATACATTCATAGATGGTTACAGCAAGAAAATCAACTGAGTCATCCTGCCTCGTTTTACAAATGAGGGGATTTTGGTCCAGAGAAAGGAAGTGACTTGTCACAGATTTTATAATAATAATAACCAAATTAAATGGCAAATTAAATTGTTATTGGCTTTAGTGGAAGTAGGGACAGACAAGACTTTAAGCTTATTGGCAAATTAAATTATTATTGGCTTTAGTGGAAGTAGGGGCAGACAAGACTTACTGGAAGTTGATTTTTAAAGGCTAGGAAAGAATTCAACAGATGAAGAGTAAGAAGGCTATATAAGTCCTTTGGAATTGTCTTGGATTAATTAATTGTTCAAAATAGCCATTTCTAGTGAAAGAACTAATAGAGTCTAAATACAAATTGAAGCATTTAAAAAAAAAGTTTTTTCTTTACTATTTTTCTTTTGTCTGTACTTTCTTTTGCAACTCTGCTAATTTGGAAATGTTTTACATGCCTTCCCATGTATAATCTATGTCAAATTGCTTGCCTTCTCAAGTAGATGGGAGGAAAAAAATGGAACTCAAAATAAAAAAATGAATGTTAAATTTTTTTGCTTATATATCATTGGGAAAAAATCAAAAGGCTTGCAAAAGGTAATAAATGTTCATAGCATATAACCTTGAAAAAATGAGAGGGAAAACATTCTAGGCATAATAAAGAATAGCTTAAAGTATGGCAAGATCAGAGAGTTATAGCTTTTAACTGCATCCTACAGGGCATAGAAGAGAGTGGTGTGAGGTAAAATGAGAAAAGTAATGTGGTAAGAAGCAGAATGCAGGAATGGATAAAGAAAAAATGAGAAAGATCCAGGTTCAAGTTCTGCCCTGACTCAAACCAGCTATGTAATCCTAGGATTTACCTCTTGATGCTGCAGATGACTCTCTAAGACTTTAATTTGAAGAACAGGTGCTAATCTGAATTAGGAGAGGAAGATTACTTCCTGAGACTCCTTTATACCAAAAGAATCCACAAGCCTAGTTTCTTCCCCACCATCCAATAAAAGAGATAAAGTAGAAAATAAAGGAGGACCTTGAATGCCAGAACAAGTTTGAACTCAACTGGAAAGAGGAAGCTATTGGAGATTTTGATTTTTGATCTCCCTTCCCCCAACCCCAACCAATCTTAAATCTGACAAGTAGAAAAGGCCTTAAAACTTATCCAGTCTGACATTAGGCCTACTTCAGGATTCTCCTCTATTATATCCTCAACATGCATAACTCAGAGAGCTCCTAATATCTGGAATAGCAGGATGATATTGTGAAAGGAGTTTTGAAGTTAGAGGAACTAAATTAAAATCCTAGTTCAATCACTTATTACATGAACAAGTCAATCTCTATGGGCTTCCTTTTCCTTCTCTATAAAATTAGCAAGTTTATTCATCTATCATATTGGTAAAGTTGTTTTTTTATTTTTTTATTATAGCTTTTTATTTACAAATATATGCATGGGTAATTTTTCAGCACTGACAGTTGCAAATCCTTTTGTTCCAACTTTTTCCCTCCTTCCCCCTACCCCTTCCTCCAGATGGCAGGTTGACCAATACATGTTAAATATCTTAAAGTATAAGTTAAGTACAATATATATATATATACATGTCCAAACAGTTATTTTGCTGTATAATAAGAGTTGGACTTTGAAATAGTGTACAATTAGCCTGTGAAGGAAATCAAACATGCAGGCAGACAAAAATAGAGGGATTGGGAATTCTATGTAGTGGTTCATACTCATTTCCCAGAGTTCTTTCGCTGGGTGTAGCTGGTTCAGTTCATTACTGTTCTATTGGAACTGATTTGGTTCATCTCATTGTTGAAAAGGGCCACGTCCATCAGAATTGATCATCATATAATATTGTTGTTGAAGTAAATAATGATCTTCTGGTCCTGCTCATTTCACTCAGCATCAGTTGATGTAAGTTTGATTTTTTTTTTAAAGTAAGAAGGCAAATGTTGGACAGGCTATGGGAAAACATTAATTAATACATTAATTGTGGAGCTGTGAACTGGTCCAACCTTTTGAGAAAGTAATTTCAAACTGTACTCCCAGGGCAGCTATATGGTGCAATGGAGTCAGGGAGACCTGAGTTCAAATCCAAATTCAAACACTAGCTGTATGATCCTGGGCAAGTCTCTTAACCCTAATTGTCTAGACAAAAAAACAAAACAAAACAATAACAACCCCAAAACAAATTTTGCTCTCCATCTCACTAAATTGTGCCTGTTCTTTAATCCAGTGATACTGAAAATAAGCTGATGCCTCAAAGAAATCTAAGGAAAAGAAAAAGAACTCACGTGTGCAAAAATATTTATATCAGTTCTTTTTCTAGCAAAGAAATAGAAACTAAAATTGCCCATCAATTGGTAAATGTCTTGGAATACTTGGAATAAGAAACAATGAAGGGAAGGATTTCAGAGAAACCAGGGAAAACCTGAAGGAATGGAGGGACAGAGAAGTGAGCAGAACCAGGAGAACAATTTGTACAATAAAAAATACAATGTAAAAATTAAATAACTTTGAAAAACTTAGGAAGATGATTTCGAATCAATTTCCAGTTTCTAGAATCAAGTTTCCAGGCGACTTATGATGAAATATGTAATCCACCTCCTCACAAAGATAATAGATTCAGAGTATACAGAGAGATTTATTTTGAAAACATGACCAATATAGGGAATTTTGTTTTGTTAAACTAGATATATATTACAAGACCTATATTATTCTTTCTTTTTCAGTTGGGGAATGGGAGGCATGAGGAGAGAAGACAGACTATAGTTAATTGAAATGTAAAATTTAATTTAGAAATAAAATAGAGATTGAAGATCATGAAACATGCCCCAGCAAAAGAGATGGAGAAAACTAGTAGGATACAATGCTGCATACATTGTCACTGTAGTTGCATATTTTTAGTTAACTGTTTTTCTTTGTTACAAGAAGAGTTCTGTTAGAAAGCAAGGGCAGAAATTTCCAGAAATGACTGGTATACACATGAAACACAATAATAAAACTTATTTGGGAAAAACGAAGGAACTGAAGTAGATGATCTTTAACTAAAACTCTTTCTAACTTTAAACCTATGGTGTTACTTCTGTCTGAACTTGAAAGGACTAGAGAACAATAATATTTTGAACCTAGTTCCTGGGGAAGATGATAAGAGTAGAATTTGGAAGACCCTACAGGGCAAAATTATAAATGAATATGTATTGATGAGTATTTGATGCCCCAAACTGTGCCATGTATTGTGGAATAACAAGGAAGAAAGATATAGTTTACAAATCAAATAACTTAGGGTCTGGTTAAATGTAAACTTACAAAGAAATTGGAGAACAATATTAGAATGTGTATAATTTGATATTAAACTATGTGACACAAATCCTACATGCTAGAAGGACTCAGAAATGTTATGGCTTATATGGACCTAGAATAACCAGGAAATTTGACTGAGGCGTTGATAGATAAGAGGATTTGGAATCAAGCACTTATTAAATTCTTACTGTGTAGTAGATATTATGTCAAGTGCTTGGGACACAAAGAAAGACCCTCCCCTCCCCCCAAAAAGTCCCTATTATCAAAGAGCTTACAATATAAAGGGGAAGACAGCATGTACATCATTACATGTTTTTAGGATAAGTAGGGAAATAATCTATGGTAAGTAATTTCAGAAGACAAGGTTTTAGCAGCTGGAGAAAAGTAGGGAAAGCTGGCTGCAAAAGGTAACATTTGACCTAAAAGTTTTAAAGGAAACCAGAAAAATAGAGGTAGAAATGAGGAAGAAGAGCATTCTAGACACAAGGGACAGTCAGTATAAAGATAAAAAATTGGAATATCATTTGTGAGCAACAAGAGATTATTGCAATTGGAACAGAAAATTAATATGGGGAAGTAAAGTGTTAAAAGACTAAAAAAGTAGGAAGAAGTATTTAAATGTTAAACAAAGGATTGTATATTCATCCATGATGTAGTAGGGAGCCACTATTGCTTATTGAGAACGAGAGTGACATTGATGTTGGAGTCTGCGCTTTAGAAAATTTAAACATTATACATTATGAGATGATCAACGTTGATAGACTTAGGTCTTCTCAGCAATACAATGATCTAAGACAATTCCAAAAGATTTCTTATGGAGGATGCTATCCATATCCAGAAAAAAAGAACTGTGGAGTTTGAGTGCAAATCAAAACATACTATTTTCACTTTTTTGTTGTTGTTGTTTCATTTTCTCTTTCTCATGGTTTATCGCTTCTGTTCTGATTCTTTTTTTGCAACATGACTAATGTGGAGATATGTTTAATATGATTGTATGTGTATAATCTATATCAAATTGCTTGCCATCGTGGGGAGGGAGTAGGGGACAAAAAAGAAATTAAAAATTAAAATCTTATAAAAATGTATGTTGATTTGATAGATGTGGATCCTTTCAACAATGAGGTGATTCAGGTCAATTCCAATAGATTTGTGATGGAGAGAGTCATCTGAATCCAGAAAGAGGATTGTGGGGTCTGAATGTGAATCCCAACATTGTAGTTTCACCATTTTTGTTTTTTGCTTGCTTGTTTTTTCCTTTCTCATTTGTTTTTCCTTTTTGATCTGATTTTTCTTGTGCAGCATAATAAATATGGAAATATGTATAGAAGAATTGCACATATTTAACATATATTGGATTACTTGCTATCTAGAGGAGGGGGTGGGAGGAAGGGAAGAAGAAAAATCTGGAACATGAGGTTTTGCAAGGATGAATGCTGAAAACTATCTTTGCATGTATTTTGAAAATAAAAGGCTATTATTAAAAATAAAATGCTATTGTATAAAATAAAAATAAAATGAATGTTGAAAACAAGTAAATTATATTAACATATAATTGGAAAAAAAAATACTATTAAGTGTGTATGTGTGGAAATTTAAACATTATAACTCCCCTAGCCCTAGTATCTTTGACAGACTCCTGTACACAGTGGGTGCTTAATAAATGAAAACTGAATTGCCCGTGAGTAAATGGAGAGGGCAATCCAGGTTAGAGGGATAGAAGGAGCAAAAAAAGGCATGCTGATAAGACTGGAACAGAGAGTCCTACTTTGGGGGATAGTGTGAGCTACAACTGGATACATTCAGAATAGCCCTGTGAATATAGATTTAGAGCTGCAAGAAACCTTAGAGACCATGTAGAATATCTTCATTTTACAGCTGAGAAAACAGGCCCAGTGAGGGTAAGTGGCTTGCCTGGAGTCAAAATGGTTTCAGAGAAACCAAAGCTAGGATTTGAATCCGGGCTTTCTGATATCAAATCCAGTGCTCTGTCCACCATATCACACTGCCTTAGATAGAAGGCTTTCAATAAAAGATGTGGAGAGCCATTTATAGGTTATTAAATAGAAGATGCTATGATGAGAGCTCATATGGCAATATGTATTGATGATTATCTATGTGAATAGAGTATCTAGGAGACTGAAGTCCCCTCAGAAAGCATGTAGAACATTCTTGTAAAATATTCATATTCCTACATGACCACTTGTCTAACATTTTTTCCCATAACCAATGACAAACGAGATAAAAGAAGGGTAAAGTGCCACAAATCTCAACCTTGTTCCCTCTCCACACCCCTCCCCCAAGCATAACTTTTTTTTTTTAATTGATGGGGAAAGTTCCCAGGTTCATAATGTGAGCTCTGAAGTCCAGATAATGAAAAGAAGAGACAGGGGATGGGTGGGGATATTGTATTAGGAATAAAAGTTTTGTGCTTTGTTGAGTTCTTTATACTCCCTGCCTGCTGTTTCTGAGAACCATATGGGAAGTACCCTTCCTTGTGAGAAAAAGAATAAATCCTTTTTGTGTCTCTATTTGAGTTTGCCTCTTTATAGAATATCCCTGTGGAATTATTCTACACGTGTATACAGGATGGATTGAAATAAAAAGAGGGCCAGAAAGTCATCAAGTCCACTGAGAAGAATGTGGTAATAAGGATCAAAGTCAAGATGGCAACAGGGGGAATGAGGAAGGAGAGATGAGACCAAGAACAATTATTCTGAAAGCTCAATAAGTTTTGATGTCTGATTGGGTCTAGTGGCAGAGGAGAGATGAGTCAGAAATGACTCTGCATTTTTGGAACTTGAAGGTCTGGAGCAGGGTGGTGCCTTTGAAAGAAATGGGGAAATTGGGAAGGGAAGCCGGTTTGGGAAGGGAAAAGGATGATGTTACCTTGAAACATATTGAGTGGCAGGTACCAGGGAGGAATCTGAGTAGAGGATGAGATGAAATATCACAAGCTCATTATGTAGTCCAACCTCGTCATTTAACTGAAAAAGAAACAGGTCCATTGACATTGCCTTGCTAAACTTACACAAATAACAAGTAGAAGTTAGAATTCAAACTCGGGTCCTGATCCCAAATTCAGGACTACTAATACATTGCCTACAAGAAACTGAGGCCCAAAAAGGGAAATAACTTGGCTTGAGATCATCACAGTTTCCAAGCAAAGGAGGCTCCTGGGAGTCAGAGAAGGGAGCCATTTGCTCCTTTTTCTTCTCCATAAGCCTCTGTTGATCCCTATGGCCCCATTTTTAGGGAATGTTCTGAGTGGACTCCAGAGGAAATAAGTTAAATGATCCACAGTTGGACTAGAAGGACCCATTGCCTAGGATACATAAAAAGTGTAAAGCACCAAAAATTCTTTGCCAACTAACATATCTATTTTAGTTTAACTGTAGTAATTCACAGAATAAGGGACAAGACTTCACAGCTGGTTCATGGAAACAGGAAGCTTTTCCCCCCTGGAAAAAAGTCTGCTAGGTATTTTTTCTGGAATATCTGAATAATTCACAGCTATGGGGTGTCAAAAAATCATTACTGTGTTGGCCAAATAGACAGGTAGATGGTCTAGTGGATAAAGTGCCAGATCTGGAATCAGGAAGACATATCTTCTTGACCCTGGGCAAGTCACTTAACTTTGCCTCGGTTTCCTTATCTGTAAAACAAGCTAGAGAAGGAAATGACAATCTAACTCTCATATCTCTGCCAAGAAAATCCCAAATGGGGTTACAACATGACTGAAATAACTGAACTACAACAAAACCTGGATGAACTGGAGAATTCATCTAGGTCTTCACATTCATTGGCAAAATGGTTCTAAATGTATAATACTGCCTCTTTTACATATAAATGCTTTGATTATTGATAGGGGAGAGGGAGAACATTTGTGCAAGGAAAAAAGCAATTAAAAAAAAAACCACTTGTGAAAAAACATAGTCTGGGGAAGGGGGGGGGGGGGGATGGAATGTAGAGGAGAAAGACAAACTCCTTTGAGGATAGATCACAGGTAGAAAATAGGTAAATAGGTGGTGCAGTGGATAGAGTACCAGCCCTGAAGTCAGAAGGACCCGAGTTCAAATTTGACTTTAGACACTTAACATTTCCTAGCTGTATGACCCTGGGCAAGTCACTTAACCCCAATTGCCTCAACAAGAAAAAAAAAAGAGAGAGAAAGAAAAAAAGAAAATAGGTAGATAGGATAGAAAATGACTCCTCAGATGAATGTGATGTGAACTTATTCTCTTCCCCAGTCAGAAGCCTATCTGGCTATTATTAGGCAAAACTAGTTCTACCTTATTTACAAATAATCAAAATATAGAATATCGTTCTATGCATAGAATGATTGTGAAGATGGAACTCTTTATCAACCTCTATTTTCTATACCTCAAACCTCTGGGTATCTTTAAACAACCTATGAGATATTGATGAGCATATCTTTAGACAGATCTGGAACCTGGTTTGCCTGATGCATTCCATCTAGCTCCTCCTTGATCCTTCTTTCCTACCTTTATTTCTCTTGAGAAAACCCCAAGGCTATCTTTCCCCTATAAAAGATCTGCTTATGATGAAGACTTTTGCTAAGTCCTTTTCAGGACTAGGAGGGCTAAGAGGTACTCTCTCTCTCCCTTATAGTGCCTTCCCTATAATAGCCTATAGCTAACTCTGGTTAATCTGCTAAACCCCTACAGAGATCTAAATTGCCAGTAAATGGCATACTCCCACTTAATGGAGTATTTTCTTTTTTCTGGTGAATTGTGAGTTCCCCTGACGAACTTGTCTTTTCCTTGCTAACTCTATGCTCTCCCAAGGCTATTTCATATTTTCCACTCCTATTTTACCTGCCTATTTTACCTTTTATTGTGTCTGTAACCTCTGATCCTAAATAAACCTATCTTTTGGCAAAGAAAATGGCCATTGTGAATTTGTCACATGTTTATTTTGAATTAGGAATTGCTACCTTGACCTCATCAAAGGTACTTCTTAGAAGACCTGTTTGAGGGCATAGCAATGATTGAAGTAAGAATAATTCAGGGTATTATAGTCTAACACCTTATCTGCATGGGACTATCTTAGAGCTTTTAAATATATATCTGACAAAAGTATAAATCAAATAATTGGGGACTATGAGAAGATTCTATAAAAGACTTGCACCAAATATAGAATTTCTATCTGATACAAAGATGGATTTCTTGAGTTTTATTTCACAATAAAGATAAGTCATTGACCACCAGGTCATTAGAGATAGTTAACAAATCAACAGGAGTGAAAGTAAAAAGCCAACAGGAGAAGATTTGAGGAATCCATAGAAAAAGCCAAAAAGAGGCAAGAAAGAAATCAGAGTACAGGGGGAGTCACAAGAAGCCAGGGATGGAAGATATAGAAGCCTTCCAACTGAGACAGCTGAGTCTATCTGCCTTGCTGAGAACTTGCTGACTGGAGGAGAAGCTCTACTGTACTGATTGGCAGGTGGAGGATTGGAGTGGTTGCTGGGATCTCTTAGGAAGACAACTGAACCCTGCTGCTGAGTGAAGAGCTATTATAATTTATTTGTAGTGCCATCTTCAAGACAAGAAAGATGATACCTATCAGAGCTGCCTGTGTTGCCCTTTACTGTCTTCTATAAAGGGAGGGGAGGGGCAATAAACTGCCTTTGCATCTGCTTTTCCTGGAGCTATATTTGCTGGTAGAAGAGCCTTGGATCTGATTTGAGGAAGCCTAATCACCTGCTATTTTCGGACCTTCTCAACTTGGTAGTTCTCCAGCTAAAGAACATTGCTTGTCACTAAACTAGCATAACACTTTTTCTCAGCACCCTGTTGAGTATGGCTCTAAGAGAAAAGAGCTTGCTTCACAGGAGAATAGGAAAGGAGCAGCTTTTTGCAGCAAGAAAAGCATAAGGATTAGTAGGGAAGCAGTTAGAAGAGAAGCAGCATTGTATGGTTCAGAAGGGACCAAAAACATCAAGGATTTCAGTCCAAAGTTGTCCCAAGTATATCAGTTTCCTAACTGATCCAGGTCAGTTTTCTGCAAGTGTACACCCCATTTTACAACAGACACTTTGTGCTTTGGTAGAAAATAGTGAGCTAAGTTTATAGCTGAATTGTCACTTATATTTCCAGGCATGCTGTAAAATTCAAATGAGATAATGGATGTAAAGCACTTCACAAACCTTAAAGTACCATATAAATGACAGTTATTGTTATTATTTTCATGATTACTATTGTTGTTATTAGCCTGAAAATTACCAGGCCTCTAAAATGACCATGACTTTATTCCCTGAGATTACCTGAGAACACACATTCTCTGAGAACATACCTGCTGAATTCAAGCAATGTTTATAGTTATTCTGAAGTATGTTGGTAAATAGCTCTATAGTAAAATACACACACACACACTTTTAAGTTTAATCTGTATTATTAACACTTAAGTCCAGAAAACCAACAAAACAACAAATCAAGCCCTTGCCAGTTTCTAAAGTGTACATGCTCACATTGTTAGATCTGATTTCAATACTTTCTCCTCTCCCTCTTTATTCCTCCTCTGGTCTTTATTGAGTAAATATTATGATTATTCTTGCTTTTGTCTTCTAATGAGTAAGTAATAAGTAAAGGTTTTGCCTTTGGATGAGTAAATACTGTAATACTTATTTTGTCTTATAATTAAATAAATGTTTTATGTTTGGTGTTTTACATGATGGTGTCATGATGACTGATTTTATACTGGCGAGTAGTAATGTACCTCAGGGTACATAGACATTTGGGTCCAACTGCTAGATGCAATTCACTGATACATAAATACTACTAGAAACCCTGAAACTGCTGGTGGAAGCAGCATGAACAAGACTAAAGGGAATACCTTTTCACCTCCTCCCGCTTCCCACTTTGGTTGGAATCCTTGTTGGAGCCTTGCTGCCACCATAAATAGAAGATGCTCTAGAGTATAGCTCATTGATCCAATTAAAATGTGTTATTTTAGCAGTGTCACAAACAGGAAATTGAAAACAGCTGCTCAGCTTTATATTTTGAAATATACCAACAAGTTAGAGGATCCTAGGATGGTGAGGCTAGAAGGAATTTAGAGATTATCTAGTCCTAAAAAGGAGTTCTTGGTTAGCTGTCTTTCCTGCTCTTCAGAAGGCCAACATGACATTCTATGTTGGGATCAAATTACAGTGTGTCCAACTATGACTGATCAAACCAATACAAACTTGGAAAGCTCTGCCATAGGTCAGGAACAAATAGTCTGTGTGAACATTTGGAATAGAGATATTTCTAAATTTGTTCATCTCATGTTTTTTTTTTAACTACTTCAATGCTGCTTTGTTCATAAATTCTCCACAAAGGTGTCCTTGTAGGCTTCTTTTAACCCCTGTGTGATAACTTGCCTTATATGAATTCTCTGTAAAATAGGCTTTTAAGCCAAAGTTTCTTCCTAAAAGGAACCTTAGAGGCCATGTGGATTTCCTCTATAATTCCCGGGTTCTTCATCCTAAAGCCTCACTCTAGCACTGGAACTCCCACTAGAAGTAGTCTCCCATTAGAAGATGATTTCTCCCAGAACCTCCATTTTAGGAAGATGTTTAAGCCAGCCATATCTTGTTCCTTCTCAGGCTGCCCTCCAGACTTCCTTTATGTTAGCTCTGCAACCCACACACACCCTTTTTATGTATCATCTTCCCCCATTAAAATGTAAGTTTCTGTGGGGAGGGACTATTTTTATGTTTAAAGTTGTATCATCCCTAGCATATAGTAAGTGTTTAATATATGCTTGCTGACTGTTGACTTATTCACTGATGACAAAACTGAAGCATTAATGTGTCTATTCCAATGGTCTTTACAAATGGACATTAACTGGTGGCTTCATGTTATAGGAAACATGTCTTAGGAGCGTGGGGGAGGATTTAACAAGCAGGTAGGGATGAGAGGCACAATATCCCAAAGTCCAACCCAATCTTCAATGGATCAATAGAGCACAACCTGATGGCTCCTTTTGATAGGTAATTGCATCATTGGGACCTGCTCCTTTTTTTTTTTTTTTTTTTTGTTTGTTTGAATTTATTTATTTAATAGCCTTTTATTTACAGGTTATATGCATGGGTAACTTTACAGCATTAACAATTGCCAAACCTCTTGTTCCAATTTTTCACCTCTTACCCCCCACCCCCTCCCCCAGATGGCAGGATGACCAGTAGATGTTAAATATATTAAAATATAAATTAGATACACAATAAGTATACATGACCAAAACGTTATTTTGCTGTACAAAAAGAATCAGACTCTGAAATATTGTACAATTAGCTTGTGAAGGAAATCAAAAATGCAGGTGGGCATAAATATAGGGATTGGGAGTTCAATGTAATGGTTTTTAGTCATCACCCAGAGTTCTTTCTCCGGGCGTAGCTGGTTCAGTTCATTACTGCTCCATTGGAAATGATTTGGTTGATCTCCTTGCTGAGGATGGCCAGGTCCATCAGAACTGGTCATCATATAGTATTGTTGTTGAAGTATAGAATGATCTCCTGGTCCTGCTCATTTCACTCAGCATCAGTTCGTGTAAGTCTCTCCAGGCCTTTCTGAAATCATACTGTTGGGGACTTGCTCCTTTTTGGTGACTTTTCCAGCTATAGTTAAACCTGCCTCAACAAGCCTACCTATATCCAAGAGAACATGTAGGGGTGTGGTGAGAGATAGTAGTGACAGTTTCCAGAAATCATAGGGTCATAGAAGACCAAAGTTGGAAAGGATCTCGGAGATTATCTAGTACAGCCTTCTCATTTTACAGAGAGAGAAACTGAGGTCCAGAGAGAACACTTGATTTGGAAAAAGTCATATAGTAAGTTATCATTGGAACTAGTATTAGAAACCATGTCTCTCTCTCAAAGGCACGAATTTAGAGTTCAAGACATAGAAAATATCTCTTAAATCTCTGTGAAAAAAAAATAGATCTATCCTTTCCTGTCCAAAGAGCATTGTCTTTGGCAGAGAAAGCAGTGACTCAATCTTCTTCCAGTTATTCCATCCACTCCAAGCAGTAGTTGTATCTGTTTTTTGATCTTAGTACTTAGCACAGTGCCTGGCATATAGTTGGCCCTTAATGAATATTTATGATTAATTGACTATTCCGTCTTTTCCCAAAAAATAGCTTTTTAAAAACCACCATTTCCCTTAGTAACTTCAGTAACTTCAGTTGAAGTTACTTCAGTAACTTCAGTTCCTCAGTAACTTCCTCAGTAACTTCAGTTCATTTTGACTTTTCCTCAGTAACTTCCTCAGTAACTTCAGTTCATTTTGACTTTTAGTGAAACTTATGGAACTGTACCATGCTTTTCTAATTATCTTGATCTATATTTTGCCACTGCACCTAGATGCTCTAGAGGGGAAAGTGAGGCAGGTAACCTTGTATAGCCCTCCCTCACCTCTTCTCAGGGGTGCTCCCTTCTTTCTAGGTTTTTGTGACATTATTCTCTTCTGGTTCTCCACTCATTTGTCATCTCATTTAATGCATCTTCATCCAGGTTTGTCTACTAGCTATAAGTGTCCATTAAGGCTTTGTCTGGAACCCTTTTCTCTTTCTCCTCTATACTATTTCATTTGACAAGTTCATCAGTTTCCATAGATTTAATCACCACCTCTGTGCAGATGGTCTCAGATATATGTATCAAGCTTAAACCTCTTTTCCAACTTCTAGTCTTATATCTCCAACTGCCCATTAAACATTTTACAGTGAATATCTCATAGACATCTTAAACTCAGTATGTCCAAAAGTGGATGCATTACCTTTCCCCCTAAGGTCTTCCAGCTTCTGAATATCCCTACTGCTGCCTGAAATATCATTAGCCTCCTCTACTTGCAACCTAGGTATCATCTTGGTCTCTCAACTCCCCATGTCCAATCTGTTGCCAAGGTCTGTTGATTCTATCTTCTCCACTTCTCTCATATACATGTTCCCTTCTCTTCTCTGCCACTGACACTTCCTTGGATCAGGTCATAAGTACTGCATAACTGGATTATTGCCTCCCTGTCTCAAGTCTCCACACGCCAGTTCACCCTTCACTTAATTATCAAATTAATCTTCCTCAAGCACAAGTCCTACCATGTCACTTCCTTATTTAATAAACTCCTATAGCTCTCTCTCTCTCACTTCCAGGATCAAATTTAAAATCTTGATTTTTTGTTGTGATTGTTCAGTCACGTCCAGCTCTTTCTGACCCTGTATAGGGCTTTCTTTGCAAAGATACTAGAGTAACTTGACATTTTCTTCTCCAGTGGATTAAGACAAACAGAGCTTAAGTAGCTTGTCTAGTATTACACAATGTCTGAGGCTGAATTTGAACTCATGTCTTCTTGACTCCAGGCCCAGCTCTCTGTCTACTGCACATTTTAGCTACTGCACATTTTAGCCACCTTTGATTTTTAAAGCCCTTTATAAATGTTTTACATGATTGCACATGTTTAATCTATGTGCTTACAGTCTTGGGGAGAGAGAAGGAAAGGGAAAGAAAGAGAAATATTTGGAACTTAAATCTTTCAAAGAATGAATGTTAAAAATTGTTTTTTCATGTAATTGGAAAAAATACCATTAATTTTTTTAAAAGTCTCATAATCTGACCCTCTCCCCTACCTTTTCAATATTCTTATACTTTATTTCCTACAGCGTAGACTATGAATCAGTGACAATGGCATCACTGCTATTTCTCAAACAATATGTTCCATCTCTAAACTCTGGGAATTTTTGCTGACTATTTTCCATGCCTGGAATGCTCATCCTTGCCTCTTGGTTTTCCTGGCTTTCTTCAAATTCCAGCTAAAATCCTACCTTCTATAAGAAACTTTTCCTGATCCCCCTTAACGTTAGTGTCTACTCTTTGTTGTTTATTTCCAATTTATCCCATATACATCTTGTTTGTACATAGTTCTTTTCATGTTGTCTATGAATTATAAGATTTGAAAGCACCTTGAAATAAATTGTCTTTTGTTTTTCTTTGTATCTCTGGGACTTAGCACAGTGCATGACACATAATATGCACTTAATAAACGCTTGACAACTGCCTATTCTTTCTGATTTCTACTTTCAACAGGGGAAATGAATGAGTTCAACTGCATGTCAGAGTGCTAAAAGAAAAGACTCTGGAAAGGCATGAGAGGAACTGGTATGTCAGACTAAGTCTGACTTTTCTCTCCCGCATCACAAATTTTAAGAGGGAATGGCCCCAACTTTTTCATCCTTTCTACTTCAGCAACTAGTTTCTTCTAGCTGGTGAGAATCAGATACATATTTCTTCTACCTTTTGAAGAAGGAAATTTTCATTAAGTTGTGTAAGTTAAGAAATCATTGTTGTTGTTCAGTCATTATCAGTCATGTTTGACTCTTTGTTTAACAAAGATACTGGAGTAGTTTGCCATTTCCTTCTCCAGCTCTTTTTGTAGATGAGGAAACTGAGGCAAACAGGGGGAATGACTTTCCCAGGATCACACAGAAAGTATCTGAAATCAGATTTGAACTCAGGAAGATGAGTTTTCCCGAGTCCAGGTCTGGCACTCTATTTATTGTGTCACTTAGTTGCTCAAAGAAACCATAAACCATTCTGATTTTGGCAAAGAGAACAAATGTCTAGTTAATTGATGTCCCCTTATTCTATGCCAGACATATTATCGAACTCCTCTATTTCCTCTTTTTATCCTGGTGGTGTGTAAAATACTGATAACAATATCACTAACATATGTTTATCCTTTTTGAAGCATCTAGTTGCAATGGAGGTGAAGGAAAACAGGTGTTTAGATAGAGCTAAGAAAATGACTTCACCAGTGACAAGAGAAAAAGTGGATTCAAAGGTGTGACTTCTGAAGCTAAAGTCATCCATATTTTCAACTGTACAAGTGACCAGGACACCTTGAGTAACTTTTGAATAATATTCCCCTCAAAGTACTGGTTCTTTGCTTCAGACACTATGACCAGAACATAGCGATGGTAAAATGGTCAGATTGAGGATAGTCAGGAGCAGACAAAGTAGAGACCAAGCATTTAAATGGAGCATGGAGACTTACTCTCTTCAATCCTCTTTGAGTTTTCTTCAGACTTTGAGGTCCTTGAGGCCTTGCCTGGGCTCTAGGTGCTTCTAGCTTTAACACAGAAAATGAACAAGTCCAATTCTACTTCAGGTTGTTGAAGGAAAAGACTCTGGAATGACAGTCTCCATCATTATGTCTCTACCCCCAGCTTGCTATACTAGAAACTTTAAGGAACTTCCTCTCAGGTGAGCATTCTCTCTCTCTCTCTCTCTCTCTCTCTCTCTCTCTCTCTCTCTCTCTCTCTCTCTCCCTTTCTCTCCCCTCTTCTCTTCAAGTGGCCTCTGCTTCCTCATCTATAAAATGAGGTTTCAACAGAGCTAGCTATTAGATGTTTTTCAGCTCTGAATTTTGTGATCCTATAAATCTATTGACAGGAATCGAGCTACAAGGACACTATGGTGAAGTTATAGGAAACCTTACCCCAGAGAAACTAGAAGAAAACTCCAGGAACCAACCCTTCCTCCCTTCCCCATGAAGCTATAGCACAAGATAGAAAACATATTTTTTAATTTGTTTTCATCAGTCAATTTAGATTTCATCTTTAATTTTTTATAAGCTTTTATCTGGATTTTTATTGACAACTTTTGCTTTAAATCACCTTTATTTCTCAGTATATTACTTTCACTTCCCCAAAATCTCATAAGAGGACTAAAAATAGAGTCCTGTGATTTCCTTAGTATAGGGAATGCCCATGTGAGGAAACACCTTCTAACATGTCAGCATCTTCTCTGCAACATATAGTCTTAAAGAGTCACCAGGAGTTCTGAGAAAGTGAATGACTTGCTTAGAGTTACACAATCAAAAGATGTCAGAAGCTGGACTTGAACCCAGCTCTTCTTGGCAGCCTCAAGAGTCAGGCTTGTTGCCCTTGGGAAACAGTGACTTGGCAGTAGTCTTCAAGGCAGTGGTATATTTAAGACCTTGGACTTGGTAAATTGATCTTCCTAAAATGTAAGTCTAATTCTATTATCCCATTCAATGGCAGCTAGGTGACACAATATATAGAGTGCCTGCCCTGGAGTCAGGAGGATTTGAACTCAAATGCAGCCTTAGACATGGCCTACCTATGTGACCCTGGGCAAGTCACTTAATTCTGTTTGCTTCAGTTTCTTCATCTGTAAAAATGAAACTGAAAGGAAAAGAAAATGGCAAACCACTCCAGTATTTTTGCCAAGAAAAGCCCAAATGTACTCACAGAGTCAGATGTGATCATAATGTGATCATAATAACAAGTTCCTTTATTACTTCCAGGATAAAATATAAAATCCTTCTTTTGGATTTTAAAGACCTTCATAACTTGATCCCTTCCTACCTTTCCAGTCTTATTATTGTAGTGCCAGAGAAACTGAGGCAGGAGAGAGATTAGAGAGTTTTTAATATTTTTTTAATTGGAGAGCATAATTGACTGGACAGGACTCTTTGTCTCAAATTATCCAGTGCTGAATGGGAGACTCTCATCTCCTTAAGTATCTTTTACAAACAAAGAAATGGAAAAGGTGTGAAAACTTCTGTCAGGATGGGGGAGGCCATAAATCCTAAAAACCAGAGACTGGATGTCTGAATACACAGAGATAAAGATGTCAGTGAGGTATCTTGGAATATTTTAGAGGGATATTGTAAATTCTTGAGAACAGAAAAGAGTCAGGAAGTCTACTCTCTTGTTTATCTTGCTTGCATTAACAATTTATAACCTTAGAGCAAATGGTTCTCAGTCTTAATGGGCCAGAGGGAGGGTTTATAACTAAGGGGAATAGTTCAGGAGACCGAGACAAGGGAAACTTGTACAGGGAAAGTGAGGTAGAACCGTTCAAAAGAGGCTGTGGCATAACATTATATCTTACTTCCTCATATTTAGCTGCCTTATTCCTCAATGCCCACTCTTTGATTCAGTGACTCTGCCTTGCAATTCTTTGAATGAAACAATACATCTTCTGAGCCCATGAATTTTTATCAGTTCTCCTCCAGACCTAGAATTCTCTCCCTCCAAATCTCCATCTCTGGACTTCCTTCGCTTCTTTCATGTCCCAGATAAAACCCAATCTTCTGCAAGAAACATTCCCCTATTCCCGTAAATACCAGTGCTTTCCCTCTGAGATTTTTTACAATGTATCCTGTGTGTTCCTCTTTTGTAGTTATTGCATGTTCACTCCCCCACTAGAGCTTCCTTAAGCTCCTGGAAACCAGAGAGTCTTTTTTGTGTCCACAACTCTTAGCACATGTGGTCTGATTTGACTCCAGGCTGATGACTTTGGCACTGTTGGCCTGAATCATCCTTTTTTGTTTTATTCCTTAGCAGAGCACATGTTTTTCTGAAACTTAAAATCAATTTTTTTCAGAGGCTTGCATCTCTGCGACCTGGGTTTCTTGATGCCATCTCTGTGCCATTTGAAGGATTAGTTGTGGGTGAGATGATTCATAGACTTAACTAATTTTTACACCCCCACTGTCCCAGCTGCCAAGAATTCATTTATGCAGCCTAAAATATTATAATTTCTATTAAGTAAGTATCTATGACCTCCCCCATCCCCAGACAATTTGGGTTTGTGTTGATTAATAGTTTTATCACACTTAAGGATGTAGAAGCGAAGGTACACATTTAAAACAAAAGCTAATTAATGAATGCTTCTTGAACACAAAGGAAATCAAGGATTGTAAAGTGATAATACATTCAGTTTCTCTCCCTGGGGAGAAGGAATAGGGCCAATAAAGTGGGAGGATGTATCACCATCCCTATTTTCAGCATTTATTACAGCAGAGTCCCACCTTGGATGTCTTCATCTCCCCAATCAGCCACTCTCACTGGCTTGAGTCGGGTGGCTCTTCATGATTCCTCCCTCATTTATTGCTTACTTTAAAGAGTTTCTTACTAAGCTTAGCTTCCTGCTTCTGCAGCCCACCATCCCCTTTCAAACCCATGTTCAAAGACAGAAGCTCCAAGGCTTAGGAAATTTTTAGTTAAAAAAAAAAATTCCTAACACAGGGCAGATACCTGGATTCCAGGTCTCTACCTACTTTTGCAGTAGGTGGGGCTAAGGATGCACTATATCTATCAAATGAGAGAGTTGGACTAGATAATCTCCAAGGTGCTGTCCAGCTCAAAATCTATGATTTTAGGAACTAAGCTGGGGGCCCTTGAGGGGGCTACTATGTTTGAGATTGTCACTCCTTTCTCATATTTCCCCCATTCTCCCCATCTCTCCCCACCACTGAGGGTACATTAATTAGAAGTTTGAGAATTAAATTTAGATGCTCTGCTCTGGCATTTCTAGACTTTCAACCTGCTGCTCAGGATCAAATTCTTCTAGTGAAATAGAAAAACAGGTGAGCATATCAGATAGTTTCCATTATTCTTACTTTTTCTCTCACTGGGTAGCTAAGCTGCCAATCAACATCAGACCAATCATTTGACAGTTTTAATCATTTGTTATAATTTAGTATTCTAGGCAGCTATGTGACACAGTGGATAGAGTACAAGGTTTGTTATCAGGAAGACCTGAGTTCAAATATGGCCTCAGACACTTATTAGCTGGGTAACTCTGGGCCAGTCATTTGCTCCTGTTTGCCTCCATTTCCTTATTTGTAAAATGAGCTGGAGAAGGAAATGGCAAACCACTTCAGGATCTTTGCCAAGAAAATCCTAAATATGGTCATGAAGAATAGGACACAAGTGAAATGTTGAACTACTACATACTATAATTGGGTGGTTTTCTGCTGATGGTTTCTATGATTAATGATATTAGTGGAAAAAAGGAGAGGTAGTATCCTCCTTATCCCATGTTTTCATGGACCACCTTACTACTTCTGGGATCTTCCATCAATGAAAAATATCTCAAAGCTCCTGTGTTTGAAGTTGGAGTAAGTACTTAAGAACCACTGACAAACTCAGAATTTTTTTCTTATATATTTAAGAAAAATATATATATATATATATATGGCTTAATCTGAGGGCTTTTTTGTTTTGTTTTGTTTTGGTTTTGCTGGTGATTAAAGGGAGACGTCCCCCCCCAGGTCAGTTATTATGGAGGGGAAGGACATTTCATGATTGTCATCATTGCTATCATCATCATCACAGAACATCTTGAAGAACCTGCCCATGCCTTGGCCATTTGCTCAGCATGAATCAGAGGAGTGTAGGTATGATCCCTGCCCTCTGGCATTCTGTCAAGGATGTGTTTATATTTTCTTAAAAATTCAACTATTGGAAAAATACCTTTTAAATATATAATGTGTGCAAGGCATGTTAATAGGTACTAAGGAGACACACACACACACATACACACACATACGTTAATCCCTGATGGCAAAGAACTTACATGGAGAAAGGAGAAGAGGAAGAAATACACTATATACACAAATTAAAAAAAAAAAAGGAAAATTGAGAAGAGAATATTAATGTTTAGGAAAGGAATCAATCAAGGAAGGCTTTACAAAGAAGGTGGCAAGGGAATTGAGTTTTGAAAGAATAAATGAATGAATCAAAAAAGCATTTATTAAGCACCCACTAGGTTATCAAGTACCGTGCTAAACACTGGGCACATAAATACACTGTCCTCAAAGTAACAATTGGATATCCATGATCATGATAATAGTAATTAAAAACCAGCACTTTAAGTGTATATGGTTTGTTTCACTTAAGTCTAATGATAGAGGCAACACAGAAAGGGGAATATTGGCAGAGAAGGGCACTTTGGCTCAGAAAATTACAGGGGACTATAGGGGAATCAAATGACACTCTTATAGGAACAAAGGAACAATGGGAGAGTAGATTTGATAATGGTTTTTGTGTGAGTAAGGGAAGATGATTAGTGAGGCCATGGAAGGGCTAGCCAGAGTCAGGTTTGAAGAGAAACATGGCTGGTCTGGTATTTTTCCTGACATAGTGGTCTGAGAGAGGCAATCATAAATCAGAAAATCAAAGATTCAAAGAGGATTCCAGAAGGATCATATTCCAGACATGAGAACATATGTAGTGAATACACAGTCAAGAAAGGTAGAATATTAAGTTTTGGGAAAGCTAGAAATCTCTTCTGGTTGGAACATAAAATTTATTAAGAAGAATAAAATGCGATAAGACTTGCAAGGTAGGTGGAAATTAGATTTTAGAAGACCCTAAAGACCAGATCAAAGAGTTTGCATTTCTTCCTATTAGCAGTTAAAGAGTCACTGAGGATTTTTTCCTTTATTCATTCATTCATATATTTGTTTGTTTATTTGTTTACAAATCATATGCATGGGTAATTTTTCCAACATTGACTCTTGCAAAACCTTTTGTTCCAAATTTTCCCCTCCTTCCCCCCACCCACACCCCTCCCTAGCAAGTAGTCTAATACACATTAAATATGTTGAAATACATGTTAAATCCAATATATGTATACATATTTATATAGTTATCTTGCTGTACAAGAAAAATCAGATCAAGAAGGAAAGAAAAGGAAAAACTGAGAAAGAAAACAAAATACAAGCAAATAACAACAGAGAGAGTAAGACTGCTATGTTGTGTTCCACACTCTGTTCACTGAACAAGTAGAATTGGTTTGAATCATCTCATTCTTGAAGAGAGCCACATCCATCAGAACTGATCGTGGTATAGTCTTATTGTTGCCATGTATAATGATCTCCTGGTTCTGCTCATTTCACTTAGCATCAGTTCATGTAAGTCTCTCCAGGCTTCTCTGAAATCATCCTGCTGGTCATTTCTTAAAGAACAATAGTATCCCATAGCATTCATATATCATAATTTATTAAGCCATTCTCCAATTGATGGGTATCCACTCAGTTACCAGTTTATTGCAACTACAAAGAGGGCTGCCACAAACATTTTTGCACATGTGGGTCTCTTTCCTTCCTTTAAGATCTCTTTGGGATATAAGCTCAGTAGAAACACTGCTGTATCAAAGGGTATGCACAGTTTGATAGCTTTTTGAGCATATTTCCAAATTGATCACTGAGTATTTTTTCTTAAACCTAACTCAATAATTTTATTTTTTAATATATTTTTATTTTCCCCATTTACATGAAAAACAACTTTTCTTTTGGTTATACACGTACATTGATTTTTTACATATTTCTATATGAATCACGTTGGAGAGAAAAATCAGAACAAAAGGGAAAAACCTCGAGAAAAAAAAAAGAAAAAAATGAACATAGCACATGTTGATTTACATTCAGTCTCCATATATATTCTCTCTGGATGCAGATCATGTTTTCCATTCAAAGTTGATTGGGACTGCCTTGGATCACTGATCCACTGAGAAAAATTAAGTCTATCATAGTTGATCATCATACAATCTGCTCGTTTAACTCTCACTGAGTATTTTTGTTTGTGTCAGGTTTGTACTTTAGGAAGATTGTTTTAACAGCTATAAATTGGGAAAGACTGGGGATAAAGAGATTAATTAGGATGATATTACAGTAAGATAAATGAAAAATGATGACCATTTGAATTAGGGTGGTAGCTCTGTGAGTAGAAAGAAGTATGAGTGTGAAAAATATTATAGAGTAAGAATCAACAAGACAGTAGCTTATTGGCTTGGTGAGGAGATATCAACAATGATTAGGAGCTTACTAACATGGATGACTAGGAGGACAGTGGTACTCTAAATAGAAATAAGGAAGTTGGAAGGAGGGAGTGGTTGGAGGTGAAGATAATGAATATTGTTTGGGGCAAGTTGAACTTGAGATATCATTTGGGACATTTAAATGGAAATATCCAGCAGCCAGTTTCCAGACTGGAATTTGAGAGAGATTAGAGCTGAATATAAAGATCTGGAAATCAACTGTGGAGGAATGATACTTGAATCCATGAGAGCTAATGAGATTGTGGAGGGTTGAGACAAAAGGAAAAAAGTTCTAGGGCAGAGCCCTAGGGAAATGAAACATACCAGGAGGAATGGCACAATAGAAGTAGGTGAAAAGAGTGGCCCAGGATAGCAGTGAGACAAGGGAGGAGAGTATCTAGGGGGAATGTGTGTTAAATAAACATTTTCAGAGGTCAAAAATAGCTGGCATTTGTATAGCATTTTAAGATTTGCAAAGCACTGTACATGTCACCTTATTTGATCTTCACAACTCTGTGTGAGGTATTATTATTGTTATTATCCCTATTTTATAGAGAAGAAAACTTAGATTGACAGAGGTTAAGTGCCTTGTAGAGAGATCAATGAATGTTTAGTTTAGAGGGGATGAAGGCTTGAGCTAGAATGTTGTCTATGTGGGTAGACAGATACACTCTGGTACGTGGCAATACATTTATTCTTCCTTGTTTGATTTTCTATCCTCCTTCCTTTAGTAGTTATTGCCAACTTCTCCTCAATGCTTCCTATTCTTCCCCCAAAACTTTCTAGCTTAGCAAATATTATTGCTCCTCAATTGCTGAGAAAATAGACTTCACCTACTGTGAACTTCCTCTTTCCCCCCACTCCTCACCTCAAAAATTTTCCATATCTGCATGCATCCTCTTTTTTATTTCTGTGTCTTAGGAAGAAGTGTACCTTCTTGCCAAGGTCAGTTCTTCTACTTGAACTCTCATTCCCTTTCCCTCCCATCTTCTCTAGAAGTTTATTCCTTCAAATGTACTTTGTGTGTATCTCCGTGTTTGTGTCTGTGTGTCTCTCTGTGTCTGTATCTGTCTGTCTCTCTTTTTGTATGTCTCTCTCTCCCCTCTCCTTTTTTCTTTCCCTCCTCTCCTCCTATGCTTTTCTCTCCCATTCCCTTTCTTGTTCATCTTCAATTTCTCCTTATCTCGCTCCTTCCCTGTTGCCCAAAAACACTGTCAACTCTCTCCCAATGATCCCACCATTCCTTCAAACTATACTGTCCTTTACCTCTCCAAACTCCTAGAAAGAACCACAATTACTCAGTGCTTCCACATTTTCACCTTCCACTCACTTCTAAATACCCCAGGGTCTGAATCCTGACCTCATCACTCCACAAAAATTACTCTAAGGTGAACTATGGATACTGAATGCAGATTGAAGCATACTATTTTCATCTTTTTTTTTTCCTGCTTTTTCTTTCTAGTGATTTTTCCTCTTTGTTCTGATTTTTCTTTCTCAACATGACTAATATGGAAATAGATTTTAAATGATTGTACATGTATAACCTATATCAGATTGCTTGCTGTCTTGGGGAAATGGGAGGTAAGGAAGGGAGGGAGAAAAATTTGGAACTCAAGATCTTACAAAAATAAATGTTGAAAATTAACTTTACTTGAAATTGGAAAAATAAAATACTATTGGGGGGGCTAATTTAGGGTTACCAGTGATCTCTTAACTGTTACATTCAATGGCCCTCCCTTAGACTTTATCTTCCCTGATATTGATGACTAGGTGGGGAAGTAAGCAGTGGGTGGTATAAAAAAATCACTAAATTTGGAGGAATCACTAAATTCAGGAAGACTGGAATATGTCCCACAGCTGTTGTGTGGATCAAATAAAATAACACGTAAATCATTTTTCAAATTATAAAGTGCTATTTAAATTCTAGTTGTTGTTATTATTAACCAAAAAATAGATTTACAAGAAAGGAAGGAAACATTGTTGTTCGGTCATTTCAGTCAAGTCCAACTCTTCTAGACCCCATTTGGGATTTTCTTGGCAAAGATGCTGAAGCGGTTAGCCATTTCCTTCTCCACATCATTCTATAGATGAGAAAACTGTGGCAAACAGGATTAAGAGGCTTGCCCAAGATCATACAGCTAATATAGCTGAGGTCACATTGAACTTGGATTAAGTGCCAGAGCAGCAAGGTGGAACAGTGGAAAGAGCACTAGGTTTGAAATCAGGAAGATTCATCATCATGCAATAGACTTGGGATGGAAATTCCATCTACATCTAGAGAGAACTATGAATACTGATTGTGTATCAAAGCATAGTATTTTCACCTTTTTTTTATTTGTTCACCTTTGTTGTTTTTTTTTTCTCATGTTGTGTGTGTGGGGGGGGGGGTGTTCACTTTGGATCTGATTTTTCTTTCACAGCATGACAAATATAAAAATATGTTTGGAGGAATTGTACAAGTTTAACTTTAAAAAAATACTCTGTGCCAGGTACTGGCCTATATGCTGAGGATATAATGCAAGCAAAAATAAAGAGAGAACTTGCTTTTATGGAGTTTAAGGAGAAGAAAAATTCAAAAAGGATTTGAAAAAGAGAGGGGACATAGTTTCACAATCCAGAGGAAGAAAAAAGGAAAACAAAAGGAAAAAAAAGGAAGGCAGGCCAGCCTCAACCCCTCAAGAAAAATGAAGACTCCTGGAAGATTAGCCAATAGGAGTAAGAAGATTCACTTGTGGGAAGCAACTTAATGATGTGTAGATCAGAGGGTCATGGGCTGCTCTAGGTAAAGGAGACCCCAAACACTGAGGATTGTTGCAGGACAAGCCAGCCATAGAGAGAGATCATGGTTTTGAAGTCCATTGGAAGAAAAATGAGGCAAAAGAAGTAATGGAAAGATGAGAGTGAGATTAGATATGTGTTGCTGAAATAACTGATTTAAAAGTAAAAATTTAAAGAAAAACAGTCATCTTATTTGTTGTTCCTTCCTAAACAGTAGTCTCAACGGTGAGGGGCAGAAAAAGTCCCTGTATGTAGGTAAGCCCCAAGATGATTGTGAACAACCAGTCAGAGAATAGGAGGATGTCTCATATGCCAGCCTCTGCACAATAGCCAACATCTTCCCCTTTCCACTCCTGACTTCCTAAGGGGTTCTCTGCCCTGTTGTTTCCTTCGGGGCTGGAATCCTCTAACTCAAAACAGCTAAAAAAAAAGCACTTTTTCCACCATCCAGCATCTCCATTCTCTTTTTTACCATTATCACATCTATAACCTAATTTGGGACTCAGAACCATTCTAAAAGTAGTCAGGGCAAGGACTATTATCCCCATTTTACAGTTAGAGATGGAGAGTCTTCTTCATGGAACAGCCTGGCCTGCTTATATATTAGAGAGTTATATATGGAAGGTTATATATTAGAGAGTAAGATATAAGAAGACTGAACAGGAAGGAGGGTATAAGAGAAAATTTTGTATTTGATCCTATAGATTCCACAGAATTAAGCAGTTTCCCACGGTATGGCCTAGATTTCAAGGTCAGTTTCTTCTGGGAAATCCTTAAAATAATTCTATTCCATGCTATACCAGGAAATCAGAACATTTTTTGACACCATCTAAAATTACACAAGAATTTACATGTCCAAATGAGCTCTTTGTTTCTTCCTAGTCTGGGAGACTGATGATTGTCCCAAAGATGTTTCTTCTTTCAGTAAATTGTAGGGAGCGAAGAGGGGGGTCTGATTTGAGAAGTACTTTCAGAGCTGGTTAGTTCCCATTCACAAGAGGAAATTCGTCTTGCTTTTTATAATTCTAGTGCCCCCTCCTAGAAGAGATCTTTTCTGATCTTCATCTTTGTTAGTTCTTTCCCCATCCCTACCCCACTCCTTGAAAATACCTTTATATATTTTAATATAATTTAATAATCATAACTTTAAATTCAATTCAACATTTTTTATATATTGATGTTCAGCCCAGTAAAGAAATACAAAAATAAAGATGGTGCCATTCCATCCTTCAGTCAGTAAGAATTTATTAAGTGCCTACTATGTGCCAGGCAAGGGTAGCTAGAGGGGTATAGTGAGTAGAGCTGGGTCTGAAGTCAGGAAGATTCTTATTCCTAAATTCAAATCCAACTTCAGACACTTACTAGCTGTGTGACCCTGGGAAAATCACTTCCTTGTTTGCCTCAATTTCCTTATCTGCATAGTGAGTCAGAGAAGTAAATGGGAAACTATTATCTCTGCCAAGAAAATCCCAAATGGGATCACAAGGAGTGGAGAACAGTTGAAAAAGACTCAACAACAACAACAAAAATGTGCCAGGCACTGTGGTAAGTGTTGGGGGACACAAAAACAAAACTAATAATTAGTATTTATATAGCTCTTGAATATTATCCCATTTTAGTCTCTTAACAATCCTGGGAGCTAGTGCTATTTTTATTCCCATTTTAAAGATGATTTTTTACAAATGGAAGGTTGGAAGAGATAAACTTTCTTTTCTGATGTTCTGTGATTAGTTTGTGAAGCCACTATTCAATATGATTTGGATTATAGGTCTAGAGATGGGGGGAACCTTTAGAGTCTTCATTGCCCTCCTAGCTGTGCTTCTGACTATAATGACAGCTGTTGCCTTATCCTCAGTGCCTGGTGCTTCCTTATCCTAGAATATGCGTCTTCCAGGATGGTCCTCTTTTCCCGGTGGTGAGTTTCTCCATTTAGGGGATAGGTCCAGGATGGCCAACCTTCATTCTCTTTCTGGTTGTGCTTCTTATGGAGGGCGGAGATGCAGTGAATTCTAGTCCAAGCCAGAACTTCAGAGAAGCCTGTACCCAGGAGAACATGCTCCTTCATCACCTAAACACAGATCTCCATGACCCTAAGAAGTTGATGTATGTGCAGACTCATGATTGAAAAAAACAAGAACCCAGCTAAAAGTACATGTTCATCCAGAAGGAACAAGTAATATAACTTCCACAGCTGTTTATAAGCTATTATGGATTGGCTCTATAAAAGTCTTGTCCCTCCAAAAAATAAACTGATTGCTCTCTTGCATCCTGCCTGACCTGTATCTTTCTTATCAGCACAATACCAAATAAGGATCAAATCTGCTAGGTGGACCTGACAGTTCTGACTTTTTGGACTTCAAGATCCCTCCCCCACATATTCCAGGGCAGATACCTTAACTTCCCTCTACAACACTCCACTTCCATCTTCTCCCTACATTTTACCTCTTTTTTTGTGTTGTCTTCCTCCATTAGAATGTAAACTCCTTAAGGACAAGGACTGATTTCCTTTTTTCCTAATTTTTATTTCTTTATTATTCATACATACATATGCTAATAAATGCCTCTTTCCTTCTAATATAATCCCCTCATTTTATAGAGGAGCATGCTGCAAAACTTCTGCTCCATGAGAACACAGCCTGAAATTCCCAGAATTAGTCGACCTCTAGTTTATCAAAAACAGTAGAGGCATTATTTCAGGAAGGCCCCCATGAAAATACAATTTTTTATGTGAGCCATCAATCTGGATTGACATTCAATGTCTTAGCAAATGGGTTTTATAGTTGCTTCAACATCATTGCCCCAAGGAACAAGGAATGACCTTCAAGACCCATCAAATAGAAGAGAAGAAAATGCATCTAGGAGCAAGGTCATGTTTCTTCATGAATTAGGTAGGAATGCAGTATCATCCCAGTCTCCCCAGAGATCATATATCCCTGAGATTTTAGGAGAAATATTTTCCTGCTATATCTTTGACACAAATATTCTTTGTAAAAGCTTATTGATATTTGGGAGTTAAATGGAATTGAAGAACTGGTCCTTCACTAGCAGCCAATGGGGAGGAGAACACAACAGTAGAGGTCTCAAGCTTATAGTATTAGAGAGACATTCCAATCTCTCAGGATATTCCTTAGAACTCTAGGGGAGATATAACCGGTCTAATGCTTGAGAAAGCGGCTCAGAGAATACTGGCTCTAACATAGATCAATCAATAAAACATTTGTTAAGTTTAAGTGCCTCCTATGTGTCAGGCACTCTGTGAGGTGCTGGAGTTACAAAAAAAGAAACAAAAGAGTCCCTGCCTTCAAGGATCTTACAATATAATGGAGAAGACAACATGCAAACAAGTATATACAAAACTAGCAATATTTAGCATTATTAATTAAATATATTATTTTTATATATTAATAATTAACAGAGGAAAGATTTTAAGGGTTAACGAAGGTTAGGGAAGGCTTCCTGCAGAAGGCAGCATTTTACATGGGACTTAAAGGAAGCTAGAGAAGTCAGTAGTCAGAATAAAGGAGAGTATGTTTCAGGCATGGGGGAAAGGTAAAGAAAGTGTCCAGAGCTGAGAGATGAAGTATATTGCTTGTGGTACAGCCAGGAGACCAGTGTCATTGGATGGAAAAATATGTATTGGGGAGCAGGGTCTAAGAAGACAAGAAAAGTAGGAAGGAACTATGTTATGAAAGGCTTTAAATGCCAAATAGATCATTTTAGATTTAATCCTGGAAGCAATAAGAAGCCACTGAAATTTATTGCATTGGGGACAGAAGGGGTTTTGACATGAGCAGACTTGTGCTTTAGAAAAATTACTCTGAATTGCACATGTTTAACCTATATTGGATTATTTGTTATCTAGGGGAGAGGTGTGGAGGAAAGGAGAGAGGGAGAAAAATTTGAAACTCAAGATTTTGCCAAGAGTGAATGCTGAAAACTATCTTTGCCTATTATTTTGAAAAAGAAAGAGTAATAGGGTTAGGGTTAGAGTGTGAATTTAAAAAGAAAAATTGCTCTGAAATATAATAATGTTTAATAAAGGCATTAGTAAGGCAAAATCAATCAATCTCAAGGAAAAAGCATTTATTAATGGCTCACTATGTACCAAGCCTGGAACAAAGTGCAACATAAAGTCAGAAGGAGAAGGTCATAAATTACCAGCTAAGGGGATTAGAGAAGACTTTGGGGGACGTGGCATCTGAATTTATTTTAATTTTTTTATATTTCCTTTTTTTAAAGTTTCCACATTAGTCATGTTGTGAAAGAAGAACAAAAGAGAAAAAATCATGAGAAAGAAAAAAAAAACAACAAAAAAAATGAAAATAGTATGCTTCAATCTGCATTCAGATTCCATAATGCTTTCCCTGAATGGGGAAAGCATTTTTTTTTTCTATTATGTCTTTTAGAATTATCTTAGATCATTGTATTGCTGAGAAGAGCAAAATCTATCAAAGTTGCTCATCCACACAATGTTGTTGTTACTGTGTATAATGTTCATCTGGTTCTGTTGACTTCTGAGTTGGCTTTTAAAGGACAAGCAGCATGTCAACAAATGACAAGAGTAAGGACCTTCCAAGCACTGGAACAGAAAGAGCAAACATGGAGACAAGAGGAGAACAGGAAAAAGAAAAGCAGAAAGGTGTTAGAAAGAGAGAGGAGTAGGGATAAATATAAGGGGAAAAGGGGCTGGGAGGGCAGGTTCTAGGGAACAAATGCCCAGGGATAGAGGAAGGGCACTGGGAGATAAGGAAGGGTGAGGTTAGTTGGCTGGAGACTGACCCTGTTTACCACATTTATTCACACTTTATCAAGCTTTTGGGGTTTTGAGACATAGTCTGGGTTATTAGGAAGAAGACAGGTCCCCCATCTCCCATTCCCTGGCCCTCTCTGACACTATAAGCCCTGCAGAAAGTCCAAAATAATATTTAAAATACCATTAGTGTAGACAGGGAGTTAGGGGACTTGACTGAAGGGACAGGCAATAAGGAATTTGTAACTAGCCTCTTATCACTCATTAAGCATGAAGAGCTTGGGTTCATTGGGAAATCAAATTCTGAAACCAAATTTCTAGCAAGGCAGGCTTGGAAAAACCTGTTGATCCTCATCTCACAGAATAGAGATAGGAATCTCTCTCTTCTTGCCTCCTAAAGCATTAAATAGTTGCCCAATATTGGCCTGGCCCAGAAATCTCTTTGCTTCTATAAAACATGGTACAATGCCAATTCTTCCCCCGTCTATCACTTTCCCGGGCAAGTCCTCCTTTCAGTCTAACATCCTCCTGCCTGATATGGAGCTGATTTCTTGGAACCAAAGAGTCTCAGGAAGCTAGAATTTGCAGCCAGGGCTAGCTCAGAGTTGGCATGGCCAAAATCAAGATAAAAAGGTAAAAAAAGCATATAAGAAAACAAGACCAATCAAAAAAAAATTTTTTTTTGTTTTCCATCATTGAACTGGACATATGAAAAAGGGGAGTCTGGGAATGACTGGTCAGGTGGCTTATATGTCTATGGGGCAATAACCTGATCTCGGTAGAAATATGATGTTTGATGCCTTCTGAGCTTTCTCTCTTCCTTGTTCTATGTCCTAGAATTAGGAAATATATAGTAGAATGTCAGACTTGAAAGAAGGCTTTATCCTCTTCTCAGCAATGTGATCATTCAAGATCATTCCAATAGACTTGAGATGGAAAATGCCATCCACATCCAGAGGAAGAACTACAGAAAGGAGACTGAATGTGAATTGAAGAATAGTATTTTCACTTTTTTTTGTTTGTTTATTTCTTATGACATATCATATTGGTTGCTGTATTACGGAGGAAGGAGATTTGGAAGGGAAAAATGTTTGGAACTCAAAATCTTAGAAATATTAATGTTGTGTTTAACCTATATCAGATTATACGTCATAAGGATGGAGGAGACCTAGGTATTTGGGTTAGTTCTTATCTTGTTGTTTTGAAGAGATGTAACAGGAGGGAAAGGGAAAGGGAATAAATTCATATAGCACCTATTATATACCGTTAGTTGTGCTAAGTCTTTTACAAATACTATCCCAACTGATCTTCACAGCAACTCTGGGAGGTAGGTTAGGTTCTGTGATTATCTCATTTTATAGACCTTGGCAACAGAATGAATATGGGAGTGAAAAATAATGAGGATAGTCAGCCTTCTAGATTGTGAGCCTGGGGGACTGGGAGGATGGTGTTACACTATATAGTAATAGAGAAAGTGATTAGTGGGGAGAGATTAAGGAAAAAGATAATGAGTTCTGTTATGGACATGTTGAGTTTAAAATGACTACTGGACATTGAGTTTAAGATGTTTGGAAGGCAGTTGGAGATGTGAAATTGACAACAGAGAGTTTGAGGCAGGATAGACATATTTGAGAATCATCAATATGGAGATGATAATTAAATTCGTGAGAATTGATGAAATCCACAAGTGTAGTATAGAAGAAGAGAAGAGAGCCCAGAACAGAGCCCTCTAGGATACCAGTGATAAGAGGGTGTAATTTGGATGAGGATTCAGCCAAGGAAACTGCAAAATAAAATAGTCAGGTAAGTCAAAGGAAAAGCAGAAAATAAAGGCATTTTGAAAACCTAGAGAGAAGGGAGTATCAAAGAGGAGAGAAGTGATCAACAATGTCAAAGGTTGCAGAGAGGTCAAGGAAATGAAGATTGAGAAAAGACCACTGGATTTGGCAACAAAGAGATGGATGGCTATGTTGGAGAGAGCAGTTTGGGTGGGAGATTAGAAGCCAGATTATAATGGAGAAGAGAGTGAGATAAGAGAAAGTGGAGGCAACAATTGTAGACAGCTTTTCTGAGTTTAGCTACAAAGGGAAGAAGAGATAGGACCATAATTGGCAGGAATGGAATGTTCAAGTGAGGATTTTCTTCAGGATGGAGATAGGCATTTTAGTAAGCAATAAGAAAAGGAGCCAGTAAAGGAGGAGAGGTTGAAAGTAAATGAGAGGCATGTTAAACACATATTGGATTGCTTGTTATTTTGGGCAAGAGGGAGGAAGAAAAATTTACAACACAAGGTTTTGCAGAGGTGAATGTTGAAAACTATCTTTGCATGTATTTGGAAAAATAAAATACTATTTAATTTTTTTTTAAATAAGTGATAGAATGGGGATAACAGTGGGAGCAATCTATTGGAGGAGACAGGATGGAATAGATTGACTTGAACAGGTAGAAGGATGAACCTTTGAAAGAGGAAAGTCATTTCATCATGTGAGACTTGGATGAAGAAGATCATGGAAGAAGCATCTGAGTAATATGAGATAAGGAAGAAGGGAGAAGAGGGGGCTCACAGCAAACAATTTTTTCTCCAGAATGTGAGTTAAGGATCATAGCTAAAAAGGGTGTATGAGAGGAAAATCATGAAAAGTTTGAGGAGGGATGTAAAAATTTAGAAGATCCTCTGTTGTAAGTGGGGTAGTGAATTGAAAAGGAAGGTATTGTAGGATTGCCTAGCAGCAGTGAAAGCTCAATTAAGATTGTATGAATTTATATAATTTATAATTCATAATTATGTAATATATACAATTCACAATATGTATTTCAAATATGTAATTAATAATATACATTATATAATATAAATAATGTATAATTCATAAATTCATAATACATCAAACTGGAACATTGTGTAATTTTCTACATCTTCATTTTGCAGCATGTGTAGGATCAAAGTTGGTAGGAGGAGTAGGAGTGATCCAAGGCTGAAGCTTGGTAGGACATATTGCCAATATGATAAGAACTTTAGGAAGCCAAAAAAAGAACAGTACAGAGTTGAATTGGTTCACCAAATAATCAAAATAAGGAAAAGAGGAGAAAGTGGCTAATTCAGGGTAGATGGCCTGGGAGAAAATTGAGGAGTCAAAGGATTGGAGATCATAGTTTTGACAAAGAATAGGGTTTTGTAAGGGAAGGCAGAAGAAGAGATGAAAAGTCAATATATTTTGGATAATGGGAATTTCAGAATTCGTGAACATAAACGTGGTACATATATCTAAGTGATGGCAAGATGAAAGGTATGATCATCTTTGTGTGTAGCTGAGATGGGATGAAGAAGTAATTTATAGGAAGGGAAAAGGTCAAGGAATTGAGTGGTTAAAGTATTTGAGGAAGAATCCCTATGTATACTGATGTTCTCTTATTCAAGGACAGAAATTATATAGGAGAGAAAAACTATGAATTTTGTACAAAACTCAATGGGGAAGGAATAGAGTGACTTGGAAGATCATAGACAATAGCTATCAGGATATTGACAGAGTGTGAAATATGTCGTTATTCCTTGTTGATTTGAAGTTGTTGGGATGGGACAGTTGAACGGTTGTATCAAAAATATCTGTGCCATCATTATTTTTCTTACCACCTGCAAAAATGCCCAGAACTCCCCTATCCTTTATAAAGTCTTCTCCTGACCATGCCATATTCTCAAGTTATCATTCTCTACCTCTTCTTTTTTACAGCCTTAAACCCTATGCTACACCCTACCTCCAATACTTAGAAATGATTTCTTACTTGCTAAATCCAATTATCTCTTCTCAGTCCTCATCTTATCTGGCCCTTTTAACTTGACTTTTTAACTTTTGACCCTGTCCAACCAATTCTTTCCTTTGAACCTCCTCTTCCCTTGGATTCTGTAATACTTTTCTTAGTTCTTCTCCTTTCTGTTTGGCCACTTCTCAGGTGTTCTTGCTAGATTATCATTTTTCTTCTACCCACTAAGTCTGAATGCTTCCCAGGGTTCTTTTCTGGACCCTCTTCCCTTCCATCTTTAGACTCTCTCCCCAGTGATCTCATCAGTTTACTTGGCTTTATTATATTTCTGCATATGATCCCCTTAATGCAGTGTTAATTTCTCTTCTGAACTCTATCCAGTTCTGTGTCTTTACATAAATTCACTATAGTCAATCCAACTCAACTAGTAAAGAAATTGATTCTATTCCTTCTCTCTCCAAACTCCCTTCTCTAAACTTTCTCATTGTTGTTTATGCCGGCAATATTATTTTGGTCACTCAAGGTTCACCATGTCAGTGTTTTTCTTGATTTTTCTCTATCTTTTCCCTGCTCATAGTCAATCAAATGCTAAGTCTTGTCAGTCTTATGTTCACCTTTCTTGTATCCCCCTTCTCTTCACTTGCATTCTCCTAGTCCAACTCTTCATCATCACTGACCCAGACTATTGCAGTTGTCTCCTATTTTGTTTCCAGTCCTTGAGGCCCTCCTCCCTCCATTCTTCACATGTTGCCAAATTCACATAGTACAGACTTAGCCCTGTCAATCTCTCCGTATGCCCTCATCCTTTAAAAATCTTTAATTGCCTCTAGGATAAAACACAAAACCCTCAATCTGACATTTATAATTTATCTACTTATTTCAAAGCATAATTCAACTGTCAATTTATACATGACAATACCTGATTTCCCTGTTTTGTTCAAGGAACAGCTAGGACACCATTATTACTGGGCTGAAGAGTCCATGTAGTAAAGGTAAAAAGGGTATAAGACTGGGGTGGGGGAAGCAGGGAGCTTATGAAGGGCTTTGAATGTCATCTCTCAACTCTTCTACTTTATTATTTTCTACCTATCTTCTTTATAAATTGTACATAATTATTTTCATGTTTTCTTCCCATTAGATTGTAAATTCCTTGAGGACAAAGACTGTATTTTATCTTTCTCTGTGTTCCCAGAGCACACAGAATTATAATTATTAAGTAATAAATGCTTATTGGCTAACTGACAAAGATAGCAAAAAATATATATATATATCATCTGCCCCCTAGGAACTTAATATCTCTCCTGGAAAGGAGATCCATTGGATTTGGCAAGAAGAGATCTTTAGTAACTTTGGAGGGAGCAGTATTGGTAGAATGATAAGGTTGGAAATCAGGCTGTAGGCAATTAAAAAGAGAATAAGAGGAAAGGAAGACACTATTTATAAGAGGCTTTCTCCAGGAGTTTAACCATAGAAGGGAGGTGAGATATGGCATGATAACTAGCACAAATGAATTAATCAAATGAGGGTTTTTGAGAATGAAGGAGAAATGGTCCTATTTGTGAGAAGTAAGGAAATAGCTAGTAGACAAGGAGATCTTGAATATAAGTTAGAAACTGGGGGTGATAGAAGGGACAATCTGCTGAGGAAGACAGAATGAAATGGAATCACAAAGAATTTGCCTTGGCAAAAAAAGAAAAAAAAATTACCTCTTCATGTGAGACAGAAGTGAAAGAGGCAGAAGGCAGCTGGTGAGGAAAAATGAGGAGAGGGAAAGCAGAACTCTCAGAGAATGACCTCACTTTTTATTTTTCATTAAAAAATGAGAAAAGATTCTTATTTGAGAGTAGGTTTATAGCACCACATGTGTAGAAGTGAAGAAAGGAGCAGTGAGAATGACCCAAGGCTGAGGTCTGGCAGAGTATAATGGTTGATATGATAAGGGGACCAGGGCTAAAGAGAAGACAATATAGAATTGAACTGATTCACCAAGAGATAGGGAAAGGAATGCATAGGTTGGACTAGGAGAGAACTTAAGGGTAAAAGAATAAATGGGCACATTGTGAACAAAGAATAAAGTTTGGCATTAGAAGGTATAAAGAGAGATGGACAGACCCAAGCTTCAGAAATCATGAACATGGACTTCAAGAATTGGGCCCCTTTCAAGAGAACTCTATCAAGTGGATAGAGCACAGGACCTGGCTTCAAATCCAGCCTCAGATTTAAAACTTCCTAGCTATGTGACCTTGAGCAAGTCACTTAACCCTTCATACACAAAAAAAGTAAGGTTCCAAGAAAACAAGATGGTCTACAGAATCAAATGCTGCAGGGGTATCAAATAGGATGAGAGCTAAGAGGCATCAGATTTGATAGCAAAGAGATCCTTTAGTAACTCTGGGCAGCTTCAGTTGAATAATGAAATCCAAAGTCATAATGCAGAAGATCTAGAAGAGAATAAAAGGAAAGGAAGTGGAGGTACCTAATATAGATGACTCTTTTTAAGTTTAGCTGAAGAGAAGAGATATAGAAGTAGTTAGTAGGTATGGCAGTGAAGGAGTATACCTTCTAGGAGAAACAGCAATAATTTTAAGGTTCCCTGAGCTTAAAGTGCTTCTGTTCAAACAATGTCAATGATTCTAAAGTCTTCCGTCTTTACAAATCAATAATCCTGAGGTTCCCCAACCTTAGAGTGCTATTGTTCTTTGTCTACAGTGTGATCTCCTATTCTAGTTCAATCTCTGCACTACCTTTCCCTATCTCTTGGTGAACCATTTCAATAATTTTAAAGTCCTCTAATTTTAAGGGGACTTCTGTTCTAACAATAAGTCATTGATTCTATTTCTTTTCTTCTGACTTTGGAATCTATGATCCTGAGGCCCTCTGATCTAAGAATGCTATTGTTCTATCAATAATTATAAAAATCCTCTGACTTAGGAATATAATAATATTTCTTAGATTTTAGGGAAAATATATTAGTGATCCTGACACTCTCTAACCTTAGAATGCTATTGTTCTGACAATCTGTTAATGGTTCTAAGTCTTCTGGTCTTAGAATAGGTCTAGATCTGCTAGTTAGTGATAACCAAATTCTGAGACCACTCCTCAGTTCTACCTTTAGGCCATAAAGTTAACATATCAATGACATGAAGAAGTGGGTAAATGTGTCTCCTTTCTCCTAGTTCTTTGCTAAATTCTTTTGGAATTTAGCCTATTTCAATTGGCATTACAATTATAATAAACTTTGCCCATGGACTTGGTTATGGGTTGGAGCCTGTAAATTCTTTTGAGACTCTTCTACAACCCCCAACCTTTTTGGGTCCCTTCCCAACCTCAACAGTAGGATCAAATAAGAGTTTTTAAGGGATGGGGAGAAGGGAGGAATGAATCAATAAGTAAATAAGGAGAGGTTGAAGTTTGGAGATGGGAGTTATAGTAGGCGCAATCTGCTGGAGAAGATAAGAGAAGATCAAAGATCCATGTTGATAGATTGGTTTTATAAGAAGGAAGGAAGCCTTATGAGAAGAAATAAGTCAAGTACAAAAATATCTATAGCAAGTCTTTTTGTGATCACAAAAAATGGGAAATCGTAGGGAGACCTATCAATTGGAGAATGACTAAACACATTATGGAATATGAATGGAATGGACTACTATTGTGCTATAAGAAATGTTGAATAGGCAGATTTCCAAAAAGGCTGGAAAGAGTTACATGAACTGATGCTGGGTAAAGTGAACAGGATCAGGAGAACATTGTGCACAGTAATGTTGAGGTTGGAAAGGACCCCAGCTGTCTAGTGTCACAAAGTGTCTCAAAAGAATTTGCAGGCTTAAACCCATTTCCAAATCAAGGGGGCAAAATTTATTATAATTGCAACGCTAATTGAAGTGGGCTAAATTCCAAAAGAATTTAACAAAGAAACAGAAGCAAAGAGACACAGTATCTAGTTCTTCATATTATAGATATGCTAATTTTATGGCTTAGGGGTAGAACCAAGGAGTGGTCTCAAGAATTTGGTTATCACTGACCAACAGATAGTAATGTTTGTAAGACTATTTATTCTAAGGCCAGAAGACTTGAAATCATTGATAGACAGATAGTTAGAGCAACAGTCTCAAGATCACTAATATATCTTCCCTAAAGTTTAAGGGAAGAAATATTATTATATTCCTAGGCCAAAGGACTTTTACAATCATTGACAGAACAATAACATTCTTAGATCTTAGGCCTCAGGATCATAGATTCCAAAGCCAGAAGATTCAGAATTACTAACTTATTGTTAGAACAAAAGCCCCCCTTAAGATCAGGAGACCTTAAAATTATTGCTGTCTCCCCTAGATGCTATATTACATCAGTAGTAGCAACATTGTTTAATAAATCAACTATGATAGACTTCATTCTTTTCAACAATGTAGTGATCCAAGACAGGTCCAAAAGACTCATGATGGAAAAGACCATCCACATCCAGAGAAAGAACTTTGGAGTCGATGCAGATCAAAGAATTTACATTTGTTTTTATTTTTTCTTTCTTGTGGTTTTTCTCTTTTGTTCTGCTTCTTCTTTCATAGTAAGAGTAATATGGAAATATGTTTAACATGATTGTACATATAAACTTAGATTGCTACTGTCTTAGGGAGAGGGAAGTTAGGGCAGGAGAAAAATGTAGAGGTCAAAATCTTACAAAAGTGGATGTTGAAAACTTTCTTTACATGTAATTAGAAAAAATAAAATACTATTAATTAAAAAAAAATGAGAAGTGAGTGGCAGATATTAGGACAAGGTTAAATGACAAGAGAAAAAGAAACTTATGGTGAATAGCCTAGATTTTTTGATTGAAGTTTGGGGCAAGAGAGTACTAAGGAAAACATACAAGAAAAGGTTTGGAACAACTATTAAGATGAGTGGACTAGGGGTATTTAAATCTAAATAATGTAATTTTATAGTGTACACAATCTGTACGGTTTTATTAATTTTAATTTAATTTAATACGACTTCCTTAATTTTCATTCAGCAGCCCATGAGAAAAGATGCAGTCAACATTGGTAAGGATAATAACATCAAGATTGCAACATCATCTATTGGGAGCCAGGATTCAGTGTCAGAAATTGTAAGGGAGGAATAGTTCTAAAATAAAGAGTATTAATTAAAATCATAGCAAGTTTTGTGAGATGTCAACTGCACTTGTTATCCCAAGGTTATGATTAATAATTAACTTTAATATTTTATCTTGAGCTCTATGGCTATCCAGGAGTATGTTTGGATATCTTAGCCTTAATTAATATAACTCTCCTCCAATTCATTAACTATTATTTGCTTAATAGGCAGGTGAAATTTCCTTTTGCTGTAATAGTTATTAATATTTTCTATATTAAATCTCTTAATCTCCTAAAATTAAATAACTAAGTTGTTAAATATACAATTTAATAGAGAAATCAATAATAAAACAAAGATATCTACAATTGTAATATTTTATTAGTGAGGACAATCATAACTAGCTACTTCAAACCCTTATGGCAGAGATCAATCACTTCTCTTGATTACTAAAATTACTGTTCCACATCTTTTAAGATAAAGGGTACAATAGTTTTTTTTATTCCATCTCTGTTCTTTGAGATGAATGTGACAAGAAAAGAATTTTTTTCAGTTCTCACAAGCCCTTATTTTTGAAAAAATACTTTTATTGATAATTGTTGTTTTTATATTGCCTAATTTCAACCCATAGGCTTCCTTTTCTTCCCCTCTTAGATAAGCCGTCAGTCTTAATAATCTCTTTTCCAAATTCAGTTGTCATAAAAATTCCCTTTGTTTTTCTTCAAAAAAATTATACTTGAATTTAAAAAATACTTTATATTTTCTCTACAAGTTCCTCAAAGATCCCCATAAAGCAAATTAAATATACACAAACACATTCACTCGTTCAACCTCTGACTCTATAGGAAGAAATATCTCGAAGAAGGATATTTTTAAAATGTAACTCTTAAAAAGACAGTAGCAGTTTTTACAACCTTAGAGAGACTTTTAAAATAATTGTTACAGCTGAGCCAGAGCTCCAAAGGACACAGTAGAAAAAATAGACAGATGTGGATTGAACCATTACGAGTGGGAGTGGGGGGAAGAAGAGACTCTGGGGTTAAGGTGAATAGGAATAACTAAGTACTCTGGGGGGAGGGAGAATTCAAAGTCTTCTCTGACATTTAGTAGTTTTGAGATTTACTGTCAAGGAAAGACTGAGGTAGAGCATGCTAACTGCTGAGGATTAAGTCTAGGAAGAGAATCAGTGAATGAGAGTAATTTTGATGATGAAAGTGTTGAACCAAAAAGGACCCTGTAAGTTTCTCATGAGAACCTGAATTTTGCCTCACACACTAGATCAAAGTGACAAGCATGATCATGGAGTGACTTTGCCTTTTTCTGTTCTTCTGCTTACATGGGCATCACACCTGTGAGGTGCTTCTACAGATAAGATCAGTTATTATACCCCTAAAATACTGATCTTTGAAAATCCTCCTAAGCCCATTCCCATCATTGTATACCTCCGGCTACTTCCACTATTGTATACATCCCAGACCCATTCCCATCATTGTGTGTATCTGATTATTACTTCAGGCTGTGAGAAATATAATTTTTTGTATAACAGCTGTCTGATGACCCACCCAACAATCCTAAATGTCCCCACTGCCCATGGAGTAGTCAGAAAGGCTAAGAAGGAGTTAACTACTGGCAGGGGCCACAGAATGATATCAAGAAAAACTGGAGAGAAAATGCTAGGAACAAAGTTCTCATCTTTAAAAAACAAGGAAGAAGAGTAGAGTGAGACAAAGAAGGACACAGACAATTTCACCCTTCTTTCTCCAGAGTGTTTTCAGGAGTCCTGAGGAAGAGTAGCTTCAGGTCCTCTATGGATTCACAAAAATATTCTGAAATATCTGAAGGAGAGATAACAGAAGCAACATTTTTAATCCTAGAAATATAAGTTCAGTTTGACTGACATTGGAGTAGTCAGAATGACCTTATATAATCCTTTCCACTTTATACCCAGAGGCTCAGCACCTTGAGATTTCCAAGATTTCACATATACCATGTCCCCTGGATTTACAGGGGAGGCAGTCTGAGTATGAGTATCTGTAGGTTTAGGGAGATGCTCTGTTTGCGTATTCAGAAAGGGCTTTCTGGACTGCATCAAGCTGTGTGGCAAACTGGGTGACCAGATGCTGCTCTGGATCTACAAGAATGTCAGAGGTTAAGAAGGGGCTCCCATACAGAAGTTCAAAAGGACTCAGCTCAATGTTCTCCCAAAGTGCAAAGCAGACTTTAAGAAGCCCTAATGGGAGATTCTTCACCCAGTCCTCTCCAGTCTCACAGTGTATTAAAGACTCGCTTTTTCTCCACCTTTCCAGAAGCCTGAGGACGCCAGCAGAGTGGAGGTGGTAAGTGATTTTAAGTGCCTCAGGCACATTTTGGGTTACCTGAGAAGTGAAGGTGGGGCTATTATTGCTTTGCAAGGAACTAGGTAGGCCAAAGCAAGATATGATCTTTTAGCAAACACTTTGATACTTCCTGAGCTTTCTCAATTCTGCAGAGAAAAGCTTCTACCCAATTAATAAAGATGTCAACAAAGACCAAAAGCTACGTGAAACCTCTACAAGGGGACAAGATTTGCCAATCTTCCCCTGGATATGTGGCCCTTCTCTGAACAGGCTTCAGGAGAGAGGGGGGTTTAACAGCTCCTTCAGGATTTACTTGGGCACAAACTGGGCAGGCCAGGCAGAACTGCCTGATCATTTCTCCTGGCTTGTGACCAGCATTTATGTAAAAATGCATTTCACAAGGGATTGAAGAGCATTTCTTCCCAAGTGGATAGTTTGGTCAAGACCAAAAATAAATTTCCACTGACTTGCCTCTGGGATAAAAAGTTGGTTCTAGAGTATTTGAAACCAGCCAGAAGGCAAAAGGGTGTATCCCCTTTCTTCCTAAATGGCTTGTTCCTGTGAGTTATATGAAGGAGTATAAGAATCAGGGAGGTTGGGAATTAAAAGTGCCATACTCGGGGGTGAATGAGCAGCAGCTCTAGCAGCTGAATTTGCAAACCCATTCCCGTTGGCCTGAAGTGAAATCTCCCTTCTGGTGTCCTTTACAAAATGTGACTGAAACTTCTCTGGGTTTGTGGATAGCTTGCAATAGCTGTACAATTTCTCCTGAATATTTAATAGGAGACTTCTTTGCTGTCAAAATTTCCCTTTTTTTCCATGTGGCTCCATGAGCAGGCAAAATATGAAAAGCATATTTGGAGTCTCTGTAGATGTTCACTCATTTCCTTCCTCAGTTCCAAAGCTCTGGGTAGGGCAATGAGTTCAGCCTTTTGGGCAGAAGTCCCAGGGGGCTGTGGCTTAGCTTCCAGGGTGCTAATGACAGTTACTGCAGAATAACCCGCCTTTCTTTCCCCATTTTCAAGAAAACTGGATCCATCTGTAAACTATTCACCATCTGGGTTGTCAAGAGTATCCCTCAATATCCCTCAAGTCAAGTCACCTGGAGTAAACAAAATCTAAAGCTTCCTCACATTATGAATGATGTCTCCTGAGTGTTGTCAGGGAGCAGGGTGGCAGGTTAAGAATATGACACACCCAGAGAGTCAGGTCAGGGGTGTGTAGCAGGAGAGCTTGATATCTAATAAACCACCCACCACCAAGCCACTGATGCCCTTTGGCTTCTAAAATGCTCTGAACACAGAGCTGGGTGAAAACCTCCAATGACTGCCCTAGGGTGACTTTTGAGGCTTCTTCAATTAGAAAGGCTATAGCAGTCCCACTGCTCTAAGGCACAAGGGCCAGTCTAGGGAAACTGAGTCAAGTTCCTTTGAGAAGTAGGCCACCAGTCTGGGATTAAGTTAAGACCCCCAGGGCCTGGCCTTGCATTTCCTCTACAGACAGAGTGAAAGGCTTTTCTAAATTAGGTAGAGCCAGGGCAGGGGCAGAAGTCAGTTTAGCTTTCAGGGTCTTAAAATATAATGTTCTGGTTTGCTTTCTGGAGGGCCTTTGGACCAGCCTTGGTCTCAGCTGAATAATCCCCAAGAATAGCCAGGGATAAAGTCCAAATTCTTTATTATCTCTTTCACAGTCTGTCTCCTTGCCTGGAGCCTGGGCTAGCTTCCTGGAGGCCCTTCAGAAGGGCCTTGGTCTCAGTAGAGAAATGAAGGAGAGCCATCAGGAGCCTGATCAAAGATGGAATGTTTCTCATGCAGTCCTTGCTGGCTCTTATATAATCTATTATAATTGCATCATCGCAGGTCTCAATCTTGTAGAGCTATATTAAGTACATGTAAAACTAGAAAACCATTATCTTATCAATTCCACTGAAGTAATACCTTGTTGTAGGACTAAATCAATCATACTGAGCCTTTAGTATATCCTGCCCTTTACATTAAAAGCCTTGGCCTGACCAGTGCTTTGAATGGGGGTTAGATTATGGCTCAAATATTTGACAGACTGGCAGACAATGTGGGCTTTGGATAAGGAGACCCTATAGCCCCTCAAGAACAGAACATCAAGAGTTTTTTTGGCTGCTTCTAAAGAAGCTTGTCAGGTGGGGCTGCAGATCAAAATATCATCCATATACTGGATGAGACTGCTGTTAAGCAGCTCCAAATTCCTTAAATCTTTAGCCAATGCTAAAAGTTTGTGCTTAAGAAATTTCTCAATCAGGGGTTGCCATCCCTCCCTTGGATAGTGGTGTTTATGGGGGAATACACTAGGGTCCCGTAGCTTGACTAAGGCTGGGGTGGTGTGAGTGGCTCACCCAGGGATTCCTTGGTCCCAGAAAGAGGAATCTATTTTCTCCCACATTTCAAAGGGAATATGGGAGGGCTTTGAAAGAAGCACAAGAAGGGATAATGTTGTAAAAAATTACCCTGGCATGGGTTCTGTCAATAAAAAGTTATAATTATTTACAAAATAAATAAATTTGGTGAGCGATTAAAAAAAGAAAGAAAGAAAGAAGCACAAAAAAAAAATCACCTGGAGATCTGAGAAGAGAGATTTGGCCCAATTTCACCGTTAAGTCATGCCCGAATAAGGGAGCAGGACAGGAGAGAATAATAAGAAAGGAGTGTTTAAACAACAGGTCACCAAACTGGCAAGGCTAGGAAAAGTCTCAAAACAATTAAGTTTCCCTTCAATCTCCATTATTTTATGGGGGGAAGGGCAGCTGATACCAGAGTATTGAAGTGAGACAGAGAGGTCCCCATAGCAAAAAGAAACTCAATGGTTTTACCAGCCACATCCAAGGATATTCAAGGTTTGGCTGTCATAGTGAAGCAAGAGGGAGCTTGACCAAGCCCCAAACTCCTGCTGGAGCAGGGTATTGGGCTGCTGGGGGGGGGGGGGGGGGGGGGGGGTTGTTTGCAGCTTGTCCCCTGTGGGCAGTGTCTCCTTCAGTGCTCCTACTGGTTGCACTTGGGGCAAGGGGGGGAAGGGGAAGAGAGCAGGGCAGTTTCCTCTGAGGACAATTCCAGCCTGATGGCCCTGTCCATTACACCTGAAGTACAAACTCCTATGGTTCCCAGATATGGCAGCAGCTAAAATTTGGGATTGTTCTCCATTTCTCAATTTGACTCTGCAGTCTTCCTCCCCTGCTGTAGTTTGGTCCCTATTATTAAAGACTCCAAAAACTGTTTCTAACAGCCGAGTTGGAAAAGTTTGAGAGCCTAAAACTGGCTTCTGCAGCTTTCTCCGTATATCTGGGGCAGATTGTTTAATGTTAACATCTCTCCAAGAAAGATCAAATTGGAGGGCATTAAACCCCTCAATAAACTTGGCGGGGTCCTCAGAGTAATGACCAGGTTTTTTTTAATCTGGGAGAGATTTGACATTGAAAATGTCCTGAGTGTGCCTTCCTGAGAGTCAGTTGCTTTTCTCAGCGGGCAGAGGTTATAAGGCTGAATCAGGATCCTGAGGAGGAAAGAAAGGGGTCCCAATCCTTGTATCAGAGGGATTGAGAAGTGGGGGTAGGGAAGTCTTAGGATCTGGTTCAGAAGACAAGGGGGACAGAGTTGAGGAAATATTGTCGGACATAAACACCAGACTTTGATCAGGAGGTGATTCTGAAAGGGATTGACAGGCCTCCTGATAAGGACTGCATGGGGGTGCAGAGGAGAGATCCTGTGTCCCTGCAGGAGTGGAAAGGAGAGAGTTATTAAAAGAGTAGTATCTAATTTTGATTTCCCTCCAGTAAATTTTAGCAGCATCCTGCTAATTTAAATTTAAGTTTTTTGGTTTAGGAATAGAAATAGAGGTGGATTGTTCCATTTTTTGCCACAAATCTTAGATTTTCCAGATTCTATAACACCTCATCCTCTCAGGATTCCCTGAGAGGGAGAGAGGTGATAGAAGTTCCTCTGGTTAAGGGTACTTCTGCTAAAAGATACAGGGATTCCTAGTCTAGGTGTCCCTAGTCTGCTGAGCATAGAGCTCCTGACAGCCCAAAACTTCCCAGGTGTTTGGGTGTCCCAGATATAGAAGAGACAACAGAGGCAAGAGGAAACTTACTTCTGCCAAAATTTCGGAGATCCCTGTAGCGGGCCACCAAATATTGAGGAATGAGAGATAAGGAGTGAGAGATACCCTAACAGTGACGAAGGTTCCCCAAGCTGGTGTTGCAGGTTTTTGCAAAAGAATTTTCAGTCCCAATCTCCAAGCGAGGTTTTTGGTGGGAAAAAAAAGGGGGGAAGGGGGAAGGAGGGTTATTACACTGAGAAACAATTTCCCCAGTGGGTCAGTTCCTGATAAGAATTAGCAAAAGTTTGAGTACAGAATCTTGCCTTTTATTAGCGTTTTATGGTTTGGGGCTAGGGAGGAATTAGAAGCTAATTTTCAAATCAATAAAGGGTGGTGATTGTTTCCTAGACCAAAGTGATTCCCAGATTAATTGGAAGTAGGAGATTCCCATGGGAACCAGGTAGGAGGATAGGGGTCATTTTTAGGAATGTCCCCAGGCCAGGTGGCCCATCCTCCACAAAGATCAGGGAGACACAGTTCTATATATCAGAAGTATTGTCATTATTTTAAAAACTGGAACTAATCTAACATGTCCAGTAAATAAGGGAATAATTTAATTAATTATGTAATGGAGTAACATAATTGAATTAAGTATAATGAGTGTGAGTAATATAAAGAAATTTGGAAACATTTTCAGACTGCAAATCATGCAAAGTAAAACAAGCAAGCAGAAGAACCCAGAGTACATATTTACTCTTTTATGAAAAGAAATGGGAATAAATTGACAGAGTTCTGATGCAACAATATAACATCTTTTCAGTCCTCCCTCTGGGGAGGGAGGGATTAATTGAGAAGATGTTATGCTGTTGAATACTTTGAAATCTATGTATTTAAATAGAATAGTTGGAAAGCAAGTTTTGTTATTTTTGTTTATGCTTTAAATTATAATTTTTTTTAATTTTAAGAAGAAGATAGTTGGTCAAAAAGATTAGGTACAGTATATGTATAGACTGAGCAAACAGCAATTAAAAGGTCATTAGGGACTCTAGGGAAAGGTGTTTCAATAGAAAAATGGAGTAGGAAGCCAGATTGTAAATAGAAAGGAAGTGAAGACAGTTTGGTCTCTTTAGAAGTTTAGTATTTAAGGGAAATTGAGTTATAGGAGTTTGGAAATAATGAAGAGGGAAGTGAGCACAACCAAGAGAATATTGTATACAGTAACAGCAATATTATTTTAAGAACAACCTTGAGAGACAAAGTCATTTTGACTATTATAAATATACAAAGCAGAAATAAAGAACACATGAAAGATGCTATTTGCAATCAGCGATAAAACTGATAAATAGAAGTATGTATAAAATAATTTTACATCTATATACCTATTTGTATCTAATAGCAGGAGGAATTTAAAAAAAGAAAAAACTTTAATTTACATAATAAATTTGTTGTATGTTTGGAGGAAATAGCAAATTGTACGTGGTAGATTTGCAGTTTCATTGCAATCATCTATTTTATTGCATTGTGTAATGGAAATATTTGTTTTATTCCATGAATTGAAAATTTTTTTAAAAATTAAATTGTGAAGGGTCAGTGAGAACAAATAAAAGGGATTTATTTATAGAGGAATATGCTTGTTGGGGAAAAGGAAGTAACCAATAGAGAAGGAAAAATTAATAAAACAAAGAGAGAATGATAACTGAAACAAGGTGTTGGAAAGGAGGTCAAAGACCTCCAAAGAAACCTTAGCAAAGAAAAGAATAACTATCTGAGATGAGACAGGAGAGAAGAGATAAGGATTTATTTATGCTTAGACATGGAATTTCAGTGATGGTATAATTATTGTAGATAATAAGTACCATTTATATCATGCTTTAATTTAAAATTTCCAAAACATTTTAACTATAGCATTTCATTATACACAATTCATTCACACACACATTACATTCACAACAACCCTCCACACATCATATAAGTATTATAATATCTACAGGTGTGGAAATTGAGGATCAGAGAGGAGAAGCAGCTTCCTATATTGACATGACTAGTAATCAGTAGAAATGATCTTTAAACCCAGGTCTTCATGATTCTGCAGACAGCTCTCATTGTGTTCATAGAGAATCTGCTCAGTGACCTAGAAGACTGATTCTGGGTCTTTTAATATTTCATGGATACCAGTCTTGACTTGGGCTACATGACTGATTCACTTCCTTTTCTGTTAACACGTCTTGGATGATGACTTTTACACCACTTCTCACAGACAAATAATCATTGTTAATATTCTACAAACTGTGTATGTCCTCCATGGAACTCTCCATTGTCCTTTGGGTAGCTTGTAGATCAACTTAGATTCTTTGAGATATGTATTGTTCTGAGTTACAGCTATAGGTCATCACCAGGAAAATATATCGTTTTATAAAGATAGACTTTTGTTACAAGAAACATTTTAGGATCATTGAAAGTGCTGACACTTTCCCTCCCCCTTCAAATAAGTCAGTCCAGTATCCTCCTGTTCTGCCCCTCTGAAATGACTTATCTAAATTATATGGTCATGCTTTATGCACTCTGTTTCAACTAAGCTGGCCTATGACTAATGGTTCCTCAAACCCTGTACAATTCCTATCTTCCGACTGCCCACCTTTGCACAAACTTCCCCCTCAGCCTGAATGTACTCCCTACTCATCTTTGCTTCTTAAAATCCCTGGCTCAGGATTTGGCTCAGGGTTTTAACTCAGGAGCTGCCGCCTATAGATAGCCCTTCCCATAGAGCTCTATGAGTGTTCTTTATTTCCTAAAATTTTCTTGTATTTACTTAAATATTCATATCTTTTATGCTACACAGTTAAATATAACTTTGGGACTATTTTATTTTTTGTCTTTGTAACTTTAGCATTTAGCAGAAATGAAGATCAGAAAAGAGATATAAATATAAATATAGATACACACATATCATAAAGGATAACATTTATGTAAAAAAGATAATTTTAGATGTATATGTAATATGTATTTTATATATAGATACAGCTTATTACTAAAATATATGTATTCATACTATATATTTTACATTAGTTTTGTTTGTACAAAAACTTTTCAGTTTGGTATAATCGAAATTTTCTATTTTGTGATCAGTAATGATCTCTAGTTCTGCTTTGGTCATAAAGACCTTCCCCTTCCACAGGTCTGAGAGGTAAACTATCCTATGTTCCTCTAATTTATTAATAATTTCATTCTTTATGCCTAGGTCATGAACCCATTTTGACCTTATCTTGGTGTACGGCATTAAGTATGGATCAATGCCTAGTTTCTGCCATATTAGTTTCCAATTTTCCCAGCAATTTTTATCAAACAGTAAGTTCTTATCCCAAAAGCTGGGATCTTTGGGTTTGTCAAAGACTAGGTTGCTATATTTGTTGACTGTTTTATCCCTTGAACCTAATCTATTCCACTGATCAACTAATCTATTCCTTAGCCAATACCAAATAGTTTTGGTAACTGCTGCTCTATAATATAATTTTAGATCTGGTACAGCTAAGCCACCATCATTTGATTTTTTTTTCATTAATTCCCTTGAAATTCTTGACCTTTTGTTTTTCCATATGAACTTTGTTGTTATTTTTTCTAGGTCATTAAAATAGTTTTTTGGGAGTCTGATTGGTATAGCGCTAAATAAATAGATTAGTTTAGGTAATATTGTCATCTTTATTATATTTGCTCGCCCTATCCAACATACTATATATTTTAAATATATTTATGATACATATGGGGCAGTTGGTTAAATATGAGTCATATGGTCTCAGCAATGTCTATTAAGTTGTAGTTATATATATTGTATTTCATACAACATATATTTAAAATGAATATATATATATATATATATATAGAGAGAGAGAGAGAGAGAGAGAGAGAGAGAGAGAGAGAGAGAGAGAGAGAGATGAGACAGAGATGGAGAGAGGCATTTAGGTGATGCGGTGGATAGAGCATTAGTCTTGGAATCTGCTTCCTAAGCTCAAATAGAGCCTCAGACACTTAATAGCTATGTGACCCTGAACAAGTCATTTCACCCTGTTTGCCTCAGATTACTCATCTTTAAAATGGGCTGGAGAAGAAAATGACAAATCACTACAATATCTGTTAAAACAAATGGGGTCATAGAGTCAGAAACAACAATAACAAAAAACTACCAAACAGCAACAACAATATAAAAGATGTAAATTAAATGCCACAAGCATTTAATTCAGATAGTAAAAGCATGTTCTATATCTATACATAAGAGACACATAGAATGGATGAACTGAAGCCTAACTGAAGTTAACCTTGAGAATGAGGAAAGTTTTCCTCAGCTCATGGATGAGAAAACTATTAATATCTTTCTCTTAATCAGCATTGTGTACTAACATTAGGGGGAACTACTGAGAAGATGATCAAAACCTGGCTTTAAGTTTATCCAGATTCTGCCCAGGCTTCTTGTCCCTCAGCTCTAGCAACTAACTCCTCTTTTATTTCCACTTCTAAATTCACCTACCTATTCACTGCCCAGGGATCTTTGAGCAAGCAGGATTCCATAATGACTGAGCCCAGTGGTCTCTTCATTTCCCTACTATATAAGTTTTTTCTTTCTTTCCCATCATTCGTTAAACATGACTTTTTAAAGATCTACATCTTATTGAATACCCCTTTCCCAATACCAAAATTCTTATGTGGTGATACCACAACATTCTGCAATCAGATATACAACCTTTTAGACATTTAGTTCAGAGAACTTCCATCACATGATGTTCTCAAAGTCAATTGTGGGAGTGACAAATTGGCTCATTCATGCCCACTTTATTTTTTTTTTTAATTTTTAAAGGATTTTATTTTTCCAAAAACATGCAAAAATCATTTTCCACATTCACCTTTGCAAAACCTTGTATTACAATGTTTTCTCCCTCTCTCCCTTTCCTTCTACTCAAGACAATAACCAATCTGATATAGGTTAACCATGTGCAATTCTTCTAAACATATTTTCATATTCGTCAATTCATGCCCACTTTAACTCATATGTGAAATTAAAGTAGATAAAGCTTGTTTTCAGTGTCCCTGATCCTCCCTACTACCTTTCAGAAAAGGGAAGAGACTCAATGTTCACCAGGATCTCCCAAACCAAGAATAATTTTGTTTGTTCCTCTCACCTGTCCCATCAGAACTTTCCGACCTCCTGGATCTTACTAAGTAATTGGACTTGGTTAGGTAAGAAAATTTTACTCCAAAGTATTGATAGATGCTTGTGGGCTCAGTTAAGGGTTATCACACCAATGTTATCAATACCTATCCTTAATTATTACAACTTTTTAAAACTTAGGATGTTAGGATTTAGAAAGCAAAAGGATATTATCCCTTCAATGTAGGAAAGCTGAAACTGAGGCTCAGATTTGGAAGGTAATTGTCTTTCTTCCCTCCCCCCTCCCCCACTTAATAGAATTTTTTCCAATTACATGTAAAAATAGTTTTCAACATTTACTTTTATATTTTGATTTTTTTTCTCCCTCCCTCACTCCTTTTCCCCCATTGTCAAGACTGCAAGCATAAGATTACATTTGTACAATCATGTTAATTATAAGGAAATGTGATTTTCTTAGGGCCATAAAATGAGACTAAATTTTTATGAAGCTGCCTTTCTTGCTAGTTGGAGCGCCCTCATGTGTCACATACTGTAAGACTATTTTAGGTCTTGTAAAGGACATCCTATTACTTCTCATCATTGTATCAATATAGCTCATACTAGAATTTTTTTTTCTTTCCCTCTTACTTTCAAGGCCATGTTCTCCAGAACTGCATTTAGTCCTAAGAACACACTAGCTACTTGTAGAATGATGTTATATTTAACTTGATAATATATTTTTAACAGGTATATTAAATGCTTTCCCCTAAGGAATGACCCTAACAGTAGGACCTGCAGGAGCTATGGCAGATTGAGAAGATATTTTGAATTGGAAGGAGTCTTTCCTGGTATCCTTCAACCCATTCTATGTATAGCCAAAAACTGAAAACAAAGTGAGTGCCCATTAATTGGGAAATGATTAAATAAAAACCTGTTTTGTTTTGTTGCTTTTTTAAATCTAATGGGATGTTATGATACCATGAGAAATTATCAACAAAGAATTCACGAAAATATGGAAATCAAATATGGGAGACCAGGTGGAATAAGGAAAACTACAAGAACAAGATATCAGATTATGATAATATATGTGAGAATATGGAACTAAAAGGTAAGGGAACTCAGATTAATTGCAATTACAAATTTTGGTCCCAGAGAATAGATGAAAACTTTTCTCCTCTCCCTATAGGATGAAGGAGGCAAGGGGATTGCAAGTGTAAAATGTTGCATACAAAGTCAAATTTTGTTTTTATTGGTTAGTTTGCCTATTTTTTTCATGAAGGAAGGGCAAGGAATACATATGTAAAGAAATAATTGTGGAATAAAAAACTAGTAATACTTTTAAAATAACCATACCATGTTCATAGCTGCCATATTTATCTAAACAAAGTCAGTTGGTCAGGGATTTAAAAATGAAAATAAGAGAATGGAAAGGGGTGTTAGGGAATAGCTCTATAGAGAAAACTTGTCTAATCAATCAAAGCCATTTTGACCTATGAAATTGCTTTCAATTGCCTTTTGCCTCTTCCCAAACCCAGAACCAATGACTGAATATAAAGGTCACAATCTTGGAGTGAAGGATACAAGGTAAGAAATCAAGGCCTGAAAGCCTTTGACTGTTCATCCTTAGCAATAATAAGAGTGTGGTATTGGAAGTAGAAATGACACAAGGTTTACCATCACTATGACTTTAAGCTAATCATATTCCACTCCCCCCCTTCCCACCTTGTTTAACTCTATTTTTCTTGTTCAATAAATTATTTATTTAGCACTCCTTTTAAAAAATTGTTTTTTAAGTTCCAAATCCAACATCCATTGAGAAGGCCAACATTAAAGATATAAATTCATGCAAAACATATTTCCTGATTAGACATGTTACCAAAACAGCAACAATAAAAGGCAAAAAACATAGAGAAAGTAGAAAAAAAAAGTATGCTTCAATCTGCACTCAGCACTGATCAGTTCTCTCACTGGAAATAGCATTTGTCATTATGGATACTTTGATATTGTCTTGGATTATTGTATTGTCAAAGTAGCTAAGTTTTTCATAGTTGATCACTGTTGTAATATTGCTGCTATGATGCACAGTATTCTCCTGGTTTTGCTCCTTTTGATTTGCACCAGATAATATAAATTTTCCCAGGTTTTTCTGAAATCATCCTACTCATCATTTCTTATAGCACAATAATATTCCATCACAATGATATACCACAACTAGCTCAGTCATTTCCCCAAGTGATTTCCAATTTCCAATTTTTTGCCATTACAAAAAGAACATCCCATATTTTTCTCAATTCTTCATATTCATAATTTCTCATGACCCGATTAAAAACATTACATTAAAAAACAGGTTTTGGTTAACTGTCACACAGTGATGGGCACCTACTTTGTTTTCAGTTTGGAATTATAGATGGTTTGGATTAAGGAATACCAAGAAAGAATCCTTTCATCTCAAAATATCTTTTCTATCTGCCATAGCTCCTGAAATTCTCATTAGTAAGGCCATTTCTTTGGGATAAATATATTTGAACATATAATATAGGTTCTTTTCCCTTTTTAAAAAATTTCTTTGGGATACAGATCTAGTTAGTGGTATTGGGGCCATTAGTCTTTTGAACATAGCTCCAAACTGTTCCCAAGAGTGGTTGAATTTGTTTACAACTTTACCAACCAATTGTTTCCAATCCAACACCTTTTAACTCAAGAAATTTTTACACAACCCCAGGCATATAAAATAGGTATACAAATTAAATATTTACTGATGAAAAATCACAAATAAAATTTTAAAATAATTGTCATTCATGTTTAACATGTATAGGACTGCTTGCCATCTGGGGGAGAGGGTGGAGAGAGGGAGGGGAAAAGTTGGAACAGAAGTGAGTGCAAGGGATAATGTTGTAAAAAAAATTACCAGGCATGGGCTCTGTCAATAAAAAGTTATAATTATTAAAAATAATAATAAAAATAATTGTCATTATGGATACTTTGGTATTGTTTCAATACCACTATAAATATACTATATTTATAAATATATAAATATTTCTACTATAAATATAAATATAGAAATATATATAACAATAAATAAACTATAAATAAACAACACACAATCTCTAGGTGAAATTATTGTAGCCTGCAGACACTGGCAGTTCAATATAATCCCTCTGTAGGGGGTCAAAAGATAGGGCACCTACTTTCATCTATCTTTTATCAAATTTTTCTTCCAGAAGGGAGTTGAACTATTGACAAGAAAGGCAGCTAGAGGTCACATAAAGGGCCTTTATATAAACACTGCGGGCAAACCATGACCAGCAAACATTCACTGCAAGGAGCTCGGTTCCTTCATTGCTGTCAGTCCAAGCAGAAAAGATAAGTTGCTTACAGAATAGCTAACAAGTGTAAAATACATGTAGGACAAATATAACTAATAGAACGATTACATAATAACATTACAATAGATCAATAGTAGTAGTTTTAGAGGTGCCAGGTCTCAAACCTCAATATCTACCCTAGGGCACCAGTGCATTTTAGAAGCCAAAGGGCATCAGTGTCTTGGCTGTGGGTGGCTGGTTGTAATCAAGCTCTCCTGCTAGACATCCCTGGCCTGACTCTCCAGGTGTGTGACACCCTTAACCTGCCACCCTGCTCCCTGACAACACTCAGGTGACATCATTCCTAATGTGAGGAAGCTTTAGGTTCTGTCTACTTCAGGGAACCTGACTTGAGGGATATCCTCTTGACAACCCAAATGGTGAATGGTTATGGGTCAAGTTTTCTCAAAATGGGGAAAGGCTGGTGATTCTGTGGTGACCCTCAATGACATCCTAGAATCCCCGTGACTTCTGCCCAGAAATCTGAACTCACTGCCCTATCCAGAGCTTTGGAACTAGAGAAGGGAAATGAGAGTGAACATCTACACTAACTCCAAATGTGCTTTTCATATTTTGCCTGCTCATGGGGCCATATGGAGAGAAAGGGGACTTTTGACAGTGAAAAATTCTTTTATTAAATATGCAGGAGAAATTCTACAGCTACTACAAGCTGTCCAAAAACCCAGAGAGGCTTTGGTTGTATTTTGTAAAGGAAGCCAGAAGGGAGATTCACTTCCAGGCCAAGGGGAATGGTTTGCAGCTAAAGCTGCTGCTCATTCACCCCCGACTATGGCACTTTTAACTCCCTGATTCTTACAGGAACAACCCTTTCTCCTTCTGGCTGGTTTAAACCTCCCCTGTAAAAAGAAATGCTTGATTCTGGGCAGTCACTTCACTTGCGAACCCCTAGTGCCACTTGGCATTTCCATTGCCAGGCTCTCCTAATTCCCAGGCCCTCGGAGAATCCTCTGGCCATTGACCTTGGCAGTGTATAATCAACTCTACCCAGCACACCTCCTTCTGAGGTCTTCAGCGGTCTCTGGTCACTGTTTCATACTGTGGTTTATATGCGGTAGGACACTCAAGAACAGCCGTGTGCAAGCCAAAGTCTTTTATTCACATATTCCCATCCTGCCCTGACCTCCTGCTGAGCCCAGGTGAATACCAGGTCTGCAAGAGAGCACGTGCTCATAACCTGCCTCCAGCCTCTCAGCTACTCCCAGGCTAAAGAAACAGAGCTCCTCCTCCCCAGAGTCTACGAAGGGTCTCTGAGGTCACCGTACAGCCAGAGAGGGCAACGTCTCCCATTAGGAAGCTACCTCAATGGGGCTAAGAGTTTCCGCCCATGGTACGGAAGTTACTTCTGGGGCTCTCAAGTTCAACCTCCTGGTGGCACTGACCATGACCTTTGTCCTTGACCCTAACCCTCCCCTCTCCTGAAGCCTGTTCAGAGAAGGGCACATACCCAAGGGAGACTGGTTTCCAGTTGTTTTTGGTCTTAGTTGACCCCTTTACTAAGGGGGTAGAAGCTTTTCCCTGCAGGACTGAGGTATCCAGGCCCTTGCTAAAAGAGATCCTCCCTCTCCTCAGCTTGCCCTGCTCCTTGCAGATAGTCTGGCTTTTACTTCTCAGGCCCCAAGCTATGAACTTCTCCCTGCTCCTTCAGCCTGAAGATCATGGGACACTCCACATCTCCTAGATGGTGCTGCTGCTGCTGCCATTGCCTTCACTTCCCCTCCTGGCCTGAATCCCATTGAACCTAGGGGCAGCTCTCCCACCCTGGCCAGCTGGAAGCAGCTACAGAAAATGAGACCTCTGTCCCTTTGCCCCAAATGAATTCGGGGTGACTGCTTGGGGAGGAGAAATGATGTAAATGGTGCTCCCTTTAACCTTGGGGGGAGGGTCAGAAAGGAATCTTTGGGGGAAAGGTGATTGGGGGTCTCAAACCCTCTGGGAGGGGCACACCCTCCTGTACTTAAGGGAAACTCCCAAAATAAATAATCTCATTCAATTTTAAATTGAATTGAATTGAAAATCAGTCTCTCAGATTCATCTGCAGATTGGCCCTGGCTTGAGCCGAAGATCAAAGACTCCTTCAAACCTCAGAAGGCTAATAAAAGACAACTCTGAACCCCAATCTTTGCTAATGCGCTTCTGGACTTGGCCCACTGGGTTTTTCTCAGTGTAAACCTTTGCACAAGCCCCAATAGGATTTTGCCCACTAAGAAAGCTGTCTTCTCAGTGTGAATAAATTGCCTTTTGCCACAAACTTTGGGTTTTTGAATTCTTTCACAAAGAATCTGTGAGGGGATCTCTAAACCTTCAATTTTCACACCTCATCAAAAGCAGACATCAATGTATGAGTACTGGTCAGGATGGCCTGGGTCTCCAGGAACAATCTAATGAACAGCTTGTACAATTTCTCTATCATAAGTGCCTGCTAGTGGCCATCCCACCCCAAAAGAGAGCCATTCATCTTGACAGAATACTTTCAGCTCATTTTTCTTCTATCTATCTAGATAAAGATATAGATATGTCTATGGGACCTCCAAAAATGTTATGCCAAGATACATAGATGAGTTGAGAAATATTAATTTTTAATCGGAGAATTTATTTAAATCAACTGACCACATGGGATTAATATCTAGAACACATGGTGAGGGACAAAAAGGACATAGGGTTTTTTATAGGGTTGACAGAGACCAGAAAACAAGTTAGCCTGTTTTCTTATCTGACATCTTTGCAACTTGTTAAGGAAATACATCAAAGACAGGGACAGGGAGACAGCATTCTTGCATGAGATTCCTTATACCAAGGAGAGTTCTGATGGAACAAGAGGCAAGGGTCACACAAAGGTGTGCAAAAGGGAGTTTGAGATTGCTGGGTCATTTTTAAATTCTCAAACCCAGTTTTCCTGGGGGTTTGGGGATATGGTCTATAATCCAGGTTTTATCAAAACCAGCTCTGCCACCTAGTCATGGTGTATGATCTTTGTATTTATAGTTCTATAATCACTCTGCTATTGATATTTATTAAGAAATTGACCTGTTTTCTTTCTCTGTTTTTGCTTTGTCTGATTTGGGTATCAAAACTGTGTTTGTGTCATAAAAGGAATTTGGAAGGACTGTTTCTTTACCTATTTAAAAAAAAAAAAAACATTCACATAGCATTGGGATTCATTGTTCCTTAAATATTTGATAGAATACAAACATGAAAATTCATCTGGTCATGAGAATTTTTTCTTGGAGAGATCATTTGTGACTTGTTCAATTTCTTTTTCTAATAAAGGGTTATCTAAGTATTCCATTTCCTCTTATGTTAATCTGGGAGGTTTCTATTTTATAAATATTCATCCATTTCATTTAGTTTTACTTGCATATAACTAGGCAAAATAACTTCAGATTTCTTTCTTTTCTTTAATTTCATCTTCATTCACCATTTTCATTTTTATGTTGGTAATTTGGTTTTCTTTCTTTTTTTAAATTAACCAGTGGTTTGTTTCAGTTTTTTTTTTCCCTTCATAAAAATCAGCTTCTAGTTTTATATATTAGTTCAATAGTTTTCTTAATTTCCATTTTACTAATTTCACTGTTGGGCTGCAGTTGAACCCGAAAAATATATTGGGATTTGGGGCTGGTGTCATGAGGTTATCTCAAAAGAATTTATAGGCCTATCCAAGTCAAGAGGCAAAGATTTCATTATTATGCCATTTATTGGTGGATTAAGTTCTAAAAGGCAGTTAGCCAATAACAAGGGGAAAGACTCAGGCTAAGTCCCCTAGCAGAACTCACTATTAACATGAGGGAAGACACCATAAGATGGGTAGTTTCTAGTGAACCTGTTATGGTGATGCTTAATAAGCAGACCTTAATAAGTTCCCTGAAAGGAGTAAGGTAAGGAATAATAGCTTCTTTTATTGGAGAAAATAACCTCAGGGGCTGACATCTATAACTTAGCCTTTTGATTAGATACAGTAACTGTGAGGTCAGGATAATTTTGTCAATGCAAGGATTCTCTTGACAAGAAATTCAACATTCAACAACTGAAAGTAAGGTCCACTTAAGGACAAGATAATCCTGTCAGTGCTCTTGCTTTACTGGAAGAGATTTGGGAATTCCACTGCAACAAAGACCCACTTAAATTCAACAAAAGTTTTCTCCTATCAATTGCCCCTTCCTTATGATCCACCTACCTACAAAGGACCTGGGATCTTTGGCTTGGGTCTTATGCTCAATGATTGCCTTTGATTTTGGGGACTTTTGTTTTGGTATTTAATTGGGGATTTTAAATTTGCACTTTTTCTAGTTTTTTTTAGTTGTGCTCAATTCATTGATCTGCTCTTTTTTCTTTGATTAACATATGCATTTAGAGATATAAAATTTCCCCTTTAGAAAGCTTTAGAAGCTTCTCATAAATTTTGTCATTTCATTGTTGTCATCTTTAATGAAACTATTGTTTCTATGATGTTTGTTGATCCACTCATAAATTAGAATTAGTTTCAAAATAATTTTTAATCTGTATTTCCATGGCCCTTTATTGAATTTTTATGGTATTAACATTTGAAAAGGGTGTATGTAACATATTTGCTTTTGGAAGATTTTTATGTCCCAATGCAATCAATATTTGAGAAAGTTTAATGTCTACATGAGAAAAAGGTACATACTTTTCTATTCATTCAATTTTCTCCAGGGGTCTACATAGCTAACTTTATTAACAATTCTAGTCATCTCCTTTTTTTATGAGACTTACTTAGTTCTAAGAAAAAGTTGAGGTCCCTCACCAGTATAGTTTCATTTACTTTTCCTTTAGAATTTGAATGCTATGCCATTTTGATGCGGTGTAGTAGCAGAGAATTGAGGTGTGAGAATTGATGTGAGAACCCCCTCTGTTCTGAGTTCAGGTCCAACATGAAAGAATTCATGAACCCGAAATCTGAATGGCCAAAGGAAGTTTTGTTTTTCACTAAGAGGCTCTCTCTTAGCGAGCAAATCTCTTAATGAGGAAATTTGCAAAGAATGTGTTAACAGAAACCTATTTTATGAGCAAATCTGGGGCTCTGAGGGCAATTTGAGCTGATTATCAGACCAAGATCTCCCAAATGAATGAAATCACTTTGAAGGTTTTTTTCCCAGAGTCTCGAATTTCCCAAAAGAGGATCCAGCTACCCCCAAAAAACTAATGGGAGGTGATTTGTCCAAGATCTCCAATTGAATGATGCAACTTATCTTATAAAAGGTTGGTCTGGAAAGTATGCCCCCTCCCAGACTCTCTGGAGTCTGAGATCCTGAATCTTCTTTTACAGGTCTAAGGGGGTACAGTTTCATAGTAATTATTTTACAGATTAAAGGGGACACAGTTTCAGAGTTCACACCTGTCAATTTGGTGCATATACTTAGTCTTGATATTAGTTCATTGTGGTACTAAAAATGAAATATAGTTTTCCAATTTAATTCTTTATATTAGGGTTTTTTTGCTCTTTTGAGATCTTAATTGCTATTCTTGCTTTTTACTTTTTTACTTCAGCTGAAGTATAAGAAATTCTATTTCAGCCTCATTTTCAACTGTGTCTCTTTCAAGTTTTTTTTTTCCTTTTTTAAAAATTGTTTTAATCAGCCAAGATCAGCCTTCTCACTTCTCTCCCCCAACCCCTCCTCATCAATTGAGAACACAAGTAAAACAAAATCCAATTTAACAGATTTCCATATGGACTATCCCATTTATCCCTAATTGTTTTTTTTTTCCCTCCTGAGGCAATTGAGGTTAAACCACTTAGTGCCCAGGGTCACAAAGCTAGGGTTACATGTCAGAGACCAGATTTGAACTCAAGTCCTGACTTCAGGGCTGGTACTCTATCCTGTGCAACCTATCTGTCCCTCCTAATTGTTTTCTGTGTATTCTGAGTTCTTCACTTCTTTATCATTGAATGGGTAGCATGTTTCATCACATCTGGAATCCTAGTTGGTCATTATACTGATTAGAATTCAACACAATAGTATTCCATCACATTTATATACCATAACTTGTTTATCCATTCCCAATTTATAGGCACTCCCTTAGATTCCCATCCTTTGGCACCTCAAAAAGAGGAATATTTCTGTATATCTTTAGTTTGTTTTCCTTAAGACTAACCCTGCCCCCAACTTAGACTCTTCCTCTAATTTCCTCCTCCTTTCTTTCCTTTCCTTCCTTTGTCCGTCTGCATTTTCTTCACAGGCTAATGGTACACTACTTCAAAGTCCAATTCTTTTTGAACAGCAAAATAACTGTTCGGACATGTATACTAATATTGTATTTAATTTATTCTTTAACATATTTAACATGTATGGTCAAACCTTCCATCTGGGGGAGGGGGGGGGGAAGAGGGGAAAAATTGGAACAAAAGGAACAAAAGGTTTGGCAATTGTAGATGCTGTAAAATTACCCATGCATATAACTTGTAAATAAAAAGCTATAATAAATATTTTTTTAAAAATTTTTTTAAATCTAGAAGCTCTGAAATTTAGCTATGTTGTTCCTAGGAGTCTTCATTTGGGCATTTTTTCAGTTTTTGGCTTTGTTTTAAAATTTCTTATCGTGCTTCATGAAATCATTAGCTTCTATTTGGTCCATTCTAATTTTCAGGGAACTTGTTGCTTGGATAAGATTTTATATTTCTTTCACCAAGCTATTAATTCCCTTTTTAATTCTTTCTTCCATAGCTTTCATTTCTGTTATTTTTCCTCAAGCATTCCATTTATAAAAACATTTTAAAAATTCTTTTAAAAACTCTTACTTCAGCTCTTCAAAGAATTCTAATTGTTTTTCCTCAAGCTGGGTTTTTTTTTTTTCCCCTCAGAGGTATTGCTTGTAAATGTTTTGAAGTCATTCTCCTCTATCTGCATTTTTGTCTTGAGCATCCCTGCTACCACAATAGCTCATTACGATAGACTTTTTTTTGGTTTGCCCATTCTTCAAGAGCTCTAAAGTTCTTTTGGAGACAAGGTCTAGGCCAGGTTCTATTACTGCTTTTGAGGGATATTGAGTGTTAAGTATTCTAAAATTTCAGAAAAAGTTGGGGATTGGTAAGCTTTCAGTACTATCAAAGGAGAGCAATTCAGGAAGTCTTGCTGCCCCACTGAAATTAGCTATGTAAGTTTCTGACCTGGGTTTGCCAAGTTCTGCTAAACTCTGTCCCTAATTAACCAGATGGAAAGCTCTGTTAGTTTAACTTGGTAGAATTGTAGACTCATCTTTGATCTGGGATTCTTGGTTATTCCTCTGCAGGTGGGACTAGATAATGAGAGACCCTTCGCTGAGTTTGAAGTCTGAGCCACACCACTCCTGCTACTGGTTTCTGAACTTCCTCCTTTCTTGATATACCATCTAGGTCCTCCCCATTTTCTACTCTTCCATCTTAGCTTTCAGAATGGTGGGACCATTTAATTCATAATTCCAACATTGCTCCAGTGTACCTAATTTTCCCCACTCCCTCCAACATTTGTCATTTCCCTTTGGTCACCTTTGTCAATCTGATCTAGGTGTGAGGTGTAGAGTAGCCTTAATCTGTCTCTAAGACCTAGAGGTGGGATGTCAGAAAAGAAATATTTCCCGAGGAAAATCATAAACTACAAGAAACAAAAGAGTCACTAGAAGCAAATGAGGCTAGGCATCAGCAGATTGATCTTGACTGATATCTTGGGTCATGGAGTAAGGCACAAAGAACCTGTTTCCTGTAGGTTCCTAGGACCAAAGAGGGATGAAGAGCTCTATGGGAAAGAATTACAACTTTTATCAGTCTTTCCTTCTACCTTTTTCCAGAAGCAAGCAACAGGGCTCAATCTGGTTTTATTGTTGCCACCCGGGGAAAGGAACAATGGATAGAGGAACCAGTGATGGAGAAAGTTGTCTAGAAATCTGAATAGATGGAAAACATAGGATCCCTGGGGAGGTCTAAATTCTTTTTTTTTTACTCGGTGTACCTAAGCTTTCATGCTTTTTCCTGGTTGTGAGATCACGAGACAACTTGTCTTTTCCACTGTTAATTGTTTAAAAACCTCTTTCCTTGCTAACTATATGCTCTCCCAACTCTATTTTATATTTTTCACTCCTAGTGTCTATTGTATTTTTGTCATTTTATTTATTGTCACTTTGTCTGCAATCTCTTCTCCTAAATAAACCTACCTTTTGCCAAAGAATGGCCATTGTGAATTTTTCACATGACTGAACTCCAACCTTTGGTGACTACAATCTCATCATTTGGTATTAAATCCCAAACACATCATTTGGAACGGGTAGTTATTCTCCTAAATCACATCATTTGGGTCCATAAATCACATCAGGGTAATGCATCAAATGCAACAAAGCACCACACAGCTATTGCTGTCCATTGAACATTTATTTCTCAGGGAGAAAAAAAGTTTCAGACAGTCATATTATAGTAGGTAAAATTAACTTTTGTCTTCTTTACAAGCATAGATTTTTCTCTTTTTTTAATTACCTCTCTTATACCATCTGATATAAACAATTCTAGAAAGCAAATAAAGTCACTTTCTACAATAAATAGAGCATCGTGTGCTTCTTCACAGCAGACTCGACAGTGACGCACAGGCCCCAGTGCCACAGCAGGATCTGAGCCAATTCCCATTCTAAAATATCATTTTTAAAAAGAGATAGAGACAGAGAGACAGAGAAAGGGGGCAGGGGAGAAAATCCCAAGATCTTAAAACACAGGTTTAGACACAGGTCACAAAATCCACAGCAGATCCACTACCTGGGGGAATGCATTGGCTCCTTTCAATAAAATGGCACTCACTGTGTGAGTTTAAAAGACCCAGCCACACAATTGGGAATTAGGGAGGTGGATTGGGGCAAGGGTGGGGTGGGGGAGGACTTTCAAGAAGAGAAACAATAGGCCTGAATAATTTAGAACAATATCTTACAACTATGTACATCACGTCCTTCCCTATCCACACGGCTCTAAGCATTATATTATTATTTTACAAAAAACCCAACCCCAGCCATCCTTTCAATGGCACAGACCTGTTCCGTTGGTTTACCTTTAAACTCTGGCTCATGTCCCAAATATATAAGTAGTGGTGGGTGGGTATTTTGTTTGTTTATTTCCCTTTTAAAAAGTTGACTGAGTAGAAATGGCAGTGATCTCCCCCAGGATTTCATTTCATCCAAAATTCCCCTATGAAAAATTTAAAACAATTAAAAAGAACGACAGGTTAAAAAGCAACGCAGTGCTTGGTGATCTGAAACCAGGCCCTGTGACTTTGGTGCTAGAGTATAGGAGGGAAACGACTGAGGGTTGGGAATAGAGAACAGATATCAACACTTGTAGTTGACATTCCCAGTTCACAGTTTTTTAGGAGTTGGGGGAGGGGGGGGCGGGGAAGGAGGGAGGGAGACACTGAAAATGAAAGGGTTTTTTGTTTTGTTTTGTTTTGTTTTGTTTTTTTGTTTTTTTGCAGGATTTTATCCTCCCCTTCACTTGAGGATTCTGCTACAGGAATAACGGGGAGGAACAAGGCTGTGAAGATCAGAAGAGGGACAAAAGGTACTGCTGGCACAACTTGAGGGCCCAGCAAGCAGGGACCCTATCCACAATGGAGGATGAAGTTTGTGAAAAGAGAGGAAAGAGGTAATTGGGGAAAGAAGACTATTAGGACAGATACAGCCAGAGAGAAACAAGAAACTTTAAAATGCTAATGACATCCAGTGTCTACCAAGAGAACATTCTTCCCTATCATGCTGTTCTTCAGCCATAAAGTTAGAAAGTGGAGAAGTCTGTCACTGCAGTCTTGTATTAACATTGTGTAACCTTAGTTACCCCGAGAAAAATCCTCACAGGATGCTAAGACACCTGTACACCTAGGGGCCAAAATAATGAAGTCTAACCCAGAGACAATATATCTATTTCCTGATTCTAGGTTTTCCAGGAGATTGAGATTACAAATGTTTTGCTAGCTTCTATCCTGGTCTTCTTGATAGTCTCACCTAGCGACCCTGCTCTTTATAGCAGCCAGATCTATATGGAAACGGACTTTAAAAATAATTTAGTTGGTGAGAATTTCTAACAATTTGGCACAAGAGTAAGCAAAGGAGCAAAAATGTGTGCAAGTGACAGAAGAAAAAGGGAGAAGAGGAAATCTTACAGAACAAGTGATAGCGAGCAGCAAAGGGGATGCACAAGCGGGGCTCAGCAAGATTCTCCATGGGACCCTAGTGTATCTACAGCACCTCTGGGTTCAAGGTCAGTTCCTTGCCCAATCCGAGGTGTCAAATGGGGGTAGTGATGGTAGCAACCCCTTGGGAATTGAGTCCAGGAGCCATCCTCCATAGCAGGTTTATCTCCCCAGCAGGGCCCACATCCCAGCTTCTGTCCCTGCCTCTCACTGGCTCTTCAGTAAAATATTCTCTGAAGGAGCTCAGCTAGGAATTTTTGGCACATGATAGGGCCGACCATGGGAGTCATGCTGTTGTCCACAACAGGACTTTCCCCATGGACTCTTCAGGCTACAGCCCCCTATCCTCCACAGCACCAGGGAGAGGCTGTCTGCCATTCGTCCCATCACAGGGAGGGGAGGGTTCCTCACACCAGGATCAGAGGCAAAGGCAGGCAGGCCACATCCCATTCCTTTACAAGTAGCCAGAAGTGACAAAAGGATGGTGGCCCCGAACCCGGCTTAAGTGGATCATGGCACGGTCATAGGCCACTTGCACAGACTTGCGAATACTTGTCTTGCGGCCCTCCAGCATCTTCAATTTGTCCACGGTATCTTCTACTCCGAGGGGGAGGACTTTGTCCCGAGGAAGCCACTGCCTGCAACCCAAACACAAGACCAGCCCTGTTTATCAGGAAGCCCAGATCATAAATAGGTACCTTGATATATATTACATACATATATATATTTAGCCATTTTTAATTTGGAAGGGCATCACTCTGAATTACCTTTACCAGTGCTCCCATGGCCATCAAAGCTTACTCTTTGAGTCATGTCCCTTTATATTCCTCATATCATTTCTAACTAGAGCCCTAATTCCAGGAAAGCAGAACAGAGAAGTTAAGCTCCACAGAGCCAGTGGGAGAACAAAAGAGAATGAGGTATGGTAAGAGACAGAACTCTGACTAAGATGGAGAACCCTGAAGGCTATCTTAGAAGGTTTTCAAAACCAAATAAAACCAAAGAAAAAACAGCCAGAGTGATGAGCAATGTGTCCACTGGTATGAGGCTGGACACAATAGAACCCAGATTGTTCCCAGGGCCTTTAGTGGATTAGATCTGCGGAGACCCATCTAACTAGGCCTACCCGGCTGAAGAGGCCCATTTTCCCCTAGTTCTGACAAGCAGAGGCATCCCAAGGGCTCGGTCCCTGCAAGCGGGCTCCATAGCACTACAGGAATCAAGTAACTAAAGCAACAAAGGAACTCCAAGAGTCAAAAGATCAGGAAGATGGCACTTCCAGCTAGCACCAAAAACAATCTAAGCTGCTCATACAGAGTCAGTTCATAGCCCCTCTCCTACTCTCCTAGTTACTAAAACAATGTGAATAGGACAGAGACTGACCGCCCAGCTCATTATTACTAGGCCAGTTTCCAAAAGCTAAGAGAAAAGGTCATCTAGGTCCATAAGCAATACCCCATGGGAAGCCTCCAGACTTAATTTCAAACTGTCTTAAGGCACTTAGTTAGCTGATTTAGCAATCTTATCTCTTTGGAAATCAAGTGTCAGGGGGAAAGATGTAGGGAAAATTTACTCGAGAAGAAAGAAACAGAAGGCTATGAATGGCCACTCACCAGGTACGTTTGTTGTCAAAGAAGAGAACAAGGAAGAGTTTCTCTCCAGCCTCCACTTGTTTCTGCTCCCCCAGCTTTAGCACATCTAGGGGCGGGACAGGAATAGGTACACCATTGTGCAGGAGGCCCTCACGGGGCATCTTGGGATCAATAATCTGAAGAAACAAAGAACAAATGCCATCCCAGTAAGAAGAGAAATGGAATCAGCAAGTCTTCTCATATGGATGAGGCTCTTAACTGTTCAACTCCAAAGCTGCCCTTCAAAGAGTCTCAACCTCTGTCTACATACCCACATTTACAGAGGCTTTAAGACTTTATTTGCCCTGTTCCTCATTACCCTAGAGAGGAATTCGGAACAAATTTCCTTTTAGAATGTTCATTAATCTCCCTTGATCTTGGGCACAAGCCTGCTCCCTGAGATGTACATACAGTACAATTTAGGAAATTTGGGAATCTGGGGAAATTTCTTAATGTGGGGGCTCATAACTGAATGAAACTGCTTTTGATGATATGAGGTAAACAAATTGTCCTATTCATTTTTTATATTCATTTGGAAAAAGAGTCAGGAGCAGTCTCTTCTTCTGTCCTTTTTTCCTCTTAAGCTATCACAATTCATTTCAGATGCATTCTGTGAATTGAGACATCTCAGACACATAAAGGTGTTGCAAAGGTGGGTGGCCATGTGGCAGGAGATAAAGGGTTAATGCCACAATAGAGGTTATACTACCATGAGAAATGTATCTCATATAGTTACAACATAATTGCCTACATCTGTGTGTCCCAATTTTTCCTGTTAAGGGTCTCAATTGCTTTGACCTCAACAACCTCAATAATCTTGGCCAGAATAATGTTATGGACAGAAGAAGACATTTGGGGCTCCAAAAATGGATTTTATTTTGCTCAGACAGAAGACCCAGTTTACAAGGCTGAGGATCAGAAGGCTAACAGAAAAAAGGTTATTAATAACAGAGTTAATGCATAAAAATGAGTCTCTGGAAATCCCACCAACATAATATAATGCAAGATCCTCCTGAAGAATAGAGACTTTTTATTTTTGTTTTCATATCCCAAAGAGCCCTGAACATAAGAGATTTCCTTTCCACCTCCCCATCAATCACACTCTTAAAAGCGCTTCACTATAATGATCCTAATCCTAATTCTAGTATCTTCATAGTAATAATCCTTTAGATTTGTTTGGTGTCTTTCCACTTCAAGGCTCTCTCACATGTATTGTGTTTTTTAAATTTACTTTAAAACAGCTCCCCCTCCCCATTTAACAGATGAGCAAGTGGAGACTCAGACAGCTAATGTGAGGCAATGGGTTTGTCATACAGCTAGTTAGTGACAGAACCAGACCTTCCAATCTCTTCCTTTCAAGCTGTTCTCACTCCACTGCTGCCGCCACTTCCTCCTCACTCACTGTTTGGCTTTCACAGACTGAGAACAGCTGCCTATTATTCTCTATACAATAAGCCGATAGGGACTTGAATAACCTGACTGAGAAAAGCTCCAAGAGACTAATATTTTCTTATAAATTGCTCCTCACTCAACTCTGGACTTTTCCCGCTTTCTCTATATTCTTCTTAAGATAAAGACCTGAAAACCGGTAAAGCCTCCCATAAGAGGAAAAGGGCAATAATTACTCAAGAGTTCATTTGGGTGTTCATTCCAAGCCATGCTTTCCAGGCTACAGAGCAATCAACTGAGCCCAACATATGCAGACCCCAAATGACAGGACATAATTAAGATTATTGGTTTATATCAGAAGTCCTCACATATTTTGTCCTCATTCAATATCAGATGAGGTGTGTTCTGCACTCTTTGGTTTGCACACAAAAACCAGCAAGTTATTCTGATGGGACTTAACAGAACTTGAAAATGGTAACTAAGTACATAAGTAAAGAGAAAATCTGCTATTCTTATGTTGTCTTTTCAAGCTTTTAAAGAAGTATTACATTAACTCTTTTTCATCTTCCATGAAGTCATTAGCCTTCAAGCCCATTTTTGAATGTCACAAGTTGTGGAAGCCTTATTTTAAAACCTTCCTTTGGCTCTGAGCTCTGTTCAGCCTTGGACATATCTCACCATCCTCTAACCCTGGATCCCCTAGGAGTCACAGTAGTAACAATAGATACAAAATAATGATTCTGTTACCTGGCACAAATATTCTAAATATTCTTATTCCAGGCTTAGCTCTGTAGTCAGAGGAGTCTGGATTAGAAGTCAATCAAACGATCAACTTTGGTTAAGTGCCTAATATGTACCAGACACTAAGCTAAGTGTTGGTATTAGAGGATTTGATCCTGCCTTGGCCACTCCTGCTTTGAAATATTCAAAGTAGATCTGAAAACACACTTGTTTCTTCATCAGCCCTATTTAATTCCCAGTATTGCTGGTACAGATCAACTCACAACAACTGTTGTGGAGTTTTGAATAGTGAAGAACATGGAAGAGGTTAGTATGTTGAGCAGAGTACAGACAGTGAAACACAAAGGCCTCCAAGTTCGTTTCGTAAGTGTCGCAAAATGGACACTTTAAGGGTATGAGGCTCTCCCGACTGAAGTATAAGCTTTCTTTGGTGATCATGTGACCAAGTCACAGTTGTTTTTATGAGATAAAAACTCAAGAGTAGAAAGAGCCTGGGTCAATGACTCACCAAGGCAGGGTAGGAAGGATAGCCTCGACACTTAGCCCACACCAGCTCCAGGGGCTCCAGGTCTGTGTTATCTTCCAAGGGCAACAGAAGGCTTCTACCTGGGGGGTGGGGTTAAAGAGAAGGGATAGAGACAACTGACTCAAATGACATGCTCAGATTCTGTACTTATTATCCCACTTCCATCCCCTAAAGTGGCCCATACAGCTTAGGAGTTTCCAAGTAAAATTTTTACCCTCCCCTGAAGTTCTTGACTAAAAGAAATTCCTTTAAAGTCTGAAACACAGCCCAATTTGGTAAACCATTCACAAAGGTGCCTCCATTGACCAGGGAGGATTTAGTTGTTTCACCACTGCAGGGAAAAAAAAAGGCTTGCTGGAAAAGTTAAAATAACCTCTCCATTCCCCCTATTCCATGATCCCAGTCTAGATCCCCATCAGCACATGGCTCAGCACTTCTTTATCTGCAAAGTATTCACAGCAGTGGCTGGGTGTTGCCAGGAGATAGCCTGTGTAGAAGGCACCAAAATGACTTGCAAAAAGACTCTTGGTTGGCAACACCCTGCCCATCTCCTGAGAGTAAAACCTATAGCTCATAAATGAAATGAGCAGAATCAGGAGATCATTATATACTTCAACCATGATACTGTATGAGGATTATTCTGATGGACGTGGATTTCTTGACAAAGAGAAGATCTAACTCAGTTTCAATTGATCAATGATGAACAGAAGCAGCTACACTCAAAGAAAGAACACTGGGAAATGAACGTAAACTGCTTGCATTTTGGTTCTTCTTCCTGGGTTATTTCTACCTTCTGAATCCAATTCTTCCTGTGCAACAAAAGAACTGTTCGGTTCTGCACACATATATTGTATCTAGGATATACTGTGACATATTTAACATGTATAGGACTGCTTGCCATCTGGGGGAAGGGTGGAGGGGTGGAGGGAGGGAGGGGAAAAATCGAAACAGAAGTGAGTGCAAGGAATAATGTAAAAAAATTACCCAGACATGGGCTCTGTCAATAAAAAGTTATTTCAAACAAACAAACAAACAAACAAAAAAAAAAAAAAAAAAAAAAACCTATACCTCAGGTGATGGCTGCAAGGTAGGGTCTGGCCAAGCAAGTCAGAGGTTAGTGTTTGTGGCTTTAGAGACAGCCCTAAAGAGCTTACTGCCAGGTCTTGCTGTACATTATTTGCACACACTGTCAATATAAACCGTCATCAGGCTGTTGGAATAGAAACCCCAAAGAAAGTAAATGACTGCTTTGATTAACTTACATTAGGCTAGCACAATACAGTATCACATGTGGAAAGAACAGTTCTTTCTCACCTCCCATTTCTATGAGCAGTGCACGTTCATACTCAACAGAGAAATGGAACAAAGCTCCAGAGGATCATTTTTTTTTTTTACCTTTGTGGCTTCTCTTCCTCACCTCTTGGGCTTTAGGGTAAGGGGGACATGCAAACCTAACCATTTTTATTCTTTTTGAAGGGACTGCTTAAAAAGTTCTGACAGAATTAAAAATCGATGGAGTAGGAAGGACCTTAGGAATCAATGAAAGCAACCTTTCCCTAAAGCAACAGCTCTTGTGATAGGAATTACATGCCAGGGCAATTCAGTCCTTTTAGGAACCTCTAATTCTTAATAGGTACTTTCTATGTCAAACTAAAACTGGTCTTTCCTGCAATATCCACTTATTGGTCCTACTTCTGTTCTTTGGGACCAAGTAGATTAACTTAAGTCTTCGATGTGACAAATCATCAAATATTTGAATACTACAATCTGTAATCCCCACCTAAGGCTTATCTTATCTTTTCTTTTATTATTATTATAGCTTTTTATTTACAAGATATATGCATAGGTAATTTTTCAGCACTGACAGTTGCAAATCCTTTTGTTCCAACTTTTTCCCTCCCTTCCCCCCATCTCTTCCCCCAGATGGCAGATTGACTAATACATGTTAAATATGTTAAAGTGTAAGTTAAATACAATATACATACACATGTACACATATACAGTTATTTTGCTGTACAAAAAGAATCGAACTTTGAAATAGTGTACAATTAGCCTGTGAAGGAAATCAAAAATGCAGGCAGACAAAAATAGAGGGATTGGGAATTCTATGTAGTGGTTCATAGTCACCTGCCAGAGTTCTTTCCCTGGTGTAGGCTTATCTTTTCCAAGTTAAACATCAGTTCATTCAACTTCCTATAGTTTTTAGAACCCTCAGCATTTTGGTTTTCCTTCTCTGAAGAGCTCTACCTTGTCAAATGTCCCTCTTAATGTGGTACCCAGAGATAGGTGGCACAGTGGATACAGCACCAGCTCTGAAGTCAGGAAGAGCTGAGTTCAAATCTGGCCTCAGATACTTAGCACGTCCTAGCTGTGTGACCCTAGGCAAGTCACTTAACCCCAACTGCTTCAGGGGGAAAAAAAATGTGGCAGTTAGGAGAGACCTAAGGATAAGGAAGGAGTTGAAAGCACTGTCTAAAATTTAATTTGGAGATAATGACATAAATCATGAAGAGCTGGAGAGTTGGTGTACTGCAGTGAGCTGGGACTAAAGATACTTCTCTCCAAAATGGACAAAGAATAAAGTTTAGGTGGCCGATTTTCTTCAAAAAAGCCCACTACCACAGCAGCTGATTCCTCAGAGCTAGTTCAAACCATTAGTCTCACCTGAGCTGCTGTAGTCTGAATCTCCATTCACACCTTCCAGAAAAGGGACTCGAGAAAGAGCTGGTTTCCCACGGCTTCTTTTTGGAGGAGTCAGACCACTGTGCAGATGAAAACAAAGAGAAACCAACAATTTAGGTGAAATTCCTTAATGTATTTCAATCTTCCATACTTCCATACACACTGAAATGCAAGAAAATTGCTGGATGGCTGATATGCCTAAAAGTCATGAAAATCCAAAACAAGAAGCTCTGTACCTGGAAGGAACTTCAAGAAATAATTGTGTTCACCCCTCAGTCTCTAGACAAGCCACACACAAAACCTTTCCCAGATAAATGAAAAGGTGATGATTCCATATCCTCCTCTAGTTTCCCATTCTAAACTCTTCATTGTTCTTGCAGACTAATTAGCATTGTTACTATTCAAATTATTTTCTGTTTAACAATGGATGAAAATAAAAGTATAGGTAAGTTTTCAGATCTCAAAAAAGAAATTAAAGAAACATTCTGCTTTAATAAACAAAGGAAAGACCGGCTCTTTAAAAGTTAAAAAAGCAAGTCAACAAAATACATAAAAGGGGGGCAGGTAGGTGGTACAATTGATAGAGCACCAGCCCTGAAGTCAGGAGGACCCGATTTCAAATTTGGCCTCAGACACTTAACACTTCCTAGCTGTGTGACCCTGGGCAAGTCATTTAATCCCAATTGCCTCAGCAAAAAAAAAAAAAAAAAAAAAAAGAAGATAAAAATAAGGGTTCTTGGGAAAATGCTAAATACCAATTTGCCCAGAATGGCTGAATAATACTTAAATAAAAGGCAATATAGAATAATGAAAAAAGCACTGGATTTTGAGTCAAGAGAAGATCTGAGGATTTAGCTATATGACAAGCAAATCATTTTCCATTTTTAGGCCAGTTGTCTGATCTGTAAAAATGAGAGCTTTGACATTCCTAACTTCTAAGATTCTTTTCAGCTATGATTTTAAGTAAGAAATTTAAACAATAACAAAGTAAATGGATTGTGAACAAATGGTGTAGCAGAGATATTGATAGATCTGGAGTATGAAAGCCCTGAGTTCAAGTTCTGTCTAAATTGTGTGATCCTAGGCAAGTCATTTAATCTGCCTACCTCAGTTTCTACCTCAGTCTGTCAAATGAGGATAATAATAGCATCTACCTTCCCAGGGTTATTGTGTGAATTAAAAGAGGTAATATTTGTAAAATGCTTTGCAAATCTTAAAATTCTATATAAATGCTCACTAACTATGTTATTTATTAAAATGAATCAGAATCCTTCAAGGACTAGGATTTGTTGTTTACATTAAAACTAAGGCCAATTAGCTTCATGTGCCAAAAAATCCATAATTAGACTGCATCCTTATAATTACCTTGCAAATAGAACCAAATAAAATAATAGTTCACTAAAAACCCTCCCAGAAAGACACATAAAACATCCATTCTAAACACCAAAACCCTCTACTATCACTTTCAAATGTTTCATTTATCAGAACAGGACAACTTAGATATTGTGAAAGATCTGTGATCTCCTTATATGGATATTCCCTCCATCTACAAAGACACAACTTATTCTTGCTAACCCATCCTATGTTATTTTAAATATTCTATTCCAAGTCATCCAGAGAGTCCATTCAACAAACCTGGCATCTTGCCCTACATCTCTGACATCATGTGGATACCAACTAAGCATATAAGTTATTGATCAATTACCCCTCAATGTTATCTTTTATGACACTTCTCTTGCACATTTCTTCACTGGTAATGGAGTGTGTACCCCAAAGTCACACATACAGTGATGATTACACTGTGCTTCAACTTGGATTCTTCAATTTGTGGTGTAATCTGACCCATAGACATACCTTATCATTGAAAGAATACTGGGATTAAAAAGACGGGCCTTGGCTTCAGGAAGAGCCTTGAGCCATTAAAAAAAACTTTGCAATTCCCCAAAGGCACTCTTCTTCAACTCTGGACCCAACTCATTTTCCAAGTACAGTGTCTATCCAACACATACATACATATGCTCACACACACAGGAAATTTTGCATATATACATAATATTATATATTAAACATATACATTTTTATATGTATATAAAATGTGCACAGAATTGTTTCTTAGATTTTTGGTTAAGATTTCAAACAATTTTCACACACACAAAAAAGCTATTCTTATAAGTTTCACATTTGTTATGTCCTCTAAACAAGGAAAACATATTAAATAGATTTTCAGAATGAAGAAATAGAATATGAGCTGGTTCCAAACATTTCACACAGCAACCCATTATTACAGAACTTCTGTGAATAGTGTATCTTCCCTAGGAATCTATATTTTATATGGAAAAAAAGATCCTTTTCTTTCTTTAATTTATTCTAGATTCCTAAATGGAGTTTTTTTTTTTTTTTTTTTTGCATAACCTATATTTATGACTTTCCTTATGGCATAGAAGAGTATTATAGCAGCACTTGCAAGAATCAAGCTACTACTAACATAAATGGGAAAAAAATCATTCTCTAAGTGGAAAGGTGAAAATAATCAACTTGGGAATAAGACTTAAGGATGGGAAAAATGCAATTTAAGAGAGATACATAAGAGCACACAAGGCAAGAACCTGTAGGCAGCAGAATATGAATGGCAAGATAAGAGAAAGCTTAATGACCAACAAGGTAAAGGTAGTCACTTCACCCACAACTGCTGACTATCCCATCAGCAAAAGGGATACAAAGCAAAGAAACTTGGGAGTACCCAGCATCTCCACAAATTCTACTGGGAAGGCAACTCTGTGAAGAAGGCACCAGCCATCTCTATCCAGGGTCAACCAACTGCCACACAAAATGTAGGCATGTGAACGTAGCTAAAATAACAAGGCAACTGAAAGACATACAGGAGGCAGATGGGCCAGGCAGGTCAATTCACCTTCTCCCCTCAAACCCTAATGGAGTTGATCCAGAACCCTGATCTCAAGAACTTTGGAAATGTCAATGCTATTTGGGCACTAATGGCTCAATGCTCAAAGTCATGCTAGGAAAGATACTCCTTTGGAGATGCAACCTAGCAACTGCTCTTGGAAGATCCAAAAAGAAAGTTCTGTCACTAAAGTCTTTAGCTCCACCTTCAACAGCAACACTTCATGACTTTATAACAAAATCACATTAAAGAAAAGGCAACATCATCTGCTTTGCTGCTGCATCCTCAAGTATGGAACTTTTGCAACTGACTTGCATCTGAAACTTCCATGAGTCTTTTCCCCATTAGAATGTGAGCTCCTATAAATTTTATATTTGTATCCCCCATGCTAAACAGTGTTTTGCATATAGTAATAAGTGTTTAATTCATTCGTTAGAATGTTATTATCATTGAGAGGTTCCTGACAAAAGAGGCTTAAGACCAAAACCATAAAGTGAGGTCTTTTAGAACAAATGCTGAAGAAAGTAAACACATGTGCCAGAACTTCTGGGAGGTCTTTGATAGGAAGATGAGTTGCATGATCTTCATCATGGACTGAGAACAGTTGTGATCTAGGTTCTCAGTATTTAGTTTTGCTAATCCATTTGTTACAAAACAGGAAGAGGAAGTACAATATGTCTACATGTTTTATTTTTTTTAAAGAGGCTTAAAAACTGTTGTGTTTTCAAACCAGATATAATGCTCATTAATTTCTATCCAGAATAGAAAATTGTTTTTCACGTGTCTTATGGACAGAAAATATCTGAGGAATAAAGAACTAGGTCTACCTCACAGTTTATGAAATTAGTACAGGGACATTTAAGTGTTTCTTAAGGGCTATCACAACCATAGAAACAAAAAGAATTTTCTAATCCAATTATTTATATTCTAAGAAATTTGTTATTTCATTTTCCTAAATGAAACTGAGATTAGCATTCCTAATCCTATTTAACAAATATGGAGGTGATTTCTGATTGAACTAGTCCAGTAGGTATCTATACATATAAAACATAATTAAAATTTTTGTGAAATATATATACATAAAGCCCTCCCACACTAACAAAACAGCTCTATGAGTTTTCCATCCAAGTATAACCTAAGCTGGATGATAGATATTCTTCAGCAACTTGACTTGATTGTTTCAGCATGGATAATGATTGTGGAACTCATTTAGCACACGCTAAAAGGTTCTAGGACTTGATACAATCTGTAGCACATCATCCACAAAAAGAGTATCTAGAAGACCTCTCCACCTTTAAGGAATTACTTTTCTACTTGAATTCTTCAGTGGACATTCTCCATTAGCAGACATATTTGTTAAATAGACACTTCCCTGTTTTATGTGCCTCTTTTTTAATGTGCCTATGATTATTGATATAATCACATCACCAAAGATGATATTTCAACTTCAACGTTGAAAGATATTTCAAAGAATGCTGTTGAATTTCCAGATATGCTTGTTAGAGCAGAGTCTTTTAAGTAACATTTTGCTGTATCAAATTAAATGTTTTATTGTAAAAGATTCCAACTGTACACAATAAAGATGTGATCTGCTATAGAATATCATTTGTGAAAGTCTCCTTATTCCTGTCTCAAAAATGACGTGTGTGTGTGTGTGTATAGACTTTTCATTAAAATGTTTACAAAAGAAAATAAAGAGTTAAGATTGGTTTTTTTGGTCAAACCATGATTCCAGAGCACTTACAACGAAATATGTTATCTACCTTTTAACAAAGAGATAATGGACTTATGGTACAGCATAAGAAATATATTTCTGGATATTGGCAATACAGAAATTTGTTTTGCTGAATTATAGGATAGTACTTTCATTTATTTTTTTCCCCAATAAAGAGATGTGGAGAAAAGATTTTTGTTAATTGAAAAAATTAAAATTAAACTTCAAAAATATTTTCCTGGTCACCTTACTTTGACAATAAGGTCCGATTTCTTCCCCCAAAATTTTTGGAACCCTCCCCTCTTTCAGTGGCTGAAAATTCACTTCCTCAAAATTGTGCCACCTTAAGAAAAAACCTTTCCTGAATATACTTACTCTAGTACAACTGTATTTTCTACCTTTGTTTTCTTTAGTGCTATTTCTATTTCATGTATCACATGAAGATTGCACTGTTGAGGCCAAATATGGTATTTCTACTGCTACTAATGGAGAAAAGTTTAAAATCTTTCAAGAGCTTTCCCATTTTTCATCTGTTTGTTGCCCTTTCAGTTTCATCCTCGTATGTTCTTTAAGTGACTGAAACTAATTTGGTCTCTTTGTTTCAACTTTTTGAAAAGTTGTTTACTCCTCTAATTCTTCCTTTTTATAAGCTGATATTTTTAATAATTTAAGTTTTAATCACTGTCCTTTCCTCTATTAAATTTTACAAATGAGTTTATAAATTGGTGATATCCTTGACAACCATCTCTTTCCATTTAGCAAGGAGGCAAAATTAATTAAATAATTAAAGTAAGGCTGATGTAATTTATAAGGCTCTTTTGGGTATCAATGTCTGTTCTTTTATGCATTTCCCATTTCTTGATGTCAGTTTAAGTAGATCATGTTAGATTTGAATCAGTGGCATACCATATCTTATTTTTATTCCTTTTTTTAGTTTGGTACTAGTTTTAAACTTAACTCTTAACAAGTTGCTGGTCTAATTATAGAGATAACAGATTTGAAACATGAAGATTCCAAATCAGCAACCAGGTGCTTAACTGATCTTCTCATTTTTAGTAAGGTTATTTTGTATATACACCATGTCCAGCGTCTCCCATTTCTCTCTTCATACACACGAGGTTTCTGTCAACAAAATCTTTGGACTCTTGTTTTATTCCTTGAACTAATTTTTTCCCCCAATTATTTTTCACCATGCTCTTCCTGATTGCACTGAAATCACAAAATATTCATAATTTTATCTCTAAAGTTTCAATGAAATTTTAAGCTACTAAAGATTAAAAAACTTTGGGAATAACCTGGATATGTTTATTTAATTGGCTGGTTTACCTAAGGTACAATTAGTTATATGCTAATGCTTTTGCATTATGCTTTTCATGGACAATGCAATGAGATGAGGAAATTTTCTAAAAAAATTACAATTTTTGTAGCCCTTAGGCACACAATAAACCAATTTTCCCATAATTGCCTTAACAATTTATTTGCCTCTCCAAGAAGAGCTTATGAATCAGCCTAGTAGATAAATTCCTTTATGGACTATCTACTTGTTTCCTTAGTACCTAGTCCAATGCCTAGTACATAGAAGATACCTGAAAAAATACTTGCTAATTAAGCCTTCCATTTAGCTGTTGACTTCTTTTTTGCCTTTGGGTTTCATTATAACTGGAATGGCAAGCTTGATAATTCAATTCTTCCAGGAGTTATGGTCTATTTTGTGATCCTCAAACAAGTTTCACACTTAAAATACAAACAGTTAACATTTCCAGATAAGGTAAAATTTATGATATTTAGGATCTTCTGCCTCTTTTAATGGCACACTGTCAGTATCCCATAGAAAGTAGAATAATGAACCACATGGATGAGAGTCATTTTGTGTTCTTTAGGTCTTTTTGTTTGCTGTGGTCAATGAATTCATCATTAAGTGGTTGCACCACTGGTGATAATTTTCTTGATACTTAGTCTAGTAAGAGGACTATGGGACCATAGTTTTAAAACTAGTCAAAGCCTCTCATTTTAAAGAAAACTGAGGCCCAGGGAGGGGAAGTAGCTTTTCAAGGTCACACAGGCAATAAATGACAGAACTGGGATTGTAAAAATCACTCATCCCAAAAAACTTCCATGGGGATTAACAAACATCTGTCCAGTGTAGTTTAAAATTTTGCCTGACAATTCATTTGGTTACACCAGAAGAATAAGTTTCTTTGCAAAATCTAGGTTTATGTTATTTTAAAGTACATTCTAAGGCTTTCTTTTTATGTAGGGTTGTTCATTTTTTATTCATATCTGACTATTCATGATCCCATTTGGGGTTTTCTTGGCAGAGATACTAGAGTGGTTTGTCATTTTCTTCGTCAGCTCAGTTTATAGATGAGGAAACTGAAGCAAAATGAAGTGACTTGCCAGGATCACACTGCTCATATAAGTGTTTCAGGCCAGATATGAACTCATAGAGTAAGTGTTCCTGACTCCAGGCCCAGCACTCAACTCACTCCACCACCTAACTGCCCTTTAATGAGCTTCAGATAACTTAAAAAAAAAATCACTAAAGTTCTTCAGTCTCTCTGAACTCAGAAATTCTGTGGAAGAAAGCCCAATAGTCGGTGCAGTTCTTAGTATCAAAAGGAATCCAGGCTGAAAACAAGGAAAGTGGACTCTGCCTTAGTATCTCAAACACAGGATTTTGTTATCTATATACCACTCTGTAGCCAAAGGCAGAAATGACGAGATTCCTTCCTGATCTTATTATTCTTCCCTTTCTCCAGTGCTTTGTTCAGCACCGGTTATACAGTAGATATTCAATAAAGACCTAGAGAAACCCAGAGTTAGAAAACACTTTGAAACCTTAATGACTAGTTTTAAGAGTTTTTTCCATCATGAAAAATATCCCTCATTTCTACTTATACATTTGAGCATTGGATTTAGAATTAGAAGGTCTGGGTCTAATTGGATTATTTATCGATTATTCTCATGTTGGTTATTACCTATGTAAACCTGGAAAAAAATGACTTCATTTCTCGGAGTCCAAGAACTACGTAATATCTAATAAGGTTCCTTCAAGTTTAGCTAAAAACAAACCAAAACAAAAAACAGAGAAGCTTGAGACCTTTGAAAGATAGTTCAAAAGTCCTTATAAGCATCCTTTCTGACTAACATCTTTCATCCTTCAAAGACCATCACCTTTCTGCCAGAAGGTGGGAAAACTGTTTGAAGTGTAAAGAAGAAAGAAGCCACCTTCCAGGCAATCCAACTTCTGTTTTGAATGTGTGCCCTTCATTTGGACCTTTGACTGAAATGTTATTTTCTCCACTTTGCTCTTGGTCAGTTATTATTACCATACTTTTCTACTTTCCCTTGCCAGAAAAGTGGCCTGAAGCCACAGGGACCAAGGTCTTTAAGACCATGGATACCCCCATGAAGTTACAATCTTCTTGGCCCTAAAAATAAGAGCCAAGCAGAAAAGAAACCAAAACCAAACAAACAAATAAAACAAATGAAAACCACAATGGAAAAATCAATCTGTTATTGTACAGAAGCTAAAGGGAAGGGGCAAGAATAGATAAAAAGATGAGGATTTAGGAATTGAAGTCCTTACCTGCAAGTTTCAAATGCCAGGCCACCACCAAGACCAGAACTACATTCTGAATCAGACCCACTTTCTGTGTGCTTCCCAAAGCCGTTGGTGACTCCTGCCAAGGACGGACACACACACACATACACACACAAACACACAGTGAGCTATGGTGCATAAATTAAAATTCCCAACACACACCACTAGTTTAGGGCAGAGTGGAGGGAGTTGGTAGCAGCTATTCAAGTGAGCTTATTGGTCAGGGCTATACTATGTCAGTGACTGAACTTGGCAAGGTGAGGAATTTTTTTTAAAGGCTAATGGGTTTTGACTAATAAAAAAGAATTCTCATTTCTTCCCCCGAAATATTTACCTACAAACATTTCACTTTAAAGAGATGAACACACTCTATATAGGCCAACATTTGAATGCAAAGGCAAAAAACTGAAGCCTTCCCACCCTCATAATTTTCACATGAGTCCAAGTTTTGCTTCTCATTTGAAGACTAAATGGTCATCAGAGAACTTTCTCTGTCCTTCTGGGATCCCACCTTCCTTGTTCTAGATGAACATTCACACCCCTACACAACATACTGCTTGAAATAGGCTGGTATCCTTCTTTTGGAAGAGGGGCAATCAGGAATTAGAAACTAAAAAAAGAACAGCCCTAAAATATGCAGCAAAGTTAGAAAGACATAGAAAGGTGTCAACAAAAACTAAATCTCTCATACTATACTTAAAATGCACCTGTGCTGGAATGAAAGCCAGAATTTCCGAGTTCTAATCCCAGTTCTGGCAACTCATATGATGGTTGAGTCCCTTCCCCTCTTCTCTCAATCTTGGCTCCCCCATCTGTGAAACAGAAAGAATACCTTATCTTGTAGGAATCTGATTAAGTATAAATGAGAAGAGATCTATTTATAGCAGGGAGCTCTTTAGGAAGAATTAAAAACTTTCTCAGGCCATACCAGATCAGGAAAGTGATCACCTCAGTGGCTCAATTGTCTGATAACAGAGCCCCAAAGTAAATTCAGGGACTATGCAATGAACAGCCATCCCCACTTAAGTTCTTGTACACATACATCATCCATACTTCAATTTGTGGGCAAAACAGATGGCCAAAGAGTTACTGTTATTTTGTGTCGGGCAATAACTGTGTCACCTTAGTGAGGTTCCTTAATAACTGCGATTCTGTGTCTAGTCTATTAAATGGGACTATTGTACACACTGGTAGTACCCATTTCACAAAATTGCAGTGACAATCAAGTAGCTCTAATTCAAATATAAAGCATTATTATTCTAATTACACACTACGTGAGGCTAGGAAATGAGCAGATTCTAAATATATTACACTGCTTATCATCCATATGCACCCCAGTGTCTCTCAGAATAGACATTAAATTTAATAGCTAATCCCCTAAAGCAAGACTACGTCAAGGGGAAGTGAGGAAAATGCTTGAACCTGAAGGTCCATTACATCAAAGCATCTTAAACTGTAAGTTGCAACCCTATAGGATTATGTAACTGAATGTGGGGTTTGCAAAATTTTGATTTATTATCAGTAAATGTTTGATAGGCACATCTATTTTATATACCTGAAGACTCAGGAGAAAAAGGGTTGTAAGTGCAAATAGTTTAAGAAGCCTGGCATTTTATGCCCCTAAGTTAAAAGGGGAGCTAGATATTGTGACAGTGTGGCTGATTAAATCTGCAGAGAAAAAGTCTTTCCCCACCCGATAGCAAAGAAAGAGATAAGATAAGAAAGGGACAGAAAAGAGTAAGAACCTGCCAATCAACTCTACACTACAAGCAACCCCACCCCACACACAAATACAAGTTAACATCACTTCTCAGGATTCATTCCTATTCATTCACTCTTGCTGGAACTATTCCCCAGCAGCCTATATTCAAGTTGGCCCAATTTCATCACTACCTTCAGCACACAATCATGCTCATTCTCACCCAGAGAAAACTAAAACATTCTACCCAGACAAATGCTACTCATTCTTGGAGGCCCAGTTCAAGTCTCACCTCCTCAACTAAGTGTTCTCTAACTATTCAATGCGATTTGTCTCTTTTCATCAAATGTAGCTGGCACTCATCTGGCAACAAATACACTGCTCTATGGCACCAACATCTTAATGTCCATACATCTTGGCTACCAACAAGCTATTAGATTCAACCGCCTAGATTGTAAAGGCGTACTTCTCTGAAGTCCCTATTCTGTCTAAGTCAGCACTAAACAAACATTAGGAAATGAAGATGAAACTGCTGGTTGACTGAATCTCTTGATTACTTGTACCATGTAAAACCAGTTTGGGTTACCTGACCCTCAAACAACTAGCTTCCATAGGGTTTATTAAGGAGTAAGTGTCTACTAAAGTATTCTGAGTCTGCCCCCAAAGATAGTACAACTGGCCAGCTGGCAAGCAGAAGCAAACATTAAGCCACTCCTTATTCCCTGAAGCACAAGCAGCAGCAAGCAGAGCCACAGGTTAGGTCACCTGTCTCTTCCACCTGCTGAGGAGACTTCTCCCCATCACTCTCGCTGCAACTCCTGCTTTGTGGTCGTTTCCGAGCTTGCCTCTCATCTTCGGTACTGGCCGGGGAGGCGGGCAGGTCCATCAGACTGTGGTCCTCTCCATTTTCAAGGGCCCCATCAGGGCTTCTTTGAAATGTGACCCCATTCTTGGCCTTTTTGAAGAGGACAGAGGTACGCCGGCCCACACCATTAAGGGAGGACATAGTGGACATCTCAAGGACTGGAAGGGAGAGTCTGTTAAAGCCATTGTCACTCAGTAGGTGTTGGAAGGGCTGGCTCCCTCGCTGTAATGGCACCATGTCCAAAAATTCATCCTCCATCTTCCCATATTTTGAAAGCCGAATTGGGATTTTGCTCTCACTAATTGGTTTCAAGGTTGGAGGGTCCTGGAGGGAATCCAGATCAGACAGAGAAGGTGCTGGCCCCGTGGGTTCCAGAGTTGGGGGATGAGGAGGCTTGGTATCATCTGCTAGAAAGAAAAAGAATCTGCTTGAACATTATAGATAGAGTCATGTCCCCCCGCCCCCCACAAAAACAAACAAACAAAAAAAACCCAAAAAACCCATGATTTATTAACCCAAAGGAATGAAAGCACATGATTTCCTAGGACTTATCAAGCCTCAGAAATCATCCTAAGATGCAGATTTAGGGGGAGTGAGGAAGCTTTTAAGTTTATCAGCTAAACTGGTTGTAGTTCTGATAGTACATAGAAAATTTCCTTTGACTTGACCAAGTGCTTTCTTTTTTGTGATTCCATTTTGTTTCAGACCACCCATGTGAATGAAGGAGGAGGAGCATTAAAGATCCCTGGTTTACAGATGCTGAAACACATTTAAGTGACTAATCGAGACTCGCAAAGAAAGTCAGTGAAATCAAAATTGAAGTCTCTTGACTCCCAAGTCCAAAGCTTTATCTATCTATCTATCTATCTATCTACCTATCATATGTCTCAGTAAGCTTCAGGCTATCTGCCCCTATCATTCTCTCTGCCATACCTCAGACTTAATGGGACCTTCTTCATAAGTTTGAACCCTGCTCATGTGAGACAGCACCAGACCCCAAAGAAACTAATATTCATCTTACCAATTCATCCAATTTCCATAGTCTCAAAACCCAATTTCAGACCAAATCCCCAGTTGTGCCACCAAGATACCTCTCCCCACTGGGGAAAAGAAATGAAAAGCAATTCTCTTCACTAAATACCTAAAGTCTCTAAGTGCATTCTTCCTGGAAGCAACTTGCAAATTAAGACTTCTGGATAGGGCCCATAGGGTATTACATTTCAAAGGGAACTTGGAGACAATATAGTGCAGCTTCCTCACTGTACAGAGGAAGCAGCAGAAACCAAGACAAGGGACATGACTTGTCCAGATCCCAGAGCAGGTCAGTGGCACAGCCAGGACTAGAATTCGGGTGTCCCATCTTAGAAATCGGAGGATTACAGGTTTGAAACTTAAAAGGATCATCTAGTTCAACCTTTTCATTTTTACAGATGAGAAAACTGAGGCCAAAAGAGAGACTTATCCAAGATCACACCAAGTTCTAAAGCAGCAGAGGTGAGATTGGAGTGTGTTCCTCTGACACTGAATCTAGTAAGTTTCCTGACCCAGGCTCTCTGCACTGTGCTGAACTTCCTCAAGTCTCTCATCTCCACATCAAAACCTGTTCTCAGATACTCCATGCACACAGAGGTACAAGTAACTGTTAACAGCTTCAGGTATTACTGTACCAGGGATTCTGGCAATTCAACTGGTGCTAGAGCCTTAAGATATAAAAATGAAGCTCTAGTGGTGGGCTCACAGGCATCCACCCACCAGCTGGGAATCAGCAGGGAGTTGTCTGGGCCTTCTCTATCAGAAAATTTAACAACACTTGGCCCTTCCTGTGCACACCTCTCACCTTTCTCCCCATCCTCCTCTTCCTCTCCATGCAGGGCCTTTTCCACCACGTCCACCTCCTCCCGGGGCCCTGGTGGCAACTCCCCATTGGGCACCATCTTGTTTGGCTGTTGCTGTGCCAGCTTTTGCCGGAGGGTGTTGATCTCCCGCCGCAGCAGGCGAACACGGCGGGTCCGAGCCCCACTGGATCGCATCGTGCTCACCAGGTCCAGCTTCTCCAGAAGCTCCTTCAGCTGCACCTCCAGGGATAGGTGAGCCCGGTTCTCTGGGAGGAGGATGTTGTCCACTGCCAGGGAGAAGGGAGGACAGAGGGGGCTGAAGGACCAGCACGGCCGAGGGCAAGGGGAAGGAGCTGAGTCCTCTGGATGAAATACACTCTCCTGAAATGCCTGGGACCGGAGCTTCTAGCAGAGTCACTGTAGAGCCTCAGCCCTGGCAATACCACTGCACAGAGGGGAGCCAATTGGGCAAGATCAGAATGTGGGAAGAATCTGCAGGAAGCAGCTCACAATCAAGATTGGGCTTCTTGGACGGGGTCAGAGGCAGAAATTTCCTTGCCTGGTTGACTGTCTGGCTTCTACAGCAGAGCTGAAAGCCCTGAGGATCAATGCTCTGAGCTCAAGTGATTCAGTCTTTCTGTTACCAACCTATTTACCCCCCAAAGAGACTGACAGACACCAGCATGCAAGCCCCATAATACCAACCACACAAGGAAGGGGAAGCCCAAGAGGAGAAGCCTTATGAGAGGCTCCAGCTCCCTAAGCCAGTTTTCCAAAGTGCTCCTGCTGTCCCTGTACCTTTTGAAATGAGCTAAGTGCACTGAGCTTTCGGTCTTGAAAAAGTTCCTGTTCTGCAAAGGGCAAGCCTAGCCAGGGCCCTCCCCACCCCGAAACCAAGACACATAGTGTATATAACCAGTCCTGTTTCCCATATATGTCCCATTACCTACCAGCTTTTACTGTCCAAACGAATTTTCTCTGGCCCTCTAACTCTGCCAGTGGTAGCCCAGCCCAGCCCAGCTGCTTATCCACTAGTTTCCCCACCACCCCAAGCTTCTCACCGTCCTCCCAGGAGAAGCGATAAAAGTCCTCCATTTTGGGTGACTCAGGTAGGTGGGTTCCCACCTCATGGTCATAGCCGATGTTCTCTGCTTGTCGCCGGGCATGCCGCAGGACAGCCCCTCCCAGGTCCCTCAAGCGGACAGCTGCTCGGTGGAAAATTGTATCTTTAGCATTGTACTTCATACAGTTGGTAACCATAAGGTTAAAGTCCTCCTCAAATTCCTCCAGGGTGCGGTATAGATGGGACTCCAACTTCAGCCTCATGGTGGAAAAATCCATTGGCTCGGATATGAATTCCAGGTAATCTGGAACCTAAACATATAAAACCTGTACAATTACAAAAACCATTTACTAGCCAAACAGAGTGCACCCTTCAACGGCACTCTTAGTTGCCCCTTCCAACTGGTCCTGCTAAGCTTACTGGCAATTCCTTGCCCCTATTCTTCTAAAATTTGCCCTTTCCCCCACCATCACCTCAGGGCCCCCATCATTCAACCCATCCCACACTTTCAGCTATTTAATTTGTGGGGCCATTTTCCAGGGTACCAACTCTTTATCCTCTTGGAAGGATAAAGTCCTAGTTCCAATTTAAAAAAAAAAAAAGAGTCCTGGTTCCCTAAACTTATTCCTTTTCCACTTAATCATATACCTAAGACCCCTTTTAAAACTATATCTGGTCTGGAAGCTCTCTTAAATATTATATTTCTGTCCCAGCAGTGCCAATACCATAGACAAGTTGACAGGGGCAGTTTGGTGGCAATGATGGTGAGGAAAAAACTTGCCTCACTCAGGTTGACAGGTTCAGCAAAGATTTGGGCAGAATCTTTCTCCTGTAGAAGATTCAGAGTAGTACGCAACAAGACATTAAAAGGAGTCAGCTTCAATTCCATTGCAGCCTGCTGCACTTTGACCTAAAGAGTCCAGAAGAAGGGGGAAAAGTGATGATTGAGAATTTGCATGTTTTCTCCCATCCCCCCCACCCCCACCATTACAACACTTATTCTTGTTAGATGGCTAGCTACACCACCCATGTAAAACTGCTAAGTGGTGACAAGAGTCTGCAGCAGGGATGGCGAAATTGCCAGCCCTCAACACACAACAGTGAAAGGACAGGCAGAGCATAGGACAGCTTAGAAATGAAAGCTTCTTACCCTGCTACCCATGCCAAAGGAAGACTGCTTTCTGCTCATTACTTAAAGCAGTAATGACAGATGGCTGAGTATGCACCAGGAATTTCATGAAGGGTTAGCACAGCTGGCTCAGACCCAGTGATCAAAGTCAGGTTATTTCTCCTGGCTCCAGAAATTGAGCATAGGCTGTGCTGCCCAGTCTACAAGGTATAAACTTGGTACTACAGCTTTCAGTCATGGGCCAGAGGCAACCCTAAGAGAGTTCTAACTGCTCTTCTGGGCCCTCCTGAGCCCCTGTGATTATGAAGCTGGTCTAACATGACTTCACAGAAAGAAATTAAAATATACCCACTCTGCCTTTGTGGCTCAACAAAACTACTTGCCTTGCTTCTATAATCAAAGAGACCAGATCTGGATCATGGTGTTTTATCCAGATGTTAACAAAACATCTAAACACCTAGGGATTATAGAATAGAATAAAACAGTTCATACCATTAGGATATGAATCTCACTGGGCAATGAAGATATGCACAGGGAGCATTAAGTAACAAACAATGAATTGCCAAGCGAATAACATAAGACAGTGCTACAGAAATCTAGATAGACCCCAGAATGGGGCCAAGGCTAGGTAGTCACCTGTTAAATAGTCACAGAACAGATTTTGATAGCACTCAATGACATCTGGGAATTCAGTGATTGGCTTTTCTCTTAATTTAGTCAAGAGTTTTAGAGGAAGTTCTTACCTGTTCCCTCTTGAGCTTCTCTCTCTTTCGGATCAGCTCAATCAGCAGTCGTGCCCTTTCCAGGTCATGGCGCAGTTTCTGCCAGTATTTAAGCTCTTCCTTTACAGCACTGGTTTTCTCGTCCTGTTCCTTCTAGGAAGCAAAGGGAGGAGCTGGGGGGGATGTGGGAAACACGCACCTTCTGTAGATGTCAGCCACCTCCCTAAGCCTTGGCAAAAAAAAAAAAAAAAAAAAAAAAAATCCCCTTTTCCCTTCCTTTCCATTCGCTAAGTGTGGTTATGAATTTTTTACTGCTACATAATTGCCAACTACGAAAAGGCATACAGGAGTTGAGACCACCAAAGGAAAACTGTATCCCTAATGTGAGCAGGGGGAAAAGGGAGATTTATTTCCCCAAATAAGGATCAAATTAGGCCTTTTTCCTACAAGCAGCTATTAAGCACATTGGAATTTTTCTAGAGGGGAAGGGGAAGGAGTGCAGGATGCTATAAAAGAATCATCAGAGAAGGTTGGGATTCCTCAAGATTTCCTAGACCCAATGAGTTAACTCTTGCAGAGTGACAATAGACATGAAATTGCAAAAGAAAAAAATGGAAGGAAGGAAGGAAGGAAGGAAGGAAGGAAGGAAGGAAGGAAGGAAAGAAGGAAAGAAGGAAAGAAGGAAAGAAGGAAAGAAGGAAAGAAGGAAAGAAGGAAAGAAGGAAAGAAGGAAAGAAGGAAAGAAGGAAAGAAGGAAAGAAGGAAAGAAGGAAAGAAGGAAAGAAGGAAAGAAGGAAAGAAGGAAAGAAAGAAAGAAAGAAAGAAAGAAAGAAAGAAAGAAAGAAAGAAAGAAAGAAAGAAAGAAAGAAAAACAGAAAAAATGGCTAGATGAGATGTTTGCGATTAGGAAAAAGAATGAGATTGAAAAGGGACAGGAAGCAGCTGATGGAAGACTATGAATGTCAGACTGAGGTATTAGTGTAGAGTAGAAGAAAAAGTACTGAACTTGAGTCAAAAGTTCTGATCATAGAATTCATTATAAACTTGATCAAATCATTTCCCTTCTCTGAATCTTATGAGATGGTCTTGAAGATCCCCTCCAGCTCTGATATTCCAGAATATTCTGACATGCAACTAGCTTCGCTAGATTCTGAGCAGGAATGGATAAAAATGACTTCTAAATAAATACATAGGGGTTTTGTTTAAGACTCCCCTGAAGTCGCAAAGAACTTGAAATAAAGAGACTAGTAAGAAACCACCATAGTAATGATAATAAGACCTTAGAATAGAATGGAGACTGAAAGAATGGAAATGGACAAATGTCCGTTAGATTCAGAGATTGACTGGTATAGAGAAATCATGCAAAAAAATTAATAATGGGAGGGGGAAAAAAGCCAAGTGGAAAGGCATTGATTGGTATAGGGGGAATGACAGGCACTGGTCAGGAGTTCAGATTTCAATTCTGATTCTTGCAGCCTGTGTGATCTTAAGAATCTGAGTTTCCTGATCTGTAAAATGAGATATCCCTAGGTGATCTTAAGGGCACTTCCAATTCCAGATGTATCATCTGATGCTCTATTATGAGATTTCAATATAGTGAATGGGGTCTTGATGGGGACAGAAGAGTTGGGAGAAGGTGCTGAATCACTGGAGAAAGAGGACAATAGTGAGGATTTCAATTTTCAAAAACTCTATAGGAATCTAATAATAGAAATATCCTATAGTAAACTGGCAATAATGGGACAAGAAAATGAACAGAAGGTCGGGATTGGGAATGTGGCAGAATTTGGAGTCCAAAATATATGATGTAAATGGCTGTTAAGCCATAAGGGATTAAAAGGAATAATGAACCAGTGAATATAGTTAAAAAGAAGAATCATCACTAAAGGGAGTTATCAAGGAGGTGGGAAAATCAGAAGCTGAGGGAAGACATGGCAAATGCATCAAATATAGTTCAATCAAATAATATCAAATAAAGTTCAAAAAGAATGAGAACAGGACTATCAAAAGGGATCACTGTGACCTATAGAAAGCAGTATCATCAGTTTCAGTAAAGTGGAGATAAGTAAGATTAGACTGAAAGGTCCTCAAGGAAAACTTAAAGGCAGAGAAGTGTGGTTACAAATGAAAACAAATAAATGAGCCAGCAATTGGAGGGGGTAGCAGAGTCAATGAAAGCTTTTTTCATCTTGGGAGATAAATATGAATATATAAAGGCTTAAAGAAGGAATTCTCAAATTCTTTGAGAGCCCATACTTCTGTAGCTTTTCAGTAAACATTCCTCTACTCATCCCCCATGTAATATAAATGCAAAAAAAGTCTAGTTTTCTATGCACGTCCACATGAAAACATAAATTTTAAATGATTACTCTTTCCTTTCCTGTGGCGTATCAAAAATTGTTTAACTTCATTCATTGGCAATCATTTGGAGTTTTTAAAACGTTGCAATAGAATAATAGTTGTTTGCCAAAAACTTTTTCCCTTGCCTGAGAGCATACATATCAGTTAGGTCTAGGAGAAGGAATAAGTAAAAAGGGAAAAATTATGACATTGAGAAGGAATGACCACAAGATTACATTCAAATCTGTTTTATTTCTTCCCTCCTCCCAAAGTTTCCAAGCTCAATATCCCACTTTTCTATGTTTCTGCTGCCTGTTACTAGCCTACTGAACTAAGTCTTGACACTGTTCTTGAAGTTTTATTTCCCAAACCTGCCACGGCCCTGGAAGTGATTGTCTTAAAGAGTCACAATGCAAACTGATGAGCCTCATAATTAATGGCCATAAGTGCCTCAGGCAAGAACAATCCAACCTGTAAGCTGCCACATTTCAGCAGTGTGGGGCCAGCCACATATGCCACCCCCTCATCATGTCTCTGAGTATGTTTCCATTCTTCCCCATAGCCGTTCACCCACCTGCTCAGCATTTCTTTGGGACTGAAGGTGTGAGTGTAGGCGCCGGATGAGTGGAACACCATTCCTCGCTTGTCGTTTCAGCAGCCAGTAGTTATGAAGCCGCTGCATGAATTGGTTCTTCCTCTGCAGAGAGAGGCCACTACAGATCTTGTTCAACCTTGGGAAGATTAGGGACGGGGAGCAGGGAGCAAGACAGGTATGTATTCAGAGTCAAAGGAAGTCTGGGTCATGGAGCCCACACCCCTATCCTGATTTTAGTCTTCTACTAGATCTGGTGAAGTAGGGACAAAAAAAGAGCTGTAGAGTTTCCAAACACTTCAAGTCCAGAGAAAGATTTAAATGATAATAGTAAAGTCAGGTATCCAAAATTCAGCATCTTGGATTTTTACTACCAACCTTCAACCTAACCTCTTCCAATGTCACATACTGGAAACACAATGGAAGCATTCCTATTGTCAGTTTTTCAATGCTTTAAGGAAAACAGGGCAAAAGGGAAGCTTTGTACACATAATGCCTAACAATTATGAGATGCTTCATAAACACTTGCTGAGTACCTAAAATATGTGCACATCCCTACATCCTTGAAGAATGTAGACAAAGGAAATAAGAGGTAGAGTAAGCTATAAGAAAATATTAATTACTGTTAATGGCACAAAAAGAAAGAACTCCTCACATCTGTATAACAATCGATGGCTTAAGAAAGAACCACATGAGGTCCCCAAGACAATAGATTAAAGAGGTCATATGATTTACACATGTATCTAAATGGATTTGAACCCACATCTCCCGATTCCAAATTCAGCAATCTTTTTCCAAAACTATGATGTCTCATAAGAAGGGGAAACTGGAAATTATGTACCAGGAGTACTATCATTTGGGTCACATATAGCTCCCTTAGAGATATCCTAATATTTGGGACTCTTACTGAAAACACTGAAGTCACAAGAATTTTGCCCAACTTTTGATCCAATGAAAATATCTGAGGTCTAAAAGCATATTTGTATGACTCTAGAAAGCTCATTAAGGTCCTTTATTCTTATACAAAAAGAAAAGCTAATAAAGCTCAGGAGAAGTATACTGACCAGGTGGCAACTGGGGTGAGGGGAGAAGAGCAGCTCTTAAAAAAAGTACAAAGAGCTCTCTCTTTCATCCAGCCTTTTTCTCTACTCTTTAAGTAAAACCTAACATGGTACTCCCCTTCTCCCCCCCCCCAACAAAAAAAAAATTGATATTTAACAGGTACTAATTCATATTCAGATCACTCCAACCCTACAAATTGCAGCAAGTTTCATTCTTATTCCCAGTTTCTGAACCAGTTTGCCCACAAGGAACCCAAAAGAATTCAGGGATTGGGTGGTGAAAACTGTGCTCAAAGAAAAGATTTAATATAACAACTCTACAAATATGGACTAAATTCTGTGCCTGCTCACCCAGTATTGATTCCAACCCGAAGCAGATGTGAGCCAAAACGGAATAAAACAGGAAAGAAGCAAAATTCTGTTAGAATATATTATAAACCTTGAGTGAGTCCCTTCTCTCCAGTTATACTCCCCTAGGTATATGCTCTACTCCAGCATAAGTTATTAGCAAACTCCTTAAATGACTTAATTCTTTCTTCTTCCCATCTTCATATTCTCCCTATACTTTTCTATGAAAAATAGGATGTACTAAATAGATCAGAGGACAAGAATTAGAAGACCTAGATCTCTGAGTGTCAGTAACTGCCATTAAATGAGTGTTGGTCTTGAGCAAACCACTCCCTACCTTTAGGGTATGTAACTCAGCTCTAAGGGATGAGCCTAAAGGATTTCTAAAGATCTTCTTGGTTGTGAAATTCTAGAAGTCTATGAAAATATTCTTTCTTAAGACTGATCTTCTCTAGAAAAACTTCCTTAACTCATCACCCTCTCTCCAAAACTACATTTCTCTCATCAGTCCAAGAACATTTCTCATTACCAATGGCAGTTCTTTTCTGCCTGATTACTTAGTGCAGATTAGATTATGTCTGACTTAATAGAACTGGAGGTTCCAGATAATTGCACATCCAGAGACCTTTCCTTTTCTCAAGGTCAAGTCCAAGGAAGGGTGTGTCTCACTTTTTCTCTAACTCTCCAAAGTGACTGAATAAGAGTTCCCAGAGACCTCATACTTGGTCAATGTTCCTGCCTGGCTTGGTGGCTAGAGCTCACCTGCAGGATGGGATCTGTGTTATAGTCACAAGGGGTGCTGTTGCAGGTGAATCCTTTGATGAATCCTCTGATTCCTTCTTGATCTTCTGCTTTACTTTCATTTTGTTCTTCTTTACAGTAGTCTTCAGGGCACTACTTACTAGAACCTTGCTTTCTTCTTCTCCTCCTCCATCCTTTACCTCATCTTCTTCCTCACCTTCAATGGAGATCACAGGGAGGACATCCTTCTTCACAGTGCCTGGGGGAGAGTGGGCTTCACAATAGGCTGTTTTGCGCACTGTGAAAGTGGTACCATTTAGGCTGGTTTCTCTCATGGGCTCTATCTTCATAAACAACCCAGCCCGCTGGGCACATGTCACATGAAAGGCTGTGTAGCAATTCACCTTATGGCATTGAATAGCAGCACCTAGACCCTTCTGCTTACAAATATAGCAGGTCAGTTTCCATCTAGCTGGTGGGATATTGTCAATACCCTCAATAGGCTCCAGAAACACAGTATTAGCAAAACAGACCTCAGGGATCCAGATGGCACACACCACATGAGCCCAGTGCCCATCACTGGTCTGCTTGAAGGCCCCACCCTTGTTGGGGCAAAGAACACAGTCCACAGGACGGGAAGGGGACTGTAAGCAGCATCGGCAAAGCCACTGTCCCTCTGGAATATAGGGGACCCCATAGCACTCCTGGTGTACAGCCAGGTTGCAAATATCACAGAAGAGGATGACATTGCTATTGTGACACTCATCATCCATGCAGACACAGCAGAAAGCATCTTCATCGATAAGTGTCTGCTGAGCTCCACTACTTCGGCTCTCTAAATAGGATTCCTTCTCCAGTCTATCCACTAACAATTCAAATGTGTCAGCGGAGATGGTCCCATGGCCATCCACTAGTCTCTTTTCATTTACCATGTCTAACCAGGCCAGATCTTCCTCATCCATGTCATATTCAACATCTGCATCCAAGTCCTCTGGTGGCTTCTCAATGTACCTGTAATAAGCAGCAGGGAGGGGTGGTGCATCCGGCTGGCTGCAGGACTCAACCACTCGGAAGCTAGGCTGAGGCAAATGGAAGGAAGTACCTGGGGCATGCTTGGAACAGGACTCCTTTTTCTTGCCTTTTGAAGAAGGTTTCTTGGACTTGCCAGGAAATAGAGGCTGCTCACTGTTTTCTTTGTTGCTATTACATTCAGTGATGTCCTGAGCTGTCAGCTCATCCTCAGTAATGATTTTCAGAGGGTCATAGATGCTGATTCGGTGCAGTCTTCCATCAATGTCCACCTCCACAATTCGTTGTGCCTGGGCATAAGTTAGTGTCTCTCGAGTTGGGGAGCACTTGAGGCTATAGGGGGATGGAGAACGCCTGCCTTCAGCATTCTGCCGTGATCTCCTTCGAGGCTTCCTCATATTACTTGCAGTCCAAATAAGTGGAGTCTGGGAGGGAAAAAAGTCTAAGAGAAAAAATTAAGAGAAAAATATAAGCTGGTAGACAGGGAACACAAATAGCACATAGTGGCTAATACAAACACATAATAAGAATATTCCTTTAAGAGACCAAAAAGAACATGTTGGTTTCATGGATCCCCATTTAGCATTAAAATATTTAACATTAAAATTGTGGATTTACATTCTTATTGTTTTATTTTGGATCGAATCTGTGATTTAATTGCCATAGGGAACTCTCAGTGATAAAAAAAAAAAAAAAATTCCATACTAATGCAAATCAGTACCCTCTGTGAAATTTACAATCTTAGAGTTAGTAGCCAGAAACATTAAGTCAAGTCACTTGTTCATTGAGGTCAATTTAGGGGCAGGACTTAACCTGAACCCTTCCTTACTCCTAAGGCCAGCTCTCTATCCACTACACCAGGTACTTTTAATAGTTCTACAAACATTTTGAGGTTTACAGAATATTTTTCTCACAATAGCTCCTACAAGGCAGGTAGTACAAGAATTATTATCTTATTTTACAGAAGAGGAAGCAGATCTAGAGTTCAATCAAAATTCATCCACTCTTAAGTTCAACACAGTAATCTCTTACAGATACCTAAACCATAGTTACCCCCAGAATCATGAAGACCAAAAATAGCATCACACTTCTAATTAAATATATATTCCTTCTTGGTTCAGACTTCAAACTGCACACACACAGTATTTGAGCTTTGTAAAAGTTTTTGAAGAGAAACGCTGAAAACTATAGTACTGTCCTTAGTAAAAGAATCAGGAAAATAATTTAGTGTAATCTGTAGAATGCTTTAAATCAGACATGTCTGAAAGCCTTGGAAATTCATCAAAGAAATTCCTATTCTGAATCACAAAGTATTAAAATGCCCTTACTACATGTTATAACCTCAAAAGATGATCCCTTACAAAACACACTGTTCTATATCCATACAGTGTTGAGAACTATTGTATACAATGGTTCTGAAGTTTTCCATTAGAAGTTTTGGAGGAAGGGAGCCACAATTGCTGACAAGGAAATTCTTGGCTCTCCCACGGGTATAAGTAACTTTTCTGGAAAATGGAACCTAGAAGACAAGTTGACTTGAGCTGACAGTAGACAGACAGTGGGGTAACAGGTGCTTCTACCTGAAAGGGGGAGGAGGGAATAAGATGATGCATACAAAGTACTTTGCATATTTTAATGCACTATATAAATAACAAGTCATTAGTCTCCCCAAGACTTAAATACTATATAAGCATCTATTATAATTCCACAAAGGTAGATAGATTATCCACATCTGTAAAGTGGGGATGCCACTATCAAATTACAAGTAGACTGAAAAAGCATCCTTCAGAAGCCATTATTCTGGAAAAGGAATGGGACAAGAAGTTAAAAAGCCTTAACTTTTTTGACACTCTGCTTCTATTAATTTATCATATGAACACGAACAAGTGACTTTTCCTCTTTGTGCCTCAGTTTCTTCTTCTATGAGATATAATATCTCCCTCTCTCATGCTATTATAAAGAACAAAAGAGATAATGCATATAAAATTGCCTTGAAAAGTATAAAATGCTAATGTTTATTATCCTTAATAAGGTGTAATTAGTATCATGCTTACTAATAGCACCTATCCCAATAGTAGCCCAAGATTGACACAAGTAACAACCTCATCATTCTGGCAAAAATGTATCCAGGTTATTATACAAAGGAAAGGGAAGATGAAGAAAGTCATCATGGAGGATTGACCTGTATTGGGAGGGCTCCGAGTCAGACATGGAATTGTCTGACACCAGCTGGAGGTCTTAGAAATGCCTTTGGGGCACCCTGTGGCACATGAAGCTGCTGTCAGCCTGCCTGCACCCATTGCCAAATGCTTTGAAGTCCTGCTTCTTTTATTCACCTCCCAAAGAAACCACCTGCTTTCTCATCTACTTGAGGAAAGGGGTGGGAGGTGTGTGTGTAGGGGGGGAGGATCACTGTATAATTCCCTCCCTGACTTTTCCCATCAAATACCCCACCCGTTAACTAGCCTGGCGAGGCTCAAAGGAAATCGGGAGAAGTAAATCCACCAAATCTGAAGATGTGGATTCCAAATACAACTTGTGTCAATTAAGGGACAAATCACTTAAGTTCCAATGGCCTCAGCTTCCTCTTCTGTAAAATGAGGCCAGAACTAGATGGTCCCTTAAATTCCTTCCAGGGTGGAAGGATCCTCCTAGGAATGGTTCTGTGCTAAGTGGGAACAGGGACTATAGGAACCATCTCCCTACCCTCAAGAAGCTTACATTTTAGTTGCAATTTAGACAGAGGTCGGTCAGTGCGTGCCCGCAAAGAAAAACATCACCAGCCTAGCCCAGAGTTCTTCCATCCTCCTTCCCCTCACAACCGCTAAGATAACTGGGGAGTTGGGGTGGGGGAGGGGGTGGTGTCCCCACCAGGAGGCCTCCCCTTCCACCTGCCCCTACGAGGCTTTGCACACACTAGGTGCAGAACGGAGCTGCTGAGACCTGGCACTTTCATCAAGTACGTGAAGTCTCTAGCGGAGCCCTGCCGCGTTACTTCTTTGATCCTTTTGGGGAGGCGGAGAAAAGTCGAAAGGGAAACACTATCAACCCCCTGAAAAACTGGGGGAGGAGAGAGATGTAAAGACAGACAGACAGAAGAAACACTGATAAAGCGAGGGAGAGGAGTCGCAGCTCTATTGGCCATTTGGCCTGCCAATCCCGGAAGCCCGGGGCCAAGAGCCGCGGAGAGGCGAGGCCATACTACACAACTTCCAATCGGTGAGCACGGAGTGGGCGGGGCTAGCGCAGCGGGGGCAGGGCTCTCCCGCTCAGCCGCCAGGGCCAGGGGAGACAAGATGGCGGCGGCGGCGGGAGGGGGGTCCCGCTCCTCAGCTTTGCCTGCCTCCCTCTCGGCCCACTCGGGCCTCCGCCGCCTCCGCCCCTAGGGAGGAGTCGCGCGGTTCTGCTGCTGCTGCTGCCGCTGCCGCCGCCGCCACCAACGCTGCAGCCCGGAGCGGGAAGCCTCCTCCCTCTCTGGAGCCCCTCCCCTCTCTTTCCCCTCCTCCGGTCTCCCGGGCCCCGCAGGCCCCATGCCCCCGCCCCCGCCCGGGCCCGTGGCCCCCGTTACCTCAGCCCGGCCTGGCCGCTCGGGGGCCCCTTGGCAGGAGAGAGGGGCCTCCTGCTCCCCCACCTCTGCGTCCTTCGCGCTGGCCCCGCGGCGGCAGCTTGTCCCCGGGGGAGGGGAGGGGAAAGGGAAGGGAAGGGGAGGAAGGGACGGGAGTCTGAGCCACCGCCGCCGCCGCCGCTGCTGCCGCCACGGAGCCCGGCCAGGGGAGGCAGCGCGGGGGGAGGGATCAGCCCCCAGGCAGGACCCGCCCCTCCGGCCTCCCCCCGCCGCTGCCGCCGCCGCCCCTGCTCCCGCTCCCTCCCTCCTTTGCTCCCCGCCCGCGCCTCCGCCGAAAAAGCGGAAAAAAAACCCACTCGCCCTCCTGGGAGAGAGGGAGCCGGGCCGCTGGAGCGGAGCCGGGCCGCTGGAGCGGAGCCGGAGCAGCCCCGTCGCTGTCGCCGCCGCCGCCGCCACGGGGGCACGGTCCTCCCCTCAGCCTCACGGTGGCGGTACGGACACCATAGCGGGGAAGGGAGGGGGCGGCCTGCGCGCCTCCGGGCCTCCCTCGCCCGCCCCTCCCTCCGCGCTGCGGGGAGCCCAGGGCGGCTGCTGGGGGGGTGGGGGGGGGCGGTGTGGAGGCTGGCGAGCGGCCCAGCTCCGCCTCCCGCGCCTCCAGCAGGTGGAGGTGGTCGCCAGGATGGAGCCTAGTCCTGGGTGACCTTGAGCATGTCGCTTACCCCTCCATGGGGCCTCAGTTTCTTCATCTGTGAAACGAGTGGATAGGACTAGATAACCTGTAGATCCCTTCCAGCTCTCTGGGAAGTTGTAAAACGATCAAGCAATACCGAGGAGAAGGGAGGATGAGGATAAATGTAGTAGAAAGACTGCAGGATTTTCTAGTCTGGACACCTGAGGTCAGATTCCAGCATGACCTGTGTCAAAGTGTTTTGACCCCTCTGGGCCTCAGATTCTTAATATAAAATAGAAGGGTTGGACTGCGCACATGATCAGCTCTATAGCCAGGATCCTGAGTTAGTTAATTTATGTAGCCTACAAAGAAACATGACCTCCCACCAAAAAAAAAAAAAAAAAAATTTAGCACCTTCTCAAAGATCTGATTATTCTCCGATTACTTCCTCTTCCTTTTGAAAACAACAGTGAACACTTCTACCTATGTTTTGTACAAATGAAACCAACTGGTTAGTTATCCTAATTAAACTAGTCATTGGACTCGATAGGATTTTTAAAATGAAGTGCTAGGGGATGTTGGGGTAAAAAAAAAGTTCCTGTTCCTAAATTACATTTCAGTTGTTAGCTTGTTTTACATATTTAAATACAGTAGTTCAAGTGTCAGTCTTAAATAACCGCTAAAAATATCTTGTTAATTTTTTGTAAATAGGAAAGTTCTTTTTTCCCTTTAAGAATAAGTTTTGCAATTTGTTACAGGGATTTTTTTTTTCTTTTGAAGCTGGTGAGATGGAGGTGAAAGCTCCATAATAGATTGCCAGAAGAAAAAAATCTAGGGTCATTGAAGCCTTTAAAGAAAAATAAGTGCAAGTTAATAGAAGAGCAGGATAGCTTTGAAAGTTACATGTTGAAATTATTACATAAAAGGAAAAGCAGGATGTACCTCGAGAGATTTTAAGGTTTCAGGTATAGTTCTTTCTCTGTTCTACTTTGTTCATATAAACAGTTTGGGGGGGGGGGGGGGATAAGTAGCAACCTCAAATTTATTTGTAAGCAAATTGTACTGCACTTGATCAAAGTACATTTTAAGAGAGGAAAAGGTCAAATTATTTACATTATACCTACTCTTTCTTGAATGGATTTTGTCCTTGCAATTAAAATTGAAATTGCATCTGTGTGATATCAAGTACCAGTAGACAATTGCAACAAAAATGTTCTGGTGGTACCTTGGTTCATGAAGGATAACATAGTTTAAGTTTTTCAATTGTAACTGAATGATCCACAACATTCATTTGTAGAACAATCTTAGAATTGTTTTTCTTTACATAAATCTAAACTCTGGTAGCATATACCAACTAAGAGCCCAGTTAACTGCCTCGCAAAATACTGCAATATCCTATTCTAAGTTAATAAAATAAATTTAAATGTATATAATAAAGTATTAAACACAAGGAATTTTCATGTTACAATATAGTATGCTAGTCATATTAGCAATATTGAAATACACACAAAAAAGTGGGAAACAAATTCAGGAAGTTGTGAAGGTTGAGTTTGAATCATAGGTTAAATTATTCCTTGGGATGAAAGGTGAAAAAAAATTTAGAAGCCAGAGTCTAGAAAAATAAACTGTTGAGTAGGAACTAAATATCAAACCAGACTCAAAAAGTGTTACAGTATACAATCTACTCTGATACTTAACTTGGACCTCACATTCCTCTTCATAGAATTTAGGATTGATGGCAGAAAAGAAAAATCAATTTAGAAGTCAATGAGAAAGAATTTGACTTGGTCATTACCAAAATGTAAAATACTTTGGGTGGAGGGGGAGACTGCTTAAGAATGGTAGTATCTAATTTCATTTTTCTTTGAAAAATTCAAAATATAGTTGGAAATCCATACCAATTTTTTTTTCTCTTGACAGTTATTATCTAGGTGATACTTATTCCAATGGGAATTTTCAAAATGGGTGAATGTATACCTAAAACAGTGCATTCTGTCTTGTAACAATAAGTGAAAAATATATTTGTTCAATGAGGATATGTTGCAAAATAACAATTTGTGTTTTGTAAGTTTTCCTCATTAAAACTATTCACATTAGAAGTTTATTCAGCCTGAGATTTTTCAGCTTCCATTTTTAGTTAATACTTTAAGACCTTTACTCACATAAATTTTGACCTTTGACATTGGTTTCTTATTACAAAGTAATCACATAACAGGTTCTTCATGATGTAACCTTACAGTGTAACCAATGGAACAATTAGGCCATTAAAAAACAAATTTGGAACATGTATCAAATCCAAGAAGCCCTAAATTTAATTCTCTTTACTCCCAAGCTATTTTAATGAGTTTTAAGTTCAGCAATTCACCAGCCCTTCCATTAAGACAGTCAGCAATTAGTCAACAAATGTGAATTTTTTTTTAATAGTTTAAATAAAATAGGGTTTTTTGTTGTAGTCTTTATGACTAGGAACAATATATCTGAAATGAAAACTGCATTAATTTTTCTATAGCTGGAATGAAAGTGAATAAAAACTTATTTTATACCAGTAGGCATGGTCTTGAACAGAGGAGTCAAACAGGCTGTGCTGGCCCAAACCAGATTATAATTGGGAAAATGTAATAAAACATAGGTAACATTACATTTTGAGTTTGATACTATTGGACTAGAATAGTCTCTTTAGTAGTTCTTGTGGGTATATCTAAGAAAATGATATACTGTTTGTATTATAAAAAAGAATGAAAGTTTTGTGGTTCTGGCATTGTTATTCTCATGCTACTTTCATGGAAAAATTCATTTATGTTCCCAAAGTACCCACCTAAACAATATAGTGTCCTATGAAATTAAAATCTCAAGAGAAAAAAGAGTAAAGGTAAAAGTGTGTATATCTTTTCTCTTTGTCATTACAATGTTCAGTGTAAATTTTCAATAAATTCACTTTAGAAATGCTGCAGAAGAGCCTTTGGTTTAGAATGAAGTGAAAACACTGGCACAGGATTCTGAGTCAAAGCTTTATTTCAACAAAACTGATGAGCCAAATAGCATAGGTAATAACTAATTGGCAATTAGGATTAGGGGGAAGAAAGTTTATATACCATAATTTTGGCTCTTTAGACATGTTAAGAATCCTAAGGCTGCTAAAAGTCTTTCAAGGAACAGTTTACCGGGCAAGTGTTTCTTCTCTGGGCCCAGCAAGTCTAAACATATTTATGTTAGTGATTTTAGAAAATGTTTGTTAGCAATTTTCATAATCCAGTCTCAGGCCCAGGATTAGGGTCAGCATGTCTTCTACAGAAAGGCTGGATATTATGTCAATTTAATCTTTAGCTCTTAGAAATTGGGAGTATAATTTCTAGTACTGTGCTCATTATGTAAAATCATAAAGCAATTTCGGTTTCTTAAATGGAGTTCATTGTTGCCTGTGTTGGGAACAAGACTAAACCAACTAAGCTGGTTGTATTTTTTCAAACTTTTATGTGTTAAATTATGAACAATATAATTGGACCTAAAATCAGGGTGGGTTGAATCATTAGATTGCTTCAATCTTTGGCAAAGAGGATGTTCTTTTTTAAAATAGCTTTTTATTTTCAAAACATAAAGATTTCATCATTTACCCTTGCAAAACCTTGTGTTCCAAATTTTTTTCCCTTTTGCCAACCCCTCCCCTAGACAAGTAATTCAATATGCTAAACATGTTAAATTCTACTATATATATGTTCATGTTTATCATGCTGCACAAGAGAAATCAGATCAAAAAGGAAAAAGCAAGCAAACAAAAACAGTGGAAATACTCTGTTGTGATTCACATTCAGTCCCAACAGTCCTCTTTCTGGATACAGATGGTTTTTTTCATTGCAAGTCTATTGGAATTGGCCTGAATCACCTTCTGGATACAGATGGCTCTTTCCATCGCAAGTCTATTGGAACTGGCCTGAATTACCTCATTAGTGAAAAAAGCCATGTCCATTTGATCATCACGTAATCTTGTTGCTGTGTACAATGGTCTCTTAGTTCTACTCACTTCATTTAGCATCAGTTTATGTAGGTCTTTCCAGGCCTTTCTGAAATCATCCTGCTGATTCTTATAGAATAATATTTCATAACATTCATATATCATCATAACTTATTCAACCATTTCCCTACTGATGGGCATCCACTAAATGGCCAGTTCCTTGCCACCACAAAAAGGACTATCAGATATTTTTGCACATGTAGATCTTTTTCACTTTTTTGTTTTATGATCTCTTTGGGATATAGACCGAGTAGACACTCTGCTAGATCAAAGGGTAATGCAGAGTTTGATAGCCCTTTGGGTATAGTTCCATATTCTCCAGAATAGTTGGATCAGTTCACAACTCTACCAACAATACATGTGACCCAGTTTTCCCATATCCTCTCCAACATTTATCATCTTTTCCTGTTATCTTAGCCAATCTGAGAAGCGTATAGTAGTACCTCAGAATTGTCTTAATTTACATTTCTCTAATCAATAGTGATTTAGAACATTTTTTCATATGACTAAAAATGGTTTTAATTTTCATCTGAAAACTGTCTTCTCATATCCTTTAATGATTTATCAATTGGAGAATGATTTACATTCTTATTCATTTGAATCAATTATGTATTTTAGAAATAAGCCCTTTATCAACCCTTGGATGTAAAAAATTTTCCCACTTTTTCCCTCCTAATCTTGACTGCATCGATTTTGTTTGTACAAAAACTTTATAATATAGTCAAAATTATCCATTTTTCATTTCATAATCTCTAGTTTTTTGGACATAAATTATTTTTCCACAGAGCTGAGAGGTGGACTATCCCTTGTTCTCCTAATTTGCTCACACTTTATGTCTTAAGTCATGAACCCATTTCAATCTTATCTTGGTATAGGGTGTTAGGTGTTGATCAATGCCCAGTTTCTGCCATGCTATATTCCAGTTTTTGTCAAATAGTTCTTAACCCAGAAGCTGGAGTCTTTTGATTTATCCAACAGTAGATTATTATAATCATTGATAATTATTGTGTCTTATGAGCCAAATCTGTTCCATTGATCAATTACTCTTATTTTTTAGCCAATACCAAATGGTTTTGATGACCACTGCTTTATAATATAGTTTACATCTGGTACAGCTAGTCCACCTTCCTTTATATAATTTTTTCCCATTAATTGAGAGAATTTTATATCTTAATGTCACAAGAAGTCATTTTATTGCCTCAAAGCCATGCAGACTGGGACCACTACAAATTTATGTTACTTAATCTCAACTGAGTCTTTACCACAGAAAGGTAATCATTTCAAGCCTCCCTAATGGATTCATTGCCACACATTAACTTTTCAAAATCTTTTCAATCCTCCAATGGTACTTCTGCCTTTACCCTCTCATGTATGAATCCTCAATTGTAATTAAATGAAAAAGTTCTAAGAGCTTTTTTCGCCTTACTTAAATCACGCAGATGCTGTACATTATTATCTTCATCCTGACACATGAAAAAGTGATCCTTCTTGCCCATGTAAACCCCTCTATATGCACAAATGATTCCATAATAGCTTCATCAAGAAATTGCCATTTCTATTTCCATTCTTACTAATATATTGTCTCTCCCTGTCTAGTGGCAGCTTCCATACTGTCCTGAAACATGCCTATGTCTCCTGTATCCTTAACCTTCATTATACCCTCTTCTTCTACAACCACCACCACCAATGCCTTTAGCATTTCATGGCTAAACTTCTTGAGAAAAGAGCCTCCAAATGATATCTCAATTAACAAGTGTTTAAGTGCTTATATTTAAAAGGGAGAGTACAGTTTATCATTGAACTGGTTCACCAAGGGGTCAAGATAAAGAAGGGAAAAGAAAGTAAATTACAGGGATAATGGTCTGGGAAAGAACTAAGGGATAGAGAGATTAGAGATTATTTCCTCTTTTCCAGCTTGTTTCTAAATCCTCTGACAACTAATTTATATCCTCTTCATTCAATTGGAGTTGCTCTTTCCAAAGTTTCTAGTATTCTAATTGCCAAGTATATTTTTTTCTCTCATATTTATTGTCCTCTCCTCAACTGACTATATTGTGTCCCTGAAAACTCTTCTTGGGATTTTAATTGCATTGCCTTTTGGCATTGCTCTCTCAGTCTTTAGTCTTAGTTGTTTGGTCTCCATGTCTTGTTAACTTATCATGGTTATCCCCCAAGACTCTGTCCTTGGTACTTTTCTTACCAGAAGTGTCAAACTCACTATTTCTGGCTGTTTTCACGGATCCCTTTCTATTTACGTTTGACACCACTATACTATGCTCTTCACTTTCTTTCTTGGGGATCTCATCAGCTTCTTTGGCTTAAATTAATATCTCTGGGCAAATGATTCTCATCTATCCAGCTAAGCTCTCTTGCCCTTCAATCTCATAATCACCAACTGAGTATTAGGAATCTCAAACTCATCATTTCCAAAATAAGTTATCTTTCCCCAGCAAATCCTTCTTTTATTCCTGTTTCCCTATTTCTATCAAAAGCATCACTATACTCCTAGTCATCCAGACATCAGTGTCAGCAATTCACTTGCACTTATCTCACAATACTCTTATCTGTCACTAAATCTTGCCTCTACCTTCACATCTCTCAAATATACCCACTTTTCTACTCACACAGCTGACACCTCAGTACAGGTCCTTATCATTTTTACATTTAGATTGTGGATATAATCTCCCTGGATAGCATCTGTCTCAAGTCTCTCAACACTCGCATCCTTTTTCCACTAAGCTGCAAAAGTGCCTAACCATATAACATGCTTAGTCAGGAAACTCCAGTTGTTCCTTATCTCCAGGATCAAATACAACATTCCATTTGTCTCTAAAAATACTTCATAACCTAGCATTTGCATTTCCTCAGTCTTCTTACCTTATAATCCCCTCACCTTGTGACTATGGTCTTCTTGCTATTCCTCATGCATAACACTCCATTTTCCCACTCTATGTGTTTTCACTAGCTGATTCCCATTGCCTGGAATGCCCTTTCTCCTTGTCTTTGACTTGGTTTCCCTTGGCTAGAGGACTCAGCTAAAATCCCATTTTTTGCAAGATGCCTTACAAGCAAGATGCCTCTAACTCCTAGTGTTTTACCTCAGATTATACATAGTTATTTTCAATGTTTCTCCCCCATCAGAATGTGAACTCCTTAAGGGTAGGGACTAGAAGTGTGTTTATCTTGATGTCTCTGGCACTTAGGGTTGTACCTTGCAAATAGCAAATAATAGCCAATAAGCTTCTCCAGAGCACTAATGGTCTTTCCCCACTCAATTTCCTATAATCCTTAGCACTTAAATGCTAAATTTTTTTTAAATGAAATAGTCTTAATATCAATAATTCTGGTCACTTAAAAATTGTGATGCATGACAAGATAATTCTTTGTTATTGGGATTGTTTTCCTAGATACAAAGCTAGGGGAAAATCTGGGTGATGGAAAAACAATATCAAAAAAAAAATTTTAAGATGCTGGGAAATACCTATTAATAAACTTGGTGTAGTTTTTCTTACCCTTGGAGATCTGTTAAGGGATTTAAGATTATTAAACCAGATTGAAATGTGATCAAAATGGCATTTGAGAAAGATTATCTTGGCAACTGAGCAACAGAATGACTGGAATGGGTTAAGGGTGCAGTCCATAAGACAGATAAGCAAAGATAATTGTAGTAAATTAGACCTGAGATAATGAGAACCTGAATTAAAGAAGTGGTATGGAAGAAAGTCAATTCATACTTTGTAGAGGAAGACTGGCTATTGACTAATTGAATATGGGAAGGAAAAGAGAAAGGAGTGAAAATTAGTTCCAGGTTTTCAAGCTTGAATAACCTATTGAAAAATAGTGTAGTTCATAATGATAATCTCATTTATTTATTATTTATTTGCTCAATAAACATTTATTAAGTTTATTCTTCCTTCATGGAGCTTATAGTTTAGAGGTGGTACTGAAGTTAAACATGAGTTCAATTTCAGACATTTTGAGCTGTTTGAAACCAGCCTTGAAAACATTTATTATCATGACTTTGAAGTCCATAAATCCATGACATGAATAGTTATGAATAGTCTTTTTGTTTGCTAGCCTGGAAGTGCTAAACCATGAGTATGAAAGGAATTAGTATGTGACAAGTATAAATTCAATGGCATACAGTCTATTTTCATTTCATCTTTTAATATTTTCACTAAATTGCATCTCTTGATGAAGTAGTCAAATAGTCTAAAATATACTTTTCAGGTTCTTAGTAATAAAGTGTGCTTTGTAAAGTGTGTGTGTGTGTGTATGTGTTGAATGATTTCCTTCCTTTAGCATTTTTTATAACTAAGTTTAGACTTTTGATAATACTTTTTTTATGGGTATTCTCCTAATTAAGAGACAGAGCTTTTAATGGAAAGATCAACTGAAGAGTCAGAATTGCTAGGTTCTAAACTCAGTTTTATTACTATCTGAACTTAGGTCATTTAATCCTTCTGGACTTCAATATTTCAATGATCTATGTGTACTCCCTTTCATAGTATTAAAGAAAAAAAAAATTCTATGCCTTTTTACCTTGTGATTCTTGTCTCTGCCTTAAAGTAGAAAACCGACCTAATAACTATTGACATGGTAGTTTTGATATTTAATTGCTATCAATAGAACACATAAGCTATCTGTTATTCCTTACTCTAGTTTCTTGGCTGGCCCACATTTTCTATTCATATGTGTCTCTAATGTCGTTTAAACTCTTTACATAGAAGGCATCATTAGTAATATGCAACAGCTTGCTTGTATCCCAAATATGATCCTGCCTATTTTCTTCTTCCAGATTAATTCTAAACCCAGTTTACTATTTGTCTGCAGTATCTGTTTCTTACATGTATATCAATAGACTAATCAATAGGTTGCCCATCCATTGGTTAATATTCATCCTTTCTTTTACTTATTAGATTGATGTCTTATGAATGACCATGGATTTCAATAAGGAGATCTCTGTCATTGACAGTAATGAATCAGAGAATGCATTGAGTATATCTTGCAGGGGGAGAGGGAGTCAATGCATCAACAAAATGTTACCCACCAACAGGATATCTGAAGAACCTCACCACCTAGAGATGATTCATTTGTACTTTGTTTAATCCCTGGCAATGGCAAATTTGTATCTTCCTGTTTTGTACCTTACTTGATTTAGATAATCGGACGCTTGTTGAACAAAGTTCTCATTGGCTGCATCTACCAAGGAATCTGGAATGATATATCTGAATGAGAGCCATACTATTAGAAGAGGGCTTTTAAGGCTGTTGGATTCTATCAAAAAGTGTTTTACTGGATATTAATAAAGATTAAACATAGCAATAGTTTATCTTCTATATATTTGAGTCAATTTTGTGAGGCAAGGTGGCATAGTGGATAAAGAGCCTTGGAGTCAGGAAAACTTGGGTTCATGTCCTGCTTTGAGTATGTCTATATGTATATGTATGGTTTGCAATCCTCAACAAGTCATTTAACCTCTTGGTGATTCAGGCAACTCACTTAAGACTTGCGAAGGTGATGATCTATATTCAAAAAAAAAAAAAGTTCCTTAACTGAACCCCCTATACTAATAAAATCACAGTTCCAGTTCATGTCCTGGTATATTATAGAAAATCACTTAGAAAAGATTTGCCTATTCCAATCTGGAATCTCTTTGCTATTCCCATAGACTCAAATTATATTTATTTTGCAATAATGTTATTCAGGATATTTTTCTTTCTTTTGAAATTTAGGTACTGAGTCTAAATAGGGTTCTACTGTCATCAATGATGACACTACAAATATTGATAGATATGTTCCATTTGACATCTATTTGTCTTTCCAGTTTCACCCACAGTTCTGGCTGTAAACCTTTCTATATGCTTTTTCCTGGACTGCTTTTCCCTGTTTTATGAGTCACTACTATTCATAATCTTTCATCTTCTTCCTAATGTTTTGCAAATAATAATGAATTAAAAACTGGTTTACGTTTTTACTTCCATGTCTCTCTGGCAAAACATCAAATGTTTAATGGCTAGTGTGATTTATAGACTATTTTAACCATCTCTTTGTGGCAATTGTTTTACATCAGTTAAACTTCTCCAAGAAATAATAATCAAAGGCAGTGTCTTTTATCCAGTTCCCATTTTTCAGAATCAATATCTGATTTGAGTGGGTTGAGTTGGAGTTGTAATTGCACACAGTGGAGAAATTTCAGTAGGAATGAAAATAAAATTTAAAAATCTTAGTTTTCCTTTTTTCAAGTAGAAAGTAATTATCAAATGAATTTTTAAAAAACACCTCTCATAGCAATTTGTATTTATATGGTCATAAAAAGTGGCAAACTTTTTTTTAAGGACATTTCTTAATCCTTATGTGGCTCAGGGACCCACAAACTAGGTTTAATAATTTTCTTATTTAGTTCATTAACTCTACCTGGATGGAATCACATTAAGAAAATCTAGTATCACATGTTTAGTCAATATGCATTTCTTAAGCCCCTAATATGGATGTGCTAGATACCATGCTAAGTGCTGGGAGTATAAAGAAAGGGAAAAATAATTTCTGCCATTAAGTTCAAAATCTAATAAGATACTATATTAAAAAGTTGTATACAAATAAGCCATATACCAGATAAATAGGAAATAATCAATAAAAGGAAGGCAGTAGAATCAAAAAATATTGGAAAAGGCTTCCTATAGAAAGTGAAATTTTAGTTAGGGCTTAAAAGTCAAGTAGAAGAGGTGAGAATGAGAATTACAGTCATAGGGTATAGTTGGTGAAAATGCACAGAGTTCTGGGAAAGAATGTTTTGTTCAAGGTACAGAAAAGAGTCTGGTATCACTGGTTCCCATAGTGCATGATAGTGTACAGGGTGAGATGACTAGAAATGTAGGGTGGACATAAAGATCCTTTTAAAAGGAACTTTTGTTAGGTAGTAATAAGAAGAGCTTGAAGAAAATCGAGATAGTGGAAATGAAAGAAGGGGCAATCTGCTGAAGAATGTGAGATGAAATATGATGAATTATGCATATAAAAAGATTAACCTCAGCAAGGAGGAAGACTGTCTCTTCACAATGAGATATAGGTAAAAGCTGAAAGATTGGCTGAAAGCATCTGAGACAAATGAAAAAGAAAAAGAGGGAGCTCCTAGAGAATGCCCAGATTTGTTCAGTAAAATGTGAGAGAAGTTTCTCATCTGAGAGGATAAGAAGATGGAAAAAGAAAACAACTCCCAGAGAGGATAAGAAGGGAGCTTTGGGGAATTTAAGAAGAAATAAAAGTTTGAAAAGTCTTTTATAGCGAGTCAGGGAGGTTCTCCTTGAAACAGTTGAAATTATATAATATAAATTTGCCATGGATACAGTCAGTAAATTTTATAATTTTCTCCAGTTTCAGCAACAGGTGAACAAGAGGGAAAGCACCAGATGGTGGGATTAATTCAGGGCTAAGGTTGGGCAAAGCAAAATCAGCGATAAGTTAAGTGGTGAGGAACTCAAGAGGACAATATAGAGTTGAGCTGGTTCACTAAGGGATCAAGATGGAGAAGGGAGGAGAATGTACTGATGGCCTGAAAGAGAACCAAGGGGTCAAAATATTGGCAATCATGGTGAGAATGAAGAATATTCTTCTTCAGGGTTGCAATGTAAATGAAGAGGTGGAATAATTGTGATCAGGTAAGAGAATTCAGAATTTATGAAAATGGAAGAATATTTGTAGATAATAGCAAGATGAAGAGTATGGTCATCTCTGTATCATCTCTGTATTAACCGAGATCAAGTGGAGGAGTAGACCTAAGTTCCCAAAAATGGAGGTGAAAGGGTTCCTATATCCTATGCAACTAGTCATGGCAATAATATGAATATTGAATATGAAGCAGTCTTTATTTTTCCTACAGGAAATTTAAAAATGTAATAGCTAATATTTATATGGTACTTTAAGGTTTGCAAAGCACTTTACATATATTCTTATTTGATCCTCACAATAATTCTATGAGAAAGATACCATTCCTATTTTGTAGGTTAGTGCATTGTATTTTGGGCAGGATTTGAAATCAAATCTCTTTGGCTTCAAGCCTGGCTTTATATTTATGGTACAACAGATGCACAGGACTCCCAAGATCCCTTAAGTATAGGGAGGGTGCAGGGGGAAGTATTCTTCCCAATATTTTCCTTCAGAAGGAAACTGAATTTATAGTGTTTACCCAGAGCAACCACAGAATAGTACTAGTTTGAGTGGATAGGGATGGGAACTATTTAGACTCCCCTGGAAAACAATCATATTTTGAAAACCACTAAGCAATCAATTACCTGCCCTTCAGAAGTTTACTGCTCAAACAATTCACTGGCTTTGTTCACCAAATGCCACTCAAAAACACTGTTCAGTATTCATCCTTCTCCAAAGAGTATGCTGCATCAGGAAATCCTCTTCTCTCTCTTAAACAGTACTTCTTAACTATCTTTTGTGACATGACAGTCTGCTGAAATCTATGTTCCCTTTTCAGAATGTTTTGTTTTAATTCATAATTGAAGGAAATTTCAGTTAGAGATCAGTGAAAAGATGTAATTTCCCCTCCATCCAGGTTGTCGGACTTTCCCCCTAAGAAAAGGTCCATGGCAAGTTAAGAATTTCTGTTTTAAAGCTGGGGAATTTTACAACTAGTGTTTCTGATAAAGGCCTCATTTCTAAAATATATTTAAAAACTGAGTCAAATTTATAAAAATACAAGTCATTCTCCAATTGATAAATGATCAAAGGCTATGAACAATTTTCAGATGAAGAAATGAAAGCATAGATAATCCTGTGAAAACATGCTCTCAATCACTACTGATTAGAGAAATACAAAAACTACTCTTGAGATATCGCCTCATACCACTCAGATTGACTGAGATGACAGGAAAAGATAACGATAAATGTTGGAGAGGATGTGGTAAAACTGGAATACTAATACATTGCTGGGAATTGTGAAATGACCCAAACCATTTTGGAGAACAATTTGGAACTATGCCCAAAGGGCTATGTGCATACTCTTTGATCCATAAGTGCCACTTATGGGTCTGTATCTCAAAGAAATCATAAAAGAAGAAAAAAGACCCACATGTGCAAAAATGTTTGTACCAGCTCTTTTTGTGGTGGCAAAGAATTGGAAAAGGAGTAGATGCCCATCAACTGGGAAATGGCTGAATAAGTTATAGTATATGAAAGTAATAGAATATTATTGTTCTATAAAAAATGTGAACAGGCTGATTTTAGAAAGGCCTGGAGAGATTTACAGGAATTGATTCCGAGTGAAACAAAGGGAAACAGGAACACATTATACACAGCAATAGGTAGACTGTGTGATGATCAACTATGACAGACTTGAATCTTCTCAGTGGTTCAGTGATCCAAGACAATCCTAACAGATTTGGATAGAAAACACCATCTATATCCAGGGAGAGAACTATGGAGACTGAATAAATAAATAAATGCTATGTTTACTTTTTTTCTCTTTTCTGGTATTTTTTTTTTCCTCTCATGCTTTTTCTCTTTTGTCTTGATTCTTTCCCAACATTGTTCACAAGACAATATATAAGAAAAAATGAATGTACATGTATAACCCTCCCAAAAAAATTCTGCTTTAAAAGGTACTATTCTAGAATTTGAAAAGCCTCATCTAGGATTTTAGCTGCAGGAGGCATGTTGTTGTTTTTCTTCTTTCTCCTTCTCAAAGTTTCAGACTGTTAATAGATATTTCCTCTTCATAAGGCTGGATGAAAATATATGCACTCAATCATGTGCTTTTGAAGGAACTTTAGCAAAGCCCAGCTCTGCACTTGGTTACTGCCATCTCTTAGACTGTGAAGGAATTCTTCACCAACACATCTATTTTAATCCCTGGGTGAAAGAGAAAAACTTCACTTCTTCATTCATCAAGGATTGGGCTATATGCTGATCTTTCCTGAAGATGAAAAGTCCAAGAGAAAGATCAATGTGGTCTGTTATGCCCTATGTCATCTGAGAAGTGACATCCTCAGAATTCATTACTCAGAATTCTTTATGTCCTTGAGCAAGAAATCACTGGACATGCCTGTACTACATGGAGATATCCCTGGGATAGCTTCAACATCCTATCTCCTATAGCTTCTTCTGTTTGATTGCAAGGTTTTAAAAAATGATCACTACAAAGCTGACTCCTGTTAAGAATTTAGGAAGAACCATAGTATTAGTGATTAAATCTATAACAATCTAAACCATCTGCCATAACATAGGAAGGAATCAGCTCCACTGAATGTTCAGAAAAAGTTGGCCTTCTTTGCCTGAAATAGTCCTTCTAAAGTAAAATTCTTATCCTCCAATCTTTTCAAAGGTACTAGTAGTTGAAAAAGGGGAGAGTGAGAGAGAGGGGCAAGAGGAAGAAGATACCAACAATAGACTTCCAGCTGCTCTGAGCCTTCTGAATTCCTTCAGAATACAAGAAATATTTATATGACAATATAGGGGTGTAGTGGTAAATGTTTAACAACAAAAAACTCCAGGGCGAAAAGTATGCTCACTTTTTTTCTGAAAATGAGTATTTTTAAAAATTTATTTTATTTAAAAAAAACAGAATTAGAAAAAAGAAAAATAGAAAAGGAATACAAAACAAAACAAAAGAGCATTGTCATGTGCCCAACAGAATATTAGGAAGGATTCAAAATATATAACAAATTACCAGTTCAAGAAAACATATACATATATGTATATTATATATATTCTACATATATATGAAGAAAAAATTATATTCATGAGTATTCTTCTTTTCTTTACTTCCTTGTGGAGGGATGTAGAAGATCCTTACCCAAAATGACTACTCAGAGATCATTCAGTAGAAGGCAGAAAAGTTGTTTATTGAAAACCTCCAGAGGATGAGGGGTCCCATCGCGAGATAAGAGAAAGCTCACGGTAGGAGGACTAAAGAAGTAGTAAAGATACATAGCTTTTATAAAAGAAATTACATCACAAGTAAGAGAGCATTGAGAAGGGAAGAGGAGATATCTAATTGGTTGTTGCTATTTGGAGAGATTGGAATGGAAGGTTTCTGTTTCCCTGAAATCTCCCAATTTCTAGGAAACAAAGTCAGGCCTTCAGACTTAATCAAGCAGACAGTGGTCCATTAATAGATTAAATATCGATAAATGTCAAATAGCAATAAATGTCATCAGCTCAGGTTAAGTAAATATGTTTCCAACTAGCCAAGGCTCAAGTAAATATGAACCAGCACATATTATACAGGTCATAGGGGAAACACAGAAATAATGAAAATAAAATACAGAAAATACATACATTCCTGTAAGTTCTTCACCTTATCTCTCTCTATTCCATACACTTGTAAATTGTTCTTTTGTTCTCTGCTGCACATCTTTTATACTTTTATTTTTTTCCCCTCCTTTTATCCTCCCCCATCCCTAAGCATGCTATAAAGAATATATTTATGAATACACACACACACACACATATACACACATACCATGCCCTTCACATACATATACACATATCTATGTGTATATGCTTGTTGACCTTTGCTTTAATTCTGCTCCTTCATTTCCCCCCACCCATGGATCTCTCCTTTATCTTGTTCCATCACTCCTCATCCACTTATCCCTTTTCCCTTATTTCTTTATGGATTTTAGAGAGTGCTATACTCTTCATGGTATATATGTAGTGTTACCTATTTAATCCATTTTCTATGCGAGTAGGTTTTCAAAACTTATAGGCTCTCCCCTCCCCATGCCTCTATGTCTCCCCATGCCTCTATGTCTATTCTTCCTCTGCATCTCATTTGTATAACATAATTACTATTTTTATCTTAACTCTACCCCAATCTTTCTTTTGAGCTATCCTATTATTAAGTTCAATCTTAAACATATGTCTTACATTTCCCATGTAAAAAAGAAAAAAACAATTTGTCCATTTTGAGTTCCTTGAAACTGATCCTTGGTATTGGCTCTCATATGTTAAATTTTCTATTAAGTTTGGGTTTGGTTAATGGAAAGTTCTGAAAATCTGCAAGTGCATTGAATTTTCATTTTTTCTCATTCAATATTAGAGTTTTGCTGGATATGATATTTTCAGCTACAGGCCTAGTTCTTTTGAGTGTTGCTGGATATAATTAATTCCAGGACCTGCAGTTTTATATTATGGCTGCTGATAAGTCCTATACAATTCTAATTGTAGCTTCAATGTATTTGATTTTTTTTTTCTTGTTCCTTGAAAAAATTTCCTCTTTTCTCTTTTATCTAGTTTTTTGTTTTATTTTGGATTTTTTTTTGGAGGCAATTGGGGTTAAGTGACTTGCCCAAGGTCACAGCTAGGAAGTGTTAAGTGTCTGAGGCTGAATTTGAACTTTGATCCTCCTGAATTCACGGCCAGTTCTCTATTCACTGTGCCATATAGCTGCCCCTTTTTCTTTAATCTGGGGGTTTTGAAATTTGGCAATAATATTCCTATGTATTTTCCATAAAGGATCTAGTTGAGTGGTGATCAATGGATTTTTTCTATTTCTAAATAGAAATTTCCCCTCCAGGACAATTTTCTTCGATTATTTCTTGCATTATCATGTCAAGGTTCTTCTTTTGGTCACAATTTTCAGGCAGTCCAATTATTCTTATATTTTATCTTCTTGAACTATTTTCCAGATCTGTCATTCTTCTTATAAAGTGTTTCACATTTTATTCTATTTTTTCATTCTTTATAATCTATTTTGTTATTTTTTGGTTTCTCATAGCTTCACTGGTTTCCCCTTGCCCAATTCTAATTTTCAAAGTTATTTTCATCTTCAAACTCTCCTTTTCTATTTCATTAACTTTTTTTTTTCATAATCTTCTTGTTTTTATTAGATGGTTTTTGTTTTTTTGTTTTTAATTCTTTTAGTTTTTCTTCATTGTCTCATTTGATTTTTAAATTCTTTTTTGAGTTTGATAAATTCTCTCTGGGCAGGGAGCGATTTCATGTTACTTTTTACTCACATTTTTAAAGTTTAATTTACTTAAATATTTTCACAAATCTAGATATGCAACAAAATAAATCATATTTGTATCAAGCCTTTGACAATGAGAATTAAACAATTCACTCCAAAACAAGGTCTTTCCTTCTGAAACAGGTCTGAGTGTCTGAATTCTTCTTTGCCTTTAAGTTGAAGATTCTCTCTTCTGGGTTCCTTTTTTTTTTTTTTTCTTAAATATTGGGAGCTTTGCAGATTACTGTCTCAACTGATTTCAATTAGATTTTTGAGTTGAAACTGAATAAATTACTTATCAAGTCTTACAGAGGCAAATTTATTCTGAAATGCAGTCAACAGTAGCATTCAGATCCATCTAACTTAGAATGAAAATAGCTATGAATATGAGACTCTATAATGCCATGCTTAACATTTCCATTTTATCCAAATAGGATCCAAATAGGATAATGATTCTTTGCAATGTTCTTCTTTTCTCAAATATATTGTTCTCTGGGTACAAGTTTCTCCAGGGCTGCCTGGAGGCAGCCTTAGTTTCAGTTCAAATCAATAATCACCTCAAATGCAGCCAGGTGTTAAAAGTTCAAATCCTTTATTGCCTCTTCCAAAATAGCCCAGTTAGTTTTCTTAGAGGCCTCTCTTCCTCCTTGGTTCCAAGAGCTCTTGCAGCTTGTCCTTTGCCTCTGCCAGCTTCAGCTTCAGCCTCCAGCTTCCTCTGAATCTCCAGTTCTGAATCTCCTGACTGAATTCTGGCTCTGTCAATCTCCCGAACTGACTCCTCCACTGACTTCTGAATTCCTCCTCCGAGAGAGTGGGATTGTGGGTTCCTGACTTGTGAATCTCTAACTTGTGAGCTCTAATGTGTGAGCTAATGTGTGAACTTCTAAAGATGTAAATAGGAAAGCAACCTGTAAAAAGGGAGATATTGAAGATTAATGAAAGAGTAGAGATGACAGAAAAAGCAATCTGTTGGAAAAAGCAGGATATAATGGAATCACTTATGCAGATAGGTTTGCCTTGGCAAAGAAAGGTGAGACATGGAAGGAAGAAATAATATCAGAAGGCATCTAAGTGAAAAAAGTGAAAAAACTTTGGATAAAAAGGAGCTCAGTAAATGACCAGGTTTTTCAGTGAAATAAGAGGCAAGGTTCTCATTTGAGAGGGTGTTTAAAAAAAAAAAAAAAGAGAGAGAGAGAGAGAGAGAGAGAAAGAGAAAGAGAAGCCCGGAAGATTTGAGGGAAAAGTTTGAAAAAGGCATTGTGGTGAATGAGATAGCGATTTAACTAGGGAGGTGTAAAAGGATTGCCTTGTCACAGTACAGGCCCAGTTAAGAGTAAACTTGTAATGATCCTGGAATGTAGGTTTTTGTGATTTTTCTCCAGCCTCATTCTTCACCCATGTAAGGAGCAAAAGCAGCAAACAATGGTTAAAGACAAAGCTAGGCTGGGCAGGACAAGATCAGCAACAAGATAAGTGAAGATGGTATTTTTTATAGAAAAAGGGGGAATCAAATAACTTCATCATTATGTCAAGATGGAAAGGGAGGAAAACAGTTAAAAAAGGGGTGATAGCTTTAAAAGGAATTCAAAGATCAAGGGATTCAGATTCTGATGAGGAATAACAGGGTTAAAGCAGAGTGAGAGGAGAAATGATGAGAAACTGATCTACTAAGGGAATTTCAAAGTTCATGAACATGGAAATAGAATATTTAATAGAAAAATCAAAGATATGATCATTTCTGTGTATAACTGTGGAGGAGTAGGTCATGGGAAATAAGTTGAGGAACGAGAGGTTAAAGTGTTTGAGGGAGCAACAACAGGTATGCTGAAAGTCTCTACTGTGAGGGCAAGAGTGAGAGAAGAAAGATTGCTTTTCTTCATATTCCTAACCCTTAGCAGAGTGCTCAGCACATAGTAAGTGTCCAATAAATAGTTGGTTTATTGTGTTCAAATCTTTAAAAAGATCATAAAAAAGGGAAAAGGATGCACATATGCAAAAAACATTTGTAGCAGCCCTTTTTTATTGGAAAGACACTTGAAACAGAGTGGATGCCCATCATGTGGAGAATGGTTGAATAACTTATGGTACATAAATGTTATGGAATATGGTTTTGTAAGACATAATGAGCAGGATGATTTCAGAAAAGCGTGGAGAGACTTGCATGAACTGATGCTAAATGAAGTGAATAGAACCAAGAGAACAAGATTATGTGACGATTAATTCTGTTGTTCATGACTCTTTAAAACAATGAGATGATTCAAACCAATTCCAATAGACTTGCATGGAGAGAGCTATCTGCATCTAGAAAGAGGATTAAAGGGACTGAATGTAGATCACAATATAGTATTTTCACCTTTTTTGTTTGTTTTTTCTCATTTTTTTGCTTTTTGATCTGATTTTTCTTGTGCAATATGACAAATGTGTTAATATATATAGTAGAAAAACAACAAAGAAAAAAAGCAAACAACAAAAATTTTAAAAAGAAATGTTAATTTATTAAGAAAAAAATAATAAAATTATAAACTGAATATTGTCTCATGTAGAATAAATAAGGGAACCAGCATGGTACATACAAAATAAAAACTTTCAGTGTTTTTTTTCATAGTAAATTTAGTCCAAGCATGGCACCTAATGTGAAATCTGTATACTCTGCCCCTTTTCTTTCTTATATGACTCACTTCTCGATCTGCTTTTCTGCTGTCATAACTGTGGTCAGATGTTCTATTCTGAGTAAACCTCCCCAGACCTGACCACACTCTTTTACAGTTTTGTGAGTAACCTTAGTGAAGCAGGGAGTAGAAGGAAATATTCTCATAATCAGTCTGACTCCTCAGTCCCCACCTGTGTGTTTGCATCAAAACATTTTCTAAACCCAAAGGAAAAAGAAAAAACAATCATGATATTTCATCAATAGAAGGCAAAAGCATGCATGTTCTATTTTGCCTAGCCTCTAAACCTAGTCACACTCCCACCAATGAACAGAATATTAATAACAGAAAGTAGGCACAAATAGAACTCTTAAAAAAAAAAAATCTCTCCTTCCTTCCTGCCCCCTCCCATATCCACTGAGGAGATAAACAATATTATATTAATTATATATGTAAAATCATACTAGGCATATTTCCACATTAGTCATATTTTTTTTAAAAAAGTATATTTCAAATAAAGTTAATATATTTCAATTTCCATTCAGAGCTCATCAGTTCTCTCTCTGGAGGTGGAAAGCATTACTTATGTGATCCTTTGGATCATTGTATTGATTAGAATAGATAAGTTTTTCACGTTATCATCATTACAATATGGCTATTATTGTGCACAATGATCTTCCAGTTCTCACTTCCATGCATCAATATATGTAGGTCTTGCAATGTTTTTTTTTTTTTTTCTGAAACCACACCTCTTGTCATTTTCTACAATACAATAGTTACTCCATCACAATCATACACTACAACATATTCAGATATTCTCCAATTGATGAACATTTTTCAATTTCCAATTCTTTGCTATGACAAGAGGAACTATTATAAATATCTATTTACATATAGATTCTCTCCCCTTTTTGTGATCTCTTTAGAAAACAGAACTACTAGTGATATTGCTACTTCTAGTTTTAAATTCCTTTGGGCCGGGTTCCAAATTGTTGTCTAGAATGGTTGGGTGAGTTCTCTACTCCACATTGATGGGCCCATTTTTTCCTCATCCCCTCCAGAATTTCCCCATTTGATCTTTCCCTTCCCCTTTCTCCTATTGCATTCCTCTTCCTCACCACTTCAAAAAAAAAATTTGGAGAACCTTCCAATACAATCAAAACAAACCCATGCCTTTGTCATTTGTCATTTCTGATAGGTATAAGCGGTACCTCAGAGTTGTTTTAATTTGCCTTTCTCTAATCATGATTAAGAACAAGAGTGGAATCATTATCTGTAAATCACTTAGCACCTGACACATAGTAAGTGATATATAAATGCTTATTCTTTCCCTTTCCTTGACCCTCTCATCCCTAACTTACCATGTGAAACCTTTAAAGAAAATCTTCCTTTATGTCAAGTAGGACCCCAATGATCCTTATGTAATCAATCCACAGTCCCATACATTAATAGGACTTACAGTTATAGTCTTCAAAACTCCGAAATCATTTGTAAAAGATTATGATAACCAAAGATGGATCAGCCATTTTTAACTCAATTTAAAGTTTGTCTTCAGAGATTCTTATCTTAGAAGTAGTTTTCTTTCAGATTCTCCAAATAGTCTGTCTCTTCTCAAATCTTTTATCTGATGGGTTATATTTTCAAACTGAATTTATCATGGGTTTCCTACACTGATATTTTTTCTGTCTCTTTCTGTGAACAAAACATCCATATAACAAAGGACATATGTATATAATATACAATTCAAACATTTTCATACCATTATTTCTCCTCCTGAGGCAATTGGGGTTAATTGATTTGCCCAGGATCACAGTGCTAGGAAGTGTTATATGTCTGAGACTGATGAAGTTTAGGTTTGGGGATTCCCTTTAGAAGGGAACCAAAATAAGGTCTAGATTTAGGGAACCAAAATGAGATTAGGGTTTCTGGTGGTTAGGGAGTTAAATAAGATCTAGTGGCAGGTTCGGGGTTCAGGGAACCAAATGGAGAGTTTTGGTTCCACTGCATCCCCTCAGGATTTGGCGCAAGGGTAGGGAGTTTTGGGGAACCCCCTTCTGGTGGTGCAGGGATGTAATGGGCTGAAGCTCGAGTTGATGCACTGAGGTCCCAAGCACATGAGGCTAAATAGTAATTGGACCATACTCTATAACATATATGCTTGGAGAAAGAATGGCCCCCACCCACTCTTTGTGCAAATCCTGATGTGTTGTATAGAAATGATGATTTTGGTGGGTGGAGGCAGAGGGGTGGAGAGAAGCGGAGAGAGACTACTGGCTGGTTTCTGGTCTGGCAGGCTTCTCGACTCAGCTGCACACATTGTGATCGTGAACCCCCCTTCACCTCTACTGAGAATAAAGATTGAAGATTTTCCCTTACCCTAAAATCCTGACTCCGCCGATTTTAAAATACGCGGTCATCACACAGGGATTCTCTGCAAAGGAATTTACAAACCCAAAAACCTAGATTGACAAAAGGTTTATTATAGGGATTAGAAAATAAAGTTAGAAATCCTAACAGAGAAGCATAATGGGAAATAGGTGAAGGTAAAGAGAGGGTGGCACTGGAAAAGAACATTATTCCAGTGGGCAGAGGCTTCCTTGGTATAGCGTGGCATAGCCTAGAATGGCATGTTTAAAACCTCCGCAAAGAGAGGATTTTAGATTGGCTCTTTCATAATAGGAATTTTGGCTACAAGCTGAAGGGGGCTAGTCCCAAATTGGCTCATCTACAAGCTGGGTTTCAGCTTGAGCTAGTATTTGAATACAATTGAATGACTTTCTTTAATTGAATAGGGTTGGAATTCTTTTGCTCAGGACTGAAGCAACCCCACCTAGATAATAGAATGAAACAATTGTCTTCACTGAGGCAGAGTTGAAGATTTTCTCCTTCAATGAGTTTTAGAATTTCAGGGTCCCTTCTTCAAGATCAGATTTGAATTCAGGCCCTCCTAACTTCAGGGTTGGTGCTCTATCCACTATGCCACCTAGCTGCCCCAGCAATTATTATTAAAAAAAAAAAAAAAAAAAAAAAAAACTTTTGTCCTTCAAAAAGTCCAACTGAAGAATTGGGGAGCAGGGAAGAGAAGATGAGGATTGACTATATTATTATTATTATTATATGTAATTATTATGTAATACTATAGTATTACAAAAATCAGTTACTACATGCCCAAATCAAACTGGGAATGGATAATATACAAAATAATTAAGATAGACAGTATACATTCTTGTCTTAAGGTATAGAGATTAGTCACATTAGCATTCTGCAAATAAATAATTATTTCAAAAAGTGTTGAGGAGAAAGACTCAACAAGATTAGGGTCCCCCTAGTCAGTGTTACAGGTTTGGCAAAAGAATTCATACATTCAGTTTCTAAGTTAAGGGACAAAGATTTTATTCTGCTACTCTACAGGTGGGTTAATTTCTAAAGGAGTTTAGCAAAGAGACAGAAGGGAGAAGAAATTACACTATTTGCTAGATTCCCCTGGAATTAGCCTGTTGTCAAAGAGGCAAAATCAAGGAGATAATTTTGTAGGAAAGAGAAATATTAGGTTAATATGCTAAGAAGGTTAGAGATAGATTTCAGAGTGGTAGGAGTGGGGTAGTTCCCAATTTTGACCAACAGAATCAGTATTGTATTACTGCTCTTGGCCAGCATGGTTTGTGGCACTCCCAAGGCTGGTTAGCCTTAGGGTTTTCAGGAATTGTTACTTTTTCCTACCTCATCATTAGTATATTAATGAAATGACTACTTCCCACAGGTACTTGGGTCAAGAAATCCTGGAAGGATAACTACTTAGTAGCGAATGAAATGCCTGGCAATTAAAGGGCCCGAGTTGATGAAAATGATGAACTCTGTATTTTAGGTATAAATTTGCCAGTCACAATTTTATTTAATTTAACATTATTCTAAATCCCAGTCTTTATAGCATAGAAAGAAAAATGTCCAAACTGACATGAGGTACTATTTGTAGGAATCTTGAAGCAGTAAAATAGAAGTTAATATTTTACTTAAACAAATAGAATAATCAATTCCTACTCCATTTCTTGTTCGTCCACTCCAGAAAGAACTGAATCAGTCTCCTTGCTGAATAAGAAAGAAGGTTCTTTCTTTGGTAAGTAGAATTTCTAGCAAGATAAAAGGTATCTTTGGTTTAAATTTGGTTTCCACTCTTCCCCCCCATATATTTCCCTAAGAGAACTTCTGTTTTCTGATATACCCAATGAATTAAAGGGGAAAGTCTGGAGTTTTAAGCTGAAGGAAATGTTAATTCATATTTTCAGTTTAACTAAAACTGAAGCTTTTAATATACTGCTAAAGAAGGACAGAAACTGTTCTTTTTACTAAAAGTGTGGTCTCTTTAAGATTATCACTCTGAAGCTAAGTTCCCTTTAAGATTATCACTAAACTGTGTTGTGTCCCCTTTCTGATCTCAGAGATCAGGATCTCCCAGGCTCCAAGGAGTCTAGAGAAGGCCCATTTTCCTAGGATAAGAGAAGCAATACTATTCAAGGGCAAATCAACTCCCATAGATCTTGCTGAAATTCTAAATTCTCATTCAATTGTGAAATCCTAGTGTAATCAGCTGGGGCTGATCCTAGCAATTTGCTAGGACCTTGCCTGCTGAGCATTCTCTCAGTGTCAAAACTCCATTTCCCCAATAGGACTCTGCCACTATAGAAGTCAGTCTCTTAGCAAACTGGTTTCTATCCAACAATAAACTTTCATTTTGCAATTAATAATTTGGGAATAAGTGAATTCTTTCACTTTAAACCTGCAGTCGATTGAAAGGGGATTTTAACAACTCTCTTATTGCCACTAACCTCATCATCACTGGGAATTGAGAGGATTCAAACCCCATCACTGCCACATGTTAATTGAAAGAACTACTAATGGTGTTAATTATCTGATAAAGGGTTGTAGGAATTGAGGAGGTCCTGGATAACTAGGTGGGGTTGGCAGAGAAAGCCTGAAGTACTGATAAAATTATAATACTTCCAGAGACAAGCAGGAAAGGGCACTGCTAGGGATCTGCTCAGTCTTATAATCTCATCCCCTGTGGATGTCTGGGATAACCCCACCTTACTGTATCCAATCAGAAAGCCAAATTATGATGTCAACCATCACTACCATCCCACCCAACCCCAGGTAAAATTTCCACCCACAAATTTGCCTGTGACTATTTCATCTCTACTAAATCCCTTTTTAGCTAGAGTATTATGGTGTTCTCATCCCTTGTCACATTCCTCAAGATATCTTTCTCCTTGTTATAGCTGACTCTTTTAGGGTGCTAAATCCTGCCCATCAATGAAATACCTCCAACTTCATGGCCTATTCCCCTTTTCCTGGTTAATTGTGAGTTCCATTAGGAATCTTGCCTCTTCCCTTGTTAATTGTTTAAAAAAAAAAAACAACTTTATTTTGTGGGAAGGTTCAGTGCTTCTGTACCCATCAGTACATATTCATATCAAAGTCACTGAGCTTGGGGACTCACATTTCATCTTTCAAATGGTAATGCCCAGGAAAACCATCAACGCCAACTGAGGGTGATTGAGATGTGTGTGGGTTTCCTCTAATAGAATTCCATTCTCTCTCCCCTACAATGAACTGTGTTCTCTTTCCCATTCTCCAACTCCTACAAGCCAAGTTTCCGGAGGTCAGAGATCTCTTCTTAAGTCTCTCTATACTCAATGAATTCCTAGTGAAGGCTTAAATGATTGATCTTATATTTTGCTTCCCAACATCTTTTGATGAAGATGGTGTTGTCAAGTCACTTCAGTTGTGTTTGATTCTCTGTAACCCCAATTTGGGCTTTCTTGGCAAAGATACTATACTGGTTTGTCATTTCCTTCTCTAGCTCATTTTAGAAGAAACTAAACAAACAGGGTTGCTCAGAATCACAGTAAGTGCCTAAGGATATATTTGAACTCAGGAAGATAAGTCTTCCTGATTCCAAGCCCAGTGCTCTATCTGCCACACCACCTACTGTCCTTTATTTTATTTTTTTTTTTAATTTAATAGCCTTTTATTTACAGGATATATACATGGGTAACTTTACAGCATTAACAATTGCCAAACCTCTTGTTCCAATTTTTCACCTCTTACCCCCCCACCCCCTCCCCTAAATGGCAGGATGACCAGTAGATGTTAAATATATTAAAATATAACTTAGATACATAATAAGTATACATGACCAAAACATTATTTTGCTGTACAAAAAGAATCAGACTCTGAATTATTGTACAATTAGCTTGTAAAGGAAATCAAAAATGCAACCACCTACTGTCCTTAATGAAAGTAAAGCTTATCAAAATATGGAATGCGTGTACTTCATACATACTTGCCTATTTGTTTCCTTGTAAGTATTGGTCCCTTTTCCCTTCCATATGTATAATTTGAGTATCTCTAGCAAGTTTTTTACCTTTAATCAATCTGAAGCAGGTTGGGGTCCCTTTAAGAAACTGTATTTTCTATTGATCTGTGATTCCTTTCAGATTCCCAGCTCTTCCTGGTTGAGGCATATCCTCCCCAGACAAGTTGTCTTTCCAGAGCCTCTGATTCACAAATCCTCATTAAAAGCATCCCTTTGAATTCCAATAGGAGATCCGGGCTTGTCCTAGCCCCCACTGGATCTGCTCTGCTCCAGCTTCCCAACCCCCACTAAGATAGCCAAGATAATAAGCTTCCATCAACTAAGGTCTTTGCAGATGGACCTTGGCGGCTCACTCAGCTGCCAGGACTTTCTGTCCACTGAGAACTGCATTCTCAGTGCAAAACTCCATTTTCCATAGATCTGCCATTATAGAAGTCAGTCTCTGGTTAAACTGATTTCTATCTAACAATAAACTTTCATTTGCAACTAATAATTTGGGAATGAGTGAATTCTTTCACTCCTAGAACCTTGCGGCTGATTTAAAGGGGATTCTTAATAACTCTCACAGCCACTAACCTCCTTTCACCAGCAATCTAGATCAGAAATAACCTCATCAAATCTGTCAATAAGTATTACTTCAATTCTTACTATGTGTCAGACACTATACTAGGTACAAAGACAAACAAATAGTATCTACAAACAAGTTGTAGAATGGGAGAGAATATATAGTGCATGAATATACACAAAATAGTTGGGAAGGAGAGCACTAGAAATTTTGTTGGGTAGAAATCAGAGAAAACTATGCAGAAGATGGTCTTAGAGATGTCTTTAAGAAAGGAATTCTGAGAAAGAACTATGAATTGAATGCAGATTAAAGCATACTATTTTCACTTTTTTGGGTTTTTTTCCCCCTCTCATTGTTTTTTTCCTTTTGTTCTTGTATGGGACAATAGTTACCACAAAAGCAATCAGAGACTCTCAGAGTAAGGAAAAGCAAAAAGGGGTTTCTGGGACATCTCCCAACCAATATATGATCAGTTAAAGGAGTGCAAAACACAAACTGCAAAGCACAAGATTAACTACAACAGAATCCTCCTCCCCTGCCTTTTGTCTTTTTTTCTATTGTCTGAAGGAGTCCAGGTTTATACTCTAAACACAAAAGTTTATCTCAGAAACAAAAGAATAAATTGCCTTTAAGAGAAATACTTAAATGTGAATTAAGGTGATGAGAAACAGGAGGAGGATGTTCATTCAAGACAATCTAACACCTGCAGCTTCTTAGCTATAGCTCAATTTGTTATTGCAGAGTTTCAAGTCACAATTAGGGCATAGTTTAAGGTCATATTCCTATGAGAGGGTCTTCACTCAGTTAATCCAATTCAATCCCTTCATTTTATTTATTAATCTTTGAATCTTTGAAGATCTTTCACACTATTTTTGAAACATTTCCTCAACCATCTTGTTCTCATTCTCCAATCCCTCCGAGTATTGTACCTTTTCTTTACTCCACCCTCATTAAGAACCAAAGAACCCGTTTTCAATTTGAGTTGTTGGTCCCACCTTCTAAAGGTCCAGATCTAACTGGACCTCCCTCTCCATGTTGTTCAGTCTTTTTTTCTGTGGAAATCCCAATCATACTTCTGAAGTTAAATTTTCCCTATAAAACCTACTTGTGAGACATCCTGCGACTGCTACCTTCCTTTGGGTCAGGATAAGATCTTACAGTCTCCTATCTTACAACATCTACTGAATACTTGCCCTGATTATAGAAATTTGCTATGAGAGGAAAAAGCAGGGACATGATTATAATCAAAAATAGTCCTTCAGTTTCAGCCTTAGAGCACATACATGACAGGATAAAGCATCCTTAGCTCAGTTTAATAATTCCATCTTATAGCCAGATTCAGGAATAATCAGGCGAGTTCATATTCAAAGGAACATCACTGAGAAACTGAGTCAGAAGGTTCCCACTTTAAGCGGAGGCCAAGGTTGTCCTCCCAACGCTTGCCCAGATAATAACCTTCACCTGTAACAATTCAGGATCACATTCCTCTAATAGCTTATGAATAGTTTATGGTATAATTCCTTTCAGATGGTGAGTTACTGGCTTGATGATCCATCAGACAATCATTATCTGAATTCAAAACTCCAAATAATATCAGCTATAGTCCCAAGACATTTTATCTCAAATAGCAAGTCTCATTAATTAAAACTTCAGGTGAAATTTAGCTCTCAAGGATCACATATCCTAAATCAGTATTTACTATAGCTACTTATATTGATAATAGTAAGAGATTCATCCTAGAAAGTTCATACTTTATCTTGATATCTAAGTAGATAGCTTTTAAATTCAACATTACACAAATTATTTTGCTTTAAGTTGTTGTTCCAATAACCAATATATATCAAAACATGTTCAAAATATTAGCCATGTTCAAAGATACAAAGACTACTGTTTTCAGAATCTCCCTAAACAGCTTTAAAATTACACAATACAACCAATTAAAACTCACATAGAATATAGAATATCCTAATTTCACATTAAAGAACCCTATCAGAATTAACATTAATAATTTTTTCATCCTGAAAAGATGCTCCAAGTCATTATTAATCAGAGAAATGCAAATTAAGACAACTCTAAGATACCACTACACACCTGTCAGATTGGCTAAGATGACAGGAAAAAATAATGATGATTGTTGGAGGGGATGCGGGAAAACTGGGACATTGATTCATTGTTGGTGGAGTTGTGAACGAATCCAACCATTTTGGAGAGTAGTTTGGAACTATGCTCAAAAAGTTATCAAACTGTGCATACCCTTTGATCCAGCAGTGTTACTACTGGGATTATATCCCAAAGAGATTATAAAGAAGGGAAAGGGACCTGTATGTGCACGAATGTTTGTGGCAGCCCTTTTTGTAGTGGCTAGAAACTGGAAACTGAATGGATGTCCATCAGTTGGAGAATGGCTGAATAAATTGTGGTATATGAAAATTATGGAATATTACTGTTCTGTAAGAAATGACCAACAGGATGATTTCAGAAAGGCCTGGAGAGACTTACACGAACTGATGCTAAGTGAAATGAGCAGGACCAGGAGATCATTATATACTTCAACAACAATACTAGATGATGACCAGTTCTGATGGATCAGGCCATCCTCAGCAACGAGATCAACCAAATCATTTCTAATGGAGCAGTAATGAACTGAACTAACTATACCCAGAAAAAGAACTCTGGGAGATGACTAAAAACCATTACATTGAATTCCCAGTCCCTATATTTATGCCCACCTGCATCTTTGATTTCCTTTTGATTTCCTTCACAAGCTAATTGTACAATAATTCAGAGTCTGATTCTTTTTGTACAGCAAAATAATGTTTTGGTCATGTATACTTATTGTGTATCTAAGTTATATTTTAATATATTTAACATCTACTGGTCATCCTGCCATTTAGGGGAGGGGGTGGGGGGGGGTAAGAGGTGAAAAATTGGAACAAGAGGTTTGGCAATTGTTAATGCTGTAAAGTTACCCATGTATATATCCTGTAAATTAAAGGCTATTAAAAAAAAAATAATAATAATAATTTTTTCATCCTAAAAAATAAATGTTTATTCAACTTCCTCCAATCAAAGAGTCCCCATAAACTTTTCTGGAAATATATTTAACAGGTATAATTCCAATATTGTTAAAATTCTTCTAAGCACAATTAATCTTGCTTCCCACCAAAACATTCCTATTTGCAAAGTCAGTTTTAGAGGTTGAAAATTATCCTTAACAATCCATTCTTGAGGTTTCTCTACAGATACTTTAAGCCTGGTGTTCTCAGCCTCTCAGTCATCTGTAATGTCTGATAAGGGGTCCTTCCCATTCTGCTTCCTCCCCACTCTCCTGCAAACTGCAAACTCCAAAGGTTGTGCAGATCAGTAATCCTTATTTACTAAGGGTTAATAAGGGATGAGGACATTGCCAGTATATAATTCCTTAAAAGCTTATCTTTTGTTTCAAAAGAGAGCCTTTTTTTTTTCTCCTCCCAAATAAACCAGTTTTACATGGGGGAAAGTCCCAGGTCACTTCTGGGAATAGTTCTAATTCTTTAACAAAGCAATAGGCAAACATTTGGTCCAAGACAATTTAGTCTCTAACATCAATTTAGTGATCCATTTCTTAAAAATCTGATACATTCTTTCCCCTTTTCCTGATGAGGGCAGATGCCCAAGTGTATGGAATTGCCACTCTATTTGCAATCCCTTCCCATTTTTTCTTATAAAACCTTAGAAGTAAAATATGTTCCTTTATCAGAATCAATAGTCTCAATAGTGGATTAGTAATCTACACTTAAGTATAATTTGTTCCAATATTATTCCACTACCCACACAAAATTTATCACATATCCAGCAGGGCTGACAAAATGTTAAAGTATAGCTCATATTTTTACAAATTGCCCAATGTATAATTTATCAAACAACATAGTAGCTTAAATATATTTCATCTAATTAGGAGAGAGAAACATGTTATCTCTTTAGGCAAGTTACCAGAGAACCAAAAATTTTTAACTTAAAATCAAATCAAATACAGATTTAAATTTCTAGTAACAAAACTTCAATATCAACGTACCTATTTCTAAACCCTTATAACGGAATAAACAAGTTCAAAATTTTAATATGCACTGGTAAATAGTAATAATCTCATACAATTTCAGAACCACAATTCCAATTTAAACACACACAATGTCAAAATTTAAGGTGACAGAAAACTGCCCTTTCAAGTCTGTTTACAAGGCTTTAAGAAATTGGCAGGGTTAAGGACCCTGGGGGAGAGGATCGAAGAACTTTAGATCCATGTGTCCGGCTGCAGGTCTATAGCGCAGTGACTAGTCCACTCTCCATGCCAGAAACGGGGGGAAGGCATAGTGAATATGTTGGGGTACTAGCACAAACCCTAGAAGAATTCAGACCAGCCAGGGACACCAACTTAAGAAGCTTGGAAAATCCAAAAGAGGGTGGTTTTTTGTTCCTTCTGCAGTTTTTCTGCAAGCCTCAAGTTCAGGTATCAGAAAGCTTTTAGTAATATGTTAGACCTACTTAAAGTTACAATCGACTAACTCAGTTGATAGACAATATCAAGCAATTTAATGATTAGACTCAAAACCCCCAGAATCTACCAAAATGTTTTTACAATTCTGTAACTTTAAATAACTATTTCTGCAGATCCAAATTTGCCAATTCTAGACCCACAGAAAGGTCAGGGTTTTTTCCTTTGTGGTATGGCAGTTAAAAATTTTCACCATCTCAGAACTAATCTTTCCTCTTTCCAGCTAAAAGCTATTTGCATAGATCCAATTATGTACAAAACAAGCACTTTTAAATCCCAAAATCTTTTCCTTTGTAATTTGGCTGACTGAGAGAAGATAGAAGACCCAGATCACATACCCAAAAACACAAACTATTTTTCTAAATCAATCTAGCTCCAGTTCTCATTCCCACATTGGAGTGGAAGCAAAGAGGACAGTACTGGAGTTGAAACCTTAGGAGCAGGCCTGGCCAGGTATTAAAGGCTCCTTTAAATATCCAGTCTTTGGGAGATGGACAGGTTACTCAAAACAACAGTATTTTCCTTATATATTTTGGTACTTCATCCCAGTTCTTCCTAAAGAACTATCTTCCCAGAAAATAAAGCTGTTCGGAAATTAAAAAAACAAAAAAAAAAAAAAAAAAAAAAAAAAAACAATCTTCCCAGGACACTAGATAGGTTTAGAGCAAGCTACCTTCCTTTTCAAGGTTCATAATTTCTTGTCCTCTCTGTGGAGGACAATGATCTTACCAAAGGAAAATAGGACAATCTTTATGGACTCAAACCACTTAGGATTTTCCTGATATCAAAGGGAAATAGGAGCCTTTTAAGCGTTTGAATTGCCTAAATTCTCCCAGACCCAATTCCAGTTACCCAGGCAGCTTACCAATTCTTGACAAAAGAAAATCCTTTTATGGATCTTACGCTGAGGTGGGTAAGAGATCCCCTCTGGTCGATGTCAAAGTTTCCTTGTGAAAGATCTCAATTTATATCATTACCATTTAGAGTCAGTCTAGTGCCACTAATCTCATCAAGTTGTATAGCATAACCCAGGTTGGGGGGAGGGGAAGGGAGAGGAGGAGAGAGAGACAGACAGACAAAGACAGAGGGAGGGGAAGGGGAGGAGGAAGGAGAGGAGGAAAAGGGAAAGGGAGTAGGAGGGGGAGACTGACTGGAAATGGTAATGATATAAATTGAGATCTTTTACAAGGAGGGTCGATGTCAAAGTTTCCCCACAGAAACCAACACACATTCAGGAGGACCTCAAGAAAGCTGGCTCAGGCCCCAGGCAAGGAGATAAGGACTTTAACCCCTGACTACTCTTGTGGTGATTACTGAACTGAAAGGAAAGCTTCTCCCAGAGACCCCAAGAAACCAAACCAAGAAGAACATTACAAGAGAGTTGTTAAAATCCCCTTATGATCAGCACAAAGGCTCTTTGTGAAAGAATTCATGAAACCCTGAATTATTGATGGGCAAAAATGAAAGTTTATTGTTGGATAGAAACCAGTTTGCTAAGAGACTGACTTCTATAGTGGCAAAGTCCTATTAGGGAAATGGAGTCTGGCACTGAGAAGAGAATGCCTTTTCAGCGGGGAAGGGTCCTAGCAAATTGCTTATCAGTATCCAGCCCAGATCTCCTATTGGAATTAACAACACTTCCAAGGGGTGCTTTTTGACCAGGACTTCTAATTGAATTAAAGGGTCTGGTATCCCCAAAAGGTAACTTATCTGGGGGGATATGCCTTCCCCAGGAGGAGCTGAGACTCCAAAAGGGAAGACAAGTTTCAGAATGATGATCTTAAAGGGAACACAGCTTCAGTAAAGGGAACAGTTTCCCTCCCTCTTCAAACTTATCTGATTGATTTCAAACTTTTCTTAATTGACTTATCTCCTCAACTGAAATGCTCTATCTTTGCTAGCCTACTTTCGTTTTTGCTTTCTCCAAGTGTCTTCAGGAGTTCACCCGATTTGGGACTTCCTGAGTCGAGTCCAAGGACCATACTCCGAAAGGTACTGATGAGATGAAGTCTAGTTTTTGGGGTTCCCAGTATGGGGGCCAAAACATGATGAGATTTAGGTTTTGGGGTTCCCTTTAGTAGGGAACCAAATGATAAGGTCTAGATTTAGGGAACCAAAATGAGATTAGGGTTTCTGGTGGTCAGGGAGTAAAATAAGGTCTAGTGGCAGGTTCGGGGTTCAGGGAACCAAATGGAGAAGTTTGACTCCCCTGTACCTCCTTGGGATTCAGCACAAGGAGTTTTGGGGACTCCCCTTCTGGTGGCGCAGGGATTCTCTGTAAAGGAATTTACAACCCCCAAAACTTAAGATTTATAAAAGAGGTTTATTATATAAAAGAGGATTGGGAAATAAAGTTAAAATCCTGACAGGCATAAAGTCCTCCTTAGGGAAATAGGTGAGGATAAAAAGAGGGTGGTACTGGAAAAGAATATTATTCAAGTGGGCAGAGGCTTTCTTGGCATAGTTTAGCATAGCATGGTTAGAACTTCTGCAGAGAGGATTTTAGATTGGCTCTTTTATAATAGGAGCTTTGGTTACAAGCTGAAGGGGGTTAGTGGGTGGAGTCCCAAATTGGTTCATCTACTAGCTGGGTTTCAGCTTGAGCTGGAATTTGAATAGAATTGAATGAGTTTCTTTAATTGAATAAGGTTGGAATTCTTTTGCTCAGTACTGAACCAACCCCACTTAGATAACAGAATGAGGCTGTTTATCTTGTTTCCCTCAGACGGGGTCCCTCACTGAGGCAAAGTCCAAGGAGAATTTCTCCTTCAAGGAGTTTGAGTTTCGGGGTCCTTTCTTCAGTACCAGCCTAAGAATTCAGTATGGGAGACCCCTCATGAACAGGAAATAATTTGGATGAATCCCCAAACTGTATGGGACAGTAGCTATCACAAAAACGATCAGAAACTCTCAGAATAGGAAAATGCACAAGGGGCTTTATTACAGTCTTTCAAGAAAAGCAATCTCCCAACTGAGAGAGCTCCAGAGTACGAAGCACAAAGTAAAACAAAGATTAAATAGAACTGAAGTCTCCTCCTTTCCCACTCCACCTCCACCCCACTTCTTGACCTTTTCTCCCTTTATTTGGGGGAATAGAGGCTTATACTCTAAACATGGAAATCTATCCCCAAAACAAAAAAATTAAGTAAATTACCTTTAAAAGAAGTACTTAAATGCTAATTAAGAGGTGGTGGGAAATAGGAGGGGAATGTTCATTCAAGATAATCAAAATACCTGCAGCTTTATAGCTATACCTCAATTTCTTACTAAAGTTTCAAGTCATAATTAAGGAATAGTTTAAGGCCATATTCCCATGAGAGTGTCTTCACTCAATTTATCCTAAATATTTTGATTCTTCTTTCACAACATGACTAATGTGGAAATTAGGGAGGAGGAAGGAGGGAGAAAAATGGAAATCAAAATCTTATAAATGTTGAAAATTGTTACATGTAATTGGAAAAAAAATTTTTTAAATACCACTGAAAGGGGGAAAAAAAGGAAGAAACTTTGAGTCAGAAGGAGGGAAAGAATATATTCCAGGCACAGAAGATAATTGGTTTAAAAAAGCTCTTTCCAGGAGGAGTGACTGGTCAACAATATTAAATGCAGGTCAAAAAAAAAAAAAAAAAAAAAGATGAAAATGGAAAACGGACTATTAGACATGCTGCTCTCTGGAGGGAAAGTATACTTCAAACCCAGGCATTCAAAGCCTTCCGCATTCTAGATATATTCTTTATTCTAGCCAAATTTAATGACTTTGTAGCCTCTTTTTTCATTCTTCATTCTCAGAATCTCCAAGTCTTTTCTCCTGATACCCCCAAGCCTGAAATGGACTTTCTCCAACTTTTCTCTAGTTCTCCCCTTTCTCCAAAGTCCAAATTAATCTCCATCTACAGCTAAAAGCAAAACACCTCCACTGGTGACATTTTCCATAGTCCTAGCTTCAATTCAAGCCAGCAATCTTCAATCACCTATTATATTCAAGCTTTTTATTAATCACTTGCCTTTTTCCCCTCTCCTTTGTATCAGTCAATCAACAAGTGTCTACCAATGCAAAGTACAATCCCAGGTGCTAAAGATAAATGATTGTTGTCCTTTGGTCTCTAAGAGAACCAAAGTGAAATTACCATATTGAGAGTCAAAGTACAGTGTGTTCAACAGTGATTAATCAGACCAATACAAATTCAGAAGGCCATAGCCAGACTGGGCACAAATAGTCCATAAGAACATGTGGATGAGATGTCTTTAAATTTGAACATCTCATATTTCTTTTGAGTATGAATCTTCAGCTTCACTCTCTCTTCCAGAGTCATCACACTCCAACTGGCAAGACAAAAATCAAGGCAACTGGCAATGGCTTAGGATTCAGTGGATGGCCTTAGCATCTTTGATGTCTGACAAAGCTCTAAAGTTCCAGGGGTCCTCAAACTTTTTTAATAGGGTGCCAGACCCTCAGACTGTTGGAGGGCCGAACTATAGTAAAAACCAAAATTTTGTTTTGTGGGCCTTTGAATAAAGAAACTTCAAAGCCCTGGGTGAGGGGGATAAAGTCCTCAGCTGCTGCATCTGGCTCATAGGCCATAGTTTGAGGACCCCTGCAGTAAACATTCCACAGCACAAATTGTTCTCATCTGCCTGTTCCTGGGGGAAATCTTCACTCACCAATGGTTCTGAGACTCCTCAGTTACCCTCAATCTGGTTTAGTTTAATGTTGAAATCATTTACTAGTTGTGTCCACTGCTTATGCTACCACTTCTTGCAGCCACAAGTGAGAGTTGGGTAAATCAAATAGATAACAAAGATGTAAGGAAACTCTCAAAAGGGCTCAGCAACCCTCATAACCCACAGAAATGTATTAGTCTTCTTTGAATATCTAACAAGTACTAGAGATATAAGTATAAAGAACAAAACAATTTCCATATATTGATTTGAGCCTGTATGCCATAGCTCAGTGCTCCTGGGGAGAGGAGAGATTTAATGAATCTCTACTTGCTTACATGTCAGTGAAGCAGGGAGACAAAGCAGGATGCTGAGAGCTATAGAATGAAAGTAGGAAAGGTAGTAACACAGTGAATAGAACACTGTGCCTGCATTCAGGAATACCTGAGTTCAAATTCAGCTTCAGACACTTATTAGCTGTGTGATTCTGATCAAGTCATTTTACCTTTCTTTGCTTCAGATATCTCAACTTTAAAATGAGAATGATAAAAGCACTTATCTTTGGGATTGTTGGAAGAATCAAATAAAGATAATGTTGTCAAAGCACTTATACAGTGTCTGACATAAAGTAGATCCTATATAAATGCTTATTCCCTTTCCATCACCCTTTTGACAATAGGCAGTCACTGAGTAAGTAAATACTAGAGTTTAAGCAAATAGAAAACCTATCACCTGAGAGCATGGTAAAATCTAAAACATATGGAGACTAAAGAGTAGTCAAGAATGATTTTGAGAATGCACCTGTGTAACTGGAAGGATCATGGTGCTTATTAAAACTAATGAGGAGATGGGTTGAGGATATTCCTCATTGGAGAGTCTTCAGTAGAAAGTATTAGATAGTTATCTGCCAAGCAGTTGTAGTGACTTTTTTCAGATATGATTTGCACTAAATGACCCCAATGGGACAACTCATAGGGACAATGAGGAGTTTACTCTCCTGGGGATGAAAGGTCCATTCCAACTCAATTCTGTGATTCTATAATATGGAATTGGAGTTTGAGAGAGAAGTTAGGACTAGATAAAAGATCTGAAAATCATCTGCATAGGAAGGATGATTGAACCCATGGGAAAATACTAAAAGAAAATGTAAAGAGAGAAGGAAGCCCAGGATAGAGTTATGGGTCTCACTTAGGGCTTATCATCCTAGTATGAAAGCAGAAATGTGGAACAAGCAGTTATATGGTTACTGAATAAATAATTAGAAAGTAAGCATTTATAAAGCTCTAAATATGTGCAAGGCACTATGCTAAGTACTGATGATACATCTATAAAAATTGAGATCATTTCAGTCCTTTAGGAATTTACATATTTTTTAAATGCTTAAAGTTAATTTGATTTTGTTTTCCGTTCCAATTTCTCTCGTTCCTTTTTTCTTTCCCTACCCTTTGAAAAGGCCTGAAAAACAAAATCCATTTCAAATAGTATAGTCATAAGAAACTAATTCCCTCTTTAGCCATATCCAAAAAGAAAGAAAAGAAGAAATGTTTTGATTTATATCCTGAGTTCATCACTTCTCTATTTGGAAGTAGAAAGCATATTTTATTTTGAGTTCTTAGTAATTATGGTTGGTCATGTTGATGAGAGTTTCTTTACTGTTTTATTTATTCTCCTGGTTTTCTGCTCACTTCTCTTTGTATCAGTTTATATAAGTCTTCTCAGGTTTTTCCAAAACTATTCCTTTCATCATTTCTTATACCACAATAGTATTCTATCACATAAACCACAACTTGTTTAGCCATTCCCTAATTGATGGGTACCCAACTCTGTTGTGTAAGAGGTAAAATCTGAAATAACTGAGGAAACCAGGGTTTGAACTTCTGGAATATTGATTTGTTAAGCAATGTGAGCCAATTGTATAAAAATTCAGGACCAGACTTCCTTGGCTTGATATTGGAGCCTGAATATGGGGGAGACAGATTTTTATGCATTAAAAGTAAAAAATTAACAGGACATAAACCAGGATACAAGATTAGGTAATCTGATTTCTAATTGAGGGAAAGATTAGGGAGTTTCTAAGATGGGAGTGGGGGAAACAAATAGGTACAATTCCCTGAAATCAGAGTGTCTCACTCTCCCCTTTGGTTGATTAAAGGAATAAGGAAACAGTGATTGATTGACCAGTACAAGGCCAGTTTTCAGATAAGACATATGGACTGTTTGAGATGTATAATTGTGAGAAAAATCTTGGCATCAATCTTTAGTTTGACTGTATCTCTGGTTAGCATAATCTAAGCAATAGGTAGAAGTAGTCCAGCTTCCTAGTTATGCAAGGCTAGGTTCAAACAATGCAATAAATATTTCTCACAAAACAGAAATTAGACTAGACCCATAATTGAATAAAAAGAAAATTGTACTAGATCCAGAATTGAGTCACAAGACTAAGTCAGTATGGTTCACTTAATTCCCATAATTCCCAGTTTCCAACAGAGCTGCTATAAATATTATTATACATATATGGGTCCTATTCCTCTTTCTCTGATCTAGGAACTTATATATTTCCAATAGGGAAAGAGTACATAAAGTGGAGCACAGGACATGGAAGGGAATTTCATTCCTGAGAATAACCAAGACTGTGTGTCAAAAAGTATACTGGACTCTTTTTCCAGTAACAGTGGTAACATTTATTTGACGCTTTTTAAAACAGACTAAAAAATGGGAAAATAAGGGTTATAAGTGTGGACAGCAAGATAGCAGATGGCAAAATGGTCCAGGATGTCAAGCAGAGTTTGACTTGGGAATAGCTAAGTCTAGTAGACTAGATAAAGTTTGCAGTCACTCACCAGTGAAGATGGATTAGTCTCTGGGAGAAGGTAGAGATGAGTGGATTAACTTGCTCATGAACTGAGGGAAAGAAAGTACTGGAAGCAAATTGAGCAGTAGATGGCATGATATGGAATATAGGCAGACAGAAATGAAAGTTAATATGAGACTCCAGCTACCACGAGATCTTAAAATAAATCAATATGGAGGCCAGATTTTGTTATAGTCAGCTCCTTTTTCCTTTCCTATTAGGACAAAAATCAATCCAAATGATAGAACAGAGCCTGAAAGTGATCAACCCAAGCTAATACCTAGATTGGATCCAAATTTGCAGTGATTAGACAAATCAATATCTAAACTTAAAATGAAATCAATATGGAGGCCAGATTTTGTGAGAAGGGAACAGACCAAGAAATGGCATGATAAGTGAAATGAGCAGCTTCATTCATACAGATGAATATATATACAGTTCAATATACAATTCAAATCCCAATTTTGGCATGTGTGGCATTAGGCAAGCCATTTTCCCTTGTGGGCCTCAATTTACCAATCTGTAAAATTAAAGATGTGTAAAAGGGTCTCTGAGGTCCCTTTCAATTCTAAATCTATGGTCTAAATTATAACCAGAGGTCTAGCTCTAACAAAAAAAGCTATGTGTACTATGAATGCAGAGAACTAAATTGGAAGCACTCATGGACAGTGATCAGAGTTCAAATTGCCAGTAACAGTGAGCTAAAGTGGGTAGGGTAAGTTGGAGTAAGCAAGGCAGGTAGATAACCATGAACTAGTGTATGGGCAAAGATTTGAAACTAAGCATAAGAAATTAGGTGTGAAACCAGGTGGTGGACTTCCAACCTAGAAACTGGGAACAGTAAGTCAAACAAGCAAGACAGTACAAAATAGTGTGTGCATTTGTGGGAGAGAATGCCCTACATTTATGAAGAGACATTTGGTTCCAAGACATGGGCTAAGTGCTCTTTGCCCTGTTTTCAATAGTCCTCTTACAGTGAATGACATGAGTTCCTTTTAGCTAGAAAGGACTCTGGAGGCTGGCAATTAGGGCAAAGAGCTATCATTCTGGGAAGCCTGTCATAAGTATAACAGGATCTGTCTGAAACTGTCTGAGAGTGGCAATTGAAAGCAGACCCTGGTAATCAATAAATTCTTCTTTATGGAGTGCTGATATCCTCTCTACTGATTATTAGACAGTCCATTATGTGGAGATTCAAAAGAAATAGATACTGCCTACATTATATGTAATCACTTCCTTGTCTCTACTCTCTTGTAAACTTGCTGAAAGTCTAGCTTTTGTATTCAACACTCAACTGAAACTGGTCTTCCACCAAAGATCTCTTTTAAAAAAACATTAAAACTATCGTTGGCTCATATCAGACTGGCTTGTAGACTCCAGCTTTATTCAAAATACAGTGGTGAGCCACTGAAGATGTTTGAGTATGTAAACTCTACAGAACAGGCTAGGACTTTCACTTTTGTACTTGTATCCCTAGCACCTATATAGCACAGTGCCTGGCAGATAATAAGTACTTAAAATGTTGGTTGATAGATTAAATGATTCAAAGGGGTACCCTAGAGATACATTAGGAAGATTACACAAATAACAAAGAGGAAGAAATGAAAAGAAGACTGGAGATAGGAAGAAGACTAGAGAGAATAGTAGTTTGGGGGCTATTACAATAGTCTAAAAGAGAAGAAAAAACAGCCTGGACTAGTGTGATTACTTTGGTGGGAATGAAGGGGATCTATCAGTCTAAGAGGTATTGAGATTAGAAATCACTAGACTTGGGTGACTGAATATGTAGGATGAAGAGGAGAGACAAGTCAAAGATGACACTGAGATTACAAGACCAGGTGGTCCTATTTAACCAAAAGAGTAGACATTACTGGGAGGGCCTGGTTTATTTTATTTTATTTTTTTGCTGTAAAAATTTTTTCCCAGCTTTGTAGTCCCCCACCCCTTTTTAATTAAAGCTTTTTAAAAACAAAATGCCAACAAACAACAACAAAAAGGGTGAAAATGCTATATTGTGGTTCATACTCAGTTCCCACAGTCCTCTCTCTGGGTGTAGATGGCTCTCTTCATCACAAGATCATTCCTGCTGATTGTTTCTTATAGAACAATAATATTCCATAACATTCATATATCATAACTTATTCAGCCATTCTCCAACTGATGGGCATCCATTCAGTTTCCAGTTTCTTGGAGGGAGGGCCTGGTTTATAAGAGAAGATGGCTTAAGTTTTAGACTTCATGAGTTTGTAGTACTAGGCAGGACATCCAATTGGAAATATATTCACCAGATGGTTGAATATTTGAACGTGAAGCTATAGGGGCAGGGAAAGAGAAGAAATATAACAGCAGCAGTAGCAGCACATTCATATAGTGCTTTAAGGTTTGAAAAGTGCTTTATTTATGTTATATCAATTAGTTTTCACAATAATTCTGAGATTGATAACTGAGGTAAATTCTGAGGTTAAAAACAGATGAGGAATCAAGAAAGAACCTTGGAGAATACATATTTCAGAGTCAAGAGGAGGATGAGGATTCAGCAAAAGCCAGGGAGGGAGCAGACAGAGAGGCAGAAAGAACAGCATGAGATTTTGTTATTAGAGAAGTCATAGGAATAAAAAGGGAGAGTGATAATCCTGGAGATTCAATGAAAAAAAAGAAATGGAAACAATTAGTAACTTCAGCAAAATAGAAAGAAATAAGATAAAGCCATAAAACCATCAGCCCTTCTGTATATTACTAAAAGAAAAAAAGAGTAGTAGGAAATAGAAAAATAAATACTACTCAAAATAATTATAAAATGTATTAAATATTTAGGAATCAACCTACACTTAGGACTTGATGAGGTAGAAGAAGTCATCTATAAAATGGAGAATTCAAGGGCTCAAAACATCCCCAGGTCAAGGGGCAAATCTTTATTGTGAAGCCATAAGGCAGACTAAGCTCCCTAGTGGAACTCAAGATTTACAAGGGAAGAGGTGAGACCTTTTATGGGAAAGGATTCAGAGAAAAGTGTTCTAACTATGCCAATTGTGTGTGTCAGTAAATCAACTAGTGGTCATGGGCTTCCTGTTTATATAAGATAGTATCAGAAATTGATGCCTATAATTTATCCTCCAAATTGTAGAACAATGGGCATCTGTACAGCTTAGCTTTGTCTGTACAAGATTGTAATGTCCTGGTTAGCTTTCTGGTGGTCTCGGGACCTGTAAAGTTCTGGTTAGCTTTCTGGAGGTCTGTGGACCAGCCTTTGTTTCAGCAAAGTAATCACTATGAGAATAGTCAGAGATAAAGTCCAAATCCTTTATTATCTCCTTCACAGTCTTGTCTCCTTGTCTGGGGCCTGGGTTACCTTTCTGGAGGCCCTCCAGAATGTGTCTTGGTTACTGTGGGGGCGGCAGGAGGGCCACCACAATGGTCTCTGTCTTAAAGTCTGACTCAGTCTGGGAGCTTGAGCTCCAGCCTCCAGCCACTGTCTTCCCCCAGTCTGTTCCAGTCCCCTTCAGAGTCTGTCTCCGGCTCAGACGGGCCTTGGTCTCGGTGGAGAAATGAAGGAGGACGGGTCTGTCACCAAGGTGGTGTGAGATGGAATGAATGATGAATCTGGCTGAGTTTGTCCCAGCTTTATATGCCCTATTCTAATTACATTATCATAGGTGTGAATCTTATAGAACTATATTGAGTACTAAGTTCATGTACTGAAGTAGAGAACTATTAATCACCATGCTAAACTAGGTAACCATTGTCTTATCAATTCCATTGAGTTAGCTCCTCGTAAGAATCCTTGTTTCAAGTACAGAGTTCTGGCCCATAACAGGGACCATCCTTGGTCTCAGCAGAATAATAACCACAAGAATGGTCAGGAATAGAGTCCAAAGTCTTTATTGTCTCCTTCAGTCTCCCCCATAATGCAGGAGGCAGGAGAGCCACCACGAGGCTGATCAAAGATGGAATCTCTGTGGCTGACTTGGCCCTCAGTGCCAATACAAGTCCATCGTCATAGGTGTCAATCTTGTAGAACTATATTAAGTACATGTAAACTAGAGAATCAGTATATTGTTGTAAGATTAAATCAATCATAATGAGCTTTAATATTTCTCCAGCGTTCCTGCCCTTTACACAAGATAATTCAATAGGGTCAGTAATCCAGGATATGAGTAGGCCCTCAGATGTCCATATCTACTCAAAACCATAGCCCAGAGATATCTTTTTTTCCCTAGTCAAAGAACACATTTAACTTAAATCAAAAGCATTTAATAAAATAGAAAAAAAAAAACAAAAAACAAACACCATACAATAGGTTTCCTTTCCCCCACAAAGCTTTCCCCTTTACCACAAAGGGACACATTATCAATAGGAATGAATTGGGATAATGAAAGAAAATGTAGACATTGGGAACCCCTGTGGCCAGAGAACTTGTGTGGAAAGCAGCACCTAGCTTTGTGTCTGGAGGACCTTGAAACAAGGTCATCAGTAAAGTGATGGTCCTGTTTTCAATGGGCCTTCTGAGTGATACATCTCCACCTGACTTTGTTCTATTCACTGGTCTATAGGAGAATGCTGAATATCTGATCTTAGCAGAATGTTACCACAGTTTATAATGAGTATTATGTCCCAGCTGAGCATTATAATAGACTAAAGATACTGAGTGGATACATCCAAACAATAGTTTATCAAGCAATGCAAGCTATTTGCATAGCAAACTAGGACCAAGACTCTCAGTAGCCAAAGACATTGACCATTGGTTTCAACTTCATTAACATAGGATTTAGAGGGAATTAAAAAAATAGAAGAAATAGGATTAAGTGATTATGATACAAAATTTCCTATTGGTAGAAGATCTAAGGAGAGAATCAGGTGAGAGGTAAAGAGTATTCCTATGGGGAAAGGAAATAAATTTATGATTTAAAATCAGACTTGCAAGCAACTGAAATTTATTTCAAATAGTGATTAAAATGGTGGTTAAAAAACAAAATGGATTCACTTATATTAATTTTAATATTACAGGTGCCAGGCTTCCACAAAGAGTTTTTGGGCTGATCTCTCAACCTAATTCAGTTTATGTCTAAATTACTTCAAGAGCTAGGCTGGGCAGGGCAGGCAAACAGCTTTTTATTTTTATTTTTATTTTTATTTTTATTTTTATTTTTATTTTTTATTTAATAGCCCTTCATTTACAGGACATATACATGGGTAACTTTACAGCATTAACAATTGCCAAACCTCTTGTTCCAATTTTTCACCTCTTACCCCCCCCCCACCCCCTTCCCTAAATGGCAGGATGACCAGTAGATGTTAAATATATTAAAATATAACTTAGATACACAATAAGTATACATGACCAAAACATTATTTTGCTGTACAAAAAGAATCAGACTCTGAATTATTGTACAATTAGCTTGTGAAGGAAATCAAAGATGCAGGTGTGCATAAATATAGGGACTGGGAATTCTCCTTCAGTTATTGCTTCTCCCTTAACTCAGCAGTTTCAGACATTTCTTTTTTCTTTCTACTTACTCAAACTTCCATCAGGAAAGAAAAAGCCTTCATTTGTACATACCTTTTATATGTATATTCATTTTCAGCATGGTAGTCAATGTGGGGTCCAGAATTTAACAAAGATATACTTTTCTAAGATATACTTTATTAACAGGAGAATGCAACTTGGTAACAGAGGAGTCTTATAGACTTGCCTACATTCTTCATCCAAAGCCTCAGACTATAAGCAGACAATACCTTTTATACCTATGTTTTCCTTCTGATTAGCCGGAAGAAACATCAATGGGATGTCCATTGGCAATACTGATTGATGGATATCTTAATGCAGGGGTGGGCTAAGAGTTCATAACTTCTCCCCCACTACATCATCAAAAAGAGGGGAAGAATTACAGATCTCTACAGCTTCACTACAACTAGGGAAAATAACTATCAAATGTGCCAGACCTACCTCTTTCTGACACTTAAGAAATAAATTATTAACTAATTTATTGAAACCCAGTTTCCTCAAATAATCTTTGGCTAGAAAAATATAAGCTATCTTAATCAGGTTTTCCCTGGCTTTGCTACTATCATATGTCTGACTCTTTGGGATCCCATTCAGAACCCCATTTGGGATTTTCTTGGCAAAAATATTGAAAGGATTGCCATTCTTTCTTCCATTAATTTTTCCGTTGAGGAAACTGAGACAAACAAAAGTAAGTGACTTGCAGCTAATGTAATCTGAGGTTGCATTTGAACTCAGGTGAAAGAGTCTTCCTGACTCCAAACCTGGTTCTCTATGCAGTGTACCAATAGCAAGGATAAAAAAGGGCTTATTTTTTGAGCTGGGTATTGTTTGCAGAATAAACAAAAGTGAGGGTCTCTGCCCAGATAAGAGTTCTAGGTGCTAGGAGTAGTTTACTTAAAATGGGAAAGTCTCTTTTGAACTATGCCTTTGTAATATCACCTAACAGAGACATTGCTAAGGTGGCTTTTCTGCTCATACCTAGATCTCCTAAATTGGAGGCATTCTCCATCCCCTCCTGTGGGGATAGGTGTAGCCTCCTTTGCTTGGTTGCATAACCTGACTAGCTGCTACTATAAAACTGGTTAGACTCAACCACTCTGTTTTATGATCCCAGGTTTTTGTGCTATCTTCTTGCCCCGTTGCTTCCAGAGTAAAGATCATAGTCCACCCACAGTAGGGCTAGCATGAGTTGTGATATAGAAAGGACTTCCTCCCCCTTACTCCCTCTCTTATCCAGGCTCCAAGAAGTAAGCCTGTTGTTTATGCTGTTCTGTGATATTTGTCCTTTTCAGTTTTAGGTGGCTTAGCAACAGAAATTCTAGCCATGGTGACCTTGATCCAGAAAGATGCTTGGGATTTAAACCCAGGAAGGATTTAGACTTAGAATTTGGTCTGTATGTTCTATAGGAAATGAACTAAACTATGAATCTAATTTTCTCTCTTGCTCTAGAGACTGAAGTGGTATAAAGGATAAGACATTATTCCTTCTATATATTGGGGGAGTGGAGGCAGCAAGTTTATATATTTGTGATTATACCCCTTGAAGTAACTATTTCTTTGTAAAAACTAAATGGAACTAAGGTATAGGGTGGTGCTTTGAGAAGAGAGAATCAGTGGGGACTGGAGTCATTTGCTGAGAGCCTTGATACCTCTATCCTCCTTAAAAATATGAAAAAACCTTAAGGAAGAAATGAAATCTAACATACTTAGCCTTGCAAACAATGGGAACCAGGATAGTGGGTGTTACATCTAGAAAGTAACAAAACTGTTTCTCTGACTTGATTGGTCCTTTGACTCAACTTTTTGATCACCTAAGGACATAAAAAGTTCCACTTATGTAAAGCAGGGACTTTTTACAAAGTAGTGGGTGAATGAAAACTGTGTGAGTCACCAAACAGTGCCCTGCTGACCAGATGTATTTCCATATGGAGATGAAGGGGACCATGTCATAAAAATTAAGTGCCATGGAATCCTTGCCACATTAGGTTTCAGTAAATCTCTTCTGTTAATTCTTCCATGATTTTATAAGTATCTTATTTCATTCCAATATCAAACCTGCACTAATAGGCTACTGGTTATTAGACCCACTCCTAAGTCTGGTTCACAAGTAGGTCTCTTATTCCAGATACAAAATCTACTCCTGATGCCAGGTAGCATTGAACTAGGGACCCAGGAGCTCCTGACCTCTGGAATTCACAAGATTGCTTCCAAAACTGAAAATGTGCAGAATTGAAGCCCTAATCTCAAGACTGAGTCTTGCCTAGGGGAGGGCATGTAACAACTAATGTGCTTGTAGCTGCCTTCTCAGAAAAATCACAGCGATCTTGTATAAGATTGCCTCTCTCTGATTTTTCAGGGAAGGTAGAAAGAAAGGGAGCCCGAGGATGGAGTCACTCCTTTTAAAGTCTTCTGAGTAGATTCAGAACCATTGGGAAAAAGAATTATTTGCAGTTTCCTGCTTCAATGGTGCTTGAGAGTAACTGACTACTGTATTCCCCACAGGAGCTATTTGGTCATTAGCCATCTCTCCACTAATTAAAACTCTTTGCAGAAGAATGCATGCCCACCTCTCACAACAGCTTCTCCAGCCCCTCACTGGAACCTCTTCACTTCTGACCATCTTGAGCTCCTCTCCTTCCCAGGTGTAACTGAATTATCCGAGGACTTGGACGTTGCCATCATATCTAGCAGATTTACCTGGGGCTCCATGTCTCCTATATCCATCTGCCCATGTCTTATAATATCAACCAGAAAGGTGTGGCACTGAAGAATTTTGCCAAATATTTTCTACAGTGATCCCATGAAGAGAAGGAATATTCTGAGTCATTGATGAAACATCAAACTAAAGAGGCAGCCCGATTTTCCTTTGGAACATGAAGGTTAGGAAAGTGGACTGAATGAGATGGAATATAGTCCAAAAAATTCCAAGCAATAATTACTGGAATTGTACAATTTCACAACTGACAAAATGATGTTCATTTGTGTGATTTCATTTTCCTAGTTGAACAAGTAAAATCCACCAAAAAAATTGGATTATCAAGTATCCAACCTGCACAAAATGGGGACCTTTGATTGTGGCATCTTTTTTAAACAAATATACTGTTGGAGATAGTGACAAATACAGATGAGAATCAATCTGGCTTCAGGACAACTTTGAATTGTGGTGGGTGTCTATTTTTTTCAATGCATGCATATCATTGTTGTTATTGTCATTCACTCATCTCAGATCGTATTCGGGGTCTTCTTGGCAAAGATACTGAAGTGGTTTAACATTTTCTTCTCCAACTCATTTTGTAGATGAAGAAACTGAGAGTTAAGTGACTTGCCCAGGATCACCCAGCTAGTAAGTATCTGAAGCTGGATTTGAAGTCAGGGAGAGAAGTCTCAGGTTCTAAAGTCAGTGCTCTGCTCAGTTCTCTGTTCACTATACCACCTAGCTGCTCAACCTTTTCATTATATATATATATATATATATAGAGAGAGAGAGAGAGAGAGAGAGAGACAGGGGTGAGGGAGAGGAGGGGGTGGGAGAGGGAGCAAGAGAGTCAGTCTACTAATTAGGTGGCTCTGCCTGGTTGAACAGACCAGTCCTCTCTGCTCTCTCATCCAAGAAGCCATGGAGAATCAGAATAAGAAGCACCTTCTCCAGACTATTGCATCTTTTCAAATCTTCATGGCTTTCAGGGTTGAGCTATTGATGTCTATAGGACTTGCCAGGTAAGTTCAGTATACCTTCCATGCAATTGTTCCTTTTAGCTCTCTATCTTCCTTTCACTTTCCCATGTGGCAGGTAGCTCATCCCCCTGGGGATGGGGGTAGGTTGAGAAAGGGTGTCTCTGCCCTGCTTCCCTATACATCTTAGCAGAAATGGTTTTTACACCTGACAACTAGAGAAGGTGTAATTCAGATAAACCTAAGCCTAAGCCTTTGGGATCTCTGTTACCCAAGTAACTTTTAAGTTTACTTTTTCTTTAAGAAAATGGGCTCTCGGGCAGAATATGGAAGAACTTAATTTCATTCCAAGAATGGCAGCTTCATTTTGGATGGTAAATGATGCATGTAGAGCAGTGTTGAATGGCTATGTAGGGACCAGTACAACTCCATTTCCCAGGAATTCATATCTTGCTGCTATCATAACAGAAAAATGAAAGTGATTCAATTTTTTTTTTTTAAGTTTTGCTTTTATTCTTTCCAGTTTGACTGCAGCAGCTACTGATGGTTCACCTATCAATATATTCTATTTGGAGGACAGTTTTTAAAAGTGGGAGGCTTGAAAAATCAAGCTGTATTAGGCTGTCATACACAGACCTTTGGGTTTGTTTGTCTACTAATCTAATCTCTACAGAATGCTTTCTTTCCAAACTCCTAGCTATTTATTTGCATTTTCCTGACCTTATCTTCCTGGCTCCTCTTTTAGTCAATCTATGACTCATCTCTGCCACAAATAAGCTCAAAATTCACCTTCAGAAAACTTTCTCTGATTGACCCTACAAGCAGACAACTTTGAATTGGGTGATTAGTACAGAGCTGTACTAGGAATTTTTCTATCTGAGACAAATGCATTGGAGACTCCTAAATTAGAAAGGGGGTGGAAGAAAGAGTAGGGCAGGGCAGGCAGACCACCATTTTTTGTTTCCTTGGGAGTGTATATTATTTTATTACTTGACATATATTGCATAATATATGTAATATATGTTTCATATTTCACAATACATTATTATTTGACATAATACATATATTATACCATATATCATATTATATTAGGCTATTACATGATAGTCATATGAGACTATTATATTTATCTTAGCCAGCCTATCCAGAGATAGAATGTTTACTAATGCTCTAAATCTCTCCAAGGCACTTCTAATACACATCATCACAGCTCTCCCTAAAGCAGGCTCCTAAGGTGTTTCCAAGTGGAGAATTACATCAGCTTGTACTCATAAGAACTAGATTCATCATCAGTCTTGCTACACTCTTACCTTGAATGACAATTTTTTCAACCTTGACATAGGAGATGAACTGGATGTTTTCAGGATACATCATTCCTCAATCTGGAATACTCTACTTAAGTCACAGGATGGCATGATCATTGCTTCCCCAATAGCATACAGGAAAGAGTTTCAAAATAATAAATGTGTCAAATTCATACTTCCCATATGAACAGACAGAATACATAGAAATATATAGACTATAGAAACAAAGAAGTTGCGAGATACAATTCCTGCCTTCAAGGAATTTATAGTCTAGTTAGGGAGATAAGAAATCTACATAAAAATTTAGCCAAAAGAAGCAACAAGGTGGCTCAATCACTAGAGCACCTGCCCTGGAGTCAAGAGGATTTGAATTGAAATCTGACCTCAGATGCTTACTAGCTGTGTAACCCTAGAAAAGTCACATAATCCCATTGCCTTAAAAAAAAATTAACTAATGGTAGCTAGGAAAACATAGCACATGCTATGTATACCACAGAAAACCTAGACAACAAAAAGCAGAGAGGAAGGAGAAAGCAATTTCAAACATGGGGAACATATGGAGTGAAATATATATAAGAAAGACAGGCAATGTGATATTGAAAGAGTATTTGGGCAGAGGAGGTGGTTTCAGAAAAACCTGAGAAGAATTATATGACTGATATGGAATGAAGTTAGTAAAATCAGGAAAATATTGCACACAATAGCAGCAAAATTGTAAGGATGATCAACTGTGAAAGACAATGTTCCAAGAAAATTCCAAATGATCCTATTTTTTTTTTAAATTTAATAGCCTTTTATTTACAGGATATATGCATGGGTAACTTTACAGCATTAACAATTGCCAAACCTCTTGTTCCAATTTTTCACCTCTTACCTCCCACCCCTTCCCCCAGATGGCAGGATGACCAGTAGATGTTAAGTACATTAAAATATAAATTAGATATACAATAAGTATACATTACCAAAACGTTATTTTGCTGTACAAAAAGAATCAGACGCTGAAATATTGTACAATTAGCTTGTGAAGGAAATAAAAAATGCAGGTGGGAATAAATATAGGGATTGGGAATTCAATTTAATGGTTTTTAGTCATCTCCCATAGTTCTTTCTCTGGGCATAGCTGGTTCAGTTCATTACTGCTCCATTGGAAATGATTTGGTTGATCTCATTGCTGAGGATGGCCAGGTCCATCAGAACTGGTCATCATATAGTATTGTTGTTGAAGTATATAATGATCTCCTGGTCCTGCAAATGATCCTATTTTTTAAAAAAAATTCTATTCACCTCCAGAGAGAAAAATTTGAGAGTTTTTGTTCTTGTTTTGTCAAACCTGACTCTTTGTGACCCATGGACCATAGTACCCTTCTATAAGTCTGTCCACATTCATGTTTATTGTTGCCATGACATCATCTATTCATTTTATCTCCCCTCTCTCTCTCTTTTTTTTTTTTTTTTTGCTTTCAATTTTTCCCATCATCAGTTTTTTCCAATGAATCCTGTCTTCTCATTATGTGTCCAAAGAATTCCTCAGTATTTGGCTTCCCAGTGAACAATTTGAGTTAATTTCTTTAAATTTTGACTGATTTGATTTCTTCACTGACCAAGGGACTCTCAGAAGTCTTCTCCAGCACCACAATTTGAAAGCGTAGATTTGATGGCCCTCAGATCTCTCAGTCCAACCCTCATAGCTATACATCGTTACTGGGAAAACCACTTGGTATGACTATACAGCCTTTGTCAGAAAAGTGGTATCTTAGCTTTTTAGTATGCTGTCCAGATTTGCCATAGCTTTCTTTCCAAGGACCAAGTATCTTTTAATTTCATGGTTCAGTCACCATCTGAGAGGAGGTGGATGACATGATCAGATCATGCTTTAGAAAAATAATTTCAGCAACTATGTATGAGATGGATTGAAGTAGGGAGAGCAACTTGATGCAATGAGAAAGAAAGAAATAAGCATTTGGAGTCAGTGAGGTGGCACAATGGATAAAGCATTGGCCCTAGAATTGGGAGGACTATGAATTCAAATTTGTCCTCAGATACTGTGTGTGACCCTGAACAAGTCACTCAATCTTGATTGCCTCCCTGCAAAAAATGCCTAAAAAGAAAGAAGTATTTGGCATTCAAGATTCTTCATAACTTAGTTCCTTCTTACCATTTCAGTCTTTTTACATCTTACTCCATTTCTTGATTCTAAGCATTTTCTCTAATTGTCCACATGCCTGAAACATATGGCTTTCCTGACCTTTAAGTCCCTCCTTCTATAGGAAGCCTTCCCCAACCCCTCTAAATTCTAGTGTTCCTCTGTCAATTATTTCCTATTTGTCCTATAAAGAGCTTATTTTGTGTGTATGTATGTGTATATGTGTGTATATATACATACACATACACATATATTGTCTCTCCCATTCAATTGTAAGCTTAATCCATTGAGCCACCTAACTGTTCCCAGACATAGTTTTGAAGTCCAAAAGTAAGAAAGTAATTTAGGAGGAGAAAGAAAGTATAACCCCAGTGAAATGAAAAGTGATGAGGATTTAACTTGATTGAGTAAATAGATGAATGAATGGATGAGTGAATGAAAAAAGCATTTGCTAAGAAAATTTTCATGCAGAGTGCAGTAGCTAAGTGTTGAACATACAAACCCATCCCAGGAACAAAGTACATTTGTGATGCTCTTTTTAGCTTTAAGCCACATCTGGCTCCATCAAATTCACCTTCTCTGGGCTTCAGTTTCGGTATCAATAAAATGAGGTATATTGGAGTACATGGTTTCTTAAGTGCTGTAACTATTCAGCTGTAGTTTATTGATTCTGATACTAGGTCAGGAAACATGAGTCAGAAATCCACTTTGAGTATCTCCAATCCCTTGGGATAATTGCTCCTAGGGACTTGTCACTATTTTTCCTTTCCTTACCTTCTCTTTGCATCAGCATGCAGTAGATCAGATCACTGCCCTCAGCCACTATCCCTAGATCACAAAGATACTTGAAGATGAATGAGATAATTGTGCTGTGAGCTCACTGACTGGGGATAGGAATGAACATGAAAGGAAGCAACATATAGATAAGGAGTTGGTCTTGTTTTCAAGGGGTGTTTCATCTGGATTTTATATAAATTGACCACATTTGTTTTCAAGTCTATTTAGAGCCATTGTGTGTGTTTGTGTGTGTGATTTGTTTTTTTCTTGCCTTTTTTATTTCCCAGTATCAAAGATGGAATTAGAATCCCTTTACTGGATGTGATGAGGCTCTCAATACTATGATCTTTGAATCTACTGCTCCACAAAGCCCTTCATTTGAGTTTTAAACAAACATAAAGGGAGGGGGAGGCCTAATGAAGAACTTGGTTCTTTCTTCCAATACATCCCTTTGTCTGACTCTAGATCATTGATAGTGGGGTTTTAGATGGGAGAAAAGTGTTAGATTTGCTTCCTAGATTATTGCAATAGCGCCCTAATTGCTCTTTCTGTCTCAAGTATTTCCCCTCCCATTCTATCTTCTTCAGAGTTCCTAAAGTGAAATTCCTAAAGCAAAAGTCTGACCACATTTCTCTCCTACTCAAAAAGTTCCAATGGTTCCTTAATCCTTTGGGATAAATGTAGATTCTTCTGTTTGGCCTTTAAAGATGAGGTCTTTACATTTGGATCCTGTCTGCCTTTTGAAGCTTTTTATTGTCTTTGATGCTCTCTTTCTCTCCATCTCTTGATCTGTCAAACTGACTTACAAATCTACCTATTTTTTGTCTATAACAATCCATTCCTGAAACAAACTTATTCCTTATCTCTGCCTCTTGAAAACCTTAATCCTTTTTTTTTTTAACTGAGGCAATTGGGGTTAAGTGACTTGCCCAGGGTCACACTACTAGGAAATGTTAAGTATCTGAGATCAGATTTGAACTCGGGTCCTCTTGACTTCAGGGCTGGTGCTCTATCCACTGCGCCATCTAGATGCCCCCTTTAATCCTCTTTTTAAAAAAGTAAACATTTCCCCCCAATTACAAATAAAAACACTTTTTAACATTCATTTAAAAAAAATTTTGAGTTACAAATTGATTTCCTTTCTCCCTTCTCTTTCTTCCCTGAGACAGTAAACTATATAATATATAGGTTATACATATGCAAGCATGTAAAACATTTTCATATTAGTCATGTTAAAAAAATCCTCACAACATGAAAAAAATAAAGTGAATCATAGTATGCTTCAATATGCCTTCAGACTCCAGCATTTTTTCTCTGAAGGTGGATAGCATTTTTCATCATATGAGTCCCTAGGAATGGTGCTGCACCATTGTATTGCTGAGAAGTTCTAGGTCAATCATAGTTGATTAATACAGTGTTATACACTGTATTACACTGTTACACTGTGTTACACTGTTAATACAGAGTAATACAGAACCAGGAATACAGTAACACTGTATTAATAAATGTTACTGTACTCCTGGTTCTGCTTACTTCACTTTGCATTAATCCATGTAAGTCAGAAACCTTAATTCTTTTTGAAGCTCAGCTCAAATGCCATCTCTTGTCTGAGTTCTTTATGATGTAATTAGGGAGCCCAGATCTAGATGAATAGAGAAACTGAACTTAGATTTAGAAAGATCTTAGTTCAAATCATGCTTTAGAACACTTACTAGCTGTGTGATCCTCTAGTCATAAATTCTCTCAGTTTAATTTCCTCATCTGTAAAATGGGGAAACAATAACAGCCTCTACCTCAAAGAGTTGTGGTGAGGATCAAATGACAAATACTTTGCAAACCTGAAAGCTATGTTAGCTAAGATCATTTCCTGACCCTTATCAACTTTTTTCCTCCCCCCCCACACCTTTTTTTTTAAACTGGATTTGTATGTATGTATATTTTACATTTACTCACATTATATGTAATTACATTATATGTAAGTTACTTGAGGGTAGAGTTTAATTTTTGTCTTTTTTATACATACACACACATGCACACATACCTACACACACACACACACACACACACACACACACACAGAGCACCTGGCAAATAGCAATCATTAAGTGCTTGTTGATTGATCTGCAAACCAATTCAGATACATGAAAGAAAAAAAACCACATCATAACTTTTGAAACCGGTCTTGGGATTATAATAAGAGTAAACCACGCTTCCTCTCTGGGTCTCAGCTTTTTCATCTTTAAAACAAAGGGTTTAGATTAGATGGGTTTTAGTATCCTGTGTTTTCAAGTCCTGCATCATCTTATACTTGGCATGGATGCATCCTCCATAAAATAATATTGGACTAGACAGACCCTAAGACCTCCTTCTAGCTCATATTTTTGTGGTTCTAGACTTCTGGGACTACCTGTGTCACATCCTTGAGTGGAAGAGGATGAGGGTTTTTGTTGTTGAGCTGTTTCAGTTGTGCCTACTAACTCTTTGTGATTTCTCAGCAAAGATACTGGAGTGATTTGCCACTTACTTCTTTAGCTCATTGCACACATAAGGAAACTGAAGCAAACAGGATTAAGGGTGTCACACAGCTAGAAAGTATCGGAGGTGGGATTTGAACTCAGAAAGACAAGTGTTCCTGACTCTAGGCTTAACCAATTTAATCATTGTGCCACTTGACTGCCCAGGGTAAGGATTAGTGTCTGTTAGGTTCCCTTTTTAGATAATAACCTGAAAGTCTATAACAACAAGAAGGGATCACAACCACCACACCTTTTGAACCTCTGGGACCATTAAGGCTTCTATTAGATTTCCATCTGCTGGATGAGGACACCAAGACAAGAAAAAGTAAGTCATCCCAAGACCTTGACTTTTTGACATGAATTAGAATTTATGGCTGAACCTATGGCTCTGTACCTAGAGGCATCCTGCCCCACTAGCACTAATGTGGACAAGAAAAAGTAGAAATGGCCAGCTGAGTTCTATCCAGAAATCCTTCGGTACATGCACCATGAGAAGCTGTGTAGATCCTAGTGCTTTAGAAAACTGTTCATTCAACAACTGGCCAATTTATGGCTGAGGAAGGACAGAACTAAGATTCCACAGATCCATCCAATGGTACAGAATCTCACTGAATCAGATAGGATGGAAGAGGAAACTGGGCTCTCCTAGAATCACAAGTTTTAAAATCATATTTAAAGAGTATGTAAGGGCTAACAAAACTTTTTTCCTCACAACAGCCCCCTGAGGTAGGGAGTGCCTTAAATACTGTTATCCCAATAGAACATGCAGACACTGAAACTCAGAAAGAATAGACTTACCCATATTTACACATTTGGTGTCTGAGATGGGATTTGAACCCAAGTTTCCTGAATCTGAGTCTCTTTCTACTATTCCCATTCTGCCTCTCACTTAATAATCCAATTTGCTAATGAAAATTCTCACCAACAGTCTTTTTTGACACATTCTGAGACCAGGAATCCCAGAAGGCAGGGAAAAGTTGCAATGATTATCACAAGAGTGTGTATTTTGTTCCTCTGCCCATTTGCCATCAAGCACTGATCAAAAAATATGTTGTCTTCACTTTCTCTTCTGAAAAACCAAGTTTCAATGTCTCATTTACTTGCCACCACCTATCCACCCCAAGTAACCTTAATATAGGTTCCTGATTATTACATCAACTTATTTTCTTTGAATCTCTCTTAATTCTACTGCAATTGCTCTCCTGGCTGGGCAATATTTGAGCCAATAGTACCATCTGTGCCGAATACAAAAGAAAAAAGACCCATGTAGTCTACCTATGGGTAGATACAGTTCCCTCCCCAAGAAAACAAGACCATAGCTGTCTTCTATTTGGATCCTTGCATCAAAAATGCAGATTCCATTTTATTCCACAATAAATATCTGTCCCAGGGGTATCTCCTCAGGTGGAGCCATCTTGTCCTGCAAGCATTCACTCAACCCAGGATGATCTGGAATGGTCATTGTAGTTTCATGAGACTTCTTCTCCTGGAGTCCTTCCGTGCTATAGGACTAAAATTTGAAACCTCCTTATAGATGTGACCTGGGAAAAGGAGATAAAACATCTAAGTTAGGCAATGGGGGACTGAGATGAAAAGTCACAAAGCAATGAATGGAACCCTGGAGGTTGGGGCTAGAGGGGTAAACAGGTAAGCACTTGTTAAACGTGAAGGGGTGAAAGACAGCCAGTAAAACAAAAGAATCTGGATCCCCAAAAAGGTTATGAGGCAAGGACTAGAAGGTATAATTCATTGGAAAGAAGAAAGGGAGAAGAAAAAAGACTGGTGGTGGGGTGTGGAGACCCATACGTTACTACTGAAGGAGGCCAATTCCAGGGACAGGGAGGTGACCCACAGAAGGGAAAGGTGTGATGTCAGTTATCCCCTGGTTTCCTCTCTCTCCCCTACTTTCTCATTCCTAACTTACTCTTCCATTCATCCACTGTGAGCTTCTCATGTTCCATGGAATCATCAAATGGCTGCTGGGCTACCGTCTCTTCCTCTGGATCCCGGAATTGGTCAAAGAAGGGATGGGCGAGAGCCTGTGTAGCTGTCAAGCGCTTGTCCACATCCAACTCAAGCATCTTCTCTAACAGATCCACAGCTGTAAATGGCAAAATATGTGAGCCCCACTAGCCCATACTCCCTCAAGACTCCACCCAGATAGCCTACCCAGGGTTCTAGAGTGAAAAGGTCTTTTGGTATCCTTCATGTGCCACAGAGTATCAACAACAAGTCTCACCCTGGGGACTAGCACGAGGGAAAAATTGTGAGAAATCCTTCTTGGGACACTGAGGCAGAGACTGGATATAGGATTTGGCCTGAAAGAAAACAAAACAGCTTAATTTTTAAGATCATAGATCTATAGCTGGGAGGACCTTAGAATCAAGGTTTCAGAGATAAGAAAACTGAGCTTCAGGTATGATCTGGAATGATTTGCCAATGTCATACAGCTAGTAATTATTTGAACCACATTTTCCTGTGATTCCAAGTCCAACATTCTATGCAAGACACCAAGCTTCCTTCTCCCTTCCGCTCCCCCTTCTACTCCTCTGGAGGCAATTGGACTTAAGTGACTTGTCCAGGGTTACAGAGATAATAAGTATCTGAGACTGGATTTGAAATGAGGTTCTCCTGACTTGAGACTGGTGCTCTATACACTGTGTCACTTAGTTGCCCCCAAGCTTTCTCTCTTGAAGGACTGGATTTCAAATTCTCTTAAGCTTCACATTTTCCAATCAATATCTTTTGATTCTTCTTCTTTTCTTCTCTCTCCTTCCCTTTCTCTTTCTCTCCTCTTTCTCTCTCTCACTTCCTCCCTTCTCTCCCTCTTTCCCAAAAACATTAAAATATATGGCACAGGGCTGAGAAGAAGACCAGGATTCCAAGACCACCATCAGTAAAACATAGGGCAAGTCAGAGGAAGGCAGTGGGGAGAGGGCCCAAATTCATCTTCTTTTATTTTTTTGAATACCCGTCTCAAAACAAAGACAGCAGACTTTAGGGAGGAACTTGTTCATCATTCAAACCAGTTTTCTAATCAACTACTTCCCCAGCTACTTGTCCCTTACTGCTTTGTCCTGTAATTTCTGTACAAAGTCTGCTCCAGGAACCCCGGTAACCTTCATGATCTGGGTCAGTTGGTCCAAATCTTGCCAGTTGAGTTAAGGCTCATAGTTCCTCCTGAGTAATTTATAGAAAAAAAAAATTAGGGCCCTTTCCCAGCCCTCCCCACCACTACTAGGATTCCAAGACCTAGATTCCAACATTAGGCAGAATTACCCACAATATCCAATATGGACTGGACAAAAAAGGATACAGTCTTTTCCTTTGAACAGAGTTTTCCCAGTCAGCATCTCTGCCATGATGCATCCAACAGACCAGATGTCCACTATGGATAAAATATGAAGAAGGAAGTGAGCAAGAGGGAGAAATGAAAGAAAATCATGGAGAATAAAAATGAATCTGGTCATGAAAACACTAATCAGCAAATCAACAAAAATTTACAGTGGGTCTGTGTGATGATAGAAATGTTTCTGCTCTCAAAGAATTTAAAAGTACAGCTGGTAAGATAAAACAAAGAAACAAAAAGACAAGCATGAATGAAGTATGATTCATATAGGACTCCTGAGGCTGCAAAGCACTTTGCTTCCAATCTCCTCTCTAGGGAATCCTCCCTTTTTAAAGTTTTATTTCCACAAGTCTCCAAGATGAGAAATGATTTCCTCTTGGTCACACAACTAGTAAAAATCCCTGAGATCAGATAAGAATTTATTTAGGTCTCCTTATTCTAAATCTATTCCTTTCTATTACACTTTGCTATTTCCCAAGAACAAGTCTTTAAACCAACAGGTTTTGCTAAATTGCTTTTTTTTTTTCTTTTAAGTCTTTATTAAAAGGGAAGGCTCCCATGAAATAGGCCAGGAGGGGCATATTAGTAATTGAATGTGACTTGAGGGTTGGAGGGTGGAGTATGGCACTCCTCCCAGTGCCTTCTTTTATGAAAGGCAGAAACTAAATTTTTGTGGTTCACTCCATTTTGCATCTGCTGTTCTGCCTGGTTTCAACAGTGTCCTTCCCCTGTTCTGGCCCACTTTCCTGCCTACTTTTATATGTTACCATTAGATTGTAAGCTCCTTGAAGGTAGGGACTTTTTATGTTTTCTCAGCACTTAGCACTGACATAAAAGATATCTACTGGATTGACTTTTAATAACATTTAAGAAATTTAAAAAAAAAAGCATAACTTGAAGTATAAGTCAAATGAGGACTTTTCTTCAAAGTTTTTTCAAATCTTGGGAGGTTATATACTTATTTTAATGATGTCACCACAGCTTAAAATACTAAGTTGAAACCTTGGGAACCTCCAATGATGTGCTTTCATTCATAGGATCACACTATTTAGCTTGGAAAGAACTTTAGAGATAATCTAAGTCCAACCCTTCTCACTTAAATGAATAATGAAAAACTGAGGAACCAAGAGAAAATGTAACTTGCCCAAGATTACACAGATATCAAATGGCAGAACCAGGATTCCACCTAAAACCTCATACCTTTCTCATTATGACAACATATCAGCACCACCACCAGCTTTATAGGCCTACCTCATTTTAGGCCAGAAAATATAGCATTCAACTTGGTTGCCTGTTTTATCTACTAGCTTTGGAGCATTGGATATAGAGCCCAGGAAATCCTGGATTCAGATCTGGTATCTGGTATTTACCAGCCGGGCATGTCACTTAACTTCTGCCTGCCTCAGTTTCCTCTTGGGATAATGTAATGAGGATAAAAATAGCACTACCTTTCATGATTGTTGTGAAGGTCAAATAAGATAATATTTGTAAAGTGTTTGGTACTATGCTAATGCTAAGTGGATGCTTAATAAATTCTTCCTTTCTTCCTTCCTTCCTCCCTTCCTTCCTTCTTTCCTCCTTTCCTTTCCTTCCTTCCTTCCTTCCTTCCTTCCTTCCTTCCTTCCTTCCTTCCTTCCTTCCTTCCTTCCTTCCTTCTTTCCTTCCTTCCTTCTTCTGCAGATTTTGAAAAATCAAACCTATCATTACAGGATGAATATCTGATATCACTGAGGACTTAGACTACATTTCATTGTAAAAGAAACTGCCAATACAGACAGGTATCTGTCTGTAATTATAGTCTTAGACAGTTGTCTAGAATAGAGAATAGAGAACACTTGGACTAATTCCCAAATGTAGCTAGATTCAGTTTAAAATGTAAGTGAAAAATATTGAACAAAATAAATAAAAATATGATAAAAGATTAAAACATTACATTTTTAAAATTAGTCAATATATGGTTCCACAGAGATCCTTATGTATGGATTAGAGGCCTCTGTTTCTATTTGAATTGGACACCTCTGGTCCAGATGTCTGAGAGAATGTGACTTGTCCAGAGTGACAGAGCCAGTATATACTTTACCCGAAATCTTCCTGATTCTAATTATGTTCTGCTGCTTCTCACCACTGAAGATATTCAGAAGATATAATAAACAGCTATTCTGGCAAATAATCTGCTCCTTGGACAAGATTTTCTGCCTAGAATTCTCTCCTTCTTCACCTCTGCCTCCTGGATTCTTTAAAAACCTCATCTTCTCTTGATCGTGTCTGTCTCTTTGTGACCCTATTTGGGGTTCTCCTGGCAACGATACTAGAATGTTTTGCCATTTCCTTTTCCAGCTTATTTTACAGATAAAGAAATTGAAGCAAACAGGATGGAGTAAATTGTCCAGGACCACACAATTAGTGTCTAAGGCTAAATTTGAATTAAGGAAGGTAACTCTTCCTGAGTCAAACTTCCAAACTTTATTCACTGAATTACTTAACTGCCTCTAACTCCCATCTTCTACAGGCAGCTTTTCTGGATTTCTCTTAATTCTAACACCTTCTCTCTATTGATTATTTCCTCTTTATCCCATATATATCTTGTTGGTAAATAGTCATTTGCATCCTGTCTTCCCCATTAGATTGTGACCTCCTTGAGAACAGAAACTGACTTTTGCTTCATTTTGTATGTCAAGCACTTAACATAGTATAGCATGTCTTAAGCCAGTGGTTCTCAAATGATGGTCTAGAAAATCCTGGGGATGTCCGAAACCCTTTTAGAAGGTCTACAAATTCAAAAATAGTTTTTATTTCCAATATGGTAAATGTCTATAAATATAACCCAGATAAACAAAAACGCTTTGGAGAGATCCTCAATAATTTTTAATAGGATAAAGATACTGAAAACAAAAGTTTGAGAACCACTGTAAGCATTTAATAAATGCTTATTGACTGATTGGCTATAGGAGAGAAAGATTCCTGGGGGCTAATAATAATAGCTAAATGAAGGCTTCATAAAACTTATATGACAACCAAAGAGAAGGCTTCATAAAACTTATATGACAACCAAAGAGAAATGAAATGTTTTTTTTATCCACCTCACCCATGACTGACCTGTCTGATTATAGTGCATCCAGCTGAGAATCACTTCTGGGGCCCGGTACCAACGTGTTACCACATAGCCCGTCATTTCAGCATCTGCATGCCTGGCCAACCCAAAATCTAGGATCTACAATTTAGTAGAAAAAGGAAGGGAGATCTATTGTTGAGGAAGGGTATGACAAACACTTCCTCAAAAGAAGCTCTCATAATTCTCTGCTCCTCCTCCTCTCTTCTCATCCCCCACCCTGTTAGAAACATCATCTCTGATTCAGTTTGGTAGCTGTTCCCAAATTTAACCCAGTCTCTTTTGATTCCACCTTCAGTTCACAGTCTTCATTCACAGCCAAGTTTCCTGGTTTCAAGTCCTACAATGAATAAGAATAGAAGATCAAGACCAAGGTTGAGCTCACTTTTTTGAAAAAAATAAATAAAATTTTATATATATATATATATATATATATATATATATATATATATATCTTCTCTATCAACTTTACTTTCCATTTCCTCCCTTTCCTTTTTCCCACCCAGAAAAGCAACTGTAATAACAATAACAGAATAACCACCTCCCAACCCCGCAAAAGTCCAACAGCTAAGCAAACAGTTAGCAAAGCTAACACAGTAATCAAATCTGACAGTATGAATACTTTTTCACCAACAGCTCAGTGGCACAGTAGATAGAGTGTCAAGTTTGGAGTCATGAAAACTTATCTCTGAGTTCAAATCTAACCTCAGACATTTACTAGCTGTGTGACCCTGGGAAAGTGACTTAATTCTGTTTGCCTTAATTTCTTATCTATAAAATGAAATGGAGAAGGAAATGGTAAACCTCTTCAGTATCTTTGCAACACCCCAGTTGGGTCCAAGAAGAATTAGACACAACTGAAAAATGACTAAAGAACCATAACAGCATTTCATATTTATAGCTTTCCACCTCCACAAAAAAGGGAGGAAGGAGTATTCTTACTCTTCCTAATAGCCAAGATCTCATTTGTTGGAACATCACTAAGTGGTGAAACCTGGGGCCTCTACCTTTCCCATTAGGCAATTCTCCATCTCTTAAGAGTTTCTTGGGTTTCTTGAGTTCCCCTGGGAGGGACTTCAAAAGACATGTACTATAACTATTCCTAAGTATGAATTTCCTCCACCATATTCCTGACCACTGAGATCATCCAAATGAAGATGTAATAATGAGAAATCTTAAATGCTCTTCAACTTCTGGTAGCCTCAAAACCTATGGGCTATGAGTTAAGACCTGGGTACCATTCTATAGGCATCCTGAAAACAAGACCAGGTCTTTCAGTGTTTCCACTGTCTCTTAGACTTCATGCCAAGACCACTAAGTGAGGTGGCTGTAATGCCCAAAAAAGACTTCTCACCATGCTAACTCCTCAAGTCAAAATAATATATATGTAGTTTGTCTTCATTTCACATTCTTACCTACTAAATGTCAGAGTAAGTCAAATGATATACAGAGGTTCAGGGAATTTGTAAATAGTGAGGATAAACAAATTTCTTATTTACCTAAGAATTTTAGTTTCCAATTCTGAACTATACTCCTTATTGGTTGTTACATTGGGAACAAGCCACTAATTATCTCTGAGACTTAGCTTCTTCAGCTCTAAAATGTGGGGGTTGACTTAGATAATTTCTAGGGTACCTTCTAACTCTTAAAAAGTTTATTCTAAGAATCAAGAAAGTATAGTACAGTAACTTTGTTTTAGCACCACTATACTCTTAGGCCATTGACCAATACCATAAATCAGATATAATAATGATAAAAATAACGACAATCATTTATATAGCACTTTAAGATTTGCAAAGTGTTTTGCAAATATTACCTCATTTGATCCTTACAACAACTTTGTGAGGTAAATGCTAATATTGTCCCAACTTTACAAATGAGGAAATTGAGCCTGAAGTAAGTAAGTGACTTGCTTAGGATTGTACAACTAATAAGTATCTGAGGCAAAACTCAAACTTAGAACTTCTGATAGGGAAGCCTTTGATTTATACTTTTGCTCAGAACTAAGGTCATCAAGCTACTTTCAAGCCCTGCCAGCTACATGCTAGCCATATACCTCGGAACTCAGACTGTTCCTGGGATCCTCAGCTCTGATAGATGAGTTTTTGAGCCATCTGGTTCAGAACCAGGTCACCACATCACTTCCTGACTACTTCTAAACCATGCCTTTGCATATATATTCCCCTTCTTTTTATGTTATTTTCTCTCATTTGAATGTAGGCTCTTTGAGAACAGAGATAGCACACTCCTCCCCACTTCCCCATACACGTAGCAAAGTACCTGGCATATTATAAACACTTAACAAATGTTTTTTTAAAATCATTTCTGACTTCAAGTTCAGCACTTTACTAGGTCATCCAACTGCCTTCAGACTAGTCATAAAACTGCAGAAATATCAATTTAGGGAAGGAAAAAAGAAGGAAAATTTATTAAGCACCTACTATATGTCAGGCACTGTGCTAAAACCTCTAATATTTCGTCTGATCCTCACAATGACGTCAGGAGATAGCTGCTATTATTTTTATTTATATTTGAAAAAAAAAAATGAGGTTGACTGAGGTTAAGCAAACAACCCAGTATCACACAGCTAGTAAATATCTAAGGCTGGATTTGAACTCAGGTTTTGACTTCAGCCCCAGAAATCTCCTATTGTACCATGTAGCTGGAAGAAGGGTCATCTACTTCAATACCCCTATTATACAGCTGAGGAAACTGAGGCCCACTGGGCTTAAGTGATTTGTCCGGGGACACATAGCTAGAAAGAAGCAAAGGTGGATTTTGAATCTAGGCCCTCAGATTCCAGAGGCAATGTTTTTTCCAAGTTGCCATGGTTCCAAACCTAGGAGGCTTTAGTCCAAGCTGCAAAGAAATTCTGGTTTCTTTGTTTCTATAACAGGGTCTTAGGCAACCCCACACTCCTAGTTTTTCTGGAGATGCCTCTCTTCTTCCTCCCTCCCTACCTGGTGTCAGAGGAACACCAAAGATGGCAAAGGGACCTTGGGAGATAGGAAAGAGAAGACCAATGGTGGGACTTACCCTGTGGACGACCCCAGAAGAGTGGATATACTAGAATGAGAAAAGAGAATGAGAAAAAGAGAAGGGTGAATTAATTTATTGTTATCTTGTCTACCCACCCTGACATTGGACCAAAAGTACTTTCTTAGAATAGGAAGAGTTTGGTCCCTTCCAAGTTGGCTCTCATTCACCTTAAGCCCCTTCAGCATCTGATAGACAAGGTATTGGATTTTATCTTCACTGAATTCCATGCGCATTATCTTCTGAAGATCAGTCTGCATAAATGGCATCACCAGATAGCTGAAAAACAAAGGCTCTTGAATGATGAATCCAATTGTAATACCAGTCTCCATCCAGTGTCAGAGTTGCTTTCCAGTAGGAAAGAGAATGGGGACTCAGAATTTGTTGATTCTCTGTCAGACAAAGCACCAATGTATATGAATGAAATCCCATTATCTTTCCTCTGAAACAATGAAAGATGTAACATCAGGCCTCCAGTATCCCAGCATAACTGCTTTACCACCCTCAGCCCCCAAGACTAGCAGAACTCAATGTTAACAGATGAGTTTTTAAATGGGGCAAAAACAAATAGGGACTAGACTTTTCTTTCTCCTCCCCTCTCTCCCTTCCCTCCCCAAATGTCCTTCTTTCTACCTCTCCCATAGGCAGGAGACCATGAAGATGAAATATACATTGCCAAACTCCATTAATACATTGGACAACTTCGCTAAACTGCTTTCTTTCTTTCTTTTAAAACAAAAGATGGTTCCAAAGAAAAGGAAGAGGGATATTACTGGAAACTGGGGGCAGCTTCAGAAACTGAACTGAGCAAAGTTAAAAAAAAAAAAAAAAAAAAAAAGTGGGCAAGCATGATCCAGAACAGAAATATTATTCCAGAAAGCAACATGCTCCCTCACAGGTTAGATTCCTTCAGAGTTTACAAAAATCAACAGTGAGCTACTGCCCCACAGTGGTAGAAGAACTTGGGTTTTTTTCTATCAAAAAACCTGGGTTCAAATCTTAGATCTGCCACTTTATTTCCTGGGGAATCTTGGGCATTAATTCCCCTTTGAGAGTTTCCATATTCATGGATGGCCAAGTAGCATCGAATCCCATCATCACTGGTAGCCACTTGGGAAGAAAAAAACAAAGGAAAACAATAGCTTGAAAATGTTATGGTTATAAAAATCCCACCTTCTATAGGAAGCTTTTCCCACTCCCTTTTATTTTAGCATCTTCCCTGAGAGACTACTCCCAATTTAACCTGCATATTGCTTGTTTGTATGTAGTTGTGAGCAGATTGTCTTCCCTGTTTTATAGTGAGTTCCTTGAGGAATAGGATATCTTTGGCCTTTCTTTGTATCCCACTGTGTTCTCCTTCTCTCTTGACAAACCCTGTGTTTCTACAATGTTCTGACTGAACACATAAATATCTTGAACAGCTGGGTTATTGACTTTTGCTAAGTCAGTTTTTGCTTATAACTTAGGAAACTTATTTTAATTTAGCAAAACAACTTCTAGGTGTATCTCAAAAAGTTTATAAAAAAGGGGAAAGAATATACATGTACAAAAATATTTATAGCAATTAAAAAAAAGTTTCAATAGTATTTTATTTTTCCAATTACATGTAAAGATAGTTTTCAACATTCATTTTTGTAAGATTTCAAGTTCTTCATTTTTTCCTTCCCTTATCTCCCTCTTCCCTAAGATAGCAAGTAATCTGATACAGGTTATGCATGTACAATCATACTCATACTAGTCATCTTGTGAAAGAAAAATCAGAACAAAAGGAAAAAAAAAAAAACACAAGGAGGAAAAAAAGCAAACAAAATACCAGAGAAATGGTGAAAACAGAATTGGTTCAATCTTCATTCAGTCTCCATAGTTCTCTCTCTGGATGCAGATAGCATTTTTTTTTTTTTATCCCAATTCTATTGGAATTGTCTTGGATCACTGTATTTCTGAAAGGAGATAAGGCTATCATAGTTTATCATCACATAATCTAGCTAGCAGCTTTCTGGGATGGCAAAGATTCGGAAATTGAGGGAATGCCCATAAATTGGAGGATGGCTAAACTAATTGTGGTATATGACTATAATGGAATACTATTGTACTGTAAGAAATGATGAGCAGGCAGATTTCAGAAAAACCTTTTAAGGCTTAAATGAGCTTATGTTAAGTGAAGTAAGTAGAACTGAGAGAACATTATACTCAGTAATAGCAAGATACTCAAAATACTCAAGATAGAAACTGCTATCCACATTCATAGAAAAAAACATGGAATCTGAATGCAAATCAAAGTATACTATTTTCACTTTGTTTTGTTTTTCATGTTTTTTTTTTTTTTCCTTTTTGGTTTTGTTTCTTCTTTCACAACATGACTACCATTGAAAGAACCATGGAATCTGAATACAGATCGAAGTATACTATTTTCACTTTGTTTTTTTTTTTTCATCGTTTTTCCTTTTGGTTTTGTTTCTTCTTTCACAACATGACTGATACAGAAATATGTTTTAACATGATTGGACACATATAACTTAAATCAGATTGCTTGCCATCTTGGGGAGGGTGAAGAGGAGGAAGGGAAGAAGGGTGAAAAATTTGGAACTCAAAATCTTATAAAAATGAATGCTGAAAACTATTTTTACATGTAATTGGAAATGTTATTTACAAAAAAAAAGTTTAAAAATATTGCTATTGAGAATTTGAATAAGATAGTTTGTCTTTTTTTTTTAAAAACTGAGGCAATTGGAGTTAAGTGACTTGCCCAGGGTCACACAGCTAGGAAGTATTAAGTATCTGAGGCCAGATTTGAACTGAGGTCCTCCTGACTTGAGGGCTGGTGCTCTATCCACTGCACCACCTAGCTGCCCCATAAAATAGAATTTTTAAAGCCTTCCTATCCATGGAAAACTCTTTGGAAAGGCACAGTACCTGGCACATAGTAAATGTTTATTGACTGACTTTCCCCAGAACTCAGAATGACTCTTGGGGCAGGCTTCTGTAATTGAGATCTTAAGCTTCTGTCAACTATCTTATTTTATTACATCATTTTCCTTTATCTTTCCACACACTGAACAAAAGCATGTATCAGGTACAACTGCAAATGTTTCCTTCTCATTTTGTGCAAAATGTCACCACACCCTCTTCCCTTCCTCATTCCCCCCTCTCATTCTTTCCACCACTTTGCTGAACCACAGACAGAAGGTCTGGACTTACAGAGAAGAATTATTACATAGGAGATGGGGAGGGAAAGGAGTCAAGGAGTGGTCAAGTTCTTTTTTACTCAGTTAAGTAAGGTATATAAGAGTACAGAGAACAGGAAATATGACAGCTTCTTTCTAAAGCTGATTCAGGAAACAGTAAGTAAGCTCTGTGGGCACATTGGCAGTAAGATTTTGTGGCTCTTTTAATATGTCTGGAAACCACAGAGTGTGGGACATGGTTACAAAGGGACCATATCTAAACCAAGAACCTGATAACACAGAGGCTACCTTTCCAGAGTTTCCAATGGATGGGGAGGTTTTAAAAAGTCTAGGTCAGTAGTTCTCAAACTTTTGTTTTCAGTATCTTTATCCTATTAAAAATTATTGAGGATATCTCCAAAGCGTTTTTGTTTATCTGGATTATATTTATAGACATTTACCATATTGGAAATAAAAACTATTTTTTAACTCATAGACCCTCTAAAAGAATTTCAGAGATCCCCAGGATTCTCTAGACCATACTTTGAGAACCACTGGTCTAGGATATTCAAGTTCCTGGAGGTTTATTGACTTAGCAGCAGTGAATCCAACAACTCAGCATCTCAAGATAATCGTGTTTACAGGCAGAGGAATGGAGAAACATAGTTAGCTCAGTTTTCTTAAGGAGGCAGGAATCACAGTGATGAGAGCCAGGGCTGGAGAGCAGCCCCATGGGGGTGGGACCAAATTCAGAAGGTAGAAGGAAGAAGTGGAGTTGGAGAAGGATACCAGCCAGTATGTGTATAGAGAAAATCAGGCTGGGGGAGGTGTATCAAAGCAACCTAGGAAAGTGAAAATTTTCCCATATTGGTAAAAAATCACAACTGCTAGCATTAATATAGGCTTGAAGGTTTACAAAGTATTTATACATCTCATTTATCTCTCACAACAAACTTTGCAGAATTAGTGCTATTATTATCCCCATTTTTAGATAAAAAAAAAAATGCACATGTACCTGTGCATACACACACACTAGAGAGACTGAGTGATTTGCCCAGAATTATAGTTAGTAAGAGTCTGAGAGAAATTGGATCAGTTCTTTCTGACTCCAAGCATATACAGTGTGCTTTATATAGTGTATGGTTGTCTTACCTCACCCTCCCTAAATCGCCCACCTCCGATTGCTTGTGAAGAATCCTATAAAATATTCCCAAGGGAATGAGGATTAAGAAGAAGCCATTCAATTCAGTACATTGCAAGCCCTTGACCTGAGAGTTGATTTGGTGGAATGAGGTGGGGAGGGAAGATAGAGTTAAGGGGAGAGTCTGGTGAGAAAATGGAAGAATCAAATATAGATTATTCAAATGAGAAGTTTGGTGGTGAAGAGAAAATTTTGCCTTAGTTTTACCTGTCCAAATTCCACTCATCTTTCTAGATTTAGTTCAAATTCCTTCTCCTTGCAATCTACCCAACCAACAATGGCCTTGTTTTCTATTTCTCTCTGAATGTCTCTAACACTTATTAAATGTACCCTTCATATGCCTTCATTTGCAGCAGTGTGACATTTCTTGCTCTGACCCGTTAAATATTTCATCCTGCTACCATGCTTCCTATGTTTCCAGAAAGAAGGAGGGAAAAAGCAAAAGAGAGAAGGGGAGAGGGAAAAGACACAGAAGGAGGGGACGAAAGGGAAAGAAAGAAGGAGGGAAGAAAGAAGAGAGGGCATGACAAGGAAACACTAGCCAAGCAATCAGGTCCTTGTCCTAGCATGGCCTCTCACTATGTGTGAAAGAAGCCTTTCCCCATACCCTATGCCTTTCCTCTGAGACTATCTCAATTTACTCTGTATCTTTAACTGTTCATAGTTGTGTGCAAGTTGCACCCCGCCCCCCCCCCCATTAGACTATAAGCTCTTTGAGAGTTAGGTTTGTTCTTGATTTACATCCCCAGAACATAGCACAGTGCTTGACACACAGTTAGCACTTAATAAATACTGGCTGACAAGTTGACTCTCTCCCTTTGAGCTTCAGTCTTCCCATCTCTAAACTAAAGGGATTGGACTAAATGGGATGGGGAACCTTTTCTCTGCCAAGGGCCATTTGGATATTTATAACATGATTTATGGGCCACATAAAATAATCAATTTTTAAAATTCAAGCAGTGGGAGATTTTTTTACCTAGTTTTCTGCTCATCATCACCTTTGATTGCCTTGGCAAATGAGTTTTCAGGCTTCATGTTTCCCATCCCTGCACAAGATGGTCTCTAAGGCTGCCTCCAGCTCTCACATACTATAATCTATTCTATGATCTGCCTTCCTTACAGATGTTTGTCATCTCAACAATTTGCTGAAGCCGTCATATGATGCAGGTAGACATCTGAACTAAGATCAAAAATGTTGGAGAAAATAATAAAAATAAAAACAACAATTTCACTATGTGTATCTTGTTAAATTTTCCAAGTTGTAGATGTGATTGGGTTACCAGGTTAAATAGATCTGTCCTGATGACAGCCTGGACAGCTACAAATATCTCCTTTAATCCCTCCCCCCAGTCCTCCTTTTTTCAGCCCTGCCAGTCTCTTCCCCTCCTGAAAGACATTCTCTTTACTTTCCTCATCCTCTGTTGGCACATTCCTCCACCAGGCTCCACTGGGCTGAGCTACTAGAATTTTTTGCTCCTTTTATTCACTCATCATTTTCTGAACTGAGTCTCAGCTACTTCAATCTCTAAAATGGTAATAATAATAGCAACAAATACTTATATCCAATGGGGCTGTGAAAATCAAATGAGTACTTTGTAAACCTTATGAATGCTACATAAATGATGGATATTATTCAGGTGAGACAAAAGGAAGAATTTCCTAATAATGAGGGTTAATAGATATTGTAATAGTTTGTCAAGAGATATACATAGTAGATTGTAAACTCCTTTGAGGAAGGAAATTTTTTTTTTTTAATTGGCCTTTACAGCCCTAGTGCCTTGTACAATGTCCAGCATCTGGTAAGTACTTAAAATATGCTTATTGAATAAATTTTAAAATAGATTTAGAACAATCCTGCTTTAAGGTATGGAAATAAGCTAATTGAGATTTCAAATTTTCTTTCAGCACTATAATGGTACTTTCAGTACCAGATCTAAGTGATAATCTTAAAATAAATTTCTATTTGATTTTATATGTCCCCAAAACATTCATTCTTTCATTCATTCACTTGGCAAATACTTATTGGGTATGTACCATAAGCAAGGTACTATGTGAAACACTATAGGGGATCTGATGATGAATGATTCCTGCCTTCGTATAGTTTATAATCTAACATGCATACAAAATAAGTCATAATATAAGAGAGAATATTAAAGTACTGAGGCAGATAGAAAGTGTTATCTGTATTCATTCAGAGGAGTTAAAAAATCATGTCTACCAATTAGCCCAGGAAAGATTTTTCCACTAAAAAAGTGACTACAATTATAATACCCAAACATCATAAACAGTCTACAATGTATCAGCTTAGCATATAAGAATATGCTATGTTTAATATGTATTGGATTACTTGCTGTCTAGAGGAGGGAGTGGGGAAAGAGAGAGAGAAAAATTGGAAACAAGGTTTTGCAAGGGTGACTGTTGAAAATTATCTTTGCATATGTTTTTGAAAATAAAAAGCTATTATTAAAAATTATTATAAAAGAGAGAGAGAGAGAGAGATGCTACATATGCTACATGCTTGTTTTATGTAGCTCAAAGAGCCAAACTGGAAGCACAGAGTAAACTTGAAAAGAGGCTATAAATTTAGGTTTGATGTCAGGAAAAACTTCCTAACAATTAGGACTACCCAACAGTGGAAAAAGTGCTTGAGTAGCAGCTGGGTGCCTCCCTCACTGGAGGCGGAATAATGGATTATCACAACTTACAGGTATTCTTAATCAAGCCAGGTTGGACAAGAAGTCTCAGCTGTCTCTTCCAATTCTGACCATGTAATATATATTCCAGTCATATGTTCTCCTTTATTGTGTGCATTTTCTTATCATTCCTGTGTAGACTGTAAATCCATAAAAGGCAGGGACTGTGTCATATTTTTAATCTTCTCAGTGCCTAGCAGTAACCTCCTACTATGCCAGGTAGGGGAAAGGTACATATATAAGAACTCTATAAGGGCTAAATGGACAGCCGCAGGCACATGTCAAGGTGGGTTGCTCACTTCCAGCCCAAGCATTTTAATTCAGCTGAAATGACAGACAAATACTCCAGGACTCCACCCACCCCAAACTTACAAATCATGGAAGTTGTGCAGGGAGGTAGCCGAAGTAAAGACGTCCAAGAGTCCAATAACCTGGAGGAGGAATCAGCAGGTCAGAGGGGGCTTCTCCCTGCCTCCCCTTGTGGTCAGTGGCTATACAGTTAGATGTGGGGGCTGTTCTGAGTACAGCTCACCTCCAACAACCTCCCCCTTCTTTCTTGAGGGACCTTGGCGTTAAGTCAGAGTTATGAAGTTTTATTTCTATTGCCTCATCATCACAGATGGTTAAGGGCTATGCCAGGTAGAAGAAAAGAACTGGCAGGGTCCAGTTTCCTTTTTCCATTGCTATGTATGGAAGGAACATGGGTCTGGGAGGCAGGAGACTTTAACCTGTAGTTCTGGCTTTGCCACTGACTTATTGGGGGACCTCAATCAAATCACTTCCTCTCTTGGGGGTTGGGTTAGCTCCTCCTTAAAATGAGGGAACTGGATGAGTGATCCCTGACAGGATTCCACACCTAATCCCCGCTGTTCTTTGTTTCCCGAACTTCAGCAGACGCTTTGGGCCCCTTCCCTTCCAAGTCCCCTTTGGATCCTTCCCGTATACATACATTCTCATGCTGCATGTGTTTCAATAACATCAGCTCCCGATAGGCTCTTTTAGCAAAGATCTCTGACTGGAAAGGTCGGCTCAGTTTCTTGATTGCCACCTTCTCTCCTGACTTCTTATCAATGGCTGAGCTATAGAAACATGGGGAACAGGGTTGGTTGGGAGGTAACAGTTCAGGTAGTTCTTGCTATGTGCAACAGACTCTACACACACACATACACACACACACACACACACACACACACACACACCCCTTCAATTTCTGATGACTCTTTTCTAGTCTGCTACTCCTAATCCTGTTCTGGGGGTGGAGTGGCAGAGCAAATTGGGGGAATCAGCCTCCACCTGCCTGCCTGCTTATAGTCTCCCTCCCCCAAAAGGTAAATCTGGAAAGACCAGCATGGGAAGAGAGGATTACTACATTACAAACATAGACCAAGATAGGCAGGAACTGGGGGAAAAACCCAACAATCAACTACCAATGAAAATTAGGTACAAAGATGCTGAGACATACTGAGGGTTAGCCTCCATACAGTCACAGAACTACAAGGCAGATATCTGTGCAGATGTTTCAATAAGGTAAACCTCCATTTCTCCATTGGTAAAATAACTACCTGACTGACCTCACAGGATTACTGCAAGGCTCAAATAAGATAATTGCATGTGAAAGAGCTCTGTAAGCAAAAAGCAGCATAAATAATGAGAAACAGCAGAATGCAGTGGGTCATCATTATGTCTGTAATCAGAAAAGCTGGGTTTGAGTCCCAGTTCTGCTATGTGATCTGTACAGTACTAAGAGCACTGGCTTGGAATCAGAGTACCTGCTTCAGATACATATTATGCTTGTGAACTTGACCAAGTAATTTAACTTTCCGGGTCTCTTGTTTCCTTATCTCCAAAGATATGGGAATTAAACTAGACAACATCCCAAGATCCCTTCCAGCCCTATTTCCATAACTTATGATGCAATCTTAGTCTTCCAGTTTTGTAATCTGTGATTTTATAGAAATTACTTCATCTTTCTTCTGTAAAATGAGGCAGTTGCACTAGGTGATATCTAAGGATTCTTTGAGCTGAAATGTAAGCCGTTGCTCACACCAAAACAACCATCTCAGACCATCAGCACTCTCCATGAATTTGTAGAGGCTAGTTCACGGCTCTACTCCTATCTATAGTAACCATTCCCATATTCAGTATTTTCCAAGACAGACCAGTATCAAATATTTGGTCTCATTCACAGATCTGGGGTAACATTTTTTTTTTTTTTGGTCAGTCTGTATATTTTGATTTGGAAATTATTACAACTATAAATCTATTCTTTCATACTCTATTCTTTAACCCTATTGTTTCCTTTTCCACCCAACTCTCCAGTTAGAGAGGCTAGGGACCTCTGAGCAGGCTTACCAGTCTGGAATGGTCCCACGGAAAACCCAAGTTTAGGTCTGGGAGAGGATGGGAAAGCTTTAAGCCAAGGTTAGGCATGGAATCTGTCTGCTTGAGGTGTCTACCTGCCTAAGGGTACCCCATCAGCGATTCCAAAAAAGTCAGTGGGAGGAAAGGGGACTCCTTACTCTAAATCCTGTCCTCAAGGGGCACAAAAAGAGTCATTCCAATATCCACCATAAAAAGTAAAGTTCCAGACCCTCTGGGGAGATCCAGGAACGGCTGCCGGAGTCTCTACAACCTGTACTTGCTCAAATCAACCAGCAGAGCCCTCACTCCCCAGCCCAGGCCAACCTCCACCTAAGTCCTCGGGAGATGGGAACAGGGTCTCACCACACAGATCCGTAGGCCCCGCTGCCCACGTGGGTCAGGTTCACGTAGGTCTTGGGCAGCTCCCAGGCAGTCTTGTTCACTTCTTGCTTGTAAAAGCCCTTTTTCCGGATGAAGCTCATCACGGGCTCAGTGTCTGGGCCCCCAGACAGCCAGTGCACCGCGGACAGCGCTCAGTGAATCGCGTGGATGGCGCGCTTTGCCCAGTGCGCCCTAGGCCCAAGGGGCGCGGCCCCAGGAGGCCACCTCGCAGTTCTGTTTCCCTGCCCGCCCCCGTACTCACGGGGCCAGGTATCAGGTTTCAGTTGCTTACCTTCCCGACTCGCCCAGGTGCAGAAGGTGGTGGCGGAGAAGGCGGCGGGGCCCCGCCCGAAGCCTGGGGCACCTCCTCCACCTTCTCTTCCTCCTCTTCTCCCCTTAGCCAGTTGGGCCTGCCCTTGCCAGTCCCGGGAACTTCCCAGTCACACTAGCATTAGTTACTCTCCCCTTCTCTCCAAGGTACCATCTCAAAGATTAGCTATTTGGAAGACTCGGAATCCTTGAGTTTTTGCACAGGGAAGAGAAGCTTCAAAAACCTTTCTAGCGGAGACAGAAGGGGACCTCTCTGGGACCCCAGAAAGGGCAGGTGAGGTGTGCATTTACAGGAGAGGAGAGGAAAGGTCAGAGTGCATTGGGAATCTGGAAATCATTTCATAAATGGAATTTTAGCCTAGAAAAAAGGATAGAGTTGAGGGGGTAGGGGAGAGAAGAGAAGAAAGGAGGGATATGGTTCCTGATTCCAAATATTTCAAAAGGCTGTCATTGGGAAGAATCATTCTGTGTGGCGTCCCAGACTGAACCCTGAGCACTAAGTAGAAGTTACAGAGAAGGAGATGATTCAGTGGAAGGAAGAACTTCCAGTGCAATGGAATAAGGAAATGTCCAACCAAAGTTGAATGATTTGTTCTATTGGGATGTTACCCAGAGGATTCCAGAGTTTGGGGGGTGGGAGGGAGGAAGGGAGTGGTTGGTGATAAATTGCAAATCATTTGGATCATAGATTTAGAGCTGGAAAGGACCTTACAAATCATGAAGTCCAAATGGTTTTCATTTTACAGATAACGGAGTTCCAAAAGTTTTATGACTTCCCAGTGTCATATACCTAAGAAGTGCTTAAATCAGGAGAGAGTCTGTCTGAATCTAAGTCCTCTGTCCACTGATGGCTGTTACTCCATGCTGTTTCTTCTGTTGATGAAATTTAAGGTTCCCTCCAACTCGGATTCTGGGAGTCTCTGATCAAGTCTCTCAGGGCTGTCCAAGAAAAAACTGGTTGCCCCTTCATTTTCTAAAAGGACAAAGACAGCATAGGCCCTAGGATCCTTTAGCATCTAAACGTGTGTGGTGGGAGTAGAGAGGATCAAGAGAAAGAGCACCTTAAAAAAAAAAAAAAGTATTATCACATACCTCTAGAACTCTAATGGTTACAAAGGTTTTCATGTCTTTTGTCTGATTTGATCCTCATAATATCATTGTCAAATAGAGAGTATAAGTATTTTTAGCTCTGATGTATAGATAAGGGAACTGAGACTCAGAGAGATTAGGTGGTTTATTTAAGGACACACATCTCAAGAGTTCAAAACCTAGTTTCCAAATCCAGTGGGCTTTCCTCTATACCATATTGCCTACAATTAAAAGAGTAGAAGCTTTTGAGACAGTCTTGTATAGTTTAAAGTTCTTGGGTGAACAACCGACCTTAGTCAATATAACTCTCTAAAATATTAAGTAACTATAGGTGGAAATTTGCACTGGGAGATAGTTTACTCACTTAGAGCTGTCTTCTCTGAGGAAATCAAAGATCTGGATGGATTCATTAATCAGGAGCCATGATGTATAGTTTCAGTTCTGTGATGGTGAAAAACTTATTTTTTTTTTTAATCATTTTACTATTCTTATCCATAGAGCAATGGTGTTCAACCAGAAGGTTCTAGGGTAAAGATTCTTTTTTTTTTTTCCAACTCAAGTAAAAACATTTTTTAAATTTATTTTTATTATAGCTTTTTTATTTACAAGTTATATGCATGGATAATTTTACAACATTGACAATTGCCAAACCTTTTGTTCCAATTTTCCCCATCCTTCCCCCCATCCCCTCCCCCAGGTGGCAGGTTGACCAATAGATGTTAAATATGTTAAAGTATAAATTAAATACAATATAAGTATACATGTCTAAACAGTTATTTTGCTGTACAAAAAGAATCAGACTTTGAAATAATGTAGAATTAGCCTGTGAAGGAAATCAAAAATACAGGCGGACAAAAATGTAGGGATTGAGAATTCTATGTAGTGGTTCATACTCATCTCCCAGAGTTCTTTCGCTGGGTGTAGCTGGTTCAATTCATTACTGCTCTATTGGAACTGATTTGGTTCATCCCATTGCTGGAGATGGCCACATCCATCAGAATTGATCATCATATAATACTGTTGTTGAAGTATATAATGATCTCCTGGTCCTGCTCATTTCACTCGGCACCAGTTCATTTAGGTCTCTCCAGGCCTTTCTGAAATCATCCTGCTGGTCATTTCTTATTGAACAATAATATTCCATAATATTCATATACCACAATTTATTCAGCCATTTTCCAAATGATGGGCATCCACTCAGTTTCCAGTTTCTGGCCACTACAAAGAGACCTGCCATAGGGCAAGGATTCTTAACTTGGATGGGGTCCATGAACAAATTTCAGGGGACTCAAGAACTTGGATGGGAGAAAATTACATTTTTATTTCAATGTTATTCAATATTATTTCCTTCATAATCCTGTTATTTTATGCATTTAAAAACATTATTCTGAAAAGGAGTCCATTGGCTTTATCATTCTGCTAAAGGGATCTGTGATATTAAAAAATGTTTTAACAATAGTTGATCTAAGAGGAAGCTAGGTGGTGTAGTAGATAGAGCACCAGCCTTGGAGTCAGGAGGACTTGAGTTCAAATTTGGCCTCCGATACTTACTAGCTGTGTGACCCTGGGCAAGTCACTTAACTCCGATTGTCTCCACAAACATACTAAAAAAAAAAACCCACCCTGGTTTGGGGAAAATGGGGTGAGGGAAGGGAGGGAGAAAAAAAAAAGTAAAGATTCATGGCAGAGAACAGAAGAAAACACAGAAGGAAGCAAAGTAGGGATTTCTAAAAAATGTAGCATTTATTTCATAGGTTTTTATTGAATACCCTTTTATGTTCTACTGCATACATGAAAATGATTCTTTTGTCATTTTCTATTTAAATTTAAAATGAATATAAAATTTAGACCAACCCTACCTTCCAACAAACAAATAAACAACAACAACAAAACCACCCTGATCTAAAGCTGAGGAACATAGCTATTTATTATCTGCTTACTGGAGAAAACCTTTTTTGAGCCTCAGTTTTTTTTCTCTGCAATATGAATTGGCAGAAAGTAAATCTTGGGTATTTGTCCCCTTGCCTAGCACTGTGCTCTGTACATAGTAGGTGTTCAACTAATACTTATTGCTTCTTGTTGCTCAGGGTCACCCAGGAATTCAGGGCAGAACTAGGACCAGACCCCAGAAATTTTGATTCCCAGGTTGTTTCAGTCTTGCATGGCAGAGCTTGGGCAGGCACCTTCTTTAGCAACAGTGTCAGGAAATGACTAAGGGTCCCTAATTCTCTTGGGACACTGTCCTAAGCAAAACCTGCATTTCCAAAAACATCTCATTCTTTTGCAATTAACCTGACTCATACTGTCTTTTTCCAACCCTATGTGATCTGGTCAGAGAAGAAGAGTAAAAATTTCTAACTTTGTAATTATATTATTTTTAATAATTTTTATAATTATAATCTCTTGTCTTTGGTCTAGTTATTATGTCTTTTTCATTTATGTGTCAAAGTGAATTTTTATTTAGGGTCTGATATCTCAATCAGGGAGTATATGCATTGGAAACTCATGGAGAGTAAAAATTATACTTAGGGGTCAGAGAAGCTGGCTTGGACTCTTGATTCTGCTACTACTGAGATGACCTTGGAGAAATAAATCATTTGCTATATCAAGGACTCAGGAGGAAATCTTAAAATTGTAATGACTGGGTCATCACAGATATCTATTGTTTAATCTCAACTGTCAGGTACTGTGGGATCCTCAAAAAGATCTGAGTTCAAGTTTGGGCTTGGTCCTGGGACTCCAGTCAAGGTTACAACCTTTTGAGACTGTCAATTTTCTCTATCTTTTTTTTTTATTTTTATCAGCTGACTTTTAATTAAATTAATTTTTATGCTGAAGTTAACAAAGCTCATGTAAAATGGGGATTTAAATATTCAAAAAAAGATCCTATATGAAATTGAAAATCTCTAATAGAGATCTGCATTGAGATGGAATTTCTTACACTGACTTGAACAACAGCAACAAAACCAAACCCCATTCTTGCTACATGGTTTAACTATGAGACAATATAGTATGATGGGAAAAGTACTGAATTTGAAATTAGAGAAACTGGCTTCAGTCACTAGTTTAATCCCTTAGTCACTGGAGGGAGCTGGTAGCACAATCCATAGAGTTTTGGATTGGAGTCAGGAAGACTCCAAATCTGGCTGGCTCACATAATTATTAGCTGTGTGACCCTGGATAAGCCATTTAACTTTTGTTTATCTCATTTCCACAACTATAAAATGGGAATAATAATAGTAGGCACTATATAATGCTAAATCCCTTCCTTTCAGTCATTATATCACTTCCCCTCAAATTTGTCCATTTTGTGATTTCATTTTATTTTTTCAATGAACAAAAAATAATTTTTTCTCCCTCTTATCTTTCCCACCTTCCTGTAATATTTTATTTTTTTAAACATTTTATTAAAAACCCACTAAATTGCTCAGAAATTACTTATATTTTAATTAATTATTACTACTATATCAGTATTTTTTATTATTAATTAATGGAAGTGATGTAGCACAATAGAAAGATTGATGAGCCAATTCAGGAAAGATTGATTTAAATATCTGGTTTAACTCCTTTCACAAATAAACACTACTTTGGATAAATCACAACTTTGATGGTCTTCAGTTTCCTTATCTATGAAAGCAAATGAAGAGGTAGATTATATAGCCTCTGAGATACCTACCAGCTCCAAATCTATGGTCTTATGTCCAGATTCAAATCTTGGTTCATCCATTAAAATACTGTATGACTGGACAGATCACTTAACTTTTCTTAGAACTTTGACTTTTAAGATTTCTTCTGTTTTGGAATCTATAATCTCATGATCCTAATTAATTTCAATATGTATGTACCATAAGAGTTTTTCAAAGTCCCTATCAGAATTCTTTGTTTGTCTATTCATTCTCATTAATTTTTGCTTTGTGTGACGTTAATGTAAACTATGTTTGCATTATTTCATTAAAGTTTTTACAGATTGTTTTACATTTGTCCTACTTGATGATCTTTATTATAGTCCCTTGCATTGATGTAACAATGCATTCAATCATTCCCTTACTTAGTAGACATGTAGATTTCTTTCAGTTTTTTGTTTTTTGGAATTATGCAGAAAACTTAGAATAAATAGTGCTTTGCAGTTTTCTTTTTTTAAAAAAATACTTTATAATTTTAAAATTTTGGGTTTTTTTTTTTTCCATTGAGCATGTAGGGTGAGAGATAAGATGATGCCCTTGATAATAATAGGGAAGTTTGGAGGAAGGGAGGGTTTATAGGAAAAGATATTGAGTTCAGTTTGGGATATGTTGAGTTTAAGATATCTATTAGCCATCCAGTTTGAAATATCTGAAAGATAGCTGGAAATGCAAGACTGAGATCAGCAGAGAAATTAGGGTAGGAAGGGGAGAGTTGATAATCATCAGCATAGAGATAATAATTAAATCCATGGGAGCTAATGAGATCCCCAAGTGAAGTAATGGTGAGGGAGAAGATAAAAGGGCACCTCTGATTGTCCTTTGGGACACATTCTGGGGATGAATTAGTGAACACGAGCTCCAGCAAAGGAGACTAAGAAGAAGTAGACTGATAGGTAGGAAGAGAATCAGAGAATGGTATCCCAAAAACCTAGAAAGAAGAGAGTATCATAGAGAAGAGAATGGTCAACAGTGTCAAACACTTTGGAGGGGTCAAAGAGAATAAGGATCAATAAAAAGCCATTTGGACTCGGCAACTAAGAGATCATTAGTAACTTTGGAGAGAACAGGTTCAGTGGAGTGAGGAAATTAAAATCTGTAATGAAGGAGTTAAGAAAAAGTGAGACATATTTAGCTTATAGCAGATTGCTAAGAGAAGGGAAGGGAGAGAGAGGGAGAAAAATTTAGAACACAAGTTTTTGCAAAGGTGAATGTTGAAAACTATCTTTGCCTGTATTTGGAAAAATAAAATTCTATTAAAATTTTTTTTAAAGAAGAGAGGGACCAGAGAAAGGGGAGAGAAATATCTATTATACAGTCTTTTCAAGGATTTAGCCACAAAGGACATAAGAGGTAAAGAACAATAGTTAGCTGGGATGGAAGGATCAAATTAAAGGTTTTTTGAATGGGGGAGAGAGACATGGGCCTATAGGTAGGCAGTAGGGGAAGAGAGAGGAGACAGAGAGGAATTGAAGATAAGAGAGTGTGGATATCAGAGGGGATAATCTGTTAAAGGAGAGGGGGGATAGAATGATATCACTTGTGCAGGTTTGCTTTCATAAGGAGTAAGGTCACCTCTTCATGTGAGACAGAAGTGGAAGAAGAGATGATGGCAGAAAATATGAGATAAAGAAGAGGGGGAAAGGGAGATCATGGGAAGGGTGGGGGAGAGGATTGCCTCAGTTTTTGTTTTTTTTTCCTGTAAAATTTCTTAACTGACAGGGTGGTGGGAGGGGAAGCCATAGGTGATGTGAAAAGGGATGAAAAGTTTATAAGAGCTGTTATGGAGAGTGAGATAGAGTTGACAAGAAAGATGTAGGAGGCTAGCCAAGCAGCAACAAACACCCTGTTATGATTTTGTCACATAACTTTGTAGTGGACCTAGTCAAAATAGTTGTATGATTTTTTTTCCTACCTTTTTTCAGTAGTAATGTGTTAGAGTGAAGGTGATAGATGACAAGAAAGGTCCAATGCTGATGCTTGGCAAGACTTAATCAGAAAAATAAGGGGACCAGAGACTCAAGGGAATGACTCAACAGGCTGATTTAGAGATTTAAAATTTCTTCTAATAACCACTTTGGCTGCATCCCACAAATTTTGGTATGTTGTCTTATTGTTGTCATGCTCCTGAAGGAAATTATTGATTGTGCCTATGATTTGTTGTTTCACTCACTCATTCATTCTTTAGGATTAGATTATTTAGTTTTCAATTAATTTTTGGTCTATTTCCCCTGGCCTTTTATGGCATGTAATTTTTATTGCATTGTGATCTGAGAAAATGCATTTACTATTTCTGCATTTGATTTTGAGGTTTCTATGCCTTAATACATGGTCAATTTTTGTATAGATTCCATGTACTGCCATGAAAAAGGTATATTCCTTTCTGTCTCCATTCAATTTTCTTCAAAGATCTATCATCCCTAATTTTTCTAGGATTCTATTTTCCTCCTTAACTTCTTCCTTATTTATTTTGTGGTTCAATGTAGTTCTGAGAGAGCAAGGTTGGGATCCCCTAGTATAGTTTTGCTATCTAATTCTTCTTGCAGCTGTCTGGAATCTGGATGCATATATGTTTAGTATTGAAATTACTTCATTATCTATAGTACCTTTAAGCAGGATGTAGTTTCATTCCTTATCTCTTTATATATAGATCTCTTTAGATCTTTTTTTGCTTTTGCTTGATTCGAGATCAGGATTGCTAGCCCTGCTTTTTTTTTTTTTTTAACCTCAGCTGAAGCATAACAGATTCTTCTCCAGCCTTTTATCTTTACTCTAAATGTATTATTCTGTTTTAAATGAGTTTCTTGTAAACAACAAATTGTAGGATTCTGGCTTTTAATCCAACCACTTGTTTTATGGGAGAGTTTATCCCATTCACATTCACAGATAAAATTACTATCTCTGTATTTCTTGCCATCTTTCAACAGGCTGATTTCAGAAAAGCCTGGAAAGACTTGCATGAACTGATGCTGAATGAAGTGAATGGAACCCAGAGAATATTGTACACAGTAACAAGAAGATTATGTGATGATCAGCTGTGATGCACTTGGCTGTTTTTAACAATGAAGTGATTCAAGGCAATTCCAATAGACTTAAGATAGAAGGTGCTATCTGCTTCCAGAGAGAGAACTATGGAGACTGAATGTGGAGTTGTATTTTCAACTTGTTGTTATTGTTGTTTGCTTGTTTTTTTTTCCTTACTCATGGTTATTTTTTCCCATTTTGATCTAATTTTTCTTATGTAGGATGACAAATATGGAAATATGTTTAGAAGAATTGCATATGTTTAACCTATATTGAATTGCTTGCTGTCTTGGGGAGGAGGGAGGTAAGTGAAGGGAGGAAGAGAAATTTGGAACACAAGATTTTGTGAAGGTGAATGTTGAAAACTAACTTTGTATATATTTGGAAAAATAAAATAAATAACTTATTATTTATTTATATTAAATGCTCTATTAAAATAAATAAATAAAATAAAAATACTGGGTTTTTGAGAGGTAATTAGGGTTAAGTAACTTGCTCACGATCACCAGGTTAAGTGTCTGAGGTCAGATTTGAAGTCAAGTCCTCCTGCCTCCAGAGCTGGTGCTCTATCCACTAAACCGTCTAATTGCCCCCAAAATAAAATATTGTTGGAAAAAAAAAGGACTCAAATATGAGTTGAAATGATTCACCAAAGGGTTACGATGGGGAAAAGAGGAGGTAATGTCTAGTTCAAGGGTAATAGACTGGGAAAGAATGTAGAGGTCAATGAATTGGTCATAGCATGGATGAAGATTAGGGTGTGGTAAGGGAAGACAGCAGGAAAAATTGAAAACCAAGAGATTATGGTCAAATAAAGGGGTTTTAGAATTCTTGAGCTTGGATGTGGTGCATTTGTGGATGAAAGCAAAGTCAAGGGAATGACCATCTTTGTGTGTGGCTGAGACTAGTATATTAAGGAACTGATGATTTTTGAGGGAGAGTTAACATATACACTGAGATCCTCTTCTATAAGGGCAGAAGTAGAGGTGGAGAAAACCAGTTGTAACCTACTACTCTTCAACATCACTTTCTTTTTAAGTCTCATTGGTCCTCACAAGTAAATTCCTACATCCTAAACTTAGTTGTATGAGTCTCAGCTTCACAGAGTTCTAAGGATCAAATGAGACAAATATTTAAAGCACTCCTCATAGTGCCTGGCACATAAATGTTAGCTAGCTATTATTATGATGATAATGATGCACTCTGAGAAGAGGACATACTAAAGAGAGCATAATAAAGAATGCATACCTATAGTCTCCATCTTTCAAGAGGAGGAAAATATAGCAAGAAACTAGAAACAAGTTGGGTGCCTATCTTACAGAAAAGCTAAAGAAAACTGTGACTGATATAATATTATGCAATGTATGAGATTACTAATTCAAAAAATTCAGAAAATTCATAAAAACCGAGGGAAAAGTAAAACCAAGAAAAACTACATATACCAACACTAATAAAAATAAATATAGCATAAATATAAGTTAAAAACAACACTAAAAGCCAGCCAAACTCTGATTAAATTCACTGATTCATCTTGATCCTGTAGGACTATGCATGAAGAATATTTTGAGGATCCATGGGGACCAGGGACAGAAAAGTGAGAGTAGGAGGAAGGCCTCCTAGGATGGGGCTGGCCAGACAAGCCAGGCCTTGTCCAGAACATACAAGGTTAGATACATGGGGGCCAGACATGGACACAGACAGAAGTTTGTGGACAGACAGGACATATACTTATCAAGACAAGCCACGGTGTGGACAAAAGTCTCCTCTTTTAGAGCCAGAAGTCTCAAGCTTAGTCCTTTATCTGGGCTTCTGTTCCCTGCTTTTACTTAGAAAGTTGGTTTTTTGTTTTAGGTTTGGGTGATTTATTTGTTTGTTTTTTTTTTGTGGGGATGAGTGAGTAGGAGGAACAAGAAGCAGAGAGAAGAGAGGCAGAGCAGAGAGAAGCCATAGCATCAATAGCATCAATCACAGCAGGAATAGTTATGGATAGCAGCTTAATGGACTGGCTGATATAATAAAAATCTCTCCAGAAGAGAGGACCAGTCCTTTGAGGAGACAATCCAATAGAGAACTTTTGCTCATGCTCCTAGGATTGCTTCTCTAGACCTCGCCCTTGTCACATCTGTTGTTTTTCTTTCATTTCAAGAAGGACCAATAACATCATGGGATGATGTCTTCATTTGTACGTGAATTGGATTTAAGTGAGTCAGAGTTGCACAAATTCATCAGCCTTACTCTTCCATAGTTATTGAAGTCCAGTAGCAAGACAAAAGTCAGGACAATGGATGACAGTGGATGCAGTGAATGACCTTGGTATCTTTGCTGTCTAACCAAACTCTAAGGGCTCCAGTGTCCACTTCAGTCACCTTTGTGGACATTGGAACAAATTGTTCTCATCTGCTCTTTCCAATAGAGAATTCTTCACATGCTTGGAATAGACAGCTCCCTAATTCAACCTGGTTTAGACCATCTGTCAAGATGATTTTGCTGGCATGTGGCCATTGTGATTCTACACCTTCTGGGAGCCACAAATTAGAGTTGGGTGAAAAATGGATTCTACATGTGAATGAAAAAGCCCTGAAAAGGTCTTGACAGCTTACACCAGATGTGCTAGTCCTTTCTAGGTGGCCTAATGGATACAGCACTAGACCTGGATCAAACCTAGCTTCAGGAACTCAAATAACTGTATGACCTGGGCAATCACTCATTACATCAATATACATCTTGTTTGCATACATATTTGTACATACATACAAATACATACATATTTGAACATAATCTCCTTGAGGACAGGCACTATTTCATTTTTTTTTTGTCTATGTCTTCAACACCTATTATGTGCTTATTATGGGTACATAATAAGTACTTAATAAATGCTTATTGATCATTATTTATATTTTCATGCAAATAATTAAAAGAAAACTACATGAAGAATAGTCCTGATGATAAGTCTCTTCTCCCATTTATACACAATTTTCACTTCCAAATTGTGGAGGTCAGAGCACAGTCTTCCTGCATTCTGAAAAATTCACATAACATTTTTTTGACCTTCATTCTGTACCATAGAAGTCTGAATTATTGTGGTATTCAAAGATAAAATTTGTTGATATCATACAATACACATATTTTATGCATTATTGAGTTTCTAAATTTTGTCTTTGTTGTCTGCTGACCTTTGCAAGTCATCTGCAGTGTCTGCAAAATTTCCCCAAAATTCCCATTTAATTTCTTATGTTGACCTGCAATATATCAAAACTGTGATAAGGAAAGTTGAAATGTGGAAGATATAAAACCGTTATGTGAATTACCTATATATTAACCAGAGAGCCAAGCTCTTAATACCTATGTTTGAGCTCCTGCGAGCTTTTGTTATTTCATGTCATATCATTTAATTTCATTGTTAACTTATTGGTTCCTTGACTACTGTTGCTTTCCAATTGTTCAAGATTATTTTTGACTCTCTAACCAGGATATATCCCTTTTAAGTACATGGACTTTTCTCTTTTTTTCTGTATCCTCTACCATACAATATATTCTTTAAAAAAATAACATAAGGTCTGGCTTAGTCAAGAATCCCAGGGCTGAAAGGGATAAGGAAGTAGCCTAACCCTAAATGAACAGGAATTCATTTTGCAAATCCTTCCAAAACAAAAGTGACTGTTCAGCTCTAGTGATGGAGAGCCCACTATCTCCTGAGGCAGGCCACCCTACCTTCAGCACATAGCTCTGATTAGGAAATTTGTCTTTACACCAAACTGAAATCTATCTCTGGGTAACTGCTAACCATTGATTGTCCTTAATTCTGTTTTCCTGGGGCTAAGCAAAGTGAGCATAACTTGTCTTTCTCATGGTAGGCCCTCAGTTACATGAAGGCAAGGATTGTCTTGTAGCCTAGTAGATTTGGTCCATCTTTTGAGATCCTAATTCTGGAATTCAGAATATTAGCTAACCCTCCCAGCTCTAGTTCCTTATCATCTGTTCCTTTATATAGGCAATCGATAGAAACACAGAGCAGGACCAGATCATGGAATCCTTTCTCTAGCATGGAGTCATTAAACAGCACTCTTTGAATCCAGTTATTTAAACACCTTCAAATCCCCTTAATCATGCAGTCATCTAGATTACTTCTTTTCATTTATAGGCTGATGCATTTAGCTTTTGATTACTGGTAAAAATTCTGCAACCTATTATTAGACATTTTGTGATTATTTAAGAAGGGAATCAGTAATTGCTAAGAACTAGCATTTTTTTTTCTTTTTTAATCAAGAACAAGCTATGTCAGACTCAACTTTATTTCCCTCCTCCCCTTTTAGACAGGGCTACTAGGCTGCAAGTCAGGGAATGGTATAGACTTAGAATACTTGGTTTTCAGCATTGATTTTGACACATTTGTGGACAGAATGGAGATATATTAACTGGATGATAATAAAAGTAGGAGGATTCAGAATTGTTTGAATGTCTGGACTGGTGAAGTAATAATTAATGGATGACTGTCACTGTAGAAGAATCTTTCCAATGGAGAGCCCCAAGGGTTAGTTCTTGGCCCTGTGCCAGGAATGTACTGAATGTACTTAGCATTTTTAGAGGTAGTTTCTATAAATTCATGGATGACATACGATCAAATTTGTAAGTGATGAAAAGCTAACACGTTGGATGACAGGGTACAAAAATATTTTGGCAGGCTAGAACCATGAGATGAATATAATAAGATGAAATTTAAGAGAGATTAAACTCAACTTAACAAACATTTTGAAATGCATCAACTAGGTGCCAGTGATTGTGCTTGGTTCTGAGAATACAATGACCAAAATGAAAATGGTCCTTGACCTCAAATGAGTATACATACTAGTGGGAGGATGTTGCAGAATAAATCCAAATGGTATCCCCAAAGTTTCAAATAAACAAAGAAATTGATAGCTAAGTAATTAGAAAAACAAATAAATGGATGATTGATGGATGGATGAATTTAAAATATATTCAAAAGAAATAAATAGAAATTTGGAGGGAAAAGAAGAATGAGCCCTAACAATTGGGTTGATCAGGAAAGCTTCATGTAGGAGGTGCCATCCAAGTTGAGCCTTGATAAGAGGGAGAGATTCTAAGAGGTGGAGGTAAGGAGGGATAAATATTTCTCAATAGGCATGGGGGAAAGCCTGTGCAAAATCAGGAAGGAATGAGTTAGAACATGTACTTGTCATTGTTTGGTCATATTTAATTCTTTGTGATTTTGGGATTTTCTCGGTAGAGATACTGGCGTGCTTTGCCATTTCCTTCTACAGCTCATTTTACAGATGAGGAAACTGAGGCAAACAGGATGAAGTAACTTGTCCAGGGTCACATAGCTAGGAAATATCTGAAGTCATATATGGGGCTTCCTGTACAGCAAAATAACGTTTTGGTCATGTATACTTATTGTGTATCTAATTTATATTTTAATATATTTAACATCTACTGGTCATCCTGCCATCTAGGGGAGGGGGTGGGGGGGGGTAAGAGGTGAAAAATTGGAACAAGAGGTTTGGCAATTGTTAATGCTGTAAAGTTACCCATGCATATATCCTGTAAATAAAAGGCTATTAAAAATAAAATAAAATTTAAAAAAAAAAGAATATCAAATTGTAGAGGATGGAACAGAAAGGAAAGATACTCGATGTAGGGGGACCAATTAGCAGACTCTTACATTAATCCAGGCAAGAGGTGATTAGAACCTGAACTAGGATAGTAGCTATCTCAGTGGACAGGGGCAAATGTTGTAGAAGTAGAATCAACAACCAAAAGTCTTGATGTAATTTTATACTATTTATTAAAAATTTAAAGTGACTGTTGAGATACTCTTTAAAATGATGTATGTAAACTACATACTAACCCTACATTTGAGTTTTTTAAAAAATACAAGTAGAAGATGAGGAATCAGTATGAATCAAATATGGAAGCAAAAAAGAGATGATGTTTGTCTTAGAGACATAAGATCTAGAATAATGGGGGAATAGGGCCCATCTGCTCTGACCTGTTCAAGCTACATATGGAGTATTCAGGTAAAGGTTTTAGGAAGAATTTTGTTAAATTGGAATAGAGCCTGGGGAAGAAAAAACTTAGAACATGATAGTTAGCTTCAAGAATTCGAAAGGTTATTATGTAGTAGAAAGATTAGATTTTCTTTATCTAGCTCCAAAGGACAAAACTGGAAATATTAGTACATATTTACATAGTACCCTAAAGTTTACAAAGTGCTTTTGTTCTAGACTGAATTTGACTTAGGAAAGTTTCCTGGTAGTTTATATTCAATATTGTAATGAAATAAGATATTTTTAAGTCATTCAAAAGTTAACAAAAGGAAATTGATTTAAACATAGCAAAAAAAGCTATTCAAAATAAGGCTGTGTATTCAGTACACACTGAGTTGATTCAATTAAGCAAAGCTCTCCTGCTTCTGAGTTGCTTGTCAAGATCTACCAGCTAAGCGTCTGATGACAAGTGGAGCTCCTCCTGTCTCTTTTACATTCTTTCAGCTAGGAAGCAAGATCAAAAACCTAATGTTGTAATCCCCTGAGAGTGGTTTTAATATCTTTTAAGGAAAAGTTAGTCTAACATACTTAGCTTTCCCTGAAACTCCCTTTCCCCATTGGTTAGTTTCCTTTCTTTCTTTCTTTCTTTCTTTCTTTCTTTCTTTCTTTCTTTCTTTCTTTCTTTCTTTCTTTTTTCTTTCTTTCTTTCTTTCTTTCTTTCTTTCTTTCTTTTTTCTTTCTTTCTTTCTTTCTTTCTTTCTTTCTTTCTTTCTTTCTTTCTTTCTTTCTTTCTTTCTTTCTTTCTTTCTTTCTTTCTTTCTCTTTCTTTCTTTGTTACTTTCTTTCAGAAATTCTATTCTGAGAATGAATCCAGACCTGTCTCTCTCCAGATTTTGCCTCTATGCCCCAATATAGTACCTTCCCCTGCTCCCCTTTCCTCCCAGATTTTCAGCTCACTTCTACACATTGTTTTCTGTCATGAGAATCTAAGCTCATCCTCTGATTTTCTATTGGTTTCCAATTCAAAATCTGCAAGCAGTTCTTGTGTCTTTTTATCCCTAGGGCTTAGTGCAGTGTAAGTATTTAATAAATGTTTATTGACTGAGTAGTTGTGATCCTTACATTAATCCTATGAGACAGGTGTTATTATCATCCTTTACAGTGGAAAGCACCAACTCTGAAGTCAGAGAACTGGATTCAAATTCTATGTCTGAAACGTGTTATCTGTGCTTCTTGAGCACAGCCCAGTTTTCTCATAGTACATAAAGGGGTTCAACTAAGTGGCTGCCACACTTTCTTTCAGCTTTAGTTTATCCTATGAGTTTCCTCTGAACCTATGATTTGGTGAGGTCCAAAGAGATTCAGTGATTTACACAGAGTCGCACCTTGCTAGCAATTGTCTGAGTGTGGAATCAGGAAGTCATAGAGAAGCAGATTTAAACTTGATGTAAAACCAAATTTCCTACTAGGGCTGTCTGAAGGTGGAATGGTCAAGAGGCAGTGGATTCTCCCTCAGTCATGTCTGACTTTTCGTGATTCCATTTATGGATACTGAAGTGGTTTGCCATTTCTTTCTCTGCCTCTTTTTACAGATGAGGAAAATGAGGCAAACAGAGTTAAGTGACTTGCCCAGGATCACACAGCTAGTAGGTATCTGAGCACAGATTTGAACTCAGGAAGATGAATCTTCCTGATTCTAGACCTGGGACTCTATCCACTGTCTTTGAGCAGACAGAAAGGCAGGCAGGGAACAAGCATTAAGAGTCTTCTGTGCACCAGGTATTGTGCAAAGTACTGGGGGTACAAATTCAAGCAAAAAGAAAGACAGCACATGTCCTTAAGTACCTTATATTTGGTAAGAATGGAGAAAGACAATACATGCAAAAAAAAACTTAAAAAAAGCAGGGAGATAGTAAAAAAAGAAAGAAAGAAAGAAAGAGAAAAAAAAGAAAGAAAAAAAGAAGAAAGGACATCACTATATTAAATCAGACACAAATAGAACCTATAAACATTTGGGGTGGCCGCTCTAATTTTATGCATCTTGTGTTTCTTCTAGGCTAATTCAATTCTGCTTTGATCATAGAGCACAGCACCTTCTCTGATGAGGGCACACCATGCTGGGCAGTTTTGTTCCAGTGTCTCCCATGTCATAATTCAATTATAATATTCTTAAGAAAGACCTTGAGAGTGTCCATGTATCACTTTTTCTTGTGAGTGTTTGCCCTATATATATATATATCTATAAAATGCTTTCTTACCCCCTAATAACCAGTTCCAGTAATTCTGTGGGAAAAAAATTAATGAGGTTATTCTGGGCAAGACCTGTTCTTAATGATTTCATGTTGACTTTTAGTGATGGTTATTTCCCATTCTATGTGCTCACAAAGCATCCTTTTGATAAAATGTCCTAGAATTATGCCAGGAATCTACTTTCTGCTTTTTGAAAACAAGGATATTTTTTTCTATTTCCAGTCTTGTAATATCTTAACTATTCTCTATAAGTGCTAGGGGGTAATTTAGTAGCCACAGTTGCAAATTTTCTCATTAAAGTCCTATGTAACTATCGGAAATTATGATTATTACCACCACCTGGTCTGGGTCCAATGACAAACACATCGAAGGTAACCAGCTCTCATCATTTCCTCAATTATCTTTAATTTCACTTCCCTGACAACCAACCATTTCTGGTCAGTCTTTCCTGGTCCAGAGGTCATTCTCCTTGTAGTGAAAAGAAAAATATAAAGGATTCAACCCTTCTGCTTTCTTTGCATCATCTGTTATTATCATCCTGACCACCTCAAAGTCTTACCTTTAAATATAGCTAAGAGAATAGTTTTTTTTTTAATTATTATTACATTTGGTTGTTGTTTTTCCATCTATCACATTCAGTTTATTACAAACTTTAGTCCCCTGACACTATTCTAAGAGGATCATGAAATGCTTTTGTATTAATCCTCTATTGCTTATCTTTGCTTCCATCTTTTGTATACAATCTTCTTGTGAGTTCTCCAAGTTATTCACACAGATCTCTTAGGGTCTCTCTTGTTTGTTATTGGAATTATTTGTGTCTTCAGAATTTCTTCTTTCTTTTTTCTTTCCTCCCATTCTCCCTCCTTCCTCTTTCTTTCTTTTATTCCTTCCATCCCTTCTTTATTTCCTTCCTTCCTTCCTTTTTCTTTTTCTTTTTTTGAACTATCTTCCTATATTGCCTAGTATGCAGTATCTGAGCTAATTCATGGCCTTTCTCTTCCTTTCTCTTCTTTTCTTTCCTTCCTTCCTTCCTTCCTTCCTTCCTTCCTTCCACTACTATTGATTGACACAGAAGCTTTGACTCAGTTTCTGGGCTGGGCTGATTTGTCTTTGTTAGGTATTACAGTGATCTCAGTATTCCTAGGGGTTCACCATTTTGATGCAAAGATTTAGATGGTTTAATCCTTCTGCAGCTAAAGCACCCAAGTTCAAACGAGCCATCACCCTCAATGTCTTCAGTGCCAGATATTACACACTTGGGCCACTGTGTCTAGCTTAGAATTTCACTTCATAGCTTTTCATTCTTTCTGAGCCAACTTCTTTTGTAAAGTTTTAGGCTCCAGCTTATGTTTAGGTAGTTGAAACCTCCTATCATAGTTCCACTCCAGAACTGTGATTTGTGTCCTGAATTCTTCATCTATTTCCAGCCTGGGAGGTATGTAATATACCATCACCTGAGGGAAGAGACCTTATTCTCTCCTTTACTGGGTTATTTTTCACAGTGCCTCACTCATCACTCTGTATTCAGAAAGAGCTTGTTTAAGAGTAGCAATCAATGTGACACTCTTTCTACATTTCCCATGGAAGGCAATATAGAATCTTGGAAGTAGCTGTAGTATTTATGTAGAGTGACTTTGGGCAAGTTACTTTGCCTCAACCTCAGTTTCTTCAAATGTGTGTATGTATTTATATGATTCTCTGTGTACCTACCTACATATGTGTGTGTGTATACATACGTATCTATCTATCTCTGTCATTATCTCTGTTCCTGTCCCTATCTTTATCTCTATATCTCTTACTATAATAGGAGAAATTAAGAGAGCTCCCTTGATTTGCTAGACTAGGACTCTTCCCAATTTCTCATTCTACCCCTATCTGGGGGTAGAATGAGGTAGAAGAGAGAAATTCTTCTCCCCTCAATGGAACCCCAAAGGAGAACTGGTATTGGATCTGTTCCAAAAGCAGGAAACTTATAAAAGGAAGGGGATGAGGGTTTTCTGAAGCTTTTATAACCCACTGAAGTGGAGGTTCCATCATAAAAGTCTGATCTCCATGATACTTAGTAGTTTCTGATTGAGCTGACTGATTTCTAGTCAGAAACCCAAGGAGATCAATCGGGAGCTGCTCCAACATTGAGTGCTAGTCCATTAGCAAAAGACCAATGCACATAGCTATCGTTAAGAAGCCAGAGCACTGTTTTCTGTGCCACATGTATATGTGCCAGTATGTATATATACTTACAAGATCCATTTCTTCAATGGGAGGAGGACACTGAATGAGCTCATGAAGGTAAAGTACTTTATAAAGAACTATATAAATAGAACTATTTTTCAAAGTACCTGAAAACCTTATTTTATAAAAGTCTGAGTATAGGAGACTTTTGTAAGTGGTATAGGGATAAGCAGTCATACCTGGAGTGACTGGGAGCTGGTGGGTGGCAATGGGGTCATATCCCTCTCCATGACTCCTCCATGCCCTATACCTTGGTAGGGGCAGCCTATGACACACTGCAGGATACCTCCACAACCTGTCCTTCCAGGTGATCCAGGTGAGGTCAGAGGTGGGTGGATCTGCCTGTTTCAAGTCCTTTTCTCAAGAGCTTTGAGGTAGATGATGCTTTGTCAGGAACCCAAAGGCATTGGACAAAACAACTTTAGGGACCTCTGAGCCTGTACAGGACTGGAGAAATACAAACAAGGGTAAATGATCTATTAATTAGAGGCAGGAGGAACACATATGGACTCTAGGGAAGCAGCATTGTGCAGTGGGGAAAGCACTAAACTAGAAATCAGGCAATTTGGGTTCTTGTCTTGGCTCAGAGACCTAAGCCCTTAGGCAAGTTAGCTTCCCTCTTTGAATCTGTCTCGTCTTTTGTAGACTGAGGGTATTGGATTAGGTGATCTCAGCATTTATTCCCAATTCTTAATGTTTTGTGTCACCATGGCTGTTTAGACATGGCACTTCTGTCAGTCTCTGACCTCACTCATTGTCTATGGCTCCATCTCTCTGACCCAATCTTAACAACTCTAACTTGTTAAGGATTACCAGTGCTGAATCCTCACTAAAATCAAGAGACTTAAGAGTTGGATGGGACAGTTTTCATTAGAAAACGGAATACTAGAGAGTTTAAATGAAAGTTCTTAAAGCCAATATAGGGTCATGTAATTGAATGCAGGGATTGTGAAATTATGATTTATTATCAGTAAATGTTTAATTTATATTTTTACATACCTAGGATGACATAAAAATTTCTCAGGAAAAAAGAGGCGGTCAGTGGGAAAAGCTTAAGAAGTCCTGGTTTAAATGATTTGCTCTGTCACATCATAACTTTTTGAATCCAAAGTCAGGATTCAAACTTATCTCCCAACTCTAAATCTAGCATTTTTTTTCCACTTAAGCTTTTGATTTGGGAGGACCCTTAGTGCTCATTTTATACATAAAAGAAGCTAAGAGAAGTGATTTGTCCAAGGATTTCCTGAATAAAATTTGAATTTGAATCCAACTCTGCAAGTACTACTTGTACAAGAATTATTAGGTATTATCCCCCTCTCAGTTCTGCGCCAGTACATCTGAAACCTTGATCACTTAACCAAAGTGGCTATCCTTCCCTTGCCTTGGTAAACTTCCTCATCTCATGTACTTTTTGATCTGATGGTCTGGCCTACTTGCTCCTACTCCTTACCCAAAACACCCCACCTCTAGACCCCAATCATTCTCACTAATTGTCTCTTTACATGGAATTCTCTCGCCATCTCATGTCATCTCTCTCTCTCTCCAGTTTTCTTTGGTTTCCTTCATGTCCACTGAAAACCCTACCTTCTATAAGAAGTCTTTTTTGATCCTCCTTGATGCTGATGCCTTCCCTTTGTTAATGATCTCTGATATATCCTGTCTCTATTGCATTTGTACATAGTTATTTTGCATGTTGTCTCCTCCATTAAGACTGAGTTCCTAGAAGAAGAAATTGTCTTTTTCCTTTTTCTGTATGTCCCCAACTCTTAACACATTACTGAGAAAATCATTGTAAAAGTTTTTTTGAGAGGCAACTAGATGCCAAATAATCTCTTTAAAATATTACCTTTTTTCGATTACTTCCTGGTTCAAAAACCTTTGATGCCTCTAGGTTAAAGTCTAAGCTCTCCAGCTGTAGCAGCCAAAGCATTCCCTAGCCTAGTTCCATTTCTTTCTTTTCTTTTTTCTTTCTTTCTTTCTTTCTTTCTTTCTTTCTTTCTTTCTTTCTTTCTTTCTTTCTTTCTTTCTTTCTTTCTTTTTCTTTTCTTTTCTTTCTTTCTCTCTCTCTTTCTCTTTCTTTCTTTCTTTTCTTTTCTTTCTTTCTTTTCTTTTCTTTCTTTCTTTTCTTTCTTTCTGATTACTTTTTTTCCTGATTATAATGTATATTAACTTTTTAAGTACACATGTTTTTATGAATCATGTTGAGAGAGAAAATCAGAACAAAAGGGAAAACCACAAGAGAAAAAATAACAGAAAAAATAAGTGAACAGAACATGGGTTGATTTACATTCAAACTCCACAGTTGTCTTTCTGAATGCAGATAACATTTTCTATCCAAAATTTATTGGGATTGTCTTGGATCATTGAACTGCTAAGAAGAACCAAGTCTTTTGTAATTGATCATCACACAATCTTGCTGTCGCTGTGTACAATGTATTCCTAGTTCTGCTTGTTTCGCTCAGCGGCAGTTTGTATAAATCTTTCCAGGCTTTTCTAAAATCAACTTGTTCATCACTTTTGATAGAACAATAATATTCTAACACCCTGATATACCACTTGTTCAGCCATTAGTGATTGATGGGCATCCACTCATTTCCCAATTCTTTGCCACCACAAACATTTTTGCACATGTGGGTCCTTTTCCCTTCTCTATGATTTCCTTGTCATACAGACTCACTGGTGCCACCCTATTTTGCCAGCCTTCTCTCACTGACCACCCCACTTTGGCTCCCCAGCACATATCCTCCTTAAATAGACAAACATTTATTTTCAGTTCCTGGCAGCTCATTTTTGCCTATGGGTCATTTCTTTTATCGTTTCTCTAAACTAGTTTTTTCTTAAAATTACTACTCTTCTCTTTATTTACATAAGCCTGACTGCCCTGTCCATATCTCCTCATGACAGGATCATAATAATGCTCCCATAAAATCAGGCTTTGTTATGACCCTAATCTCACTGTCAGCATCCCATATTCTTTTATTTTTATTTATTTTTATATTTATTTATTTTTGCTGAGGCAATTAGGGTTAAATGACTTGCCCAGGGTCACACAACTAGGAAGTGTCTGAGGACACATTTGAACTCTGCTCCTCCTGACTTCAGGGCTGGTGCTCTATCCACTGCACCACCTAACTGCCCCAGCATCCCATATTCTTTAAATGGATTGCCCCTTACTCCCAAATCTTTGTCTGAGGCTTCTCTTTCTCGGCCTAAAGCCTGATATGGCCTTCTCCATCAAACAATTCAAGACCACAATCCCAAACTCTCCCTGACTCCTACTGCCCCCACTAAAAACTCTTGTCTTCCTCATCATATTTCTCCTAGCTCTTTACTTGGACTTCTTTATGTGTCTTGCACATTGCTTTATTGGGGCAACTAGATGGTTCATTGGATAGACTAGTGAGTCTGGAGTCAAGAAGACCTGAGTTCAAATCTGGACTTATGACATTTATTAACTATGTGACTTATGGCAAGTCACTTAACCCCATTTGCCTCAGTTTCCTCATCTGTAAAATAGGGACACACTGGAGAAGAAAATGACAAACCACTCCAGCATCTTTGCCAAGAAAATCCCATGGACAAGTACATGGGGTCATGAAGAGTTGGCTTCAATTGAACAATAAAAACCCACATTATTATTGTAATCATTTGTGTATTTGTGCTTCCCCCTTAACTCCAGCTAGATGATAAGCTCTCTGAGGATAGGAATTATATCTTTCCCTATAGTGTTGGGTGTAAAATCAGTGCTCAATAAATACTTTTTTTTTTTAAAACTAACTATGACTGTGTACTTTTCAAGAAAAGAATTATTCAAGGCATCTAAAGAAGGCGGTGTGAGAGGATGAAAAGAATTCTTGCTCTGGAGTCAGAGATCCTAACTTCAAATCTTGCCTCTGACTTTGAGTGAGTCCTTAACCTCACCAGGTCTCAATTTCCACTGCTGTAAAATGAAGATGTTGTGAGGTACTTTCCAGGTCACATCTTTGAAATTTTTTTCTATACATATTTCCACATTTATCATGCTGCACAAGAAATATCAGATCAAAAAGGGAAAAATAAGAAAGAAAAATCAAGCAAACAACAACAAAAGATGAAAATACTATGTTGTGATTCACACTCAGTTCCTACAGTCCTCTCTCTGGATGCAAATGGCTCTCTTCATCACAAGATCATTGGAATTGGCCTGAATCACCTCATTATTGAAAAGAGCCACGTCCATCAGTGTTAATAATCACACATCCTTGTTGTTGCTGTGTACAATGTTCTCTTGGTTTTACTCACTTCATTCAGCATCAGTTCATGTAAGTCTCTCCAGGCCTCTCTGAAATCATCCTGCTAATTGTTTCTTGTACAACAACAATATTCCATAACATTCATATACCACAATTTATTCAGCCATTCTCCAATTGATGGGCATCCACTCACTTTCCAGTTTCTGGCCACTACAAAAAGGACTGCCACAAACATTTTTGCACATGTGAGTCCTTTTCCTTTTTTATGATCTCTTTGGGATACAGACCCAGTAGAAACACTGCTGAATCAAAGGGTGTGCAGTTTTGATCAATGATTTTTATGACAGCTAATCAGCCCAGTTGTCTCTAACTGAGGAGAGTCCCAGGTAACTGGGTCTTATTTAAAAATAGTTTCTATAGTTATAGTGTAGACAAAATTATAAAAATCTGAATTCAAAACTTATGTGCCATTCAATAATTGAAACCTTTTTTTCTTGTCTGAGGTTGCTGCCATCACCTGCCTGCCTGCCTGCCAATATCACATATTTTCTCTGTCCTTGATCCCTTAGGTACCTTCTGGCTTTATTCTGATAATCTGAGAAGATAGCTTTTCAGCTCAGATTCTAGCTCTCACACTCACAACTTGTGACCCCAAGCTCTATATGCTCTCATATAAATATTCTTTGATTTCTGTTTTGCTATTCATTTGGACAAATGGGAATATATATGCACATATATATATATATATATATAAACACATATATATCTTCATATGAATACTTACACATATATGCAAAATCTCCTTTACTACTTATTATGTGGGTTCATTGTGGAACTAGTATTAAGTGGAAATTAATTAAGAAACCTGGCATTCTATCCACTGAACTGCCTCATTTTACAGATGAGGAAACTGAAGAAGTTCAGGGAAGTTCCATGGCTTGTCCAAGGATGTGCAAGTAGTAAGTGACAGGATCAGAATTTTTTTTAAATAACTTTTTATTGACAGAACCTATGCCAGGGTAGTTTTTTACAACATTATCCCTTGCACTCACTTCTGTTCCGATTTTTCCTCTCCCTCCCTCCGTCCTCTCCTCAAAGATGGCAAGCAGTCCTATACATGTTAAATAGATTACAGTAGATCTTGGATACAATATATGTGTGCAGAACCGAACAGTTTTCTTGTTGCTCAAGGAGAATTGGATTTAGAAGGTATAAATAACCTGGGAAGAAGAACAAAAATGCAAGCAGTTTACATTCATTTCCTAGTGTTCTTTCTTTGGGTGTAGCTGCTTCTGTCCATCCTTGATCAATTGAAACTCAGTTGGATCTTGTCTTTGTTGAAGAAATCCACTTCCATCAAAATACATCCTCATACAGTACAGAATCAGAATTTGAACTCAAATCGTCTGACACCAAATCTAATATTCTTTCCTTTATACCAGGCGAAATTATTAGATTGTCTTCAGCTGTCAGAGTCATAACTATATTGCTTTGTAAACTTTAAAGAGCTATAGATATGTGAATGATCATCATTATTCATCATCAATTATTGTCATTATCATAGCATCTGGCCAGAAACAGATGGGTGTGATATCATGGATGCTGGAGTTAGTTTGTAGGTCAGGGGTTGTCAGCATTGTTCCTATTGAGCAATACCTAGGAGAGGAAATGGGCTCACAAAGTAATGGCAGGCAGGTGTCAGCAATGAGCTCATTCAGGAAAAGACAGGACTAGGGCATGCAGAATGAGTTTGCTCACCTTAGTGAGTCTCTCATGAAGAAACTGCCGTACTGCTGCTGAATAAGCAGGTAGGTTCAAAACCACCTCTAATTCAGAATAAATCCAGAATAGCAATTCTCAAACCTTTTGGTCTCTGGACTCCTTTACATTCTTCAAAATCATTGAGGAGCCCAAAGAACTTATGTGGATTATATCTATTGTTATTTACTATAGTAGAACTTAAAATGCATACATTTTAAAATAATTATTTTTAATTCATTAAAATCATAATAAATCCATTACATTAATTTAAATAACATAATTTTTATGAAAAATAACTATTTTCCACAATAAAAAATATTTAGTAAGGAAAGCATTATTACAGTTTCTGGCTTACAGTAGGTGCTGTATAAGCATTAGATATTATTATTATTATTATTATCATCCCCAGCACTTAGCATAATGCTTGGCACAAAAGGCATATTTGGTATACGCTTTTTGATTAAAAAACAGAGTATCATTGTTTTATGTATTTTTTACAAATTTCTTTAATGTCTGCCTAAATAGAAGACAGTTGGATACTCCTATCTTTTTTTTTAATTTATTCATTCTATTGTGATATGTTTTGGTTGAAGTTCCTAAAGAAAATCTGGTCTCGTATAGAAAAGTAGTTAGAAGAGGGAAGGATATTTTAATAATGAAATGATATCTTGGTATAACTCATAGTTTTGACCTTATATTCCCCCTTAAACTCAGTGGGTTCTTGTTAAGGGACAGATCAATTCCCCAAAAGCCTCCACAGCTGTGCATCTGAAGGAGCTGCAGGACAGCCTTTGCTGACACAGGTGTTGCGGACTGGGAATGAGGAAAATTGAAGGCAGGGAAAGAGGAGAGAGATCAGACAATGCAAACAGCCTCTCGGTCAGACAACACAATGGCCTCTCAGTCTCCTTGTCTCATCATCTCACAAGAGGAGATCCATTCTGGGTTGGACCTCCAGCAGCCACTGTCAGGTAGCTCCCATGTATTCCAACAGGTTCTAGATATGTTCTTAGTTGTTGTCCTTTCTTCTCAAAGAGAAGCAAAAAGACATCACTATGTTAAGTTAATGTGTCCAAGCATGGCTGTCTTTACCAATAAGAGGTTGGAATACTCTTCCACTTTGCTCAGACACAAATAGTCCCTATGAACATTTGGGGTGAATTTTCTACCTCTGTGCATCTCACATTTCTTCTGAGCCATTTCATAGAGCACAGCACTTTCTCTGTTGAGGGCACACCATGCTGGGTAGTCCTGATCCAGTCTTTCCCATATCAAACACTATTCTGAAATTCTTAAGAAAGACTTAGAGATGTCCTTGTATTGCTTTTTCTGACCACCTTGTGGATGCTTGCTCTGTGTGAGTTCTCCATAAAATAGTCTTTTTGGAAAGCATACAATTGGCATCTGAAGGATGTGGCCAGCCCTGCGGAGTTGTGCTCTTTGCAATAAAGTTGGAATGCTTGGCAGTTTAGTTTGAGAAAGGACCTCAGTGATTGGTATCTTATCCTGCCAAGTGACTTTCAGAATCCTCCCAAGACAATTCAAATGGAAGTGACTCAGTTTCCTAGTATACATCCTTAAGGGTAGGAATCATCCTGCTAGCTTGTCTTGGTAGCCTCGGTATTTAGCCCAGTGCTTGACACTGAAAGACATCTGGGAGAGGTGAATTGAGGAAGAGGGGGAAAGGGGGATGCTTTTCACTGAAATATGGGGCAATGTTTTTATCAAAGTGAATAGGAAGAGAAGAACTATGGAAGGCTAGGGAGAGATGAAAAGATTTGGAAGAGTCACAGTGGTGAATAAGATAGTGAGTTCATTAAGAAGGCATAAAAGAATTGCCTATTAGCAATGGGGGTCCAATGGAAATTATATAACATAAATTGTAGTCGATCCATCAGCATTGTTTTATGATTTTTATCCAGCTTCATTCAGTGAAGTAGTAGTGTGATTAGGAGTAAAGGTGTAAAAAAGGTGAGTATTTTCCAAGGCTAAAGCTTGGCAGGGCAAGCTCAGCAATAGAATAAAAAGAGAAGGGATTTGAGAATGGAGGATAGTGTAAAATTGAACCATGTACCAAGGAGTCAAGATGAGGAAGGGAGGAGAGTGTACTCAGTTGAAATGATCAGATTGAATCCATGTCTTTTTTTTATTTTAATTTTTATATTAAGTTTGTTCATTTATTGTGTGAGGCAATTGGGGTTAAGTAACTTGCCCAGAGTCATACAGCTAGAAAGTGTTAAGTGTCTGAGGCTGGATTTGAACTCAGGTCCTCCTGACTCCAGAGCTTGTGTTCCATTCATTGTGCCACGTCCTGATTCTATGTCTTTTTAAAAATTATGTTCACTTAATTGATTTTGTGACTGCTTAAGTTATAGTTCACTCTTAGCTACCTTTTTAATAAATTAAGAAATGCAGGTCTCTTAGTAATCACTGTTCTATCCTTGCCTCAAATAAATCTATTATCCTTGAAGGATGAGGGTCACAGAGAGTCTGGTATACCACCAAACTGTCCTTCAAGGATGTTTGGTTTGTTATCCAAAGAAGTTTGGTTCACTATCTTCAACTTTCAACTGGAATTAGGTCCAGTGTTTCTGGAAAATATGGTTCAAAAGACAAGTTCAGGGGACTCCTTAACAGTCCTTAACAAAGTTAAACAATGAACATTTTTAGATTTAGGAGGGAAAGAGGAGGTTGTTCTAGCCCCTCATTCCCAATTTCCAACCAATGGCATAGATTTTGCCATTCATAATGTTGAGCTGTTGTAACCAAACATAATTTAATGAAATACTATTCTTTGTTCTATATTCCCTGAAACTATATAGGAGAGCTGTAGTCCTTATTCAGGGTTTTAGTTTTACTGAGGAAGCCTATTTATTAGTAAATTCATGTTTTACTAATAAATTGATTATGCTCAACATTTGGTAATTCAGTTTACTTTATTTTGTCTGCATCACACCAGAGAAGATGGCCTGGAAAGAATTGAGAAGGGATGAAACTGAAGATTATAGGGAGGACAAAAAGCAAAATTAAGGGCTGCAAAATAGAGAGAGAGAGAGAATAACAAAGAGATTGTGATGAGATAAAGGAATTTCATACTTTATGAACATGGAAGTGGAACACTTGAAAGTAAAAGTCTGTTCCAGGAATATGGTCATGTCTGTGTATAGCTGAGATGGGGTGGAAAAGTAGGTCATGGGAAATGAGTAAGTTGAAGAATTGGGAGTATTCTAGAAACGAACAGATAACAGCTCATGGAATTTTCATTGGATGATAAATAGACATTAAAGAAGAGAAGGTTACTCAGTGATGGGAGAGAAGGGAGGGTCTCAAAGTGGAAATGTAAAATAAGGGATGTTCTAACAACCCCCGTTAAATCAGCGATTTGAGGAATGAGTGAAATTATGATCAGTATGCGAAGGTTGACAAGGAAGGAAGTCTGTGTCATCAGGAGGGAGCCTGATCTCAGTGAGTAAAAGAGAATGCAATGGATTAGAAAGGAAAAGGTTTAAAATGAAAGCAAATTTCTTCCCATGAAGCAGGAATTCCAGAGAAGACAGTGAAAGGGTTGTATAGCTTTAGGATAAAACATTATGGGAATTAGGTTGAAGAGAATGGAAATAAGAAAGTGGTCGATAGGGGACAGAGAAAGGAATTTTAACCATGACAGCAAAGGGTTCAGGATCACTTGGGATGAGGAAGGTATAATGGGATAGGACTTTATTACTAAGGAATGTGTTCAGGTAGCTTATCATCATCCTCAGGGATTCAGTCTTAGGGGGGAGTGCTCTCAGATCATCAAGAGTTGGAAAGATGGAAAACTAAGATTGAGGATACTCTCCCTGACTCTTGTGGAGAAGTCTGTAGTGAAGGTCTCATTTGACTGTTACTACCTCTAGCTTCATTTAAGACATGAGAAGCCAAATGATATCTGATAGGCTGCCTAAATCTTGGAGTCATAATTTAATCTTCGGCTATGCTCTACCATGAAAATGTTTCTGGACTACCTCTCTTTAGATTCCATTTTCTTCAGAGTTTGAAGCTAGTTTGTATAACAACAAATACCTCTTAACACCCCCTTCAAGTGTACCTTGAAAGGCAACCTATGGCTTCATGCTACATCGATGGTAGGAAAGGTGACTTCTGATTGGCTGAGAGAATGCTGAGCATGATTTTTATACCTGCTGTGACTTGCCTTAGTGTTGTTGGGGGCACACCTTAAGAAAGGACTTTCATGGAGACAGAAACTTTTGATTGGTGTAAATTTTTGAAGGTTAGGCAGCAGTCTTTAGAACCATGGTCTTACATAGGAAGATATTATGATACTTGAGAGTATTGAGAATGGACTTTACTCTCTCCTGATTTCAGCTGAGATTTTATATCATTCCCATCTGAAGAGCTCATTTATTCTTGTGTATTCTTTGACATGTTATAATCCACAGAACTTTTTTGATTTCTATTTGCTGTTTTGCTTGGAAAAAATGGCTCACTTAGATCTCATCTAAGGGGAAATTCCCCTGAAGACACTAGTGTAGCAATACTAGGAACAGTGATATGATGGACTTCCAGCTCTTTTTAAATTGTCTTCTTCCCAGTCTTATTTTTCCTTCAGCAACCTGAAGTAGGATTATCATCATCCATCTTGCTAGAAGCAGATGGAAAAATTCTTTTTTTTTTTAATAAAGCTTTTCATTTTCAAAACATATACATAGTTTTCAACATTCACTCTTACAAAACCTTATGTTCCAAATTTTTTTCTCCCTCCTTTCCCCCCATTCCCTCTTCTAGATGGCAAGTAATCCAATATATGTCAAACATGTAATTCTTCTATACTTATTTCCACATTTATCAAGCTGCACAAGAAAAATCAAATCAACAAGGGAAAAAAAGAGAAAGAAAACAAAAGGAAAGCAAACAACAACCAAAAACAAATGAAAATACTATGTTGTGATCCACACTCAATTCCCACAGTCCTCTCTCTGAATGCAGATGGCTCTCTCCATCACAAGACCACTGGAACTGGCCTAAATCACCTTACTGTTGAAAAGAGCCAAGTGCATCAGAATTGATCATCATATGATCTTCTTGTTGCTGTATTCAATATTCTCTTGGTTCTACTCACTTCACTTAGCATCAGTTCATGTAAGTCTCTCCAGACCTTTCTGAAATCATTCTGCTGATCATTTCTTTTCTTTTATTATTTAGTTTTTATTTACAAAACATATGCATGGGTAATTTTTTAACATTGATCCTAGCAAAATCTTCTGTTCCAACTTTTCCTCTCCTTCGCTCCACTCCCTCCCCTAGATGGCAGGTAGTCCCATATATATTAAAGTATATGTTAAATCCAATATATGTATACATATTTATAGAGGTATCTTGCTGCACAAGAAAAATAGGATCTAGAAAAAAAGGAAAAAACTTGAGAAGGAAAACAAAAAAGCAAGCACACAATAACAGAGAGTGGAAATGCTATGTTGTGGTCCATACTCATTTCCCATAGTTCTCTCTCTGGGTGTAGCTGATTCTCTTCTTTACTGAAAAATTGGAACTGGTTTGAATCATCTCATTGTTGAAGAGAGCCAAATCCATCAGAGTTGATCATTGTATAATATTGTTGCCGTGTATAATGATCGTTTTGCTCATTTCACTCAGCATCAGTTCATGTAAGTCTCTCCAGGCTTCTCTGAAATCATCCTGCTAGTCATTTCTTACCAAACAATAATATTCCATAATATTCATATATCACAATTTATTCAGCCATTCTCCAATTGATGGGCATCTACTCAGTTTCCAGTTTCTGGCCACTACGAAAAGGACTGCCACAAACATTTTTGCACATACAGGTCCCTTTCCCTCCTTTAGGATCTCTTTGGGATACAAGGCCAGTAGTAACACTGCTGGATCAAAGGGTATGCACAGCTTGATTCTCTCCCACTCCAATCTACCTCTGCCATACTTGTTGGGCACTGATAATATCCACCAATGAAGTGGAGTCCCAACTATGAGTTTTGGATTTGGGGTTCATAAGCAATAAAGAGTTGATTTAAACCCTTCAACTCATTTAAATGCTTTTTTTCCTATACTGTTCTGATTTAGAGATCATCTAGTTAAATCCACTCTATTTATAAGTGAGAAAATTGTGTCTTATAGAGGAGAAATTAATTACACATATCATAGGCGACATAGGCAAGAGGATTAGAACCCAAGTCAAATGATGGTGTTGCCATGCTTGTGATTTTAAAAGCCATACTACTGTTTCTCCAGGCCAGCTACACTAAAGGAATATAGCATTAAATATATATATGTATACATATATATAAATTGAAATTCAGTTTTGCTTAGCTATTTATGGGTTTCTAAACAAAGGACCTTCTTGAAATTGAGCAGATTAGCTGGGTTTGTCTTTTGAAATAGTTTGCTGCCTCTGGCTATTGAGAATAATCACCTTCTGTCCAGAACAGTGATGGCTTTTCAGAAACTTCAGCTTGGCAGACCCTAGGGGGTTGGCAGGATTAGAGCTGCCTTCTTGGACAATGATGTGAGGTTAAACACACTCTTTGAAGAAACACTCTTCTTCACATCAGAGAAGTTTGCTCTTACAAAATTAATTGAAATACTCTCAATTCCTGGTTTATATCACCACTTCTGAGCACCAGCATTTTCTTTGGAAGACTGCAAAAAGTAAGCTGCCTTTGCCAATTAGACAAATAGTGGGTGGGGATCTTGGAATAGTACAACTCACACATATTTGGATTTTAAAGGGCCTCAGAACTAGCTGGCCCCCAAATGGTTTGTTTTTCTCCTGGTGTCTTTGATGAGGCTGAGATCTAGCGCCAAATGTTGGAGTTGGGACATATTCACAAGAGCTTTCTCTTTGCCAAAAGGTTCCTTTATTTACAAGAAGAGATTATGGACTAAATGAAGAGGTAAAATAGACACACCAGGGGTGGCAAATATGAAACAGACGGGAGAGCATAGTTAACATGGAAAGAGGTTTTAACAATTAACAATGGAAAAGACAAGTTTCCTAGTGGAATTCACAATTAACTAGAATAACACAATTAACATAATACACTAGAGATAGGAATATATCATTGATTTGCAGACTAAATTCATAGAGGAGTTTAACACCCTAAAAAAGTTAGTTAGCTATAACAAGAGAAAGAGACCATATAGGTATGGGGAAGGGTGAGAAGAGAGACACTATGAGGTAAAATTCTGTAGAGGGTTAACTCAAAAGGATTCAGCAAAGATGTCAGTAGGCCATCGAAGGATTTATAGGGAAAATTATATCCAATCAAGACCTCCACAGGGGATGAGACTCTAAAACTGAGTTGATCCCTGTCAGTACCCTTCCCTCCTTGCCTCAGGGAGTAATCTTATCAGTACTTCAGGTTTTCTCTTTTAATCCCACCTTTGTACCTAGAACCTCATCATCTTTAGGTTTAGCTATTTTAATCATTACCTGAGAGGTCATACACTGAAAAGAATACTGAATTCTGAAAGTTTAGAAGAGGGTTACAATCTTGGCTTTTACATTTCATATTTTTGTGATTCTAGATGAATTACTTGAAATTCACAAAGTTCATTGAATCATAGAAATATGATTTATCATCATCACAGCTACTTGTTCACCTTTATATGTGTAAAATCCAATTTCTAAATGGGCTTTGGGTTTCAAACAAACATTACATTTTTTTTTTTTATTGACATCTTTTGTTTTTCCCCTTATTTCTCTTTCCTTCCTGGAGAGCTCTTTTATAACAAACTTTAAAAAAAAAAAAAAAAAAAAAAAAAAAAACAAAGAAAAGTGAGGAAGAGGAAAAAATGAAGCAAAACTGATTAATGTATCAGAAAAACATGATATATTTTGTGCAATCTTTCATATGTATGGGCTTTCCCTAAGCCTTCTGCAAAGGAGTGGGAAAGGCTCTTTTTATATATTTTTTGAGGTCAACTTTGTTATCTGTAATTTTACAGCATTAAAAAAAAAACCCATATATTTTTATTTACACAATAGGTAGGCCTGTCTTTCTTTTCTGAAATAAATTTTTATTGATATCTCTTGTTTTTTATATTGTCTAAATTTCATCCTGTATCCCCAAAAAAAGATAAAGGAAAAGAAATTCCCTTTCCCATTCATCCCATATAAAAAAGATTTTTTTTAAAAAGAGAAAAAACAAAACTAATCAATACAACTAAAAAAATCTTAAGATGCATGTATCTACATATCTACATATACACATATGCACATGTGTGTATATTTGTGCATTGATATATCTATATATGCAGTGTTTCATATCAATAGATGTCCTGATTTTGCAAAGAGCTTTGGGGTAGGTGATGTCTTCTTCTTTGAAGTCAAGCTTGGTCTAGATACTTTTGCAATATTTTCAATTGCAAATAAGCATTTATTAATGTGTGCTAATGTTGTTCCAGATAGCTGTGAGGTATATAAAAACAAGCAAAGAGACCCTATACTTAACATTGATGACTTTGGCATCTTAGTGGGGAAGCTTAACACAAGAAACAAAGATTAAAACAAAAAATACAATAATAAAATCAAGGAATGGGGCAGCTAGATGGAACAGTGAATAAAGCACCAACCCTGAAGTCAGGAGGACCTGATTTCAAATATGGCCTCAGATATAACACTTAATCCTGTGCAAATCACTTAATCCCAATTACCTTATCAAATGATAATAATAATAACTTAAAGAAAAATAAAGATCAAGAGTTGGATACTGTGGCAGACAGAAAGATTATATGGTTCATAGGAAAGGAGATCGTTTGGAGAAGGTAGGTTAGGTTTCATTGAAGTGGGACCCAAAGGATAGGTTAGATTTGGAAAGACAAAGAAGCAATTAATAAAAATAATACAGGGATACTATTGATTGCAGGAACCCCTTTCCTAAGTAGTAGCAGAATGCCTTCCTATTTCTAGTCTCTAATTACCAGTAGGGATGATCTCATGGAACATGCTGTCTAGTTTCATGGGGATGGCCAAATGAATTAACATTTTGCTGCAGGATAAGTCACTTAACTGCTAAGATAGCAATTGGGGAAGAAAGGGAGAAGAGGATGTCAAAGAGAATTCTGTGGCTACTGAATATCATGAAGGTCAGTCATTACCTCGCAGGAGGTTTTTAAGGATATAGAAAAGATTTGATTCCATTCTCTTTCAAGAGACCTTTTCTTAGGATGGTCCCAGCACAAGCTCTCCCTATTTTTTTCACCACTTCCTAGCAGCAATAATGCTGATATTGCTGGAGATATTGCCAGATTCCATTCCAGGCCACTGCAATAAAGTGAATATTACAATAAAGCAAGGATATGAATTTTTTGGTTTCCCAGTGCATATAAAAGTTATGCTTATACTATATAATATTCTATTAAGTGTGCAATAATACTATTATGCAAATGTGTATACCTTATGAGCCTTCACTGAATCATAATCTTTTTGCTGGTGGAGAGTCTAGTTGATGAGGGCTGACTAAGTAGGGTAGTAGTTGCCTAAGATGGGGACAGCTAGGGCATTTTCTTAAAATGAGACAACAATGATTTGCCATATCCAATGACTTTTCTTTTTACTTGAACATTTAAAAGGTTACCAATTGGCCTAATTTCAATATTATTGTGTCTCAGGGTATACAGGGAGACCCAAAGAGAGGGAGAAAAATGGAGAAAGGCATATCAATGGAGCAGTCAAAACATACACATTTATTGATTAGATTTGATGTCTTATAGGGTCATATGGTTTGTGATGTCCAAAACAATTACAATTAGCATTATCAAAGATCACTGATCACAGATCACCATATCATATAATAATAATGAAAAAGTTAAAAATATTGTGAGAATTGTCAAAATGTGGCACAGAAAATTAACAGTGTGCTGTTGGAAAAATTGTATTGACTTGCTTCTTGCAGGGTTGCCATAAACCTTCAATTTGTAAAAAATGCAATATCCACAAAGCACAATAAAACTTGGTATGCTTATACATGTTTGCCCAGAGCCTGGACACACAAGTTCCAGCTGCCTCCTCTGTTTTATGTTTCTTTTCCCTGAATCTAGGTCACCAGAGATCTGGAAGAGTAGATGTCTTCAATTCTGGTAGTAAATTCTTAGTTCAATAAATCAGAATTCAGAGAAACCTGGAAAGACATCTGTGAACTGATCTAGATTGAAGTGAGTAGAATCAAAGAGAATAATTTACACATGAATTTTACAACATAGCAAGGAATAGAAATTTTGAAAGGCTTAAAGTCTTATGAACTTTCTGATGTTTAGTAGAACAGTGATTAGATAGCTGAAGACAGGAAAACCCAATCAAATGTAGCCTCAAGTGTTCTTTGTGTGGCCTTTTGCAAGCCATTTAACTATTGCCTGTCTGTTTTCTCATTTGTAAAATGGCAATAATGATAACCCCTATCTTCCAGAGCTGTTGTAAGGATCTAATGGGATAATATTTATAAAGTACTTTGCACAGTGCCCTGAACATAATGGATGCTTAATAAATATTTAATTCCTTTGATACACTTGGTTTTTACACATTCTGTACCCTTTATTCAATATGAATGGAAATAAATTATACACTTTACTATATATATAAGGCACATAAAATAGTTTCTAGTAGTTTCTTAGTTGATTCTCTAGAATTCTCTTAATATGCCATCATATCATCTGCAAAGAGTGAAAGTTTAATTTCTTCAATGTCTTTTTTCCCCCCTCTTATTGTTAAAGCTAACATTTCTAGTACAATATTGAGTAATAGTGGTGATAATGGGCATCCTTGTTTCATCCCTGATCTTGCTAGGAATGCTTCCAGTTTACCCCCTTTACATATAATGCTGGCTGATGGTTTTAAATAGATATTACCTATCCATTTATGCAAAACTTCATTTATTCCTGGGTGCTCTACTATTTTTATTAGGAATGGGTATTGTATTTTGTCAAATGATTTTTCTGCATCTATTGAAATAATTATAAGATTTCTTTAGTTTTGTTATTGATGTGATCAATTATACTGATAGTTTTCTTATAATGAACCATCCCTGCATTCCATTTGGGCATAATGTATTATCCTGGTGATAAATTGCTGTAATGTCTTCACTAATATTTTATTTAAATTTTTGCATCAACATTCATTAGGGGAATTGGTCTATAATTTTCTTTCTGTTTTGGCTTTTCCTGGTTTAGGTACAAGTACCATATCTGTGTGATAAAAGAAATTTGATTGGACTCCATTTATTTTCCCAAATAGTTTATATAGCATTGAAATTAATTGTTCTTTAAATATTTGGTAGAATTCAATGGTAAATTTATTTGGTCCTGGAGATAATTTCTTATGCAATTCATTAATGGCTTAGTTTCTTCTTCTTCTTTTTTTTTTTAAATGGGACTATTTAAATATAAAATAGATTAATTTCAATAGGATAATAATTATTTACCAATTATCTCCCATACCCCCTACAAATTTCTCCTATATCAGGTTGAGATTTCCTTAATTAGACAATCTCAAATGTCATTTGTAGCCTGGACACTATGGGGTTTGTTGCTTTTATAAGTTTTAAGGTGGCAAAAACTTTTCAGTAGCCAATTTCGGTCAGGAGAGAAAAGTTAGGAATCACTATAAGAAAATGATGGATAGACAAAACAGATGTGAAATGTGGCAAGTTATGTTAGAGGGACAGAAGGCCACATAAGCTAATGGAGAGCATGGGAAACTCAAGGGCCAGATGGAGATGAAAGAGGCTTGATAGCACAAGAAGATGAGAGCAGTATTATTAACTGGCTCAGAAGAGACTGAAAATCAGGGGATCCAGGATGGTGGTGTGCCTTGGGTAGAGAAAAGCTAATTTAGGATAATTTCTATGAGTGAGGCAGAATACAAAGAGCAGTAAAAATAATGCTTGACTTGGCCACAGCAAAGGCCAGTATTAATCACAGCTAGTAGGTAGGTAGCCCTCTGAGGTTGCAAAACTCCTTATATACATCATCTCATATGATTTTCATGACAACTTTGTAAGCTGTAAGATTATAAGCCTGCTATTATTAGGCTATTAGGCTACTATTAGCCATTTTCTGGATGAAGATTCAGTAAAAATCTAAAAGGATTGGTCAGAAAGGTAAGAAGAGAACTAGAAGAAAGGAAATATTAGAACAACAAAGAGAAGAAAGTGATCAATAGTGTCAAAGGCTGCAGAGAGATCAAAAATAAAAAGATGGGAAAAAATAAAACCATTTGATTTGGCAATTAAGAAAGGATGGGACTGGAGTAGGTGTGAAGCCATGATGGCAGGAAGAAGTACATCTTAGCTTTGCTCCATAATCTTACAACAATTTTGAGGTTGAGAAGGGGGTTATTCTGGATTTGAAGATGGATTCCATCTAGTTTGGAATTCCAGCTGGAACATTTACTCGTGAATGCGAGTGAATAAGCCATTCATTTTGGGAGTCTATTTCCTCATCTGTAAAAATGAGAATAATTTATTTGTATTGCAATTCATAGGATCATCCTTGATCATATGATAATAGGCTTAGAGCTGGAAACAATCTTGAAGGACATAATTCAACTCTCATTTAACAAAGAAATCTTTCACTCTCATTCATGTGCTACTAAGCGGAGGAGAAACTTGCTTTGTGTTACATAATCTCAACTGGGCTCTCACTGCCATTAAGGCAATCTTTTTGCAACTCCTAATTGATTCACTCTCCAACTCTCCAGAGTAGTAGCTCTTCTGAACCTTTTCCTTCCTTGCTCATACTTCCTACAATTCCCTTACCCTTAACTATAGTTGAGAGTCTTGTCACATGTTTAAGGGGAAAAATTGAGGCCATTTGCTGAGATCTCCTCACCTATTTTTAACTCATTTCCCCCCATAAATCTTTCTTCAGCCCTTTCACAGAGATGGATTTTCTTTTTATCAAGGCAAACCCCTCTACTAAGTGATCCCATTCCATCTTTTCCAGATGATTACCCTCACCATCATCCCTACTCTCATTCATCCCCAATTGTTCCTTGACTATAGCATGCTTCCCCTGCCTAATACCTACATCTCCCTCTTCCTCAAAAATCCACTTGATCTGTTCATTTCCACTGCCAACTTGTCTCTCTCTCTTTCCTCCATTTTGTGGCTAAGCTGGATAAGGCTGTACACAATAGTAGACCGCTTCCTTTCCTCTCACTTTCTTATGTTTCTACAGTCTGGTTCCCAACCTCACCCTTCAACTGAAACTGCTCTCTTCAAAGTTGCTGTTTTTGTAAATGCCAAATCTAATGACCTTTTCTCCATCCTTAAACTTCCTAACCTCTCTACAACACTAGTGATTACTCTCTTCCAAGTATTCCTGACAGTGATCTCTCCTGATTCTCTTCCTACCTGTCTAACATTTCTAATTTCCTTCCTTTGCTCTATCTTCTTTCAGGTCATTTCTGCTAAATAGGGGAAATGCCTTAACCTTGGTATCATTCTCAGCTCCTTACTTTCTTAGCCCACACATCCAATCAGTTGCCAAATCCCTGCTATTTTTTACCTACATTTACCCTTTCTGAATAGAAATAGAAAGCAAGATAGATTTGCTTTGTCTAATTTATCTTACTTACAAAGTCCTTTGTGGATACTTTTAAAATAATTTGCTCAAAGTTTTCTTAGTACACCATAACATTGTCTTTGGGATTTCTTTATTAGTATCAAGAAAGATTTTGATAACAAAGCATCACTCTGAATTTATTGGCTAAACATGGTGCCTATCTAGGAGTGAACTTGGAAGTTCAGAAATCCTGAATGGACAGTGATTTGATTTGTTTGTGCCCTTGACTTAAAAATAAATTTTCTGTCCAAAACAGTTGGAAAATTCTGAATGACTAAGGTCACTGAATAGTCCTGACACCTCCTGCCTGGATTATTGTGATAATCAACTAGTTTGAGTCTTCCTATCACAAGTCTCTGTCTACTCCAAGATTCTTTCCCCCCAGCCTAACCATGTCATCTCCCCTCCCTCTCTAGTCAGTAAATTTCAGAAGACTTCATCACTTTTATGATCAAAGATAAAATCCTATTGGGCTTTTAAGGCTCTTTACAACCCGCCTGGTTCCTACCTTTTCCAGTTTTTTGACACCTTACAATAAATACACTCTAATCTATTGACACTGGTCTTTCTGCTGGTTTTTTGTTTTGTTTTTTGCTGAGGCAATCAGAGTTAAGTGACTTGCCTAGGGTCACACAGCTAGGAAGTGTTAAGTGTCAGAGACCCAATTTGAACTCAGGTCCTCCTGACTTCAGAGCTGGTGAAGTCCTACACTACATTACTTAGCTGCCCATCCCTGCTGTTCTTTATTTTTTTATTTTTTTTTTTTTATTTAATAGCCTTTAATTTACAGGATATATACATGGGTAACTTTACAGCATTAACAATTGCCAAACCTCTTGTTCCAATTTTTCACCTCTTACCCCCCCACCCCCTCCCCTAGATGGCAGGATGACCAGTAGATGTTAAATATATTAAAATATAAATTAGATACACAATAAGTATACATGACCAAAACGTTATTTTGCTGTACAAAAAGAATCAGACTCTGAAATATTGTACAATTAGCTTGTGAAGGAAATCAAAAATGCAGGTGTGCATAAATATAGGGATTGGGAATTCAATGTAATGGTTTTTAGTCATCTCCCAGAGTTCTTTTTCTGGGTATAGCTAGTTCAGTTCATTACTGCTCCATTAGAAATGATTTGGTTGATCTCGTTGCTGAGGATGGCCAGGTCCATCAGAACTGGTCATCATATAGTATTGTTGTTGAAGTATATAATGATCTCCTGGTCCTGCTCATTTCACTCAGCATCAGTTCGTGTAAGTCTCTCCAGGCCTTTCTGAAATCATCCTGTTGGTCATTTCTTACAGAACAGTAATATTCCATAATTTTCATATACCACAATTTATTCAGCCATTCTCCAACTGATGGACATCCATTCAGTTTCCAGTTTCTAGCCACTACAAAAAGGGCTGCCACAAACATTCGTGCACATACAGGTCCCTTTCCCTTCTTTATAATCTCTTTGGGATATAATCCCAGTAGTAACACTGCTGGATCAAAGGGTATGCACAGTTTGATAACTTTTTGAGCATAGTTCCAAACTACTCTCCAAAATGGTTGGATTCGTTCACAACTCCACCAACAATGAATCAATGTCCCAGTTTTCCCACATCCCCTCCAACAATCATCATTATTTTTTCCTGTCATCTTAGCCAATCTGACAGGTGTGTAGTGGTATCTTAGAGTTGTCTTAATTTGCATTTCTCTGATTAATAATGACTTGGAGCATCTTTTCATATGACTAGAAATAGTTTCAATTTCTTCATCTGAGAATTGTCTGTTCATATCCTTTGACCATTTTTCAATTGGAGAATGGCTTGATTTTTTATAAATTAGAGTTAATTCTCTATATATTTTGGAAATGAGGCCTTTATCAGAACCTTTGACTGTAAAAATATTTTCCCAGTTTATTGCTTCCCTTCTAATCTTGTCTGCATTAGTTTTGTTTGTACAAAAACTTTTCAGTTTGGTATAATCGAAATTTTCTATTTTGTGATCAGTAATGATCTCTAGTTCTGCTTTGGTCATAAAGACCTTCCCCTTCCACAGGTCTGAGAGGTAAACTATCCTATGTTCCTCTAATTTATTAATAATTTCATTCTTTATGCCTAGGTCATGAACCCATTTTGACCTTATCTTGGTGTACGGCGTTAAGTATGGATCAATGCCTAGTTTCTGCCATATTAGTTTCCAATTTTCCCAGCAATTTTTATCAAACAGTAAGTTCTTATCCCAAAAGCTGGGATCTTTGGGTTTGTCAAAGACTAGGTTGCTATATTTGTTGACTGTTTTATCCCTTGAACCTAATCTATTCCACTGATCAACTAATCTATTCCTTAGCCAATACCAAATAGTTTTGGTAACTGCTGCTCTATAATATAATTTTAGATCTGGTACAGCTAAGCCACCATCATTTGATTTTTTTTTCATTAATTCCCTTGAAATTCTTGACCTTTTGTTTTTCCATATGAACTTTGTTGTTATTTTTTCTAGGTCATTAAAATAGTTTTTTGGGAGTCTGATTGGTATAGCGCTAAATAAATAGATTAGTTTAGGTAATATTGTCATCTTTATTATATTTGCTCGCCCTATCCAAGAGCATTTAATATTTTTCCAATTGGTTAGATCAGACTTAATTTGTGTGAAAAGTGGTCTGTAATTTTGCTCATAAAGTTTCTGATTTTCCCTTGGCAGATAGATTCCTAAATATTTTATATTATCAGTAGTTACTTTAAATGGAATTTCTCTTTGTAACTCTGACTGTTGGATTTTGTTAGTGATATATAAGAATGCTGATGACTTATGTGGGTTTATTTTATAACCAGCAACTTTGCTAAAGTTGTGGATTATTTCTAATAACTTTTTAGCAGAATCTCTGGGGTTCTCTAAGTATACCATCACCTGCTGTTCTTTAAACATATTTTAACTCCTTCAGGTCCTTTGCACTGGCTTATCTCTATGCCCTGAATGTTATTTCTCACTTCCATCTCTAGATTTTTCTGAAGACTACTCAAATTTCCCCTTCTGCTGGAGGCCTTTCTTTGCCACCTGTTGCATTTCTTTTGAGATTTCAATCTATTCTCTATCATGTGCGTGTTGTATGTGTATATATACATACATATACATGATACATGACATAAGCAGATATTTCACCTTCCTTCTATTTTTGTGTATATAAAATATACTCTATATCTTTTGTATATATTTACATGTTACATCTCTGTCAACTATACATACAATATAGAGTAGATGGGAGGAAATATGTAACTATGTAAATATATAGTTATATATACACCTATACATACAGGGTTAATTATTTACATATTTTCACATTAGAATGAGAGAAAGTGAAGGTTTTGTTTTTGTATTCTTAGTGCTTGGCACAGTGCCTAGAATAGCTTTACAAGACTGGACTAGCCCATCTCACCCAGCCTCATCTCTCATGCTGGGGCTAATGTATATGCCTGATTCCATTACGATCAACATGGCATTGACCTTTTGTGACATGGGTTGGTCAGTTATCTGGTATTTCTCCACTCCCTGGGACTAATCCTTTTGAAGCCAAATTTAGTGGGGACCTTCAATCTGTATATCTCATTTCACTTTGAAAATACCCAAGTTTTACAAGATTGGCCAATCTCTTCAGGAGTTGGGATAACAGGCGAGGTCACCATGTCAGGCTTGTTACAATTTAAGTTGTTTACTAACCAAACTGTAGGGAGTTAACTCTTTCAAGGTTACACAGAAATAGTTCAAAGTCAGGTCTTCCAATTTCAAATTTTCTACACTTCCACTGTTTCTTAGGGTTGTTGCAAAAAAAGCTCATAGATTAAAGAAACAAGAAAGTAATCTCTATGCACAAAAATATTCATTACAGCTTTTTTTATGGTGACAAAGAACTAGAAACTGGGTGGGGTACCCATCAATTGGGGAATGGCTCAACAAGTTATGGTCTGGGAGGAAAGTGTTAGTATTATCCTCATTTTACAAATGAGGAAATAAGGGAGGGACAGATCATACTGCTACTATCCCAAAGCTGGATTTGAACTTTGGTTTTCCCAATTCAAAGTCTAGCTCTCTTACCCACTGTGCCACTTGGCTAAGTGATGAAAGGGAGAATTTTAGGGAAATGCAGGTTTTTTTATAGTCATGAAGAGTGAAGTGAGAACCAATAAATAACTGATAAAACAACAAACGCTGTAAAGAAAAATAGAAACTCTTATCAATGCAATGACCAATTGTGATTCCAAAGGGCTTCATTACACATGCCACTTTTCTCCAGAGATGATGGACCCAGTGCTGATTTGAGACTTTTTTTTTTTGCTGAGGCAATTGGGGTTAAATGACTTGCTCAGGGTTACATAGCTAGGACTTGTTAAATGTCTTGAGGCTGGATTTGAACTCAGGTCCTCCTGACTTCAGGGCTGGTGCTCTATCCACACCAACTAGCTGGCCTAGAGACTTTTTTTTTTAAACATAAACTTACTTTGCTTTATCATACTAGGGTTTTACTGTTTTCTTTTTCAATGGGGAGGGAAGTAATTGGAAGAAATGGATTTAACACCTACTATATGCAAAGCACTGTGCTAAGGACTTTACAAATATCTCATTTGGTGGGAGGGAAAGTAGATTTTTGTCAGTTGAAAAAAAATTAAAAATAAAGCTCATACAACTATTGAAGGTACCATATCACATCTCTCAAATTGACTAAGATGAAAGGAAAAAATTATGACATTAATACATTGCTGGGAGTTGTGAAATGATCCAACCATTCTAGAAAGCAATTTGGAATTATGCCTATCAAACTATTCATACGTGCCCTTTGATCCAACAATATCTATTCTAGGCCTGTATTGCAAAGAGATCATAAAAAAAGGAAAAGGGCCCACATGTGCAAAAATGTTTGTGGCAGCCCTTTTTGTAATGGCAAGAAATTGGAAACTGAGTGGATGCCCATCAGTTGGGGAATGGCTGAATAAATTATAGTATATGAATGTAATGGAATATTATTGCTCTATTAACAAATGTCCAGCAGGATGATTTCAGAAAGACCTAGAGAGATTTACATGAATTGATGGTAAATGAAGTGAATAGAACCAAAATAACATTGTACACAGCAACAAGATTATGTGATGATCAACTGTGTGTGTTGGCTTTTCTCAACAATGTGGTGATTCAAGGAAGTTCCAAGAGTTGGGATGGAAAATGCCAATCAAATCCAGAAAGAGAACTAGGGAGATTGAAAATAGATCAAAGCATATTTTCACCTTTTAGTTTCTTGGGGTTTTTTTTCCTGCCTTTTGGTCCGATTTTTCTTGCATAACATGACAATATAGAAATATGTTTTATGGTTGGAGGAAGAGTCCAGCTTTAGGCTAGTATACCACAACTTGTACCCTGACTTGTCACCTAAAAATCAGCACAGAAAGCTTTTTCAACTTTGTGCCCCTCAAATTCACACAAGCCTAACCTGGCTGATGGCCACTTGCACCAACTGTGCAACACAAGTAGACAGTCAGTCTAACAATATTCAGAGTAATTACAAAAGGGTCTAAGAACTAAAGATGTGAAGAGAGTTGTAATATGAACACTTTATATAATAATTTATAAGTGGTTACCATTAATATTTTCTCATGGACCACATCCAAGCAACACAAAATAGATCATGAAAACAGTTGTATGAATTATATCTATAAACACTTGTGTATAGGCAGAGCTAGTATAGTGGAGAGGAAAAAGCAATGAATCTGAAATCAGGTCTGGGTTCAAATCTTGTTTCCTCTTCCACAGATCTTAGGTGATTCACTTCACTTTTGAATTTGTCTCAGTTTGCTTGTCTGCAAAATGAAAATGTGTGTACTACACATTTCAAAAAGTTTTTTGTGATGGAATTGGAAGCCACTCTTTTAAAGAGAGATATTACTACTTATGTGATCTACAACAAAGTTTCATCAACTATGGGTCATGATCTCATATGAGATCATATAACTGAATGTGGGGGCTGCAAAATTAATGATTTATTATCAATAAATGTTTGATTTGTATACCTATTTTATATACCTACATACGTGGGGTCATGTAAAAATTTCCTGGGCAAAAAGGATCATGAGTATAAAAATTTAAGAAGCCCTATTTTGTAGTTCACAGGGTTATTGTGAGAATGAGAGTAGATAATATAAGGAATTTTGTAGCAACTATGTGCTTTGTAAACATGAGATCTAAAAAAGTTAATAAATTTCAATACCTTTGTGCAGATAATTCAGAAACAAAACCAGGATTGTTCTCTGGAAGAATGTCATCTTTAGTTCATCTCTGTGATTTTATCTGCCCACACTGGAATTTCTGAGCCCAGGAGCTGTAGCTTCTCTTGTGACTTTAGGGATTAATGGCATGACATCCCAAAGAAACTCTTATAGGCACAAAATTGAAAGAGTCTTCATGTAAAGTCCTAGGGCATGCCCAATTGTGCATTAAATGAGAAACATGACTGTGCCTGGCTTCTTTCAGGGCCCAGATGAGGCATTACCTTCCAAATGAAGGCTTTATTGAGCTTTCAGTTATCAGTGTCCTCTCCCTCCTGAAATTATTTGTGTTTACTAGTCTGTGTTCAGGCTGCAGAACATAAGTTCCATAATTTATGGAAATAGTCTTTTTTGGTCCATTTTGGTCTTTTGTTTACTTTCCATAAAGCAGGTGCTTTTGTTGCCGGTTTGTATAACTGAAATGATTAAGTAGTGTGTACTAATAAATCAGAGAAATTCACTAAACTTGAAAAATAGGCTTTATTTTAACCAGTGGTATTGTGTGACATCCTATATGGTGGAACTGATTACAGCAAAAGTTCATGGATACAAATAAAAGTAGTCTCTCCCTTGTTCTGTTACCCCAGGCTATGTTCTTCTGAGGGCTTGGGAGATGGGAGCAATGATGCTCAGAAACCAAGGAGCTCTCCAGCAAGGTCCAGTTAAAGTCCAGGCTTCTGGGTCATGCAGTCAGTCTCTCACCACATGTGGGCACACATGCAGAAACCTTAATTTAAAAAAAAAATCTGAGCAGTACTCTGTAGGAAATTACACTAACATTTGCACCAAATATGGCTAATAAAATTCATCTTGCTGTGGGTACAGAGGAGATATTTACATTTCTCTGTGAGGAGCTGACCTGCATATCCAAGAGAGTAGGGAGGGCATCTTTAGTTAACTTCCTCTAGGAAGTGTGTGGGAAGCCTTGAGAAGCTGTCTTTTTCCAGCTCTCAGTCACTCAGAGGTGACTGATTCTCTTATAAGCCTCTAGGCTGCATTCCACTTTACTGAGACAGATGAACTTAAACAACCTCTTCCAACTCAGCTGACTCCCATTCTCTGCATGCAGAAGAAAAGCCTTGAGTGTGTGGGCCCATAATTAACACAAGATGCATAAAATCTCCAAAACTCTGAAAACAATTCTTCCTCATACCAGTAAGGAGGAAATTTCAGATGGAGAAAGCTGAATATACAACATACTGAAATAATCTGCCCTTCTTCCCCACTAAAAACAGTAATCATCTTCCCAAAGGATCCCTGCAACATAGACAATACTGAAACGAAATTTGTTTCTTCTTTCCCCTATTCCTCCAGGAGAGAATGTCAAGCTGCCGATAGATCCTTCTCAAGGGATAGAAAGACACCTCAATAAATTTCTCTGAATTTAGAGACAAAAAAGAAAAAGGGTTTCTAGCCTCATGCACTTTTATTCTCTGTTTTGATCTTCAGTATTTCTATGAGTTAGTGGGAGTGTGAATAGAACGCCCAATTTTCCGAAGTCTGAGATGATCCTGGGAAAAGTCCTGACCATCAGAGCCCAGAAAAGGGTTTCTTTGAAAACCATGATGACAAAGAAAACCCCGAGTAGTCCCATTTCTTCATTGTTTTCACATCAAAAGCACCTAGGATAATATCCAGTATATTCATATTGAATAGTGCTGGGAGGCTGGCAAGACTCTTCCTGCTGCATCAGCTAAGGTGAAAGGGGGTCTGAATTGGACTGTCCAACTCTTCACTGCCCAGCCTGCTCTGTACCGGGGCCTCTCCCCACTGTCCCAGGGACTTGACAAGCAGCTCCGCATGCACACAAAGTAAGACATGCACATCCCCCCCGCACCTGGCTTAGGAATAAAGACCACACAGGATGAACACAGATTAGAACCTGAGTTCGTCTCCTGGGGCCAATATGTGGGAGGCCTCGGGCCAAAGGTGAGAAGGAGCAGAGAGAAATGGCAATACTGAATACAGGAAGAGAGACACGTTTGCTCGCTTGCACGCACACGCACACACGCACACGCACGCATGCAGACACGAAGCTGACTCTGAAGGCTCATCTATTAAAATGGATTCATATACACATGGCCACCCTGAAACTCCCTCCCTGTGAGTGGCTCAGAAACACCAGTCTGCTAGGTTCCCTTGACTTCCCGGATGGTTTTTTCTCTCTTTATATATAAGGCACAAACATATTTACAATTTCACACAAACCTGGCACCGTGTGAGGACCACACTAGGCTATCATACCGCATTTTAGTCCATAAACATGAGTTGGTCCTTCCAGCTGTACACGCTCTGACAAAGGCTTCAGGTTTTCAGGCAAAAGGCTTGCGCCAAGCAAACAACTCTATCCCTTTGTCTTTATGAGGCCATAAGAGGGATGCTATGGGTGAGCAAGAAATCATCACCACCATTTTTCCAGTGGTTTCACAGAAGAGCCCAGATAATGGTGGTAACAGGTCAGTCCAGGATCTGGGATGTTTGTGGGTTTTTTGGCTTCACATCTACCACATCCCAGCAACACGGCAACCAAGAAGAATGGATGGACTCTTCCCCAGAGGGACTAAAGTTGAGGCTATCAAAGAGCTTCAGTGAGCATGTTTACAGAAAATCATCATATAAATAGCTCCCTCATTCTTCTCTCACTCTCAGCTCACCATACACATATACAGGCAGCCACGCACACACACACACACACACACACACACACATACACACACACACCCTTCCACCATGGAGAATCTTTGCAACAAGAGGCACTTGAATGATTTTGGAGAGTTCCCATGAAAAGGCCTTTCGCTCACAGTGACATGCGATCAATAGAACAGAGGCCAGGTTTTCAGGACTCCATCTCTTCTTGGTCGAGTGGCGGTGGCACAAAGCTAATAACTTCATCATAGGTCAGGCCTAAAAGGAAGGAAAATAATGGTGGCAGTAATGTGAGCTTTTACAAAGTCTCTTCTTCACAAGCTAGTGAGGTACGTGAATACCATCATACTCATTGTATGACAAGCTAAGATTATGTAATTAAAGATACTGCCCACTGCCAAAGGGGCATAGAATGAGTCCTTAGAGGCCATATAGTCTAATCTCTACTGAAATAATCTCATTATATAGTAACTATTATACCTATGAATGTTTAGAATTTGCTTTGTTTGATTAGAAATCCAGTGTCCCCTTTCAGGTGCCACACTGCCCTCTCTCTTAAGGTACCCACTATTTCTCTCTGGTTGGAACTATCCCAATGATTTTATCCCAAGTTATTATAACCACAAATAGAATCTCATGAAAGCAGACCCAGCTCCAGCCAACTTTAGTGCAAGGCTATTTTAGGTGTTTGTCAGCAAAATACTGATTACTCACTTTTGAAGTTCAATTTAGGTCCAGTGAAGAAAAAAAAAGAGATTTTGCAGTCAGATGTTAAATTCTATCCCTGGAACTGTTACTAGTACTAAATAGTTATGTAGTTTTGAGTAGGACATAACTTCTCTGTGTCTGTTTTTTCTGTAAAATGATTATGAGTCCACTTGCCCTATCTCACCAGGTTGTTATTGAGAGGATAAAAGTAGATAATAAATATAAAATAACTTAGAAAACTCAAAAGAAGTACTTCAAAAGACTACAGAGATCACTGACTAGATCAGAAAGACCTTATTTTGTAAAAGGAAAAACCTTATTCTGAAGTAGAGATTGTAAGTCTATAAAACAAAAAGTTTTGAACTCAGTGTTCTCAAAAGCACCTTCCAATTTAAAAATTTCATGATTCTAAATTGTTTTACAAACTATTCCCAATGATTAACCTGCAAAGGCCTCATCTACTGACCTATAAAAGAATAGAATTATATTAGCTCTTTCAGGTCGCTTCCTTCCAGCTCTGACATTCTGTATCTTGTGGCTATTACTTTTTAGTAGTTCTTTCTCCTTCTGCTACAAGTACAGATTCTCCAGTAAAGATGTGTTTTTTCATGGTAAATGCCCTCACAGGAAAACTCAAAAGCTTAAATATCCTACTACAAAACTCACTTTTCCATTCATCTATCAGGAGATCCCTGCTTTCAAAGGACTGGTCATAGGGGTCTGCAACTGGTTCATCATCAGGATCATGGTACTGAGCAAAGTATCCATGGGCAAGGGCTTGAGCTGCCGTAATTCTCTTATCCGAGTCCAATACAAGCATCTTCTCCAGCAGATCGACAGCTGTCAACAATAAAAGTTAGATTAAGAAAAGAGAGAAAAAGTTTAATATGGAAAAACTAACATTGTGCCTAAAGTAAAACCCCCAGTTCTTTTTTATGCCTATAAAAATCTCCAAGTACTCTAGGTACTTGTCAGTCAAACTGCTTGACTTTCTACTCTCTGAACAAGCACCATCTTTCTTAATGGCTCCCTGCCCTTCCTCAGACTATACTTCAGAGGCTGTAAAGTTCATTCCTGTCCATTCCTGTCCTGTAACTCAAATGTTATTACTTTTAGGAAGCCTTCCTCAATCACCTCATAGAGGATAATACTTTATTTTCAATCAAATATATAATATTAAAACATTTATTAATATCTTCTAAAGGCTAGGCTCCAAGGACACAAAGACAAAGATGCCCTCAAAGAGCTATTTTGTGTTTGCTGAACTTACTCTCACACTTATTTCAGTTGCATTTAATGATCAAGAGCAAATGCCTTCTTCTCTCTCTTCCTTTTTCCCCTTCCATTTAACAATAAGCTCCGCAAAGTTTTACAAATGACATAGGTTTATAAATATGCAAGCATATCATCAAATGAAAACGTTTGGTTGAGGAGCATGACTATAGATGTTTGAAGGGAAAAATAATACTTGCTTTCAAAATTCAATTATTGATACTTAACCCAATGGATTGGCACCAATAAATACATTTGCAAAGTTCATCTTCGGCATCTGGGTCAAAGATTGAATATAATTTCTTGCCTGTAAAAATAAGGATTTTGAGATTTAATTTATTCATTATTTAATTATTATAAAAGCTTCTCAGATACTAATACTGAGAGAAAAAAACCTTTTACAAGTTGTGCTATTTATATGGCATATTTTCTTAGGGTTCTTCAATAATGGTAACTATGTACTACTTCCTTCAGTCAGGAATATCACTGAGTATATTGCTTTTGTTTCATAGTTTTAGATACCAACTAGAAAGGAATGCTAACCAATATGGTCTATTTTCATTTGACTAGTTAGGAATAGATGTTTATGTCTACATGGTGAACCAAAGAGCTGTAAGAAGTAAAGGTTGCTTAGAATAGCTAAAATTTAAATGAATGTTTGGAATTCCTAGGCTAATAGTTCAGTTCTCATCAATAATTAGTTTATGGTGGTATTCTCATTGGGAGCTCAGTCTGACTAAAAGAAAAAAAAAAAAAAAGCATAATATTAGCCTGACAACAAAAAAAATAAATATAAGTACAATTTAATACTTTGCTAAATTCAAATACATTTTGATATAACACTCCTTAATGAAGGTAGTAGTAGTTATTAGCTATATTTAGTGTTTATTACATTAAAGTTTATTTTTAATTTCAAAATTATGTTTGATTTTCAAAATTTACTTCATATCCATGAACCTGGCTTAGCAAAAACTTATATGTATGAATAACTAGGCAAAATACCTTAAAAATAAACAATTGGCTTTGAAAGTAATCATATAAATATAAATAAGTATGATTTATGGATATGAAAATTAGTTTCTCTGCTGAAGATACTGGTCAAGTGTGGTCTTTATCTACAACCATCTCAAAATGCATATGTACAGAAAACAATCTCATGTGTGTGCATGGAAACCCTGATAACTACATAGCTATTAAGTTTTCTATTTAAATATTACTTGGGTAGGTGGGGGCCATCACAATGATGCAAAAATGTATTAGATGATTGATATCCTTATTTCTGCCATATGAAAAGATATAGGGAGGCAGAGGAAACATCAGACTATTGATATTGAAGCCAGTGACATTAATTAGCTCTAAAAAGTTTAAAAGGATAAATAGCTAGGAAGTAGTTTTAAAAAGGCTTTTGATATCAAATTGATCTGAAGTTCTAGGATTATGCCAGGAACAGTATAGTTCCAAGATAAAGATATAGTGATTTGAGAAGCGTTGTTCTAGTCAAGACTGGATATTAAATCAGAGTTAAACTGAGCAATGACTGACAAAAAATTAATATCAAATTGTACTGAAGCATTTAATCTTAAAATCTTGCTCTTTTTATACATTCCCTAAGACTTTTGGGATACCTATGTATCAACTTCCAAGTACAATGTATTATGTGAAATACGGCTTATAATTAGCTGTTACAAATTCTATGTGTGTATATGAGAGAGAGAGAAAAAAAAAAGAGAGGGAGAAAGGGAAGGAAGTAGGAAGAGAGAGGGAGGGAGGAGTGGGGAAAGAGTTAAAAAAAAAAAAAAAAAAGCACATTATTTTCCTTAGGTAACTGTCTCAATATGAAGTTTATTTGGTAACAAGATACTCTAAATAGGTTTTTGAAAACCAAATTTATAAACCCAAATGTTTAAAAGCAATATTATTATATTTATTTTCTGGCCACCTTAAAAGTTTTATTTTAATTATAGAGGCTCAGTTCACATTTTAATTTCAAATGCTAACATCCTGCTAAAGCAAACGGAGTAATTATCTTAGTAGCCACTCCAAGGCACATGCAAGCATTCAATTATGTTAAAAAGTGTGTCTGTGGCCTCGTGAATGACACACCCCTGGTATAATCTGTTTGGTCTCACCTCATGACTGGGCATCCTGTTAATGAGATAGGCAGGGGGTGTCCCCGTCAGGCGCATGATCTGCTGAAGCTGGTTAATATCTTAGATGCCTGGTCAAGGGCTTTGTTAAACACATAGTGCAAAAATAATTTTCAACTTCGGTTAAAAAAAAAAAAAAAAAAAAAAAGACAAAAATTGACCACCCTTCCCCATCCTGACTCAAAGATGCATATATAAAACACCACTTCTGTGAATGGAACAGTGTTATCAAGCAGGCATTGCTCAATTAGCCAGTGACTGCCCACATAGTGGAGAAAAATTGATTTTCTTGAGCTCTTGGTCCTCTTTAACACCAAACATTTTTGGATCCTGGACACAAATATTTTCTCTTGATCCAGGATACCTGCCACAGAAAAAAAATTTTTTTTTTGGCTAATTGTGATCCAAATGTTCTTACCCCCCAGGATGATGGTGGATAAAAATTAATTCAAGGACTATGCTTTGTATGGTATAAAATACCCACCAAACCCAGGAGTGGATCTGACCATTCAGGAGGTAACCAGACTATTGTGGCACAAATGTTGGTGGCTCTCCAAGGCATTTTCCCTCCAAATGCAAGAAACAGATAGGTGGGTAAAGCAATGAGGCCAAAGCAATGCAAGGTCAGGGAGACATCAGCAAAAACATTAACACACAAGCACACATCCGCACACACGCGCTCACGTACACCCACACACAGAGTCAGTGCAAGTAGGGAAAAGTAGAAAAAAGTAATGGTAAAGCAAAAATAGAAACCTCATGCTGCAGTGATGTACCAAGGCATGTGCCAAAAAGGCTCCCCTCCCCACAGTGACCTCATCCTCACTCTCCACTCCCCCAACTCTCATACAAGCCCCTATCAAGTGAAAAAAGTATTCAAACATCAAAATGCTACGTGAAGAATGTTATTTCAAATACCATGCAGTTAAAAACATCTTGTTAAGGAATAGTCAAATATATCAGCACATCCATGCATCTATCAATGCATCTCCCCAATTATTCTGCCAATGACTGAGAATGTCTTTACATACTATATGAGGAACCTTTACTCCGACAAGTATTGAAGACTGGAAGTTCAATCACCAATTACTTCCAGGAGACTTTCCCTTATTTCTTATACAATAGATAGATACTCAAAACATAATTGTTGAACTAAATTCATGTTTTTGTTCACTTCCTTCATAATTATTAATTTAACTTACCCCTTACCCGGAATCTACCATTCTTGATCACTGACTGATCTTGGATTGTCAAAAGCTTTGCACCCTAACACTACTGTCCAAACTGGATTTCTGTCCAAACTGGCATTTCTTCCTATCTAGACAAAGATTTCTTAAAATTTTTCCACCTGTGACCCCTTTTTGTCCAAGAAATTTTTACGGACCCCGGATATACAGAATCAAACATTTACTGATAATAAGTTATAATATCATGACCCCCACATTCAATTATTAGATCCCACATAGGGTCATGAACCACAGTGTAAGAGTCTAGATCTAGATTCTCTACATCTGGGATCTAGAGAAATAATGACATCTACATTTAACTGAGTGGAATAAGACAGGTGTATCTGGGAGTTCTATGTGTCTCTGGTCTCACTTTCCCACAGATTCCTATAGATTTTAAGATAAGTTTCACTACCAAAAGAGCCCGGTCCTTTGCCAAATATCATGAAACCTACCCCCTTTTCCAGATAACATCTACACTTTTCCTCAATCCTCCTCTCACTGTCTTAATCTATGAATACAGCTAATGCCTCTAAATGTCTAGTATAATGCTGAGATCTTTTTTGCTTTTTGGGAAGTCAGAAAGCTAGTGGTCTTTTCTACATGCTTTAAAGAATGCATGACTTTGTTCCATTTATAACACACTACTACCTATAGAACATCCTGGGGATTTTAGAGTTTCTTTTTCTTGCCACGTTCTATTCTATCATAGTTGCTGAAAATATCAACTGAAAATACTTTTCTTTCTTCCTTTACTCAGTATAATTTCATACTTTAGGTTTCCCTCTCATTTATTCACTACTCTAAATAAAACTGCTATAATAAAAATCTACAGTCTCATCCTATTTTATAAGCAGGGATGATGCTAATCATCTTTATCATCCTCAGAAAGTATAAATTTTGAGGATCCTTTACAATCTCCATCCCACTCACAATGATGAATTCATAGGTATCTATATGACCACTAGCTTATAGCTTTTCTTTTTAATTAAAGCACAGATTTATAAGATATTTGGGTTGTATTTAAGGGGTGTAAATTTTGTGGCCAGAGGACAGAATAAAGGTGACTAATGCAGAGTTTCTAACTCATGATTTTAATCTTAGCACCATTCTCCAACCAATTAAGCTACTTAATCACAACATTTCTATGAGCTCATCTGTTTTTGAATAGTCTTGTTTGTTATTTCTTGCTAAAGCCTAGTAATTTCCTCAATTCATTCCAAAGTGGCTTCTGCATTTTCTGGAACAAAAGGAAATGCTTTTGGAATCAACTCTATAGTTAGTTAACTTTTCAGAATATGCTTTTCCAATATGCATTATGGTTGAAATCTTGACATCTGATCTCTACTTCTAGTTCTGCTAAGTGACTCAATGTATGACTTTGGCAAACGAGTTTTTTGCTTCCTCACACCTTAAGAAAAACAACTTAGAGTCAACAACAAATCTCTCTGTCCCTCAAAGATATGCTGTGGAAATTCAGGATTTTAATGTGTTTTGAAATAATTTAAATGGAGATCCCAGATATGAACAAAGATTACTTTGTCAGATACAAAAATAACATTTCAACTCACCTGCTTATTACTTTAGCTGCCAAGCAGGCTTCCCATTAGGAAGCAGGAACCAAGGCAGCCAGAAAAGTTGAATAGTTAGCCAGAGAAGCACAGGAAAGATGGTAAAGACCTGGAGCTCAGCACTAGTGCTTCCCTCTCCCCTTTTCTACAAAGCTGTAGGGACAATGACCACAGGTTGATTATGGTTCAGAGAGAGGTGAGCAATAACTGTGCCACCTTCTCTGTTTCTGGCATCAGATGGTGTTTAGACGCAAGATGAGCAACGGAAAGAAAAGCCATTGTCATAGTCCCCTAGCTATTTTTCTCCATTAGTCCATCACTAAGATAACAGAAAAGGCATGATTCAGTGGCCAGACTATTTGTGTTTAATATCCACTGCTCCTTTCCCAGTTTTTGTCAGTTTTCAATTACTTTTTCCATAAATAAATAAGGGGGCTATATGATCTCCAAGGTTACTTATAGCTCGGATGTTCCCTATAAGTGGTTTGGAATATAGAGATGGAGAAACATCCCATAAGAATACAGTATATCCTCCTTTTTGAAAAAAGAGATGTATCATTTGGACGTGTGGTCTGACTTAAAGAGCAAGTCTATGATAGTCCTAACTATGCATGTTCTGTTCCTTCAATGAAGAAGCAATTTAGAAAATATATATCCTATGCTTTGAAAACAAACATCTGCCAAAGAGGAATTGCAGCATGGGATCATATGAAAGTTCTCAGAAGGCTCACATAAAGGGTATGTGATTTTGAAGCTTTTGTGTACAATTTGTAAATAATGAAATTTTCCATTTATTTCTTGAAACAAACTGAAATCTTAAATCCTGTAAAGGGAGAATAGATAGTGTGCAGCATTGGAGACTCACAAAATCCAAGAATTGACTAGAGACAGAGACTGGAAAAAGAAAGAGTAAAGGAGAGACACATTTCTATAGCAACATCTCAGAAGTGTTGATAAATCCACAAAAGGCATATAGGTAACTGATAGACACACCTAGGGTACAGTACAGACTAAGCTGAAAGATTCATGAAAGGCAAAGCATAGACTCAGATTGGATTCCCAAGAGGGCAAACATTGACAATCAAAGCATCAACTCACAGACTCTGAAGAGATTTTCTTCAAAAGCTCAGCCCCTGGGGTTCCAACGAGTCTTAAAATGAGCTTCAACTGATCAATATCTAATGGTGGACTATAAAGGAAAATGCTGGGACAAAATCAAAATGTAACACAAACCAAAATAAAAGCAAAATGGAAAATTCCACTATATCAGGCTTCTATAAGATGATCAGTTAGAACATGCACTTCCTTTACAAAAGATTCAAAATGCCACAACATGCACACTCAGATTACATTCATTATTATACACTGGCTACAACTTTACAAATTATTTGTCAAGGAAATTAAACTGTATTAACTTTTAGCTATGGTGGTCATCTGTAAGAACTCAAACTCATTACTCCTTCAAGACAGTCTCAATCTACGTGCACAAACAGTCTCTAGCTCTCTTCATCCTCTACCAAAGCATTAGTAGTTGTCTAAGCCAAGAATACTAATTAGTGAGCACTGCACAAACATTCGAGGCAGGCTTCTGCTAGTGGCACATAAGTTTTATTTGTGAATATGCCCTGAAAACATGGACTAAAATGTTTGTAGAATGATGATATCAAGAACACTAAGATCATAAGGCCCAATAATCTAAATTATATCTTCTGGATAGAGGATAACAAAGGACAATAAATATTAACAGCCAGTAGAGGGCACTTCCCCTCTACACGCTCCTCCTAGGTACACTTAAAAAAAAAAAAAAACAAAAAAACCCCCAACTGGGTCACATTTCATTAAGTCTAAAGAGGCAGAATTCTTGGCAAAATTCATACTCATAAACCTTAAGATTAAAAAAAAAAAAAAAAAAATTCACCTCCTAGCAGTCAATACTTCCTACTATAGTCTCCAACCTCATACCAAATTAATCTGGATTGCTAGATCTGGATCAATATGGATTTAGCTTATCAGCTTTGTATATAGAAGAAAATGAAAAAGGGAGCAAAGAGTGTAAAATCACTCTTGATAAAAATATAAACATCTCAGCTTGAACTAAAATAAATATTCCAAATTTAGTCTCACATATCATTAGATTTTTGTTGCTGCTGTTCAGTTCTTTCAGTTGTGTCCAGCTCTTTGTGACCCATTTGGGGTTTTCTTGGCAAAAATACTGGAGTAGTGCATCATTTTCTTCTCCAGTTCTTCTCACAGATGATGAAATTGAGGTAAACAGGGTTAAGTGATATGTCAGGGTCACTGACTCAGGTCTTTCTGGTTCCAGGCCTAGTGTTCTATCCACTGAGCCACCTAGCTGCCCTATCAGAGAAAGTAAAATTTTTATGATAAAGAAAGAACTATCCTTCTTACCTGTTGCTGGAACTTGATTTTTTTATAAACACTATAAAAAGTATCGAGCATTTAAGTGACATCTGTACAAATAACTATTGACAGTAGAACAAAGTACAAGTAGTAATAAGGTACAATGAACACTTTAGTAGCTAGATCTCTGAACAGGATTTGGGGTGCTGGAAAAAGAATATTCAATGTCAATATCCAAACTTAATTTAACTAATTAATGGTAATATACACTGGAATGTTTCAATGTGACCTCCATGGTCTCTTTGAGAAGAACCACCATCCATTTTCGTGAGTAAAGCTGCCCATTGGGGATCCAACTAAAACCAGTCAGCTGGACAACACAGCTCCTTCTTTTTTTCCTTCCTTCTCTTCTCTATCTCTGTGTTTCTCTCTTCCCCTCCCTTCCTTCTGTCCACATAGGTTATCCTGCCTTCACTTGCAGATGCTCTGCCCAAAGGAATGTCTTTTTAAAAAACAAACAAACAAACAAAAAAAAACCAAAAACACTGAAACTCCCCAAGATATCTTAGGATTTACTGGCTAGATTTCTTTTTTGAGAACCATGCCTTAAGCTCAAATCACTCTGGTTCTCACTAACTGGCCAACAACAGGTTCTAGGCCAAGCCCTATTTGGTTGTTGTTTGGACCCCAACCTACTCAGATTGAATATAAGTTGCAATTATTTCTGTTTTGGCCAGGAACATTGAGTCTTCTCTTCCTAGAATGGATTTTTTTTTCCCCTTTTCTTCTTTTTGACTAGATAAAAGAGGCCATTCTTTGACTCAATCACTAGCCTTAATCACTGAATAGACACTGCTTCCGTCAAATTGAGACTGGTTAAAAATCTTAGCTTAAAAAGACTAAGGTCTCCCACTGCAATCAGGATCAACTCCAGTTTTCCTGATCTATATCTGGCCACTGAACCCAGATAGCTCTGGAGGGGAAAAGGAGGCAGATGACCTTGCCCTGCCTCCCTTACTTCAATCAATCTCACTTTCATGTCATGGCATGACCATGATGTCATGGTCCTCTTTGAGAACAAAGGACAGATAACAATGTATAGCTCCTCTCTTAGGGATAAAAACTTGTGTAGTTTCAGGCTACAAAAAATGGTAAAGAAAAATAAGGCATCCCCTCCCCCAGAATGTATGTTAGAAGCACATTTAAATGTTTTTGTCAATGACAGTATGTGGAAAAGAGGACTACTTCTAATTTTAAGAAATCACTGCTTTGTGTATGTCATAAGGCTACACAGTTTTAGAAATAGGATTACTGCCATCTGGTCTCAAGTTTTTTCCCACCATAGATTAATAATGATCCAAAGTCCAAAAGAAGAGAATTCTCAGTGAAAACAATCTGTATTTTATGAAATGCTTGGCAAATCAGTATGGATTCACTGAGATCCAATACTTTTTGAGATTAAAATTTTTAAGGCTTAGTTACAGAATTCCAACAAATCTTTACAAAAATCTCCAGGTTTAGGCACTAAGTGTAAATGAGAAAGCATACTTATTCAGGAAAGAAAGGGGCACAAGTATATCTTACTTTTAGTAAAAACAAACAGGGGACACACGGGACTAAGATGGCATAGTGGATATAACATGAAAATAAAGGCACCAGAAGTGATAATATGAAATAGATTTATAAAATAAATTTGGGAGAACATATTTATAAAAGAACATTATTGATGTTCAATAAAATAGTATTGATTCAATTCATAGCATAAAGAAATTATACCAGAAACATCCATTACAGGTTACAAAGGCTTGTGATTTTGATTAATTTATGCGAAATTGCTCATGGACTTAATCAACCTGATTAAAGCAAAGCACAATTAGGTAATTAAGCAATTTGCTTTTTGGGGGGATCCGGTTTTTATAACTCAGAGGGAAGAGGAATAAAGACAGGATCTAGGGAGTGACAAGGATATGTACTGAGATGTTGAGACTGTTTTAAAGATAGTCTGGAAAAACTTAGTTCCCATCAAAGTTGTCTCAAAGGTTGAAGATAGAGTGGACAGAATATTGTGGACTCTAATTTCACATTATTCAATGCAAACAGAACAGTTTGGGAGAATTACCTGATTATGATTTGATAATAGGAACAGGATGGGCTTGTTTTTGCAATTCCTGAGAATAAATTGGCTTAGGGTTCACATAAGTTATAGCACTGGCCCTGAATAAGGAGACTGAATTCAAATCTGAATTCAAATGTGGCCTCAGACACTTACTGGCTGTGATTTACCATATATATATATATATATATATATTTTTTTTTTTTTAAAGAAAAGGAAAAAAAAAAGAATGAAAAGCAGTCAGAAATGCACAATGTTTGTTGTGTCATGCATTTTCTTTAGCAATTTGATTAAATCAATGGACCTCTTTTCAGAATAATGCTTTTAAAAATATAATAAAATACAATACAAAGGTAATCCATCTTTGTGTCATCAAAGTATTAAAAAAAATTCAGATATTCCAGATTAAGAGCTTTTGAGAGATACCAACAAAACAGATAAATTAGGTTATGATTACTTGCATTATTAAAGGATTTCCTACATTATTCTTTTCATTTAATATATGAATCAATTTACAAAAAAGTCAGTTTGTATGTATTTTATAGCATCACTACTATTTTATATGCAAATAACAGTTCAGGAACTGGGAGACCTAAGTTTCAGTTCCAATATTGCTCCCAACTAGTTATTAGACTAACCATGGGCAATTCACTTTAACTTTTGCCCTATAAGGGAGATGGGAATCGTTTATGGATGGAAGGGAAAGGCTGGCAATTGTTTTCATATGATCTAAGATGTCCACCTTGAAATTCTATGTCATCTGTATATATAGCTGACAATTTAAAATTTTACCTCAATTATGAGAGAAAACTAAGTTTTCAAAAAAAGAGGTTTAATAATGTACTTATCTCCAGAAATATTTCTAGATTTAGATAATAGATACAATGAAATCAATCTACAAAATCTGTGTTGTGAGAACTAAGGATTTGTAACAAGAACTTTTGAATCTCTATTCTCTAATAGAGGGAAGCCAGACAAATGTTCTATTTTAAAATCACTTGTGAAAAATGAGAGCAAGAGAAGAATTTTTTAAAAATTAGGTTATTACAAAATAGGTCTTCATACAAGACATATGAGATCAGCTACTTTTCAGTACAACTAATGACATAACTAGGCTTTTCCATGCAGGATCACATGGGGGTGGGGAACCCCAAAATGAAGCTACACTCTGAAGTGTAATAAAGTGGTGGATATAGATTTCAGTTGTACTGAAAAGTAGCTTTCTCTTCTGCAAAATGAAGAGTTTAAACTGGATGATGTGTAAAATGATCATTTAGCTCTAAATCCTAGGAGCTTATGATGACTCTGGCATTTTTACATCACCCAATTCTGGTATGTCAATGGGGATAGCAAATCTTGTGTTAGTTAAGGAGAAATTGTTCAAGACTTTCTGAGTGGTCAAATGACTACTTCAAGCAACGCAGATACAGACTTGGTCAATATTTTGTTTTGTTTTACCTTTCTCTATAGAGTGAGTCTCCCTCAAGTAGACTAACTTATAGAATGTTTTAAAATGAAAGAACATTTTCCATTATGTTAAAGAAAATTCTACTCTTTACTATATATCAGCAATACTTTGTGATGTCAAGCCACATAAACTATCATAAAAATCTAAAGCTCCCTGTGGACAGTAATATACAAGGGAAGCAATTTTCAGGCATTGCCAGGGACAAGTGGATGTCTCCTCTGGGCCAAGGTACAAGTTAATGAATTAATCTGTGGTCCCCCAAAAATATCTACATAGCTTACCAGTAATCATTTGGGTTGCAGAAAACTATTTCAAAACATTCTTAAAAATTCATTACAGCTACAACCACTGGATCACATTAATATACATCAAATGCTCTTTACTGGCTAATTTCTAAAACCACTGGTTCTTTATATATCCATTTTCTGCAAAATGATTGTTTTGCTATCTGAGGACAATTTAAGCTATAAAAATTCACTTGGCAACAGTCATCATAATGATGAACTATTAAGTCTAACATTCTTCCATCACAACAACTTAAGAGAAAAATTATAGATTATGAAACTGCAAATAAATAATGATTTCTAACATTGTAGTAAGTTTATAGATCAGATTATTTTTTCCCTGAAAAAAAAAAAATGTTAAAAAGTAATAAAATGTGCTTTTAATTATGTGGGTATCAGTAGTCCATCATTCTTATTTTTAATGACAGGGCAGGGTCACCCCTAGGCAAAATTGTCAATCAGGCCACTGGTGATAACTAATTGTTAACTACTGAAGTATCAAAGAATGCTGCAACAATAAAATAACAATATATTATACTTACATATAAATCACAATAGTCCCAGGTAAGGTTCCAACTTTTTAATGGCTATCTAAGACCCTCTAATAAACTAACTCCCTCTTACTTCTCCAACTTTACCCAACATCATTTCCCCACACACACACTTTTACTTCCAAACTGGATCATCTGTCATTTTCCTTCTACAAACTCTAGGCTTTTCTTTTGGGGGTGCCTTTGTGTAAATGGTTCCCTATGCTCAAGAAAAGTACAGTACTTAAAACATTTTGCTAAATTGAAAGAAAAGTGATTCTCAGCAGGATAGTTATTGGCAAACAGGCTATCATAGCTTCTAGTTAAGCATCCTCTGTAACTTTTCATTTTCTAATAAGGATAGAACAGGAGAAAGGAGGAGCCTTTGAAGGAAAGGAGGAAAATTCACCTAGGAAAGGAAAATAAGACCATGTGAAGGCTGTGCTGACTAACCACCTCAGACAGACAAACCATAATTCTAATGCTTATATAGTAGTTGAGGCAATATCAAAAACATTCTTTCTAGACAGGGTTGTTTCAAAAACTTGGGGCTTTTCCTGGTCATATTTCTGAACCATTTCACTTGTTTCAAGATTATTGGATTAATGGTAAAATAAAATTTAAAAATTCAGTTGTTAGTGTTTTCTAATGACTGACCTTAAGCTTTTTATCACTTTGGTACAAGCTCATCACAATTCTAGTCTCTCTGTAAATAGCAGACCATCTCTAGGTCTTAATGCTTAATGGTAGGCCTTTGCAAAGCCACAGTGAACAGAGAATTCCAAGCCAACAATATATAATTAGCTCTAAGAAGCAGAGCTCTTTAACACTTATAGAAGATCGCACCTATTATTAACAAGAGACTTCCTGGAAGGATAGTGACTCTAAAGGGAGGAAAAAATGATTCAGGCAAGAAATGAAAACCATCACTTCCAAAATGAATACAATTAGCTAAATATGAGAGAAAGAAAAGAATATGTTGAATATAAAATTACTTTCTAAAAGTCAGCTTTTATGATGAGATATTTCAACAATATAAAGACATGAAAGCCTTTTGTTTTCCAAAGCTTAGACATATTTGCCCAAGTACATATTTAGGGGCAGAAAATCAATTTTATCAAAGGTAGATAGTAAAAGTTATTGTAATTTGAAGGAAAGAAGGAGAACAGAGACTAAAAATGGCATACTCATGTTAAATCATATATTTTAAATCTTTTTTTTTTTAGCCAAAATCATATAACTAAAGAACAGTGAGGAAAGGCTGCTGACAAAAGTTTTTTTTTTTTTTTCCAGACTTAAGCAAGAGAGAGAAATAGAAGCCAAATTTAATTATACAATAGAAAGATAATAAATGATGATGCTATTTTGTGAATCCATATATGAAGACATACAAATACAGAAAGGGCAACCACACAAGGAAGAATATTATTGCATGGAAAATTAGGGAAAAGTTACACATGAATTTGATTACATGATCCAGGTATGTTTAATTGAAAAATAGATTAGTCAATAGAAATAGCTTTTATGAATTAAAAAAAACCCTATCAATAAGGATTCTTTTTAAGTCTTTTATATCTATCTATAGCCAGTTCTCACTTCATCTATGACAGTGAGAGAAAAAAATTCTTAAAAATCCTGAGTATAAGTGTTAACAGGTCTAGCCCAATGTATAGAATAAACAGACATGATAAGAAGGATTCAAGAAGGGGAATTCACCCTCCTCCTGTCTTGAATTTTGATTCAAAATTCTCACTATTAGTGTCATTGATGGGTTTTGGAACAAAACAAAGGAGTAGATTAATATTTAGAAGATTATTAGTTATAAATATATAAGCATGCATATAGATATATTCATACTTTTGTTGCTGTTCCAATTCTCTAGGACCCTATTTGGGCTCTTCTTAGCAAAGATACTAGAATGGTTTTCCATTTCCTTTTCCAGCTCATTTTACAGATGAAGAAACAGAGGCAAAGAGAGTGAAGTGACTTGTCCAGGGTCACAAAGTATCTGAGGCTGCATTTGAACTCAGGTTTTTTTGACTTTTGACTTCAGTACTCTATCCACCATGTCAGTCACACAGAGCTCATTTAGTCTAAATCCCTCATTTTCCAGATGGAAAAATTGGATCTAAGTACATATTTGCCAAGATGTCTTAAGCAAGAGAAGTAGGATGTGTTTGTGTCAAAAAAAAAAAAAAAAGGAAGCAATGAGCCAAGAATAATACCCAGAAAGTGTTTCTGAAGAGAATGATTGAAGGGGCATTAAATACAAACTCATGGTAAATGGGAAAACAGAAGTCCAAGCTCAAGGTGGATCACAGAAAGTCATTGAAGAAAGAGATACTCATGGACTGACCAGAAAGCTATTAGGAGATAACACCAGAAATTAAATCATCATAAAACTTAAAAAAATAAGAGTCAGGAGTAATGTACTTCTGTTAGCAGGTACCTAGTCTTATTCTGGGAAATACGACAGCTTTATTTAGAAGACACAAATATTCTGTTTATTAGAACAATGTTATCCTTTCTACTAAAGAAAGATAGCTCATAAGGATTTCTATAGCTTATGAGAATTATCATTTAATAGACTATTCTCTTTGGGGCAACATACTCACCAAACAATGTTATAATTTTTTAATCTGGTATCAAAGTTACAATATTAGGATGTATTCTGAATATATACAGTTACTACATAGACATATTCCCAATAATAAGTTAACAAATTGGCATTCGAGTTTCTAGGTCAATCTTATTTAACTAGTATATTGCTAGGTTTTTCCCAGGACTTGCTTGGTTACCCTCAAGTGAATGAGCATTGGAGCTTCTGAACCTGTAGGATGACTGGCCAGCTCTGGGACAAATGTAACCCTCCACCAAAAACCAATTATAGCATACATAAGCAAATTAAATGTACAGATAATCTCTTATCCTTTGCAACCCCCATTTTGCTCTGTAATTCCATCTTCCAGAGCGACAACTTTGGGACTGAGCAGAATTTTTAACAAATCACTATCAAGTGACATCGCTATTTAATGAAATAGTCAAACAAATCTAGCAGAAAAGGAAGAAGGTTAAGGTTGTTTGGATAAACTATATCCACTAGATGGAACAAAATAAGCACTTATTAAGTTCTTGCTATGTGCCAGGTATCACACTAAACATTTTATAAATATTGTCTCATCTGATCCACATAACAGCACTGGGAGGTAGATGTTATCAACTGCATTTTACAGTTGAGGAAACTGGGGCAAACAGAGGTTATAAATGACCTGCCCAGGATCACATAGCATTTAGTAAATGTCTTGGGCTGGATTTGAACTTAGGTCTTCGTGTCTTCAGGCTCAGCACTCATTCATTCCACCATGCCACCTAGTTGCCTTATTGTGACCTGAATCAATAAAAAAACTAGATAATTTGAAAAAATAAAGAGAGGCACATGAGAGATAAGTGATCTTATCATTCCTTGCTTTTATTAAAAAGAGTCACCCAATGTATCAGTAGAGGAACAAATATAGGTTTACCATTTCAATCAGAGAAGCAAGAACTCCCTAGTTTATCAATGCTTAATTAATATCTACAATGCCCCAGCCTAAGACTATCATGGGGATAGGATCTTAGAGCATAAACTCTAAATTCATTCAGCTCTGTTGAAGTTAGATAGGTACAATAAGAAACTCGATTTGTGAGAATTTTTTTTTCCCCCATCTCATTTTAAAAAGTGACCTGTAGTCTTTTTCTTGGCAAAGCAAAACCATAAGAAGTAATAGGGATCTCATAAAGTAAATCTAGAATACAAATACAACTGGGAGCCATTCCTGGGGATGGAATACAAGGATATATATTCTCATTTAGGCTGAAAGAAAACAAACAAAACTTCTTAAAGGATACGGTCTGTACCCGGAAACAGTGTCCTTCCAGTCAACAGCTCTGCCATTATGCATCCTACTGACCAAATATCAACTAGGCAAAAACAAATGAGAGAAAAACAAAAATGCACCTAAAAGCATACTTGGCAACAAATGAACTAAACAATTCAAAACTGAACATTTTAAATAACCTCAAGTATCTTAAATATTTTCTACATAGACATATCAAATTTACATGACAAAATCATATTCATTGGATTATACCAAAATTTCTAAGGTATTATTATAAACTTGCTCCTTTTAAAAATGGTAGAATTTATCAAAATCTATATGTAAGGTGGAAATGATGTAATGCTCTTAAAGCATCAGGAAATTTTTCATGGAGGGATGACAGATTCTGCCATTAAAAGGATCTGTCTAAATACTAAAGGGATCCTTTATCTACAAGAAGATATATTCGAAAGAGATGTTACTTGAAGTTTCAATAAAATAAGCTCAAAAGGACAAAACAATAGTTTGAACGATGGTTATGAAAAACAGATTGCTATTATATATGGACCTTTAAAAATTAATACAGGAAGAATGGAAGTATGGAAGTGGTGAGTTGGTTTTTTTTAAATACTTCAATAATGCACTAAACAGTGAACAACAGGAAATACCTGTTTGGTTGTAATGCATCCAGTTCAGCATGATTTCAGGAGCCCTGTACCACCTAGTAGCCACATAGCCTGTCATTTCATCATCTGTGTGCCGGGCCAGTCCAAAATCTAGGATCTGAAGAAAAGAAGACCAGGTATTGTCCTGAACTCCTCCAAGTGCTCTTTCACAATCTCCCAGTATAGTCTCTTGTCACTTCTAACAATTTATGGTAGGTCTTCCTCAAGTTTATGTCTTGGCCTTCTCCCCAAACTATTCTTTGGCAATCCAATTTATTTCCATAGCTTTAGCTATGATCTCCACATAAATGACTTCCAAATCCACATCTCCAGCACTGATCTTTGCCATAAGATTCAGAGTCACATCCCCACAGATCCAAAACCAATCTTAAGATCTTTCTTCCAAAACTATTATTTTTTAATGTAGTTGGTTGTCACTATCATCGCTGTTTAGTCTCAATTGCTTAAAATCTTACTGCTAATCTGTTTGCTATGTCTTTGCATTGCCTATCTCCCAGGCCTAGAATGTTCTCCCTCATGTCTACTTTCTTAGCTTTTTTCCCTGGCTTCTTGCAAGAGTTCAGCTCAAATTCTATTTTCTTGGAAGAGGTTTTTCCCCTTTAGTTTACTTTCAATCTACTCTAGGTATACTGGATATACCTATGTCTCCATTCCTTAAAATACAACCTTCTTGAGGCCAGGGACTTCATTCATTCATTCATTTTTCTTTTTCTTTTTTTTAAAATAACTTTTTATTGACAGAACCCATGCCTGGGTAATTTTTTACAACATTATCCCTTGCACTCACTTCTGTTCCAATTTTTCCCCTCCCTCCATTCACTTCCTCCCCCAGATGGCAAGCAGTCTTATGTTAAATATGTCACAGTGTATCCTAGATACAATGTATGTGTGCAGAACCGAACAGTTCTCTTGTTGCACAGGGAGAATTGGATTAAGAAGGTAAAAATAACCCGGGAAGAAAACAAAAATGCAAACAGTTTACATTCATTTCCCAGTGTTCTTTCTTTGGGTATAGCTCCTTCTGTCCATCATTGATCAATTGAAACTGAGTTAGATCTCTTTGTCAAAGAAATCCACTTCCATCAGAATACATCCTCATACAGTATCGTTGTTGAAGTATATAATGATCTCCTGGTTCTGCTCATTTCACTTAGCATCAGTTCATGTAAGTCTCTCCAAGCCTCTCTGTATTCATCCTGCTGGTCATTTTTTACAGAACAATAATATTCCATAACATTCATATACCACAATTTACCCAACCATTCTCCAATTGATGGGCATCCACTTAGTTTCCAATTTCTAGCCACTACAAACAGGGCTGCCACAAACATTTTGGCATATGCAGGTCCGTTTCCCTTCTTTAGTATCTCTTTGGGGTATAAGCCCAGTAGTAGCACTGCTGGATCAAAGAGTATGCACAATTTGATAACTTTTGGGGCATAATTCCAGATTGTTCTCCAGAATGGTTGGATTCATTCACAACTCTACCAACAATGCATCAGTGTCCCAGTTTTCCTGCATCCCCTCCAACATTCATCATTATTTTTTCCCATCATCTTGGCCAATCTGACAGGTGTGTAGTGGTATCTCAGAGTTGTCTTAATTTGCATTTCTCTGATCAATAATGATTTGGGACACTCTTTCATATGAGTGGAAATAGTTTCAATTTCATAATCTGAAAATCGTCTGTTCATATCCTTTGACCATTTATCAATTGGAGAATAGCTTGATTTATTATAGAGTCAATTCTCTATATATTTTGGAAATGAGGCCTTTATCAGAACCTTTAACTATGAAAATGTTTTCCTAGTTTGTTGCTTCCCTTCTAATCTTGTTTGCATTAGTTTTGTTTGTACAAAGGCTTTTTAATATGATATAATTAAAATTTTCTATTTTGTGATCAATAATGATCTCTAGTTCATCTTTGGTTACAAATTTCTTCCTCCTCCACAAGTCTGAGAGATAAACTATCCTATGTTCTTCTAATTTATTTATAATCTCATTTTTTTATGCCTAAATCATGGACCCATTTTGATCCTATCTTGGTATATGGTGTTAAGTGTGGTCCATGCCTAATTTCTGCCATACTAATTTCCAGTTTTCCCAGCAGTTTTTGTCAAATAATGAATTCTTATCCCAAAAGTTGGGATCTTTGGGTTTGTCAAACACTATATTTGCTATAGTTGACTATTTTGTCTTGTGAACCTAACCTATTCCACTGATCAACTGATCTATGTCTTAGCCAATACCAAATGGTTTGGTGACGGCTGCTTTATAATATAGTTTTAGATCAGGTACAGCTAGGCCACCTTCATTTGATTTTTTTTTTCATTAAATCCCTTGAGATTCTCGATCTTTTGTTCTTCCATATGAATTTTGTTGTTATTTTTTCTGGACCGTTAAAATATTTTCTTGGAAGTCTGGTTGGTATAAACCTAAATAAATCGATTAGTTTAGGGAGTATTGTCATCTTTACTATATTCGCTCGGCCTATCTAAGAGCACTTAATATTTTTCCAATTATTTAAGCCTGACTTTATTTGTGTGGAAAGTTTTTTGTAATTTTGTTCATATAATTCCTGACTTTCCTTTGGTAGATTCCCAAATATTTTATGCTATCAACAGTTATTCTGAATGGAATTTCTCTTTGTACCTCTTGCTGTTGGATTTTGTTGGTGATGTATAAAAATGCTGAGGATTTATGGGGATTTATTTTGTATCCTACAACTTTGCTAACATTATAAATTATATTATGCTTTTTCTTCATTATCTCTAGTGCTTGGTATAGTACCTGATATATAGTAAGATACAAGTAAGTAACAAATCCAACCAATCCAAATAGGAAATATTTATTCTTTTCCTTCTCTCACCTTTACACTCAATTATATGCTAAGTCCTACCAAAAAAAAAAACAAAAAAACTAAGTTATTGTTAGAAGAGATTATATTATATGGGAAACAATAAAATATTAGTTATTTGCATTTTGGTAAAAGTAAATATTATATTTAATAAAACATTAATCTTTTACACTAAGTCTTATAAACTCTCTTCTCTTGGTATTCCTCCCATTTCCGAAACTTGCTAAATGACCAAGAAAAAGACATTACACCTCACTGCAAGCCTTGGTTTTCTCAACTGCAAAATAGAGCTAAAATTTATACTACTACTTTACAGGACTGTTAAGGAAAGCATTCTGTACCTTACAGAATTATGTAAATATGAGTTATATATTCAATAGTTTTGTTGCTGTCATTTAAAAATATTCAGTATGAATGCTGATCTTTTAATTCTACTTCCTTGTGCTCAATTATTTTATATCTTCCCATTAAAATTTTTTCAATTTTTATTTTTAAATGGCATCATTTCACTACCAAAATATGCTTCAATTTATTTAGTATTTGAATAGGTTATTTTAGTACACATATTTTTCAATTCTTTGTAAATGCAAGTAAAATAGCTAAGAATCAATTCACATCTCACAGATGTCTTCTGTTACCATCTCTTCGTCTCAAATAAGAGACTTCTTTCAAAGGCAAGCCCATCTACTTGAATAAGCGATCCCATTCCATCCTGTCTTTTTCTTCAGATTGTCTATCTACTCTGTCATCTCTACTCTTATCTTCAATTACTTCTTTAATACTCTATGCCCTTTCAAGTACTCATGTGATCTAATAAAACTGGTCTCCTTGCTGCTTTTCCTATGAGACTCTCTATCTATTGACTCCATTTTCACTGCTTGTTTCCTCCATGCCTGGAATTATCTTCTTCCTCATCTCTACCGACTGGCTCCAAGTCCAAATTAAAATCCTACCTTCTACAGGAAGCTTTTCTCATCCCCCTTTAATTCTAGTGCCTTCCTTCTGTTGATTTCCTCCTATTTATCCTGTACATAGCACATTTGTATATAGTTATTGGCATGTTGTCTCACCCCATTAGATTATGAATAGGGATGTATATAATCATTTGTTTTTCTTTGTATTCCCAGTGCTTAGCACAATTGTCTGGAACATAGTAGCTTAACAAATGTTTACTGACTGATCTCCTTCAGCCCAGTTCCAAAGGCTTTTGAAATATGTTGCTTTTCACCTTGACACAATTTTGATTCGTAAATATTCAACTTTTACATTTAATGAAAAACAGATTTTAGGATCGAAGAAAATAATTTAAAATTTCATTCATATATGATCCAACATCTTTGGTTATTTCTTGCATGCTGTAAAAAGTTCTGATGGTTTGTATTGATGTCATTTTGGTGCTTGGATTTTTGGGGGCACTATCTATCATTTTAAATTTAAAGGTGTTGAGATGAATTTTGAGTTTCTCTTTGGAGACCTATAAATTTTATTTGGACACTACTTATTTTTTTGGTAAAAGAAAAAATTCTGGGAAATTCCTGATGAGTTTCCTAAAGTGTAGTTATCACATACTTTTCTTGTTTAATATTTTCTGGGAAGTTAATAATCTTGAAATTTCTGCTATTTGATCCATTCTGAAATCTATCACTTGCATCTGCATTGCTTCCAAATTGATTTCAGTGAAATTATTTTATGTGTATTTTGTATTTTGCTATAGTATTTGAATTGCAGTCAGTGATTTTTGACAACTATTTTTCCCCATACTTGTAAAAGACCAGTTCTTTTAATTCCTTTCATGAGTCTCTGGGTACGAAGTTTGCTTCTTGTTAGTTCCTCAAGGGTCTCCATTATCTGAAAATCTATGTGATATGTTTAATGCAATTAATTAATATAATTAATGCTGCTCTGGACTTTTTGTTTCACTTCTAATGTTATTTCTGATAATTTTTTTTTTTTTTGTACCTCCCCTTACTTCTTTTATTCTAATATATTCACTTTATTCTTTGGTTTTCTCACTATTTCTTTTGAGTTTTAATTTTATTGTGAGAATTTCTACCAAAATAGTTTCATTTCCACTATTATTTTTGAGGGACATGAATAAGAAGCAAAGGCCCCGTAATGAGCTCTTCTTTTATCATTTCCCTACAATTCCCTGTCCTATTCATTTTATCTCTGCATTATCTTTTGCATCTGTGCCCCTCTTGTCTATATTCCTTCACTAACACCTACCTGGACTAATATGGGGGAAAAAAATTCAGAGTTCAAAATTCAACAAGTCAGAATTCAGTGTCCTTTAGGTTTTGGGTTTTGTTTTCTTTTTACATTATTGTATTCATTATATATTTTGTTCTCCTGATTTGTTTGCTTTACTCTATATCAATTTATAGACTTTTCCCCAATTTTCTATGAACTCTGCATATTTTCATTTCTTATATCATGAATAATATTTCATTACAATTATATATCAGAATTTTTAAAGCCTATTTCTTAACTGATGGGCACTCATTTTCCCCCCAGTTTTGCAATACCACAGAAAGTGTCATTACAACTATTTTGGTATATTTGGAACCTTCCTTGATATCTTTTTTAAAATTATATTTTATTTTCCCCCAATTACATGTAAAAATAATTAACATTAATTTAAAAAGTTTTGAGTTCTAAATTCCCTCCCTCCTTCTCTACCTTCCTCTCTCTCTGACACGATAAATGATTTTCTTACTCTATTTCATTTTGTTATTAAATGCTACCATTCTTGTTAATGCTATTAATAATTCCTTTAAAATATTTTCTTTTAAAACAATAACAAAACCTATTTGGCATAATTTTTATTATTATTTAAGCAGCTTATTAAATTCTGTGATACTAAAATTTTCTGGATCTAATATTTTTGGGGACAGCCTTAATTTCTTAGGAAAAAAAAAAACAAAAAAGTTAAGCACAGTAATCTATTCTACAAGACATTTTTACTTTATAGATGAAATACACAGTCACAAGTTAAAGCAAACCACATTCTACAATTTTTACCTTACCTTAAGCTCACAGTCTTCATTCACAGCTAAGTTACTAGGTTTCAGGTCCTAGAAATAAACAATGAACAGATTATCTCTATGTTTCACTAAAAATATCTTGTCTAAATTTATAGATGGGAACCTAGTCACTATTAACCTTTCATTTTTACTGTAACTTATTAGATAGAATAAGATAAACTTCATCTTATTGTCAGTTGCTAGTTCTAGATAGTAATTCAAGATCTACAGAAATGGCACTATGTTCTGATAAAGAACCTGGCTAATCCCTCCACTCCCATTATATTTAATCAAAGGAAATAAGAGTCAGTTAAAATACTTACTCTGTGTATAATATCAGCTGAATGAATATACTATAGGGGGAAAAAAAAAAAGACATGTCAACCAAGAAAAATACCTACTCTATCAAAATATAATTATTTTGTACAGTACAAAATATACAGAGTCTATAATTCAGAATTTATTTGCATCATATCTTCTTGAAAATAGAATTGCAATTATTAAATACTGGGCCTAAAAATTGTAACCGAAAATATTAAATTTCCCATTACATATATTAAATATCTCTGGATTCTATAGACACCTAATTTAGGCATTTTCATGATACAGACCTTAAAAATTGAAATATGGTTTTAGTTTGGAACTCAACAGGATATCAAAATGTTCCAACTACTAAAATTCAAAGGGAATACTGTATCTACTCAATGATCATGGAAATGCACCTCTAAGATAATGTTAATACTGCCTTAAATATCACTGGTGCTGAAACACTACCTTTAAGCCCCGGAGAATCTGGTAGATAAGGAATTGTACATGGTCATCAGTGAGTTTTTGACATTTCACAATATTGTTCAGATCCGCCCCCATGAGATGTGTCACCAGATACCTAGAAATTACAAAGGAGAGTTATACAATATTCAGAATCCCCAAGACTCTGAAGCCTGAATGGTTTTTACTGCATTATACTCAATAAGAAAAAGAACATAAAGTAACTTGACGAAATCTACCATTAAAAACTATGTATAATCATCACCACTCTATGCTTACCACTCATGATGGAGTCACTTTAAAAACTGGCTCCATGTAATATTCACTTTCCTAGTTTTCTTCTTGCCTAACCACTCACCAAAAACAAAAACAAAAAAAAAAAAAAAAAAAAAAAAACAGGGTAGGAAGAAATAGAAGGTTTGAATTGGTGTCAATTTGCTACCAAAGTGTAAGATTTAATTTCTCATACATAGATATAATAATGAAATAAAAAGTATTTTATAGTTTTAAATCTATATCTTATTTTTATCTCATGTCACTTAAAAGTCCCTAGGCTGCAGAATATAAAATGAAGAAATAATCTTTTTCAGAAATTAAAAAAAATATTTTCCTATAATTATATGTAAAAATAATTTCAACATTCTTTTTTTGGTTTGTTTTCAAATTCTGAGTTTTAGATTTGAAGTCTTCCTCTCTCCTTCCCTCTTTTCACTGAATAGGCAAGCAATCTGACTTAATTTATACATGTGAAGTAAATATCTTAAAACAATAAAACTGTTTGAAATTTTCCTTCCTATTTAAAAATAATAAGCAAAGAGGAACTGTACAATATGGCATTCCTGCTTATTTGCTAGAGAGTACAGATATAAAGATGAGAGACATGTTTACTATCTAAAGAGGAAGTGATCCATAAAGCTACTAAACACTAATTATAGAGCTCTCTTAATAGGTGTGGTCCTAGTTATTAATCCTGTCCTTACAATAAAACTTATATTCAAGTCCAACAAGTTTACCACACTTAAGACACAATGCCTTGTCCCACTTGAAGCTATATTATTATGGAGATAACACAAAATCCAGAACAGCACTAAAAAAGCTAAATGAAAAAAATTGTATTTTTCAAATATGAGAACATTCAACTCATTCACAGATCAAATAGCAATTTGTACTATAATGTGTAAATAAAGGGTTTTCGTTATCAAATGAAATAATTTTGAATTTCTAGAGGTATAAAGCTAAAGTGGTTTAAAAAAAAGAAAGAAAGAAACAACAAAAAACCAAAATTTTTTAAAAAAGTTTTTTGGGGCAGCTAGGTGGCACTGTGGATAAAGAACCAGCCTTGAAGGCAGGAAGACCTGAGTTCAAATGTGACCTCAGATACTTACACGGTTACTGTGTGACGCTGGGCAAGTCACTTAACCCCAAATGCCTCAGCAAAAAAAAAAAATAAAATAAAATAAAATAAAATAAATAAATTCATTCTATTTTTATTCGTCCAGTTAAAAAATCTGCTATTTATTTATTTATTTATTTATTGGGAATTTGTTTGTTTGTTTTAGGCCCAAAACTCCCTCTTCGCCCCTCTCTCACAAAGGCAAGTGATTGCCTTTATTTTTAAAGTTTACCTGCTTCTATACTTTGAAAGATGATTTTCTTTTTATTTATTTTTTTTTATTTAATAGCCTTTTATTTACATGATATATACATGGGTAACTTTACGGCATTAACAATTGCCAAACCTCTTGTTCCAATTTTTCACCTCTTACCCCCCCACTCCCTCCCCTAGATGGCAGGATGACCAGTAGATGTTAAATATATTAAAATATAACTTAGATACACAATAAGTATACATGACCAAAACATTATTTTGCTGTACAAAAAGAATCAGACTCTGAAATATTGTACAATTAGCTTGTGAAGGAAATCAAAAATGCAGGTGTGCATAAATATAGGGATTGGGAATTCAACGTAATGGTTTTTAGTCATCTCCCAGAGTTCTTTTTGTGGGTATAGCTAGTTCAGTTCATTACTGCTCCATTAGAAATGATTTGGTTGATCTCGTTGCTGAGGATGGCCTGATCCATCAGAACTGGTCATCATCTAGTATTGTTGTTGAAGTATATAATGATCTCCTGGTCCTGCTCATTTCACTCAGCATCAGTTCGTGTAAGTCTCTCCAGGCCTTTCTGAAATCATCCTGTTGGTCATTTCTTACAGAACAGTAATATTCCATAATTTTCATATACCACAATTTTATTCAGCCATTCTCCAACTGATGGACATCCATTCAGTTTCCAGTTTCTAGCCACTACAAAAAAGGGCTGCCACAAACATTCGTGCACATACAGGTCCCTTTCCCTTCTTTATAATCTCTTTGGGATATAATCCCAGTAGTAACACTGCTGGATCAAAGGGTATGCACGAAAGATGATTTTCATTAAAAATTGACATTGGATTTGTTTTGTGTTTTTTTTCTTAATCCCACATAAGGAGTCTTTTAAGTTATTGCAAAACTGAAGAAATAAAAGAATAATATAACTCTGAATTTTAATCTTGTTAGGATATTTCTAAGATTTCACTGTATAAGGAAACTTCTTTTACTGTTTCATGCTGGCATCTTTACTACATCCTATACCCTTAAAGAATTTCCTAAAGCACTGACTGGATCCCAGGGTAGTTCTTTGTTCTCTATGACAACATGTCTTCATTACTTAACAACAGAGTCAAAGTTCACTACAACAAAATGAAATACACATGGTCTGCATAAGAAATAAAACCCACAGATGCAGACATAAATGTTTCATCTAGTCATGAAGTGGCATCTTTTATACAGGTCCCTCAGCATTTGATATTTAAAGCTGGAAGGTCATCTTATCAAACTTAAAATAGAAATGAATGCCTGTGGGAATTAGAGTAGGTAATGAGAAAATCAAATTATCACTCTTTGCAGATCATATGATGGTATACTTAGCTTTTTAGTTGATTCTCTAGGGTTTTCTAATAGAAATAATCCACAACTTAAGCAAAGTTGCAAGGTACAAAATAAACCCACATAAACAATCAGCATTCTTATATATCACTAACAAAATCCAACAGCAAAGAGATACAAAGAAAAATTCCATTTAAAATAACTGCTGATAGTATAAAATATTTGGGAATTTATCTGCCAAAGGGAAAGTCAGAAACTATATAAGTAAAACTACCTTCCACACAAATAAAGTCAGATCAAGCAATTGAAAAAATATCAAGTGCTCATGGATAGGTCGAGTGAATATAATAAAGATGACAATATACCCTAAACTAATCTATATATTTAGTGCTATACCAATCAAACTCCCAAGAAACTATTTTATTTAACTAGAAAAAAAGAACAACAAAAGACCAAGAATTTCAAAGGAATTAATAAAGAGAAAAGCAAATGAAGGTGGCTTGGCTATACCAGATCTAAAACTATATTATAAAGCAGCGGTCATCAAAACCATTTGGTACTGGCTAAGAAATAGAGAAGTTGATCAATGGGATAGATTAGATTCACAGAACAAAATAGTCAATGTATACCAATCTAGTATTTGACAAATCCAAAGGCCCCACCTTTTGGGATAAGAATTCACTATTTGACAAAAACTGCTGGGAAAATTGGAGACTAGTATGACATAAAGTGGGCACAGACCCATACCTAACACTATATACCAAGATAAGGTCGAAATGGGTTCGTGATCTAGACATAAACAAACTAGAAGAACATAACATAATTTACCTCTCAGATTTGTGGAGGAGGAAGGATTTTGTGACCAAAGAAGAACTAGAGATCATTACTGATCATAAAATAGCTAATTCTGATTATATTAAGTTAAAAAGTTTTGTATAAACAAAACTAATGCAGACAAGATTAGAAGGGAAGCAATAAACTGGGAAAACATTTTTACAGTCAAAGGTTCTGATAAAGGGCTCATTTCCAAAATATATAGAGAATTGACTCTAATATATAAGAAATCAAGTCATTCTCCAATTGATAAATGGTCAAAGGATATGAATATACAATTTTCAGATGAAGAATTTGAAACTATTTGTAGCCACATGAAAAGGTGCTCCAAATCACTATTGAAATGCAAATTAAGATAACACTGAGATACTACTACATACCTGTCAGATTGGCTAAGATGAGAGGAAACGATAATGACCAATGTTGGAGAGGATATGGGAAAACTGGGACACTGATACAGTGTTGGTGGAACTGTGAATAAATCCAACCATTCTGGAGAGCAATTTGGAACTATGCTCAAAAAGTTATCAAACTGTGCATATCCTTTGACCCAGTAGTATTTCTACTGGATTATATCCCAAAGAGATCTTAAAGAAGGGAAAGAGACCCACATGTACAAAAATGTTTGTGGTAGCCCTTTTTGTAGTGGCAAGAAACTGGAAACTGAGTGTCCATCAATTGGAGAATGGCGGAATAAATTATTATATGAATGCTAGAAATACTATTGTTCTGTAAGAAACGACCAGTACTATGATTTCAGAGAAGCTTGGAGAGACCCACATGAACTGATGTTAAGTGAACTGAGCAGAACCAAGAGATCATTATACGCAACAACAAGACTATATGATGATCAATTCTGACGGATGACATTGAGATGATTCAAACCAGTTCCACTTGTACAATGATGAAGAGAGTCAGCTACATTCAGAGAGAGAATTGTGGGAACAGAGTGTGGAACACAACATAGCATTCTCTCTCTGTTGTTAATTTGCATGCATTTTATTTTCTTTCTCAGTTTTTCTTTTTCTTCCTTCTTGATCTGATTTTTCTTGTGAAGCAAGATAACTGTATAAATATGTATACTTATATTGGATCTAACATGTATTTCAACATACTTAACATGTATTGAACTACCTGCCAGCTAGGGGAGAGGGCGGGGGAAAGGAGGGGAAAATTTGGAACAAAAGGTTATGCAAGGATCAATGTTGGAAAAATTACCTATGCATATGCTTTGTAAATAAAAAGCTTTAATAAATATATACATATACATATATCTATCTATCTATAGAATAAACACAAAGTAGCATTACCATGTTGTACTATAATTCTATTTATTTTGTTAAACATTCCCTATTACATTTTAATCTGGGTCACTCAGGAAAAGCCTGGCCAAGTTGAATATTACTTATGTAATACAACTCATTTATTTTACAGATGAAGAAAAGGGAGATTTAGAGAACTAAAGTGATTTGCCTCAAAGGCTAAGTAGGAGATCTGGGATTTGAATCCTGATTCTTGACTCCATATCTACCATTCTTTCTAATAAATCCCACAGTTAAGCCAATTTATAAAGTATACTAATTACATCAGATGATTTATCTGTGATCATTAAATTGTAAGGAATCAGAGACAGGATTCAAATCCAAGACTTCTGATTCCAGCTCAATTATCTAAAGTGATCTCTCCATGAGGAAAGCATTATATTTCTTAGTAACTGTTCTGTTCACCAGTTGCCTAGATTGCCTGCTATATGGGGCCTTTTGTTGTTGTTGTTTCTCTGCTTATAAACTATGTGCTGTAGTATTATTTTACTCAAGGTTGCATTGAGTCATCTGAACTTTTTCAGCTGCACTATCAACACATGACTAATTATCATGTGAGATTCAATGTTTATACAGACAGAATTGCTGAAACACAAAGAAGTCATTGGACCTCACTAAATTAGGAAGCAGAGCAGCAATGGTATGATTCTATGTACCAAAGATCATCTAGCAACCATCAAATGTTCTGCATGCTGTTCATCAGGAAGAAATCATCTGACTGATTTCATTATCCAGACAGAAATCATATTCAGATGATCTGAGGTAATGAGAGCTCTAATGATAGTCAACATGCCATAAATGTAACAGAATCTGTCACACAAAGTGACATTTAATGCATTTATCTGGCAGCACACAACTAGATCTTTTCATATCAAGGAACGGTGACTACATACATGAAATATTAAAAGGATCAAATTAGTCCCCATTATCACTAATAAAGATGTTTAAAGAAATTATGAATTATACTATTTTTATTCATTGTGGCAGACACTCTAAACCAGACACTGTAAATCAGGAATATCTTCAGGTTGCAATAAACATTAACATTACAAGGGATGTAGACAACAGGAAACCAAATGGAGTTTTTTGAACAAGGAAGTGACTTGCTCAAATCTGAGCTTTAAGAGGATTCTTTTGGCAACTGTGCAAAGGATAGATTAGAAAAAAGAGAGAGAGGTGAGAAAGGGATAGGGAGAAGGATCTAAACTAGGTCATATGAATAGAAAGAAAGATGATTTGGGTATCAAGAATCTGGATAACTGGCAGTTGGAATCCTCAACAGGAACATGAAGTTCAAAGGAAAGGTAGGTTTAAGGAGAAAGACAATGAAATGGCTCCACACTGGAAATACCGATAAGATAGAAATGGCTAGCATGCAAAGCTAACATGGCAATGGAATTAAAAACAGAAAGATTAGGACTGAATCTAATGGGAGCTGATGACATCACCAACAAAGAGAGTTCTGAGAAAGAAGAATGAATGACAAGGAGAAGGCCTTTGGAGATATTCCTGGAGATGTAAGAAGTGTGAAAATTCAACAAAGAAGAGTGAAAGGAAATAGGAAGAATAAAAACCAAGAAAGAGAAGTATCCATTTTTTTAGGTTCGATGTGTAAATTCATTTTTTACATATTCCCAATCTGAGTCATATTGGGAGAGAAAAATAGGAACAAAAGAGAAAAGGCGTGAGAAAAACACATACATACACATACACACGAAGAAAGATACATAGGTGAAAAAAATATGTGTTGATCCACATTCAATCTCTATAGTTCTCTCTCTCTGGATGCAGATGGCTTTTCCATCCAAAACTTATTGAGATTGCCTTGGATCACTAAATTGCTGAGAATCAGTCTATCATAGTTACAACAATCTTGTTGTTGCTATGTACAACGTTTTCCTTTGCTTAGCACCAGTTCATGTAAATCTTTTTACAGCCTTTTCTAAAATCAGCCTGTTTGTTCATCATTTTTCATAGAACAATTATATTCTATTACTTTCATATACCATAACTTATTCAGCCATTCCCTAACTGATAGGCATCTCCTCATTTTCCAATTCTTTGCCACCACAAAAAGAGCTGCTACAAACATTTTGAGCAGTACACTTTTTTTTTTTTTCTTTTTATACTTAGTTTTATTATGGCCTTATGATTTCCCTATGAAGACTCCTTTCACATACAAAAATTCTATCTAATGAAGTTCTTTTTTTTTTTTTTTTTTAATAGCCTTTTATTTACAGGATATATACATGGGTAACTTTACAGCATTAACAATTGCCAAACCTCTTGTTCCAATTTTTCACCTCTTACCCCCCCCACCCCCTCCCCTAGATGGCAGGATGACCAGTAGATGTTAAATATATTAAAATATAAATTAGATACACAATAAGTATACCTGACCAAAACGTTATTTTGCTGTAGAAAAAGAATCAGACTCTGAAATATTGTACAGTTAGCTTGTGAAGGAAATCAAAAATGCAGGTGTGCATAAATATAGGGATTGGGAATTCAATGTAATGGTTTTTAGTCATCTCCCAGAGTTCTTTTTCTGGGCATTAGAAATGATTTGGTTGATCTCGTTGCTGAGGATGGCCTGATCCATCAGAACTGGTCATCATATAGTATTGTTGTTGAAGTATATAATGATCTCCTGGTCCTGCTCATTTCACTCAGCATCAGTTCATGTAAGTCTCTCCAGGCCTTTCTGAAATTATCCTGTTGGTCATTTCTTACAGAACAGTAATATTCCATAATTTTCATATACCACAATTTATTCAACCATTCTCCAACTGATGGACATCCATTCAGTTTCCAGTTTTTAGCCACTACAAAAAGGGCTGCCACAAACATTCGTGCACATACAGGTCCCTTTCCCTTCTTTATAATCTCTTTGGGATATAATCCCAGTAGTACACTTTAAAGTCAAAGAAGGGCAGAGTTACTGAGGAGAAAGGGTAGTTAATAGTAATGAAAACTGAAGAGCTCAAAGAAGAGGACAGATTGAAGAAAAGTCAATAGATTTAATAACAAGAAGATTAATAGTAACCTCATAAAATGAAATTTGGGTTTGTTTGGTTTTTTTGCTTTAAATTTTGTTAATCTCTTCTTTGATTTTTAGAATTGCTAAATTAGTGTTTTGTTCAATTTTTTGATTTGCTGCTTTTTCTTTCTTTCTTCTTTTCCTCTGTTTTTGTATCTCTTTTTTCCCCAAAATTTATTTTATTTGAAGAAACTGAATAAGGAAAAAGAGAAACAGAAAAGCAATACAAAACAAAATGAAACAAAACAGAATATTATCATGTGCCCACAGAACATTGGGAGGGATTCAAAATATATAACAACAAATTCCAATTTAAGAAAGTATATATATAAATTAGTAGAAGAAATTATATTCACAATTCACATATTCTTTTCTTTAATTCCTTGTAAACTGTTTTTTTGTTCTCTGCTTTGCACCTTATTTACTTTATTCTTTTTTCCCTCCTTTAATCCCCATCTCACTCCCAAACAGCTTATAGTTAAGAAAGGTTACACTTATATATACATATGTAGACATATACATACATATACACAAATAAACACGTACATGTCTCCCTTTCATCCCCCTACCATACCCATGCAAGCTATAGTTAAGAAACGATATATTTATGCGTACAAATGAAGATAAATACATACATACACACAGTCACATATACCCACATACACGTCTTTCTTATCCCTGCTGACTCTTTCATTATATTCTGCTCTATAACTTGGCTTACTATTACTTAATTCCCCCCAATCCAGAGATCCCTCCCTTATCTTCTTTCATCCTTTGCTTCTCTATCCACCCATTTCCCCCCTCCTCCCTTATTTCTTTATAGATTTTGGAGGGTGTTATACCCTTCATGGTATATTTGTACTGTTGCCTATTTAACCCATTTCTGATATGAGTAGGTTTACAGAACTATGAGTTCTCCCCCCCCCAATGTCTGTATGTCTATCCTTCCTCTGCATCTTATTTGTATAATGATTACTATTTTTACCTTTACTCTGCCAATCTTTCTTTTGAGCTTACCCTATTGTTGACGTAAATCCTAAACATAAAGTATATATTTCCCATGTAAAAAAAACCACGAACAATTTGTCCATGTTTAAACAGTTTATCCACACTGAGTTCCTTAAAAATGCTCTCTGATATTGGCTCTTATATGTTTACTTTTCTGTTAAATTTGGGTTTGCTTGATAAAAAGTTCTGAAAATCTGCAAGTTCACTGAATGTCCGTTTTTACTCATTCAAAATTGTAAGTGATTTTGCTGCATATGATGCAGACTTTATGCCTCTCTGTCAGGATTTCTAACCTTACTTCCCAATCCCTATAATAAACCTCTTTTTAGCAATCTAGGTTTTCAGGTCTGTAAATTCCTTTACAGAGAACCTCTGCGCCGCCAGAAGGAAGTTCCAAACTCCCTACCCTTGCACCGAATTCCAAGGGGTTGCAGGGGAGCCAAACCTCTCCATTTGGTTCCCTGAACCTGCCATTAGACCTTATCATTTAACTCCCTGACCACCAGAAACCCTCATCTCATTTTGGTTCCCTAAATCTAAACCTCATCAGTAACAGTGCTATATATGAAAAATATAGATACGCTGCTTTTCTGTTCCCATTCAGTGTCAGTTTTAGCATATCAAACTGTTCTAAAAATCTCTTCAGGTCCTCAACTTCTTATCTTTTCTTTTTTAGATTTGCCCAGATCTGGAAGATAAAGTTGAGTTTCTCTATCATTATACTTCTACTGTTAACTTTTCTCTAATTAGCTTTTTTCTTTAAGTATTTAGATGCTATGGCTTTGTACACATATATGTTGATTACTGATTTTGATTCTTTTCCTATTGTGCCTTTTAAGTATAATGTAATTTACCGGGCCCAGTGGAGACTCTAATGGATCAAAGGGTATGCACAGTTTGATATCCCTTTGAGTATAGTTCCATGTTGCTTTCCAGAATGGTTGCATCAGTTCACAACTCCACCAACAATGTGTTAGTATTGCAGTTTTCTCACACCCCTTCCATTTCATTGTATCTTTAACATTATACTTTCCTGTCATTTTAGTCAATCTGCGAAGGTGTGTAGTGGTACCTCAGAGTTGTCTTAATTTGCATTTCTCTGATCAACAGTGATTTAGAGCATTTTTTCATATGACTAGAAATGATTTCAGTTTTTTCATCTGAAAATTGTCTATTCTTATCTTTTGACCATTTATCAATTGGAGAACAGCTTCTTATAAATTTGAGTCAATTCTTTATATGTTTTAGAAATAAGGTCTTTAACAAAACCCTTGGATGTAAAATTCCCCCCCTCCCAATTTTCTGCTTCCCTTCTAATCTTGTCTGCATTGGTTTTGTTTGTATAAATTTTTTTTAACTTAATATGATACAAAATATTCATTTTACATTTCATAATGTATTCTGGTTCTTTGGCCTCAAATTCCTTCCTTCTCCACAGATCCGAGAGGTACACTATCCTATGTTCTTCTAATTTGCTTATAATATCACTCTTTATGTCTAAATCATGAACCCATTTTGATTTTATCTTGGTATCAAGTGTAAAGTGTTCAATGCCTACTTTCTGCCATACTAGTTCCAATTTTCCCAGCAGTTTTTATCAAATAGTGAATTCTTATCCCAGAAGTTGAGGTCTTTGAGCTTATCAATCACTAGATTTCTACAGTTATTGACTATTGTGTTTAGCGAACCTAACCTATCTCACTGATTAACTACTCTCTTTACCAAATGGTTTTGATGACTACTGCTTTATAATATAGTTTTAGGTCTGGTATAGCTAGGCCACCTTCATTTGCATTTTTTTCTCCATTAATTCCCTTGAAATTCTTGAACTTTTGTTCTTCCAGATTAACTTTGTTATTGGGTTTTTTCCCCCTAGCTCTGTACAGTAATTTCTTGGCAGTTTAATTGGCATGGCACTGAATAAATAGATTGATTTAGGTAGAATTGTCATTTTTATTATATTAGCTTGGTCTATCCATGAGCACTTGATAGTCTTCCAATTTAGATCTGACTTTATTTGTGTAGAAAGTGTTTTGTAATTGTGTTCATAGAGTTCCTGACATTGTTTTGGCAGATAGACTCCCAAATATTTTATATTATCTACAGTTATTTTAGATGGAATTTCTCTATCTCTTGCTGCTAGACTTTTGTTAGTAACATATAGAAAATGAGGATTTATTTTGTATCCTGCAACACTGCTAAAGTTGTTACTTGTTTCTAGTAGTTTTTAGTTGATTCTCTTGGATTCATTAAGTATACCATCATATCATCTGCAAAGAGTAATAATTTGATTTCTTCATTACCTATTCTAATTCCTTTAATCTCTTTTTCTTATTGCCAAAGCTAGCATTTCTAATACAATATTTAATAATAATGGTGATAGTGGGCAAGCTTGTTTCACCCCTGATCTCATCAGGAATGCTTCTAATTTATTCCCATTACACATGATACTCGCTGGTAGTTTTGGATAAGTATTACCAATCATTTTAAGGAAAACACTTTTTATTTTATTCTTATGTTTATAATAGGAATGAGTGTTATATTTTGTCAAATGCCTTTTCTGCATCTATTGAGATAATGATTTCTGTTAGGTATTGATATAATTATTATTGATTTAATCAATTACAGTAACAGTTTTCCTAATATTGAACCAGTCCTGCATTCTTGTTATAAATCCCACTTGGTCATGGTGTATTATTATCTGGGGATAACTTGCTGTAATCTCTTGGCTAATATTTTATTTAATATCTTTGCATCAACATTCATTAAAGAAAATGGTCTATAATTTTCTTTTTGTTTTGACCCTACCTGGTTTAGACATGAGTACCATATTTGAGTCATAAAAGGAATTTGATAGGACTCATTCTTCCCTATTTTTCCAAATAGTTTCCATAATATTCTTTAAATGGTAGAATTCCCTTGTAAATGCATCTAGCCCTGGAATTTTTTTTTTTTTTTTTTTTTTGGGAATTGATTAATAGCTTGTTCAATCTCTTTTTCTAAAATGGAACTATTAAAGTAATTTATTTCCTCCTCTACTAATCTGGGCAATCTATATTTTCACAAGTATTCATCCATTTCATTAGTTTATCAGATTTATTGGCATACAGTTGGGCAAAATAGCTCCTAATTATTGCTCTAATTTCTTCTTTATGGGTGGAAAATTCACACTTTTAATTTTTGATACTAGCAATTTGATTTTCTTCTTTCCCTTCTCTAATCATGACTAAAGGTTTATCTGTTTTTGTTAGTTTCTTCATAAAACCAACTCTTAGTTTTGTTTTGTTTATTAGTTCAATAGTTTTCTTACTTTCAATTTTATTAATCTCTTACTTTCAGAATTTCAAATTTAATATTTAATTGGGGGGGGGTTTAATTTGTTCTTTTTCTAGCTTTTTTAGTTGTATGCCCAATTCATCGATCTTGTCTTTCTCTATTTTATGCAAGTAAACACCTGGAGAAATAAAATTTCCTCTAAGAACTGCTTTGGCTATATCCCATATATTTTGGTATGTTGTCTCATTACTGTCATTTTCTATTATGTCTATGATTTGTTGTTTCAGCCACTCATTCTTTAGGATTAGATTATTTAGTTTCCAATTAATTTTTGTTCTATTTTCCCTTGGCTCTTTATTACATTCATATTTTAATTTTTTTTTTCTAAATACCCATCACATGTCTGTATAAATTTATCTGTCTGCCAAATATCAGTGATCAGTATCAAAAACAAATTTTCTAAAAATTGATTTTGAAAAAGATTATATATGTCTGGAAGAAAAATGCTACTAGATACTCAATCAGATCACATGATTCAAAGGAATTTCTGCCATCTATACTATACACTAAGACATTCTCATTGCATGAAAGTCGAGAACAATTTTCTGGAGAAAAACTCTTTTAGCTTTCTCCAACTCAACCATCATCTGGCAGAACCAAGAATTGTTTTTATACTGTTCCTCCTAAAGTACAAGCCTCACCAACAGGTGGTCCTTTCCCATAGTAGTTATGAGCATCCTCACAAATGAAGCATGTTAGATCCATTAGTCTTCCAGAAATAGAAAATGAGAAACTAGAATTGGGTGATGAACTAAAAGTGAGCACTGGAACATTAGCACAACAGGCACATAGTAAACATGGTGGAGATTCAACAATCAAGCTTATAAGCTATTATTTTTTTTTTCAGAAATAAAGTCTGCCTTTAAGTGCACCTGAAAAATCCTTGGCTTTCTAAATGAATTCTAAATGACTCTGAGGGACTTGACTGTCCTTGGCTGAGAATGAGTTAGTTTTTCCAATACTGTCAGTACCAAAAAGATGTAGACATACTCAATCATATTACCTTAAACTCCATGAAAGTTTTTTTCAGAGCTGACACTGTACAAGTGTATAATCTGAAGGGTTATAAAGGTTTCATACAATATTAAATCTAGTAGCCCAAACCCTTTCTTTTCTTTTTTTTTTTTTTGCATGTTCATTACTCTTTTATTTTTTTTATTTAATAGCCTTTTATTTACAGGTTATATGTATGGGTAACTTTACAGCATTAACAATTGCCAAACCTCTTGTTCCAATTTTTCACCTCTTACCCCCCCCACCCCCTCCCCTAGATGGCAGGATGACCAGTAGATGTTAACTACATTAAAATATAAATTAGATACACAATAAGTATACATGACCAAAACGTTATTTTGCTGTACAAAAAGAATCAGACTTTGAAATATTGTACAATTAGCTTGTGAAGGAAATCAAAAATGCAGGTGGGCATAGATATAGGGATTGGGAATTCAATGTAATGGTTTTTAGTCATCTCCCAGAGTTCTTTCTCTGGGCGTAGGTGGTTCAGTTCATTACTGCTCCATTGGAAATGATTTCAAACTCTTTATTTTCAAGAAAAATTCAATAACTTGGGATAAAAAATGTCATTCACATTCAGAGAAAGAACTATAGAGATTGAAGCTTACTATTTTTTCACTTTTTTTAAATTGTTGTTCCATTTCAAGATTATTAACTTCCCAGAAAATATTAAAGAAGAAAAGCATATGATAACTACACTTTAGGAAACTGTCATCAAGAATTTCCCAGAATTTTTTCTTTTACCAAAAAAAAAAAAAAAAAAAAAATCAGGATATCTCTTGATAATCTCCAAAGTATTACCCTGAATCTAGAAGATGTCTAATATGCTACTGGGGAAAAGCAAAGGAAAACTACCTAATGAAGCATCTAGTGATGAAAGGAAAATCCAATACTATAAAGATCAACAGTTGAATGTGATCAAACAAGAGGTGGAAAGACATTTTGGATGCTAGTGAACTTAAATGGACCAGAATATGTGGGTTTAATTCAGGTGACCATTACATATATACACATATACTAGTGTGGGCCAAGATTATTATTATTATTTTTTTTTTTTTGCTTAAGCAATTGGGGTTAAGTGATTTGCCCCAGGTTACATAACTAGGAAGTGTTAAGTGTCTGAGACCACATTTGAACTCAGGTCCTCCTGATTTCAGGGCTGGTGCTCTATCCACTGCTTTACCTTGCTGCCCAGTGGGACAAGATTTTTTAGAAGAAAATGGAGTAGCAGTACTGCAGTATGATCTCAAAAATGATAGAATGATATCTATTCGAATCCAAGGTAAATGATTTTATATCATAGTAATACAAAAATCTAAGTCACTGAGGCTTAAGAGGCCAAAGTTGATTTGTTCTATTAAGACCTGTAACATATAAAAGATGTCATTCATGACAAGGGTGGAATGTTAAAAGTAGGGAATCAAAAAATAACAGGCAAATTTGGTGTCAAAGTACAAATAAAGTGGGGTTTTGTCAAGAAAATCTGCTGTCACAGCAAACACTTTCAACAATATAAAAGGTGACTTTACATATGGACATTACTAGATGTTCAGACTGACTATTCTTTGCAGTCAAAGCTGAAGAAGCCCAATAAAGTCAATTAAAACAAGCCCTGGAGCTGATTATAGCTCATGAGTTTCTTACTGTGAAATTCAGGTTTTAATAGAAGAAAGCAGATCACATAAGTATGGCCTAAATGATATCCTTTATGAATATGAAGTAGAGTTGATGAAAAGATTTAAGGGATTAGAACTGGGAGAGTGCCTCCATAAGAACTATGGACAGAGCTTTGCAATACTGTAAAGGAGAAAGCAACAAAAAAAGAGAACAAGAGAGCAAAACAACTGACTGAGGAAAGAAGGAAAGTGAAAGGGAAAGATATATCCAACTAATGCAGGATTCCAGAGAACAGTAAGGAGAGAGAAGTATACAAAGAAATAGAAGAAAACAATAGAATGGGAAAGGCAAGGGATATCGTAAGAAAATTAGAGATGTCAGAGAGCATTTCATGCAGAAGTGGGCATGACCAAAGACAAAAATGGTAGGGAAATAACAGAAGCAAGAGATTAAGACAATTTATATTCCAATCCTAAAGAAGAGCAATACCAAGGAATGGTCAGATTAACAAACAACTGCACTCACTTAACACACCAGCAAGGTTATACTCAAGATTCTGTAAGCAAGCAGAAATCTTCAGCAATATGTGAACCTAAAATTACCAGAAGTGCAGGCTAGTTTTCAAAAAGACAGAGAACTAGAAAACAAACTGACAAGACTTGCTGGATTATGGAGAAAGTAAGGGACTTCCAGAAAAACATCTACTTCTGCTTATATTGACTACACTAAAATCTTTGATTATGTAGATCACCAAAAAATGTGGCAAGTCCTCAAAGTGATGAGAGTAGCAGATCATCTCACTTGCTTCCCAAGGAACCTGCACGTGGGTCAAAAAGGAGCAAGTGGAACCAAACAAGAAACAATTGATTGTTTCAAAACTGGAAAAGCAGCAAGGCTATATATTCCCACCTTATTTAACACAAAGCACATAATGCACAATGTTGGGGGAAGGGGATGTGTGAATCAAAAACTGGAATTAAAGCTGACAGAAGAAATAGCAACAATCTCAGAAATGCAAATGTTACCATTCTGATAGTAGAAAAGTGAAAAAAGAATTAAGAAACCTCAAAAGGATGAAAAAGAAAAGTGTAAAAGCTGCTAAAAGCCTAACCACAAAAAACAAACAAATAAACCCCAAATTTAGAGTATTATGGGAAGAGGGCAAAGAGAATCCTAAATTCTCCATTCAAATTTCTCTCATAAACAAGACAAAATACAGAGGGTGGAGGGAAGACATGCAATTGTAGAAGAGTAACAACAATAGTTGGGACAAAACAGAAATCCTCCAGGAACAAAGATCCAAAGAAAGATACAAGAGGGAGGTTTGACTGAAGTGAGTGTAAACACCTCCAGGCTAGTTCTGCAGAAATAACAAACACCAAGCCCTAGGGCTATAGCTGGCCTGGAAAGTAGCCTTGGCCCCAGCCTAGGAATTTTCGCCACCCCCCACCCCCACCCCCAGACAGTGGGGAATCAGTAAGGGAACCCTTGCTGACAAGGGAAGCCAGAACAAACTGTGCTGATAAAACCGGCACATATTCAATGAGTGCAGGAACAGGTGGGGTTGAGTTGCTGCTGGCTGTGGGTAGTTACAGGACGGTTGAGTTCTTGGAGTCCAGGCCAGACAGGAAAACTGAAGGAAGACCTGAGGCCAAAGTCAGCATTTACCATTCCCCAAGACTAGAGGTCTAGTCACTAGAGGTCACACTAACAATCTCCTATAAATTTAAAAGAAAAAAAGATGAGGGAGCAAAGGAGAAAGAACCCAACCATAGAAAGTTACTATGGGAATAGGAAAGATGAGTTCATCTTCCAAAGAGGAAAAATATTAGTGTCCGCACCTCTAATTGTGGGGCAGGGTGGTGCTTCTGACTTTATACTTCAGCTCTGCCCTCAGAAGTAGAATCCCAAACCAAAATCTCCCCCTTCCTCCAAGTGCAGACCCCTGTGCTTCTGCACTCAATGGATGTGATAGCTCCTTCTCCCCCAGGAAGAAGACTGCACCACAGCTGGGCCTGGTGTTCCTAATCAGTCAAGGTTCCTTCTATCTTCGGAGACTCAGACCCTGAACTCTATACAGTCCAGGATGCAAAAGTTTCTCTGGTTCCTGCTGAGGCTCCAGTCAAACCCAGCTAGCCCCAGGAGTCCTCCTTATCAAGGAAATGGTTTCTACCAAGGAAATGATTGCACTTCCATACTAATTAATTCCTGACCTGGGGTCTTTCTTCTAATCTTCTAGAGTTGTACCAGAAAACCCCAGTTCAGCCCTAAGTCTTCTAGATCTTTCAGCAGGTTGAGGTACAAATTTTCACCCTGAAGTCCAAATTTTTCTGTTTGTGGGGGAAATCTGAAGAGCTTAAAATTTATTGACCTACTTTGCCGTCTTACCAAAATCCTCTCTCATTTGATTTTTTAAAGCTTTTTTGAGTTCTGTGAATCCTTTTGGGGCAGGTGTCCATTTAATATTCTTTAAAGCAAGAGAGTTTACTCCAAAGTAGGAATGGCGACCCCAAATATTATTGCCAAATTTCAAAGCCCACATATTAAAAAGAAAAATTTGCAAGAAACAAGAAAAAAAAAACCTATCAAATAGATTACAATTAGAATTCTATAGGACTAAGGCAGCAACCAAAATAAAAGACAGTAGATCCTGGAATCATATATACCAGCAATCAGAAGAAGTACCCTGTAGCCAAAAACATTAGATCCAGCAAAATTTTCCCATTCCATTCAACAAACCTGCAGATTTTCAGGACTTTCAACCAAACTTGAACTCAATAGAACAATTAACATTTAAGAGTCAATATCAAAGATCAATTTCAAGGACCTAACATGGACAAACTTTTTTACATGGAAATGTATAATATGTTTACAATTGACATCAGCGATTAGATAGTACAAAAAAAAAAAATGGAGCAAAGTTGATGATCTGAGTTTAAAAAGCAAAACTATGTAGAAAAAGATAATAGTAATTATGTTATATAAATAAGGTGTAGAGGAAAAATAGACACAAAGACATTAGAGGGAGGAGAAGGGCTCCTAGTTCTGAAAACCTAATCACATCAGGAAGGGATAAATAAGCAATACTATATATATACCATAAAGGATATAGCACCATCCACAATCTATAAAGAAATAAAGGGGGAAGCAAAGGGTGGGGGAAGAAGGCAAGGGAGAGATCTATGAGGGAATGAAGGAGAGAAGTTAAGTAATAGCAAGCAATTTAAGGAGCAGAATTAAAGTGGAAGGGATAGGGAAAAAGAAATATACATAAACATCACAAGGATCAAGATTAGAATTTATTAGGAAAAATAAGTAAAGTGACTAATCATTGGTTTTAGTCAAATTTAAAAGATTCAATTGCGAGAGAAATATATATTATATACTGTTTTAGATGTATGTTTACATATGGGTAAATGTATGTATTATATATATGTATATGTTTGTGTCTGAATACATGTAGATATGCATACATGTAGAGATGCATAGAACACGCATCTATGTTTATAGATATATGTATATGTGTGGGTCTATGTGTAAATGTGAATTTGTATGTATATATAAATATACCTCTGCTTAATTATAGCCTGCTTGGGAAAGTGGGGGAGGAGGGACGAAAGGGAGGAAAAAACAAAGTAAAAAAAGTATACAGCAGAGAACAAAAGAATAACCCACAAGGAAGTAAAGAAAAAAATGAACACTCATGAATATAATTTCTTCTATTATTATACATCCTTTCTTAAACTGGTAATTTATTGTTATATATTTTGAATCCTCCTTGATATTCTGCTGGGCACATGACAATATTCTGTTCTGTTCTGTTTTATTTGCCTTTTCTGTTTTTCTTTTTTCTATTATTTTTTGAAATTAAAAAAACTGAAAAAAAAAATCAAATGAGAGATCGAGAAAAAAAACTTCCCCCCCCCAAAAAAAAGCAACCCAAGAAAAACAAGATTATGAAAATTAAGTCAACCAAACCAACCAGAAAAGAGATCCAGAATCTTAAGAAAATGACTTGATAAAAACAAGAAATAGGTAAGGGGAAGCCAGCAAAGGCATAAATAGAAACATAAAAATAAATAAATAATAAAGGAATTTTTAAAATAGAAGAGAATGTGAGATATCTCATAAGAAAAACAACTGATTTAGAGAACATATCAAAAAGAAAAAATCGGACCTTGGAAAGCTACAATAAAAAAAGCTATAATCTTCATACAGTAACACAAGAAATAATTAAAGAAAATTGTCCAGAAGTATTAGAACAAATCGGGAAAGTAGAAATAGAAAAAATTTACAAAGATCCTATAAGGAAAATCTACAGGAAATATCCTATTGTTCTATAAAACTAATTTATAGCCAAATTCCATGATCCCTAGATCAAGGAGAACATATTACAAGTAACTTGGAAAAAAAACCAATTCAAATATGGTAGTCACAATTAGAATCACACAAGACCTAGCAGTGGTTACATTAAGCAACTACAAGTCTTGGAACACTATATACTGAAGAGTGAAACAATTAGGTTTGGGTCTAAAAATATTTTATACAGCAAAGTTGACCATAATCTTGAATTTGAAAAATTTTCTAATGAATTGTCATACTTTCAGGATTTTGCTGCAAAAAGACCTGAACTTAACAGAAAATTCAACATATAAGATCCAAGAGAAATATAAGGTAAATATCAAAGACTAATTAGAAGGGACTCAATAAGGACAAACTGTATATGTAAACTATATGTCTTAAGATTGTCATTAGTAACTGGGTAGTCAAAAAAAAAAAAAAAAAAACCCAACCTGGGGGAGAGCTGAGTATAATTCTAAAAAACAAAACCATGTAGGAAAAGGTAAAAAGAGTAATTATATTATATGAATAAGATGCAAAAGGAAGAATTGACACAAACACAAAGGAATTAGATTGGGAAGAGAGTATTTCTGAAAACCTACTCTCATTGGGAATAAGATAAAGAGAGAACAATACATACATACACAGATAACCAGAAGGGCATAAAAGTTTTCTAAGTTTATGAAAAAATAAGAGGGGAGGGAATAAGGTATAAGGAAAGGTATAGAAGGTTCTATAGATGAATGGGAAGGGGAAGGGGAGGGGAGAGAGGATAAGAGAAAGATCCTTGGAAAGGGTTGTCTTCCAAGGCAAGGTAGAAGTAAAGCAGAGGAGTCAGCAGGGATAGGAAACTAGTGCTATATATAAACATAATAAATAGAATCAGAAATAGAATAGGAAAAAAAGTAGGGGTAGTAATCATTTATCTCAAACAAAGTTAAAACTAAAATAGATTTTATCAAAAAAGAAAAACAGAGAAATCGCACTATGCCAGCCATATTAATCAATACCAATTTAGGCTTAAAAATAACTAGACAGCATAAGATTGGAATATTGCTGTGGTGTAGAAAATGATGAATTGGCAGATTTTTTAAAATATGAACTTAGACTTATGAAAGATGTTAACCACCTTCAGAAAAACAGGACAAACATGGTAAGCCTTACATAGAGGTACATCAATGTATATGTGTACATATATACATAAATATATCCATGCTTAATTGTAGCTTTCTTGGGAGAGATAGGAGAGAACACCAAAAAAGAATAAGGTAAATAGTACATAGCATAGAACAACAACAAAAAAAAAAACTACAAAGAAAAAATGGACAATTCTGAACACAATGTGTACTATTTCTTACATAAGCTTTTTTGAAGTAGAAATCTATTTTTTGCATCCTCTGTATTGCTATGCTGTGCACATGGCAATTTTTAAAAAAACTTTTTCTGTATTTTAAGTTTTAAATAAATTAAATTTTTAAAACATCTTAGACCATGACAACTGTTACCAACATTTCTATGAATTGGGGGAAAGAAATGGAAGCAGTGTCAGATTTTATATTATTGGGCTCAAAAATCAATGCAGATGATAACTATAGTCATGATTAAAAGACACTTGCTCTCTTGAAGGAAAGCTAAGGCAAAACTGGACAGCACACGCAAAAGCAGAGAGGTCACCTTGCCAAGAAAAGTCCACAGAGTCAAAAAGTTATGATTTTTCTAGTAGCAATGTATGGCTGTGAGTTGGATTATAAAGAAAGCTGAGTGCTGCAGAATTGATCCTTCTGAACTGTGGTACTAGAAAAGCTTTTGAGAGTCCCTTGAACAGAAAGGAGATCAAATCAGTTAATACTTAAAGAAAATAATTCAGCAAAAGGTCAAAAATTTCAAGGGAACTAAAAAAAAAAAAAAAGGAAAGAAAGCAGTCTAGTTGTTTGTACCAGATCTAAAACTATATTATAAAGCAGTGGTCACAAAAAACATTTGGTATTGGCTAAGAAATAGATTAGTTGATCAGTGGAATAGGTTAGGTTCACAGGACAAAATAGTCAATAATTATAGCAAGCTAGTGTTTCACAATCCCAAAGACCTCAGCTTTGGGGATAAGAATTCATTATTTGACAAAAACTGCTGGGAAAATTGGAAACTAGTATGGCAGAAATTAGGCATGGATCCACACTTAACATCATATACCAAGATAAGGTCAAAATGAGTTCATGATCTAGACATAAAGAATGAGATTATAAATAAATTAGAACAACATAGGATAGTTTACTTCTCAGATCTGTGGAGGAGGGAAGAATTTGTGACAAAAGAAGAACTAGAGATCATTATTGATCATAAAATAGATAATTTTGATTATATGAAGTTAAAAATTAAGCTATTGTACAAACAAAACTAATGCAGACAAGATTATAAGAGAAGCAATAAACTAGGAAAACAATTTTACATTCAAAGGTTCTGATAAAGGCCTCATTTCCAAAATATATAGAGTATTGACTCTAATATATAAGAAATCAAGCCATTCTCCAATTGATATGTCAAAGGATATGAACAGACAATTTTCAGATGAAGAAATTGAAACTATTTCTAATCATATGAGAAGGTGCTCCAAATCATTATTGATCAGAGAAAGGCAAATTAAGACAACTCTGAGATACCACTACACACCTGTCAGATTGGCTAAGATGACAGGAAAAGATAATGACGAATGTTAGAGAGGATGTGGAAAAACTGGGACACTGATACATTGTTGGTGTCACTGTGAACTGATCCAACCAACATGGAGAGCAATTTCTAACTATGCTCAAAAAGTTATCAAACTGTGCATACCTTTGATCCAGCAGTGTTTCTACTGGGCTTATATCCCAAAGAGATCTTAAAGAAGGGAAAGGGACCTGTATGTGCAAAAATGATTGTGGCAGCCCTTTTTGTAGTGGTGAGAAACTGGAATCTGAGTGAATGCCCATCAGTTGGAGAATGGCTCAATAAATTATGGTATATGAACACTATGGAATACTATTGTTCTGTAAGAAACGACCAAAAGGATGATTTCAGAGATGCTTGGAAACACTTACATAAATTGATGCTGAGTGAAATGAGCAGGACCAGGAGAACATTGTACATGGCAATAAGAAGACTATATGAAAATCAATTCTGATAGACGTGATTCTCTTCAACAATGAGATGATTCAAACCAATTCCAATTGTTCAGTAATGAAGAGAGTCGGCTACACCCAGAAAGAGGACTATGGGAAATGAGTGTGGACCACAACATAGCATTTCTACTCTTTTTGCTGTTGTTTGCTTGCATTTTTGTTTTCCTTCTCAGGTATTTTCTTTCTAGATTCGATTTTTCTTATGCAGCAAAATAACTGTAGAAATATGTGTGTATGTATGTATGTATATAATATATATTATATATATGTTAAATATGTTAAAGTATATGTTAAATGTATATTTAACATATTTAATATGTATTGGATTACTTGCCATCTAGGGGGGGAGATGGGGGAGGGGATAATTTAGAACAGAAGGTTTTGCAAGAGTCAATGTTGAAAAATCACCCATGTATATGTTTTGTAAATAAAAATTTATAATAATAATAATTTTTTTTAAAAAGAAGAAAAAGAAAAAAAAAATTCAGGCTAGTCACTGGAAGGTCAAATGCTGAAGCTGAAACTTAAGTACTTACCACCTCATAATGAGATGGGAAAATAGAAAAGACTGATGCTGGGAAAAACTGAAGACAAAAGGAAAAGAAAACAGCAGAGGTTGAGATGGATAGATAGACATGAAATAAATAAATAAATGAACATGAAATCAGATAGACTTAAAGATTGGGGGGGGCAGAGGGAGAGGAAGGAAAGGGAGAGGATGGAAAAGCTTAGTATGCGAAGGTTCATGTGGAACTGAAAAGTGAGACACTATTAAATGACTGAACAAAACCAAATATAATTCAACTTTCCTACTCAGATTCATAGTACATATGTTTCTTCTAGATTTAAAAAAAAAAAAGCTATATAACATAGGCAGATTTTTTTTAATGTTTTGATCAGTCATCCTAGAGATTAGTCATTTATTGTTTTGTTTTGTTTTCCTTTTTTTTAGTCACTTATTGTTTAGCAGAATAGTGTAAAAAGTCTATTCAGGAACTTCATGGAACCTTAGACCTTAGGTGCCAAGTATGACAAGAGAGACAAGTTGTACTTAGTTCTAGCCAATGTTAATTAAGTCTACTTAATCTCCCTATCCAGACTCCGTCCTTTCAAAAGGAGGAGCCAGGATTCATTTTAACTAGTCAGGAGTGCTAAACTTGTGAAACTAAGCCATGGCCAGGATGATTCCATGGCTTTGCATTTACTCCCCTTCAAAAATTTTAAGCCAAGAGAGGCAGGAATGTATATGGATTTGATTAAGAAGCAATTTTCAGTGAAAGTAGATCATTTGATAAGACAAGGGATTGTCACAAGGACTGATCAGCAAAGGCACCCTTTCTTCTTCTCAATTCCCCTTTCACTTAAAACTTTTGAATCGTTTCATTTTTTTTTTTTAAATCCCCTGAATTCTACAATTCAAAGTCATAAGAGAAGTGTTAGCAATACCTGTCAGTATTTTTTTTCCCCTCAAAAAAGTGAGTATAATCTGAGAATTCTTTTGAAGTCTTAAATGCTGCTGAGAGGAAAGGGACATTGGAAAATGATGCTGACCCATCTATAGTGAGCAAAAGCTAACAAACTTAAGACATTTACTCACACATCATTGAATTCCTCCAGAGATTTTGCAGGTGTGAAAACATCTAAAAGGCCAATCACCTATAAGAAAAAAAAAAACAACAACAACAACATTAAATTCTCCAAAATGGAATCTATTCAACATAATTTTTTGTTTTGTTTTGTTTTGTTTTTCTTTGAGTGGGGGGGTGGAGTATGGGGAGGGAGGGTGTCCAAATTGGCCAATTTTCACAGTGATTTCACTAGTGTAGAGAAATTTCAGGGTAGAAACTTCATCCACCAATGCAGTTCATCAACTCTTCTCTTTTAGAAAATTCCTGGGAGACTGAAAAAGTAAGTTGTCCAGAGTCACACCAACATGTGTCAGATGATTAGAATCCAGGTTCAGAGAATCAGAGATTTAGAGTTGGAAGTAATATTAGCAGACTAAACCAATTTTACAAATGAGAAACTGAAACCTAGAGAAATGAGTGATTTGTCCACAGCCACCAGGTGGTAAGCAGAAACTGCTATTTATTCCAAATTCCAAACCAAACTTTGTTCCTGTGACTTTCAAACCTGACATTCTTTCCATTGCAAGATTTTATGACTCCAAGACCTGCCCTGGATACACTTTGCCTCTTAACAGTATTGTTATTTAGAATTATTCATTTCAATTACAACTTTCAAATTTCAGCACCATAACATTATTTTACCTGGAATGCCCTGGATGCACTTTGCCTCTTAATAGTACTGTTATTTGGAAATATTCATTTCAAACTTCAAATTTCAGCAACATAACATTATTTTACCCAAATCCTTTAACTCAATTCAACAAGGACTAATTTTGCCTTACCACATACAAGATAGTTGCAAGATGTTACAAATCTAAAGACAAAAAAAAAAAAAAAAAAAAAAAAACATTCTTGACTCAAGGATTTTAATTTCTCTTATGATTATTTAATTCCTTTATTGATACTATTTTTATCTGTTCACTCTTCAGTATGGACTGCTTGGAAATCACTAAAGCTGGGGAAAGGGGAACTTGACTTGGCAGACTTTTGGATTTCACATGCTCTTGCTTGTTTTTGTCTTAGAATTTCCAGCACCCACTATACTGCCTTGTACGTGGCAAAGTAATTTTGCCATCCATTTGTCACCCCTTAATTGTGATCTGCCCACTTTTTCTTCCCATTTCTTTTGTGAAATCTTTTAATATTATTCTTTTAAAGTTCAAAGAGGGGCTATAGCAGAAAGAATAGTGCCTCCAAGCGAATATAATAAAGATGACAATACTCCCTAAACTAATCTATTTATTTAGTGCTATACCAATCAGACTTCCAAGAAAATATTTTAATGATCTAGAAAAAATAACAACAAAATTCATATGGAATAATAAAAGGTCTAGAATCTCAAAAGAATTAATGAAAAAAAAAAAAAAAAAAAACAAATGAAGGTGGCCTAGCTGTACCTGATCTAAAACTATATTATAAAGCAGCAGTCACCAAAACCATTTGGTATTGGCTAAGAAATAGATTAGTTGATCAGTGGAATAGGTTAGGTTCACAAGACAGAATAGTCAACTATAGCAATCTAGTGTTTGACAAACCCAAAGAACCTCAGCTTTGGGGATAAGAATTCATTATTTGACAAAAACTGCTGGGATAACTGGAAATTAGCATGGCAGAAATTAGGCATGGACCCACACCTAATACCGTATACCAAGATAAGATCAAAATGGGTCCATGATTTAGATATAAAGAACGAGATTATAAATAAATTGGAGGAACATAGGATAGTTTATCTCTCAGACTTGTGGAGGAGGAAGAAATTTGTGACCAAAGACGAACTAGAGATCATTATTGATCAAAAAATAGAACAAACGAAACTAATGCAAACAAGATCAGAAGGGAAGCAACAAACTGGGAAAACATCTTCACAGTTAACGGTTCTGATAAAGGCCTCATTTCCAAAATATATAGAGAACTGACTCCAATTTATAAGAAACCAAGCCATTCTCCAATTGACAAATGGTGAAAGGATATGAACAGACAATTTTCAGATGATGAAATTGAAACTATTACCACTCATATGAAAGAGTGTTCAAAATCATTATTAATCAGAGAAATGCAAATCAAGACAACTCTGAGATACCACTACATACCTGTCAGATTGGCTAAGATGACAGGAAAAAATAATGATGAATGTTGGAGGGGATGCGGGAAAACTGGGACACTGATACATTGTTGGTGGAGTTGTGAACGTATCCAACCATTCTGGAGAGCAATCTGGAATTATGCCCAAAAAGTTATCAAACTGTGCATACCCTTTGACCCAGCAGTGCTACTACTGGGCTTATACCCCAAGGAGATACTAAAGAAGGGAAAGGGACCTGTATGTGCCAAAATGTTTGTGGCAGCCCTGTTTGTAGTGGCTAGAAACTGGAAAATGAATGGATGCCCATCAATTGGAGAATGGTTGGGTAAATTGTGGTATATGAATGTTATGGAATATTATTGTTCTGTAAGAAATGACCAGCAGGATGAATACAGAGAAGCTTGGAAAGACTTACATGAACTGATGCTAAGTGAAATGAGCAGAACCAGGAGATCATTATACTTCAACAACGATACTGTATGAGGATGTATTCTGATGGAAGTGGATTTCTTTGACAAAGAGAAGATCTAACTCAGATTCAATTGATCAATGATGGACAAAAGCAGCTACACCCAAAGAAAAAACATTGGGAAATGAATGTAAACTGTTTGCATTTTTGTTTTTCTTCCTGGGTTATTTTTACCTTCTGAATCCAATTCTCCCTGTGCAACAAGAAAACTGTTTGGTTCTGCACACATACATTGTATCTAGGATATACTAGGACATATTCAACATATATAGGATAGCTTGCCATCTAGGGGAGGGGGTGGAGGGTGGGAGGGAAAAATAATGTTGTAAAAAAATTACCCTGGTATGGGTTCTGTCAATAAAAAGTTATTAAAAAAAAAAGTAAAGAAATAAAGAATAGTGCCTCAATTTGTTAGGAGAACCCAATTCTTCCATCCCTCATCTAAGAAATGACTCAGAGACTCAGAAAAGAAGGTCTCTACATATCCAAGGGGACAACAGTCCATACTTTTTCTGAAAGAGTCCAGTGATACTTTAAATGAGGACTAGTGTTGACCCTTAAGCTGGAGGTGATAGGGGAGATGACAGCTGCCTAGTAAGAAGCAAGACCAGGGAATTCAGCAATGTGTTCCTCACTATCAGTATGTTCTATCCATATGCCCCATTCATGCTGTGTGTATTTGTGAAAGAGTATGCCACAAATTTATATGGGAATGTCTTGTGGCTTTTGTCCTTACTATGAAATCCTAGCAAAGGCCTCTGCCTTTCAGTTATTATATTTATTGGCTACTACAAATAAGTACATCGGAAGGTAGCTAATCAACTGATCAATACCTATATAAAATGTACATATTGTCTCTATTAGAATATGTGTTCCTTCTTTAAAATATATTAAATTACTTGCCATCTAGGGGAGGGGGTGGAGGGAAGGGAGGAAAATTTGGAATACAAGGTTTTGCAAGGGTCAATGTTGAAAAATTATCCATGTATATGTTTTAAAAATAAAAAGCTTTAATATAAAAAATATAAAACAAAAAGAAATACATGTTCCTTGAAGGCAAGAATTTTCACTTTATTTTTAGTACATAGTACATACATACTTAGTACATATTAATAAATGCTTACTGACTGACCATTAGAAAGAAGGGCTCAATCTTGGGGTGTACAGAAGAATGAATAGAATGGAATGGAAAGGTAAATAAAATGAAAAAAAAAATTTTTTTTGCCTACATTATAAACACATAAACACACACACACACACACACACACACACACACACACACACTCACCCATTATTCTGGACTACCTATCTCTTGTTTTTCTTTTCTCTTACCGTGGATTATCAAATGTTAACTGATTGAAATCACTAGGGCACAGAGTATGGGCCAACAGAGTCAAATTATTTTGTTGTTCTAGCCCCAAACTATCAGATTTTATCTATGTTATTTTACAGGCAGCTAAACACTGCAGTGGATAAAGCACTGGGCTTGGAATCAGGAAGATTCATGTTTTTTTTTGTTTTTTTTTTTAAATAATTATAACTTTTTATTGACAGAACCCATGCCTGAGTAATTTTTTTACAAGATTATCTCTTGCACTGACTTCTGTTCCAATTTTTCCCCTCCCTCCCTCCACCCCTTCCCCAGATGGCAAGCAATCCTATACATGTTAAATATGTCACAGTATATCCTAGGTACAATATATGTGTGCAGAACCGAACAGTTCTCTTGTTGCACAGGAAGAATTGGATTCAGAAGGTAAAAATGACCCGGGAAGAAAAACAAAAATGCAGTTTACATTCATTTCCCAGTGTTCTTTCTTTGGGTGTAGCTACTTCTGTCCATCATTGATCAATTGAAACCGAGTTAGATCTTCTCTTGTCAAAGAAATCCACTTCTATCAGAATATATCCTCATACAGTATCGTTGTTGAAGTATATAATGATCTCCTGGTTCTGCTCATTTCACTTAGCATCAGTTCATGTAAGTCTCTCCAAGCCTCTCTGTATTCATCCTGTTGGTCATTTCTTACAGAACAATAATATTCCATAACATTCATATACCACAATTTACCCAACCATTCTCCAATTGATGGGCATCCATTCATTTTCCAGCTTCTAGCCACTACAAACAGGGCTGCCACAAACATTTTGGCATATGCAGGTCCATTTCCCTTCTTTAGTATCTCTTTGGGGTATAAGCCCAGTAATAACATTGCTGGATCAAAGGGTATGCACAGTTAGATAACTTTGGGCATAATTCCAGATTGTTCTCCAGAATGGTTGGATTCATTCACAACTCCACCAACAATGCATCAGTGTTCTAGTTTTCCCGCATCCCCTCCAACTATTCGTCATTATTTTTTCCTGTCTTCTTAGCCAATCTGACAGGTGTGTAGTGGTATCTCAGAGTTGCCTTAATTTGCATTTCTCTGATAAATAGTGATTTGGAACACTCATGTGAGTGGAAATAGTTTCAATTTCATCATCTGAAAATTGTCTGTTCATATCTTTTGACCATTTATCAACTGGAGAATGGCTTGATTTCTTAGAGTCAATTCTCTCTATATTTTGGAAATGAGGCCTTTATCAGAACCTTTAACTATGAAAATGTTTTCCTAGTTTGTTGCTTCCCTTCTAATCTTGTTTGCATTAGTTTTGTTTGTACAAAGGCTTTTTAATTTGATATAATAAAAATTTTCTATTTTGTGATCAAGAATGATCTCTAGTTCAGAAGATTTATCTTCTTGAATTCAAATCTGGACTCAGACACTGACTGACTGCATGACCCTGAGCAAGTCCTGTTTGCCTCAGTATTCTTATCTGTAAAATGAGCTAGAGAAGAAAATGGCAAAACCTCCAAGCAAGAAAACTCCAAATGGGCTCATGAAGAGTTGAGCATGACTGAAATCAGCTGAACAGCAACAAAATACTATCTTGTATCCAAATCCATTAGTTCAACATTCCCTCTTCAACCTTCTTCCTCAGGATGAATAGGAAAAATGTTTTAAAGTATAAAATGTCCCGTCTTCTTTTTTCATAACAACAATGCAATTAAACTACCAGGGGTTGGTGTTTTTAAGCTAATTTCATCTAATTTCCTTTATGATCTTTGACATCAGCTAGAATTAGCACATCATCTGGGCATGTATCAGGCACTCAATAAATACTAACTGATAATATAGCCACCTAGATTTAGAGAGTGTTAAGAGAACTTAATTTGTCCTCTAGGAAATACTCACAATTTTGACTATCCAAAGGAAAAAAGGGTTTTATTTAAGATGTTAAAGATAAATAAATAAATATATATCTTACTATTATACAAATTATAACTTTTAGTTGCAGAAATAACCCTCTAATTCAAAAGAATATTCTTGTAGCAAATATACACAATCAAGCAAAACAGATTCCCATATTAGTTATGCCCAAAAGGATCAAATAAATTAAAAGAGATTTATCACAGCTTTATAATGGTAGTAGGAATTAGAACTCAGGTCTTAAAATTCTTCAATCACACCCTTTTTACTTCCTATTACCTTTATATTACATATATGGATCTGAACTATAATTGTTACTACAAAATTAAGAAATCTGAGAGTTATGGAAGAAGTTCTATAACAGCAAATCAGGTGTAAAGAAAATAAAGGACTGTTGTCTAACGGCTCCACCTGCACAACCCAGTTAGCTGGAAGGCAGGTGCTCTTTCTTTATTCAGCATGACAAGGGGGAGCTATCTCTATGGTTACTTCTCTGGAAGGCTAAGCAATGGAAATGAAAAACAAGGGTTTCCAGGCAGATTGTGCTGGTGCCAACACTGCTATTCTCCATATCACAGGCAAATCAACAAATAAATGAATGAAATTGATTCAAGGAATATGGATCTATAGCACCACGAGGCAAATTCTTATTATTGGTTTTTAAAATCTGGAAGAATACAATTCACTAAAGAACTTTATAAACTAACAAATATTTGACCCTCCTCAGGATTTTGGGAGTATTCATGCATAACTTTTTATCACCAAGGGCTCTAAACACCCACTAGGGAAGAAGCTGTGCTGAGCTGATTATTACTGTGACTGTCTCCAAAGTAAAAGCATTCACATGGACTGACAATTTGCACATGTGATTTGCTTTAAATCTAGAACAAGTAAAGGAAAAAACAGACTAACAGCAACAAGTCACCATAAAAAAGATGAAGAAAATGTTTAGGTACTAAAATTATGCTTTAATATATTAAAAATCATTACACAGAAAATCTATGCTCAGCCAATCTTAAAGACTTCATTAGGCAGATGACTCACTATATAACACAGAACTAGGAGAGCAATTTATAAAATGCCACAATAATACAAAGAAAGAAAATACTGAAAGATCTTAATACTCTGATCAAAAGAGTGACCCATCAATTCATAGTGAAGCATATCTGCTTTTAAGCAGAGAGGTAATGGACAATAAATACCCAACAAAGCCTGACCACTATTTTAAGTTATCTGAATTTTTTGTCACAAAAAGGAAAAGGTTTCTAAGTGAAAGATGATAAATGGGAAATGGTAGTAATAAAGAGATGGAAAGAATGAACACCCATAAAATATTGCTTAATTTCAATTCCAAACTGTGGGTATGTCTCACCAGATGACATGTCATGGTGTGCCATTGGGCATTAGACACTAATCACAAATTGATAGATTTACAGTGTCAAGATCACATATTTATATTTTCTAAAGATTAGACACTTATTTTTGTTTTTTTTTAATGTAATAGTTTTTTATTTTCAAAGTACATGCAAAGAGTTTTCAACATTCATCCTTGCAAGACTTTGTGTTCCAAATTTTTTCCCCTTTCTTTCCACACTGTCCCTAGAAAGCAAGTAAGTAATCCAATATAGGTTAAGCAAATGCAATTCTTCTAAACATATTCCCACATTTATCATGCTGCACAAGAAAGATCAGATCAAAAAGGAAAAACATGAGAAATAAATAAAAGCAAACAACAAAAACAGTGAATATACTATGCTGTGATACATATTCAGTCCCCATAGTCCTCTTTTTGGATGCAGATGGCACTCTACATTACAAGTAGATTCAGAGGCAGCTAGGTAACATATTGGGAGAGAGCTGGGCCTGGAGTCAGAATAAGCCAAGTCCAAATCCTATCTTCAACATGTCCTGTCAAACATTTTGGACAATTCTGGGCAATTCACTCTGTTTGCATAAGTTTCCTCAACTGTAAAATAAGGATCACAAGAGCTCCTCTGTGCCAAGGTTATTTTAAGGATGATAGAAAATCCGAAAAGCCTTACTTAAATAAATGCTTCTTGACTGTCATTAATTGGATCCCTTACTGATAATGTGTGCATCTAGAATAGTGAAGATCCTGGACCTAATTTGGGGATCCTGAGATTCTCAGCAAGTAGGGCCACAGAAGAGGCAATGCCAAGGAGCATCAGACCACTAGAGGAGAATCCTGAGGGTTTCTCCAGAGGTTTAAAAGGGAAAAACCTTTTAAATGTCCATATTTTCTGACACTACTTTCTTATTCTCAAACAGCCAGTTTTACATCTATGTGGAACTGATTCTATTTAAATATTCTCTTTTGTCTGACCTTGGCACAGGTGGAATTTTCAGTTTCATCTGCAACTCCCAAAAAGCATATGGAAATGTAGTTTGACTTGACTCCTAAATTTCATTATTTTAATGAAATTTCATTTCCTGTCTATAAAATAAACAGGCCTAAAATAATGCAAATAGTGCAAGAACAATACAAGATTTGATTGCTTAAATAAAAAATAACTAGAGCTTAGGAGAAGCTTCTTTGAAGATGATGAACTGAATATGACTGAACCTGATCTTCAGGTTAGTACACTTTTTCATTTCAGATTTTTTTTTTTTTTTAAGGACTGCCTGCCTTTCAAGATTACAGCTTTTCAATAGCTTTGTGAGTGCCTTGAAATTTCATTATAATACTTGTTTTGTGACACAATAATTTTTAGATTGCTACATATATATGATTAATGTAAAAAAAAAAAAAAAGTATTTCATTTACAGCTTCTAATGTAGCATTGATCAAGCACTTTATGACTAATGCTGTGTGATCATTATTATACTAATTGTAACTACATTAACCTGTTCAAAAAAATCCATTCTTAACCTTCTGGATTCTGATTGTATCTGTCATCAATTTCTTTATCATATATAGTTTCAATGTGATTAATTAATGAAATTAATGTTGCTTTGTGATACATCATCATCTATAGCAAAAGAAAGAAAAAATTCTCCTAAAAGAGTCATGGATACATAAACTTGTAGGAAAAGCCAGAAGAATAAAGATAATTGTTATTTAGACTGAATAACAAGAAAAACATAAAAATTAGAACTGTCTTAAAATGGAATGGGTTACTTCAGAAAGTGGCAAGATTCCCCTCTTTAAGGGAAGACTGTCATCCTTAGAATCATTTTCAATAGGATTCATGATTTAAGAGAGTTCGAATTTGAGCTCCCATCCAATCAAGAGATTTCACAATTTTATGTAAAATGCTATAAAATAAAGTGTATCAGAACTAAATTGGTCAAAATTTGTAAATATTCATAGATTATTCCACAATGTATTCCGTTCTCATTTTCACTTTTAAAAAAATGGAAATATCCTTTGAAACATTATTATGGTATTAGTTCCTGACTTTGGTTCCATTTCCCTATTGCTTTGGCCAGTATTTAAAAGAGGCTTTAGGCAACAAATTTTTAGAAAAGGCAGTTAAAGTTATAGACAAGCTGCAAATGAACCTAGTATACAAGGAAAATAACACATTGGGATATATTTTTTTAAACACAGTACCCTTTTCTAAAAAAGAACTGAAAAAAGTTCTGAAAAATAAAAGAACTAAAGTAATCGGACTATATTTACATCAAATTTATATGAACTCCACAATCCTAAATAACATAGAATCCAGACGGAACTTTCTATACATCCTTTTTTGCTCTCAATTTTTAAGCTAAATGCAATACTATTATAATTTCCTAAAGAAAATAGGATCCATACACCAAGAATTCTTTATAAAAACCATTTACATCTAACATTCCATCAAATGATAATTATATCTCAGTTAGATAAGGAAAATTAATATTACTCTTTCTTACAATGTGGTTTTGATCTGGGAAAGTATTAACTTGCCAAAATAAATTTAATCCAAGTCTACTTAAAAATTATTAAATAGATATGCTCTTACAAAAACTAAACTACATTTAAAACAAAGTTATACATTAAGAGCTGAGAGTTTACTATATCCCAAAGAGATACTAAAGAAGGGAAAGGGAACTGTATATGCCAAAATGTTTGTGGCAGCCTTGTTTGTAGTGATTAGAAACTGGAAACTAAGTGGATGCCCATCAATCGGAGAATGGTTGGGTAAATTGTGGTATATGAATGTTATGGAATATTATTGTTATGTAAGAAAAGACCAGCAGAGAGAATACAGAGAGGCTTGGAGAGACTGAATGAACTGATGTTAAGTGAAATGAGCAGAACCAGGAGATCATTATATACTTCAACAATGATACTGTATGAGGATGTTTTCTGATGGAAGCGGATTTCTTTGACAAAGAGAAGATCTAACTCAGATTCAATTGATCAATGATGGACAGAAACAGCTATAAGAACACTGGGAAACTGAATGCAGTTTACATTCAACTGTTTGTATTTTTGTTTTTCTTCCTGGGTTATTTTTACCTTCTGATCCAATTCTTCTTGTGCAACAAGAGAACTGTTTGGTTCTGCACACATATATTGTATCCAGGATAAACTGTGACATATTTAACATGTATAGGACTGCTTGCCATCTGGGGAAGGGGTGGAGGGAGGGAGGGGAAAAATCGGAACAAAAGTGAGTGCAAGGGATAATGTTGTAAAAAATTACCCAGGCATGGGTTCCGTCAATAAAAAGTTATAATTATTAAAAAAAAAGAGAGAGAGAGAAAGAGAGCTGAGAGTTTAACATTTTCTTCAATTATGACTTAATTTTTTCTTTTTTTCTAATATTAATAAGATACATGAGGATTTTTTGCCCAGATCTAATTAAGCTTTATCTGGGAAAAAGATTGTTCTCTCAACAACAACATTGCCTTCTATTTCAATGAAAAAACTGCAGACAGTTGCTGATAGCTCCCTCCTTACTTGACATCATTTAGATGTCTTTTTCCCACAGATCTCCTCCTTCATCCATCTGACTCAAAGTAGCTCTTCCTCCCAAACAAACCCCTCTATATGACCAGGTAATCTCACTTCATCCCACCTTCTCAACAGAGTCCTCCCTTCTATTATTCCCACTCTCTTCAGTCTCTTCCTATCTCCTGGCTGCCTTCTTAATGTTTATGTCTCTTCCATCCTCAAAAAACCATCATCTGATCTATCCATTCCCCTTAGCTGGAATTTTCTATTTCTCCTTTTGTGACTAACCTTGAGAAAATCATTTACAAGTTGGTGCCAGCCCCACTTCCCTCCCTCCCTTCTTAACACTCTGCAGTCTGTCTTCCAGCCTTGTTGCCAAGTCCCGTCAATTCTACCTCAGTAACATCTTTTGTAGAGGTGACTGTACCTCCCATCAAATGCGACAATTTTAGGACAGTTTCTATAACCTCTCATCTGAACAACTTACATCTCTTTCTGATTCATCTTGCTTGCCTCGTCTCTCCAATCCAGTCCATTCTTCACTCAGTTGTAAAAGGCCAGCTTTTCAATAAATTCCAGCAGTTCCCTGTTACCTTCAGGATCCTCTTCGTGGCTTTTAAAGCCCTTCACAAACTAGCCTCTTCTCATCACTCCTATCTTCTTCCATTTTACTCTTTTTCTCTCATTCTAGGATATAGTGACCCTGGCCTTTGTGTTGATCCTCTCCAGATTCTGGATTTTCACTGGCTATCTCCTATGTCTAGAATTCTTTCCTTCTTCATCTGGCTTCTGGCTTCCTTTATATCCCAGCTAAAATCCCATCTATCATAGGAAGTTTTCCAGTTATCCCTTAATGTTAATTTCTTTCCTTATCTCCAAGTATGCGGTGTATACAGGTACACAGTTGTTTATATATTGTCTTACTCAGTGGAACTTGAGTTCCTTGAGATCAGAAACTGTTTTTAACCTCTCATGGCTCTATTAGGAAGCCTTCCATAGAAACTACAGAGATATTTTCCCTCAATAATACTGTCTTATAGGAAAAAATATGTAACTATGTAGGAATAGAATGGGTTGCCTTGGGAAGTGCTTCTCTATACTTCATTCTACCCCCAAATGAGATAATCAAGCAAAAGCTAAAGGGCAAATTAGAAGTATTATTCTCTAACTAAGGATTGGACTAAATGTCCATTGAGGTTCTTTTCAATCCTACAACTTTGTGATTCTATTAAATATCATTATAGACAAAGAGTTCATCTGACACATTAAAAGTTGTATGCTTTTTTCATCAACTTCTTTTGTTCTGTTTTGCTTTCAAGAGAAATAATGAGGAATAGTACTAATAGCACAGTGGTTTAGGAAAGCTTTCGAGTAGGAAATATCAAAAAATGAGCCTATGGGGCTCTAATTTGCCTTTGTGGACTTATTTTACATTGTTCCTCTTCACATAATCTATGCTCAGTTTAAACTTTACTGATCACTGATCATCCTGCCCTCTCCTATCCCCTTGTATTTTGAATCAGTTTTTCATGCTTTTTCATCTCCCCTCTTCCCCTATTTTTACCTAATGAAATTTTTCAAGACCCAAGTGAGGTGTCACCTCCTCAATGAAGTCTTTAATGATTACATAACTAGACACAATTCTTCTCTCCTTGATCCTAAATTTTTTCTATTTGACCCCTCCTATATATTTAATTATAGTCTAACACTTATTGAAATTACTTGAATATAGGTCTTATTCTGCTGACTATATTTAAGTTCCACAAAAGAAGGATCTATGTTAGTCATTCAATTTATTAATTTATTAAGTTTATTAAGTGCAACCAAGCATTAATATCTGATATAATTCCTTAAACATAGTAGACATTTCATAAATGTCTGCTTTAAAATTTAAATTTAAAATTTTTTCTTAAAACCTAACAACTATGAGGTAGATAATGAACAAAGAAAATAAAAAATTCCCAAAAGACAAACCCAGAGTTAATTTCACCTAACACATTCAAAAGAATTTTACAATTAAATTTATTGGTTAGGGCACTAGACTATTTAACTGGAACCAAGTGTCATATGAATGTTTAATGCCTTTAGTCATAAAAGAATACAAAGTTAGAATGCAAAATTTATCTCCATTGAAAGAATGACCTCTACTGTCCGTCTTTCTCCCTATCTAGACATTTAAGAAAAGGGGAATGTGAAACACTCAACAATGTATTTTATTATCCAAAAAAAAATGTATTGCCCTAATCTAAATAATGGTAGCTCTCAATAATGTTAATTGGCAAAAGCTAACTCTATTGGTATTAAAAGGTGAATTAATTTTCATAGAGAAAATTTTGTAATTTCTTCCATTACTAAGAGACTTCTGGGATTTAAAATGTCATAACAGCTTCACAGATCTTTCTTTGAAACATTTTTTTAAAAAAAGAGGAAAAAGTCAGAGAGACTCTAAGCTTAATCATTAACAAAGTCAAATGAACATAAGGAATATAAATTTACATAAAACTCCTAATAAATTATAATAAAGCACCAAAGTAACACCATATATATATATATATTTGGCTTAGGTAATTGGGGCTAAGTGACTTGCCCAGGGTCACAGAATTGGGAAGTGAAATCACATTTGAATTCAGGTTCTCCTGACTTCAGGGCTGGTGCTCTATCTATTGTGCCACCTAGCTGCCCCTATAATAACAGAATTTTTAAAAAGCATGTTGATCCCATGTCTCTTTTCAAATTCTTCTATAGTTCTGAAACCATAGTCTTTTTTTTTCTTAAATAACCATAGTTATAGTGATGGTATATACAGTATTAGTTTTTTATTGACCTTTCTTTGTAATTCTTTATGTAGATCTTTGGACATATCATTTAACATATATTCTTAATATTTCATAATATTCTATTCCAACATTTATTCAACCATTTTCATCTTCTAATTTAAAGGCATAAAGGATATTTCTAGCTTTTCCAAATAGAAATAAAGTAGCTAAAAATATTTTATATAGGTTGATTTCTTTTAGAATTATTACATAATTAATTGAACATACTTAAATTAATAATTTTGTGGGAATTTCTTAGCAAATGAAATCCTGGTCTCAAAAAGTGATTAGTTTGGGATCCTCATTGAAAATTGCCCTAATGCCCTGAAAAATGTTTTTACCGATTTAAACTTCCCAAAACATTATTATAACACCTGTGATTGTATAGCACAGCCAACACTTAATTTCATATCTTTACTGTTTGCTATTTTTCTGTCATTCTAGTGGATTTGTATAGTATCTTAAGGTTGCTTTGATTACTAAAGTATTTGTGAATTTTTTCATACAGTTATTAAAAATTTGTATTACTTCCTCTCAAAATTTTTAGAGTTTCTCCAAGGATTGCAGAACAATTAGGACGTAGAATAATGTACTATGTCCCACCTTCATCTCATATTCAATCATGGGGTGAGTCTAACACAACCACTTTACCACCTCCTTCTGCTATGTAAGCTCCCATTACTTCTCTCTGAGGTGATAATTCCTTCAGTTTAACAGCAAAGTGTTGACTGAATAAAAAAGCTACAGTCATCAAGAAATTTTTATGGACAGTCACTATCCCAGAAAGGAGATACTGAAATTTACAATTCTAGAATTGTAAGTCAGCCCCACATGGATACTTCTCACTCACACTTTCCTTAGCAAGTTTCTATCCACTCTACCCACAGCTACTAAATATATTAGTTGGAGAATGTGACCCAGGTTTAGGTGTGGATTTGCCTAATTTGTAAACACCTGTGATGTACCTGTTTTGTGCAAACAGAACCACATAAGTAGGGACTCAAGACTTGAAATGGTTAGTAGAGATGAATCCCTTACAATAGGCTTTCTCTAAGAAACCTGAAAAAGTTTGAGTCCAATTATGCAATAGTGGTCCTTCAGTGTGAGCAAGTTGGAGTAAGAGTCATTCCACAGATTGAATAAATAGATGTCCAAAAGTGCTACATGAGAGGTACAGACATTACAGGGCAAGTGGCTACCCAACAAACTAATTACACAGGTAAAATGCTTTGCATGCAAAGATTAAGGCAACATAAATACAAGCTGTTCTTATTCTGTTTAATCCTATTCCTACTAATTCACCTACCTTCTATGCCATTCTACAACAAACGTCCCACTCTTTAAGAAACTCTTCTATAGCTTCAAATTTTTCAATCAGTATTCCTTCTACCTTTAGCTGAAACCTGGCTTCTCTCCTCTTGATACAACCCTTATAACTCTTCTCTCTTTTTTTTCTCTTTTTCTTTTGAGGCCACTGGGGTTAAGTGAATTGCTCAGGGTCACACAATTAAGAAGTGTTAAGTGTCTCTAGATTTTAACTCAGGTCCTCCCTGACTACAGGGTTGTGCTCTATCACTACACCTTCTAGCTACCCTTCTTATAACTTTCTTTCACTAGAAGACGCCACCTCCCAAGTCCCACAATTCACAGGGATAGGAACAGGATTGATGTACTTCTTCAACTCATAAAAGTTGACCCTCTTCTAAAACTCACACTATTTAATGATACCTTTCTTTCTCCATAACTCATATTTATTCAGTATTTTTAAGGTTTATGAAGTTTTCCTTATAATTCTTCTGAGAAATAGGAAATTAAGAGTCTCCATTTTAGAGATAAGGAAACAAAGTGAAATTGTTTCCCATGATCTCCAGACTCGAAAGTACATTGCTTTTCCCACTACAGAGTCTCCTTCTGAATTCCTTTGCTGCTGTCATTAACTGCCCAATAAGTTATTCTAACAAATTTATCAATGATTAGTAATTGGGTCATGGCTTTTTAAAATATCTTATCTCAAGTAGAGGATAGGTTGGGGACTACCATTCATATTAACAATCCCTAAGCAATCCCTCAATTTTTTCCCCTCCTCTGATCATATTTTTGGCACCTGTTTTCATGGATACAACTTAGACCTCAACCTTTCTCATAATTCATTCATCTATTCATGAATAACTGATATTTACAAAAAACTTATTAGGTTCTAGTAGCTGAAGATACAATACAAAGCCAAAACCAGTACCAGCCCTCTAGAAGGTTATAGACTACTTGATTGAGGGTGGGACTAGAGATACATCTTATACAATAATATGATGGGGAAGGCCCTAACAACTAGGGGGTGTAAGAAAGGCCCATAGAAAGTTTCACTTGAGCTGAGCTTTGAAAGAAGCTAGGGATTCTAAGAAGAGGCAGAGTAAAGAGAGAATATATATCAGACATGAAGGACACTAGCTAAGACAAGAAGAATGGAGACAGAATATTGTGTTCAGAGATTAAGGATAGTTTGGCTGGAATGTAAAACACCTAAAGGAAAATGTGAAATAAGCCCAGAAGGCAAACTAGAGGCATATTATTAAGGATTTTAAGTGTCAAACAGAGGAGTTTTTTTCTTTTATCTCATAGGAAATGAATGGGGAAGTCAATGTAGCTTTTGGAGAAAAGGAGCAGTAACACTGTCAGACTTGGGCTTTAGGATATCAATCAATCTGGAAACTGTAGAAGATACCTTGGGGAAAAAAAGAGCATGAAGAGAGAAAGCCCAATCAAGATGGTAAGAATTCAGGTGAGGTGTGTTGAGGGGTTTACCTAGGATAATAGCTATGAGGAGACAAAAGAGGAAGAACTTAAAGATGGTGTTCAACTTTTAAATTCCATTCTCTAACTTTATGCTTGTCCTACTTATATTAAATTTACCCTTTCCACTTCATCATGCACCTCTAGTGCTTGACTCAAAAAAAATTTTTTTTCCACTCCATATGATTAACTCTGGTTACACTTGCTCTACTCTATAGCTGTCATTTTAATGTTTCACTAGTGATGCTCCTAAAATGCCCCGCTGTTACCCATCTTTAATTCTACTTCACATGCATGCAAGCATGCACACATAATTCCATTTCATTTTAGACTTCGGCAATCTGTCTAAATAAAAAAGGGAAGAAAATAAAAGCTAAATCTAGTACTGGCATTATGTGATTTAGCATATATTAAAATAAGAGACATCTTATTCTAGACAGACTTCAGACAATTTAATTACAATAATTACTGTAATATAAAGTCAAGCCTAAGATATTATTAATAGTTTGTCTAATTTATCTTTGTGCCAACTTAGATATTTCAAATGGTTACTTACATTTTCATGTTTCATATGCTTAAGTAATCGCAACTCCCTATAAGTCCTTTTTGCATGGATGATAGACTGAAATGGTCTGGATAACTTCTTCACTGCCACACGTAATCCTGTTTTTTTGTCAAAAGCAGCACTGTTGGGGAGAAAATAATATTATTATAAATGTTATAAATACAGGTTAAGGATATTTACTTATAATGCTTATTTATTTACTATTTAAATGGCTTAATTCCAAAGACAGCATGAAAATTCTACTCACCTCAAAAAAAAAAAAAAGAACACATAATATCCTTTTTTGATATACTGGTTCAAAACTTACGAAATGTATCACACACACACACACACACACAATTCTAGAAATATTTACAGAAAACTCTTTTCAACTATTTCAAAAGCAACTGTTCTATTTCCAATCATGAAATTCATGGCATATTTGCTTCAAAAGAACTTCTCTATATTTGCATTAACAGATCTCAGGGCTCACCCAGAGGCTTCTACATCTGGAATGCCCCATATTCCTTTCAAATGGTCATTCTTAATTTTAAATGAATAACTGCAACAATTAGAAATGCTCAAAGTTCATACTAATATATCTAAAAAGAATGTGTTTTATATGAAAGATAATCAGGACTAAATATGGATTAAGTCATGCAGTTTTCAAGGCTACAAAATTCAGAGGCTGGAAATGGGGAGGGGGTGTGTGTACAATGAAATATACTTTTTTTTAAAAAAAGCCTTCCAGAAAACCTGTTCTCCATGGTCCACAGTTACTTATTTTGTGATAAGTCAAATTGAGCTTTCTTTATAATAGGTATAAGTTCCCAGGAGGAGACTAATACATATGATAAAAAATTCTTCAAACTTAAAAGCTTGCCTAGGATACACAAATGCCTTGCGCCAGCTCTATATTTAGGAACAACAGTTAAGAGTGTACCATTATTAAAAAAAAAAAAAAAAAAGTGTACCATTATTGCTTCACTAAGATTCTCTTTCAATCCCCTTTAAGGCAGCTAACATTTGGCATCAGTCTTGAGACTTTCAAAATTCAAGGTTGGTCTATAGGGTCATAAAACTAACAAGGCCCTAAGGTTTATATATAAGAAAGATAATATAAACAGCTAAATAAAAGTATTAAGGAAAAATTTACTTAAACTGGCAACATTCCAAGTAAAGCCTAGCAGATGAATACTGAGGAACTTCTTGAGGACACAGTTTTGTATCTACCACAAATCATGCCAAGAATACAACCAGACTCCATCACTTTTTTGAGAATTCACACATTTGATTCCATCCAGTTCTAATGGTCTTGTGGTGAAAACAGATATCTGCACCCAGAGAGAGGAGTGTGGATCACAACATAATATTTTCTTTTCTTTTCTTTTCTTTTTTGCTGTTATTTGCTTGCATTTTGTTTTCTATCTCATTTTTTTCCCCTTTTTGATCTGATTTTTCTTATATAACATGATAATTGTAGAAATATATATAGAAGAATTGCACATGTTTAACTTATATTGAATTATTTGCCTTCTAGGGGAGGAGAGGATGGGGGGAGGGGCGGAGAAACAAAAAAGTTTGGAACACCAGGTTTTGCAAGGATATATGTTGAAAATTATCCATACATATGTATTGAAAATAAAAAACTTTAATAAAAATGTTTTTAAATTAAAAAAAAAAGAGAGAGAATCTACAAATTCAACGTGTAAATGGTCTGATTTGGGCAAAAGCAATTTGCAAAGATGTTTATATAAAGCCAACCCAACAACTGTTCTTTCAATTAAATGCCAGGTGCTCTGAACCTTTTGTTATCAAATTGCTAACCCTCTTATTAAGGATCAGTAAATGAATCTTTACAGTTTAAAATATAAAATAAATTTTACTGTGCTAAGCTCTTGAAAAAGTATCTAACACTGAAATTTCTAAATGCTACTTAGTAGACAAAGTGATATATTCAAATCTAAGAAGCCTCTGAGTACTTTCAACAAAAAAAGATTTTAAAAGAGTAGTATATTTTAACCTATACTTTTAAATGAGTATGTTACTACTGTATGAACTACAAAGGCCTTACCTGGCATGCATAGTATTGTTATATTTTGCCTGTTTTGTATTACAGGTGAACTAAGTGGTTTTACATTTTAAAATAAAGTATACTTTAAGAAGTGTATTTTAAAATGTAAAAAATCATTCTAAGTTTGGGGGCCATGCAAAAGAGAGGAATCAGAGACCCCTGCTCTAGACAATCCCTTCTCCCCCATTCATATCTCTTTGCTTCCTGAGGATAAGTACTACAAAATAACTTTAAAGAAGATTGCTATGGAGTGAAATGAGCAGGACCAGGAGATCATTATATACTTCAATAATAATACTATATGATGATTAATTCTGATGGATGTGGTCCTCTTCAACAATGAGATGAACCAAATCAGTTCCAATAGAGCAGTAATGAATTGAACCAGTTACACCCAAGGAAAGAACTCTGGGAGATGACTATGAACCACTAAATACAATTCCCAATCCCTCTATTTTTGTCCGCCTGCATTTTTTATTTCCTTCACAGGTTAATTGTACACTATTTCAGAGTCCGATTCTTTTTGTACAGCAAAATAACTGTCAGGACATGTGTACTTATATTGTATTTAACATATACTTTAACATATTTAACATGTATTGGTCAACCTGCCATCTGGGAGAGGGAGTAGGGGGAAGGAGGGGAAAAATTGGAACAAAAAGTTTTGCAATTGTCAATGCTGAAAAATTATCCATGCACATATCTTTTAAGTAAAAAGCTATAATAAAAAAAAAAAAAAAGAAAATAGCTGTGAAGCCATTGACTGTACTTTTAATTTCCTCTCCAAATAGCCACATCTCTTGCTGTCAAAAAAATTAAAAGCTAACCAAAAACAAAAACAAAGGTGATTGTTGAAAAAACATGAAAAATCCTAGTTTAAAATGCTTTGCTGAAGTGAGAAAATAAAATTATGGAATACTTAATTCTTAAGGTATGGTGGACTATATACTATCAAGTGGGCACAGACTAAAAAAATTGCCAGTCAGCAGAAGACTAGAAAATAAAATTACTCGTCATATACACTAGAGTCAAGCAAGATTCCCTTCACAAGATGTTCTGTAGGAAATAAAAATAGAGGTAGAAATAGAGGACTGAGGTTGGAATTTTGCCTCTATACCTTATTCTTCTCTGAGTGACCCAATAAGTAAGTTAGCATTGCTGAGACAGGTACTTAACTAAGGTTTCTTCCAGTCTTCAATTTATTGCTCCTATGATCCCTTTCTAAGTTACGTTTGATGAATCCAAAGCAGAACACTTTGGCACCAAATTTTAGTACACTGTATTATATAACATTTGCAAGTGAAGCAATATAATTTTAACCTCAATCATTTTTATAGCATGAACTTCCAAGAAAAAGCTTATATATATCCACAGATGAATCTAAGCAAACACAGGAAAATGATTAACACAAGTCTATAATAATATCTATCATACTTAATAGAACAGATATTCTGAAATTTCAACTAAAAACTATTTCTTGGGGTTTTTTTTGGCATAATTTCTATAACAAAATGATAATCCAAAGCATACCATTTAATAACTACCAAACATACTAATACCAATTTCTCAAAGTCTGACCATGTCACGCTTCTACTCAATAAACTCCCATGGTTTCCTATTGTTTCTGAGATCAAATATAGGCTTTTTCTGATCAGTTTTAAAGACCTTCATAATCTGTCTTCAATCTAATTTAGCAATTTCATTAGATATTACTCCCTTTCCCACCTCTACAGTCTACCCAAACTTGACTTAACAGTTCTTCACACATGACACACTTATCATATTGTTTTGGCAATGGTTTTTCACCTCACATCAAGACTGAAAGTATTCTCACTTCACCTCTCTACTTTTTAGAATCACTTTTTTTCTTCAAAAACTGTTTAAGCCATACCTTCTACAGGAAATATTTATTCCTGATCATTAACACCTCCCTCTACTTTGTATTTGTTTTATATACACTAATTTATGTGTATATTATCTCTTAATTTTGTGTCTTTTATCACTAGCACAAGGGCAGGTAGCTGACATTTAACAAATGCTGGTTGACTAATTTAAATTCCAAGTACAATTCTGAACACCATTAGAACTAGAAACCATTAGACTAGAAATGTGAATGAATTGAATCAATATCTGAACTGAAGGCTGGAATTGAACAGACTCCCAATTGATCAATAAGAAATATCATAAAAACTACTATCTAAAAGCCAACAAAAATTCTCCCTAAATTTCTGTAAATTCAGAGAATTTGTTATCCCAAGCAGGTCACCTAGACCAAAACTTCCCTTCCTCAACCACTATCAGCCTGCTGTATCACCCCTATATACTACAGTCTAATATCTTCCTGATTACTATAAGACTACTCTTTTCTCCGCCTGTCCTCTTGACCCCATTCTGTTTATGAACAAACTGCCCTACTTATTTCTTAGTCTTTTCTTCTAATACCTTTTTTATCTCTTTACAATTACCTGGCACTTCCCCATGCTTCTTCCCATCCCTCACCCTTCTCCCCCCTAAAAAACCATCACTGATTCTCTGTTCACCATCTTTAGTCTTAGATGTTCTCTTTTTCTCCCTTCCCCCAACATTTCCTTAACTATCCCCACAGAGACTCAGGGAAATGATCAAGTCTATTTCTTACTCTTTACTGCTACTTTCAGAACCCTTCCACTCTTCCTCATCTAGATTTAGGATTCATTTCACAGCCAACTAGCAATTTACCAAACCCACAGATCACTTCTCTTCTTTTCTAAAAACCATGTCTTTCTTTTTGTCTATACCATCTTCCTTTACCCTTGGGGCCTTCAATATACACATATAGGCATGTCCCTTTCAGATTATACTGACTGAAGGGTTAAAGACAAATGTGAGACTTACAAAACAAAACTAATAAAGAAGACAATTGAACTAGGACAAAGACTGCTTTAGTAGTAGTAACTTGTTTACCAGATGCTTATTTGCACAAGACCAACAAGAGATATTTTGGGTTAAAAATGAGGAAACTCTGAACTCCACAACTATTGCATGATTATTGGACAAATGTCTGTTGAGTGGTTACAGTCTAGACTGCTAAAATAGGGATTTGGTAAATGAGCTGGTTGATCACAGTAAGATAAAAGTGATCTCTCATTAAGGGGCCCCGATCTTTAAACAGGAAGTTTGCCAAAGAAAAACCTCAAAAGTTTTTCGGTGGCCAAAGTGAGACTGTACCTATTTGTATTGTACTTGCTGCCTGAGAAGTTAAAATCATTTGAGACCAGCTAAGGAAGCAGAATTGGGGAAACTTCCCAGCCTTACTCCCACTTCCTAAAGGGTCTTTGTCCTTTATGAAACAAATCTTAGCTCTTAGCACTGATCTGGCAGCAAAAAGGCCCAGCCCAGGAAATGAATAAGCCACCCAGCAGTGAATTTTTTAAGAACAGGGCCACAAAAGAGAAGTCCTTAGCTTTAGAGATGTGACTCCATAAGACCACTTCCATGATCTTTTAAGTTTGCGCCTGCTTTCCCTGTGTGTATTTGGGGGAAAGTACACTTTGGGCTTATGGGTAGAATATATAACTGCTTTGTCTTTTATGTAAATGTCTACATTGAAAGTTACTGAAATTAGATGGTTGATTTATTCATGGATGTAGGTGGCAAAGGAGCTACAGTGTAGGAATAGCCACTTACAAGGTAACCCACAGAGCCTAGAATGCTATCTGTCACCATTCTGAGGACCCAGTCTGCTGCAAGCAGGTGCAAGCTGGAGAAGGAGACCAACAAGACGATGTTAGGGGACTATTCATTAACCATACTTGACTCCTTAAACATGTTACCTTTCCCATTCATCAAGCTTAACTTCAACAACCAACACCTTCAGTCCATCTTAGCCACACACAATTATGTTCATATTTTTGATCTCATTATTCCCTATCTGTCCCACCTCTGCGAACAAAACTGTAATTCCTCTAATTGACTACAACCCCCTGTCCTTTTTTTCCCTCTTGTTTGCTAAGGCAAATGTAGTTAAGTGACTTGCCCAGGGTCACATAGCTAAGAAGGAAGTGTTAAGTGTCTGAGGTCATATTTGAACTCAATCCTCCTAACTTTAGGGCTGGTGCTCTATACACTGCACCACCTAGCTGCCCCTTGTCCTTCTATCTAAACTTCATTCCCACAGCAACTTGTAGCTACTCTATCCCTTCATATCTTCCCAGTCCATCATTCCTACTGTTTCTCTCTTTAAAAGTTTCATGCTAGGCCTTCTTGTAATGACAAGGAACTGGAAACTGAGTGGATGCCCATCAGTTGGGAAATGGCTGAATAGAATGTAGTATATGAATATAAATGAATGTTATTGTTCTATAAGAAACAATCAGCAGGATGATTTCAGAATGGTCTGGAGACTTACACGAACAGATGCTGAGTGAAGTGAATAGACCCAAGTGATTATATACCATAACAAGATTATACAATAATCATCATTACACACACACTCTCTCTCAACTCTTATTCCCTCATTCCTACTGAATTCTGCTGAAGAAATCACAAAACCATGCTAATCAGCTCCATTACAAATTTATATTATCTAAATCTCAACTGGGCCATTTCTGCTCTACCACAATCCTTTTACTCCTCCATGATTCTTTGAATCCCTACTATATTCTCTAAAGCATCTATTTCAAACCTTCTCTCCTCAAACTTCCTAGTCATCCTCTGTTCTTTTCCTTTCATCAGAGGAGCTTACCATATATTTTAATTTTTAAAATGAGAGCATCTATAAAAAACTCTCAAATTCACTTAACATTGCCCCCCTCCCCCTCATTCTTTGCAAAACCTCCAGAAAGAGTTTGTCCTCCTTTCCAAGACCAACCACTCACTTCCTACAGTTTTGATTTTTTTTCCCCATAATTTTCAATCTCAATCCACTGGCTCTTACCCTACTACCTACACACATGCCCAAATCTTTTCCAAACCTTGAAAAAAGACTTAATTTACCTTGCAAGCCCTTGAGGCTATGGCTTTACAACCAAATTCCTGGAAATGTCAGAAAGGACCTTCTGCAAGTATAGTTTGAGTTGAATCTTGAAAAAACCAAGAACTCTTGAGAAACAAAAAGGGAGAGCATTTCAAAGGCACAGGGACAGGAGACAGAGAGTTTCATAGGTATAGCCAGGAGATAAGTATAGTTGGACTACAGCATGAGAAAATGGGAGTAAAGATGGGATAAAAGAAAACTGGAAAGACAGGAAGCAGCCCCATAAGGAAGAACTTGAAATGCAAGGAGTTTAATTTGATCTTGGAGGTCACAAGGAATCACAGCAATGAAGTTTACTGAAAAGGGGCAAGTGATTATGACATGGTCAGATCTACATTTTAGGTAAATCACTTTGAAAGCTTTGTAGATGACGTTTTTGGAGTGGGGAGAGACTTAAGATTCTGATTAGTTGAAGCTCTTGCAAAAAAGTTCAGATGAGAAGTGATGAAGGCTTGAGCCTTAGTAGTGACTAAATCACTCTGCTGATCACTTAAAGACCTTCACAATCTGGTCTTTACCTGTCTTTCCAGACTGATCTCACATTCCTTCCCTAATGCATTCTATGTTCTAACCAAATGGGTCTATTTGCTAGGATAGGATGCAGTGGATCAGATGCTGGGCTTACGGTAATGGAAACTCGAGTTCAAATTCAATCTCAGATACTTATTTGCTGTGTGATCCAAAGCAAGACATTTCACCTGTCTACCATCTGTAAGATAGGTGTGGTTATAGCACTTACCTCCCAAGATTGTTGTGAGAATCAAAGGAAATAATAATTGTAAAGTATTTAAGGCCATACCTGGTATGTAGTAAATACAATATAAATGAAGTCAGTATTGCTATAGTTGTTCCCTATACACGATATTCCACTTTCCATCTTCATGCCTTTCAACAAACAAACCTATGTGTGGAATATTCTCCTTCCTTCTCACTTCTGTCTCATGGAATCTCTACTAAATAGAAGCATTTTCTGATCTCCTCAATTGCTAATTCTCACAAAAAAAAAATTACTTGTACCTGCCTAGAATCTATGTTGTATATGCTTACCTATAAGTTTAAGGGCAGGGCAGACCCTTTGCCCATTTTGTTTGTATTCTCAGCACCTAGTGTAGTGCCTAATACATAGTAGATCTCTGAATAAATGCTTGAAATACAAACTAATCCATCAGAAACATTTTCTGAAATGCTTTTGAGTCTAAGTGTATTTAAAGAAATTTTTTATCATTCTGTAACTTCATATATGTACTCTCAAAAGCCCACTAAAAACAAAAACACACACAAGTTTCAATAAACAAATACAATGACATATGATCACTGTAGTAGGAATATCTGCAACTCTTAAATTTCTATTTGCTACCCATTTATGTAGTAACGAAACAGCTAATAATAGGACTCTACAACACTCTCCTTAACTCAGAACTTTACTCTTCAAGCATTTGCTGAATATATGATATGATATGCTGGGCCTTGAAAGACAATTATAGATTACTCAATAGATAAATCATCAAAAGATATAAACAAGTGGTCTACAAAGGAAAAACTCCAAGCTATCAACTATTACATGAAAGAATACTCCAAATCACTAATAATACAATAAATGAAAATTAGAACAACTCTTAAGGTTTCACCTCACACCAATCCAAAAAAAAAAAAAAAAAGACACTTCAATGACTTTCTTTTCTTTCTTTTTCACTATCCTGTCCACTTTGGGGGGAGAGGGGAATGAAATAAAAACAAAGCCCTGGTAACAATAAAATCTATAGCCAACAAAAGCAAAATCAGGGAATGTTCCTTAAGGGAAAAGCTGAATCAAGTCTTGAATAGAGTTGAAAGATCTTGCAGAAAGCAGCACAACATTCCAGGTAGGGATAAAGAAAGAGGAACTCTTAGGATATAGAAAACTATCAGTAAGAACCCATGGCTTTCATCTTGAGGTAAGTATGAAGAATGGGAAAAAACTGGCAGTGATCTGCACAGAGCTTACAATGCTTATTTTTCTGACATATCCAAGTAATTATCAGTGCTCTAAGTGCAAGCTGACATCCCTCCTACAAGAAAAGATAAAAAGGCTCAAGAAGTCTCCCTATTTTAAAGCTGAGAATAAGATGTTCCTTAAAACACAAAATAAGCAAGACAGCACTCATCGTAAAAAAAACAGATAAGAGGCTTTTTCCCAACAAGAAGCTAAACACTGAGGATGATGCACCCAATTGCTGTCCAAGGAATGAAGATGCCGACATATAGGCAGATTCAGGGGAGGACCAACACAGTATTTGGTTGATAAAGGCCTGAAGGGCACAATGAAGCAGTTATTTGTTGACCTGTTAATAGCAATAGAGGTCAAACTACATTCCCAGGGCATGAGTTCAGGGGATGATAAAGAATCAACCTAGACCAGTCAAACTGGATGAGGAAGAACATTACTCACTTCTGATGATTCCCATGTGAATCAAGTGAACAGATTACAGAGTTATAGGCAAGAAACCTAAAGACTTTAAGGAGGAGATAGTATTTTTATGGGACTATAGATCTAAAAAACTAAGGGATATTTAAGAAAACAACAACACAACCCTTATTTAATAGATGGGGAAATGGAGATTTGCCTGGGGACTTACCAGTTGTAGATAGTAGATTTAGGATATGGATTTCTAGTTTCTTTGACTCTATGACTACATAACTACCAATCAAAGGAAAGGACTTCAGAAAAGAAAGGCAGATTTGAGCAGTCAATCGCTGGTTAAAGAATGCAGTATGTCTGAGGTATCACAGTGTGACTTCATCCTAAAGTAAAAAAATTGGCATTGTTGTGAAAACCTAAATTCAACTTCAAACACTTAACAGCCACATGACCTGGACGTGCAAGTCATTTAACCTCTGGCTTCAGTTTTCTTATATGCAAGACCATCTACTTTCCTGGATTGTTGTAGCATAAAATGAGATAACATTTGAAAAGTTTTTGCAAACTTTAAAGCATTATATAAATTTGACCTATCAATAAATGCTAGCCAAGCATTTAAGGTTTCAAATATCCTGACCAGTGATAACAAGAACTTATAAAAATATATTTGCTTTTAGACTTACAAATGAAAGGAAAGGAGGGAGAAAAGTATTTACGAATATCCATGCAGTTAGATGCCATAGTTATAGCTCTAGGAGAATAGAAGAGATGCTGAGGAATTCACTAGAAGCAAAGTTTATAAAGGAAACAGCAATAAAACTCATGGCACTCAAATGTCAATACATAAATCCAATTCAACATACATTTATTGCAAATGTAGAAAGTATTAGTAAGGAGTAAGTTGAACTATGAATTCTAAGTCAAGACAGCAAATTTGACCTTATAGATATCACTGAAATTTGGCAGAATGAGGCACATGACTAGTATGAGAAAAAGTAGCTTAACCCAATCAAGATCAGATATTCAAAAGTAAAGAGGGTAATGGGATGGAATGTCATTACATTTAAAGGAATTATTTAATCTCCTGTGAGAAAAAATCCAGAAACCAGAATGGGAAGTATTCAAATATAAATTAAAAGAGGCAGAAACAGAAGTGATACTGTCAGTGGAGAATACTAGCAACTACCTAGAAAAGGAAGCAGATGAATCTGTCAGACATATCATGCCAAAAACAGAGAGGCATGATAGAGCAGTAGAGGAACTTTATTTAACTAGATATCTTTTGAAATTCTTTCTTTGCCCAAAGCAGAGTTATTAATTTTCTGACTTGATGTGGTAACAACTTTATCCTTCAATATGTGCTTACTATGTGCCAAGCAGTGCAAATACAAATACAAGCAAAACAACAACAAAAAGAAAATCTGTCTTCAAGGAGCTTACATTCTAACAGGAAAAGACAACATATAAAAGCAAAGAGGAAGAAAAAAAGGTACCAAGAGTAACAAGTGAAGAGCCTAGAGAGAAAGGAAGACATAGCTGACCCAAATACTCTCCAAGTTCTGGGAGGAACCAATCAATCAGAGAGTTAAGGGTAAAAGGACATTCTGACCGGAACTGACCAACCAGAGGAAGAAGCTAAAGGAACAAAGTAAACTTGCAAGGTAAGAAGGCTTCTGTGGCATGGTGGAGAAAGCCTAGAGCAGTTGAGCCCAAAGAGAAATGAAGAAAAAAAGGTAAAGGAATCAATAAAGGAAACAACTATCAAGGATCTGATTTTCACCAGGAAAAAAATACATTTGCTAATGAAGGAAGGCCAGAAACTTTGGAGAGAAGAAATCACTTCCCCCATTAGAATTTGTGATAGAGGGGGAAAAAAGACTAGTCTGACATGCATCCTACGTTTTAGGAGAGCAAATTTCAAGGTGTTTTGACAAATTAAGTCATGGGGCAACTCTAAGAAGGTAAACAACTTAATAGTCATCACATTATATTACAAAATATCATCTTCACAAAATATAATACAGCTTTATAGCAACACATTTGAAAAAATCTAGGGATTTTAGCTCTGTGAGTTTATATAAATGCTATAGCAATCCCTCAAAATGATGCAATCTTAGATGTATTAAAATAGACATGACACCAAGGAAGTAACAACTTTATCCTAAACAACTCTGTCCTAGTCACGCTGCATCAGATGAATTATGTTTATTTCTGGGTATCATATTTTAAAAAGGATACTGAATAAGCTGGAAAATATTCCAGGTAGCAACTAGCAAAGAATTTCAAGATCACACATTGAAAGAACTGAAGAAAATAGAGCCTAGAAGCACAGGCTGGACAGGAGGGATATACAGTAAATGTCTTTGCTTCTTCTAATCTAAACTTCTTTAAAATTAGAGCGATCCAAAAGTGCAATGGGTTGTCTAGGGAGGTAGTGGATTCTTCCTTAATCATAAGTTAGATTCAGAATTGGGAAGGATATCAAAGATTATCTTGTCTATTCCCCTCATCATACAGATGAAGAAACTGAAGCCTGTGGAAGTAAGTTACTTTTGAGTCGTCTTACTTAGGAGCTAATGCTCTTTCCATTGTACCAATATTCAATTGTTCATGTATGATTTGAAACCTTCTCAGGTTCCTTTCAACTCTGACATCATGTGAATTTTGGAACAGGAAAGGACCTCAAAGATCATTTGGTTTCTCATCTTCATTTTTACAGATGAGAAAACAGCTTCAGTTAGTCTAATGTCATAGAACAAGTAAGTTGAAGAGCTAAAAAAATTTTGGTTGTCTAAATTAAAATCCAATATTCTTTTCATTGATAATGCTAATGCTTAATGAATAAAAAGACTATTCCAACAGGAGTCGCAGATAATAAAATATTAAAATAGTGTAAGTAATAAAATAGCTAATTTTGATAATAGTTTTCATTTACTTTACAATTACAAAGAACTGAAACATCATCTTACTTGACTTTCACAACAATCTCTATGAAGTAGAGTTTAAATAAAATTACCTTCACTTCAAAGATAAAAAAGGAAGGTTAGGTTCACAGGGGAAATTATTTGGCCAAGGTAACAAAGCTAGTAAGTGGCACCACTAGGATTGAAACATAGGTCTCTTGACTCCAAGTCTAGGGATGTTGTGAAGAAAGCATTTTGTCAACTTCATAGCACTAGCTAAAAATTGAGCAATCATTAAATTGTACTCTAAAGTCACATTAGGACCACAGCCTGCTGCAAGAAACCATTTAGTCCAGGTGTTCTTCATGTTTTCATGAAGAAACTAAATTAAAAGGACTAAAGTGATTATGTTGGGAAATAATCATAAAGAACATATATCTATTTGATGCACTGTCTCCCTTTACAAGTACATATTTCACTTAAGCTATACACATTCAAATTAAAACATAGGCAAATCCTTTAAGAGGCTTTAGGAAATATAAGTTCTTTGGTGTTATAAAACTATAATTTCTTTTATGCAATAATTTTCATTTTTTAATAATGCTTTTCTGAAAAAAATCCACAAGATCTAATTAGCTCTGTTCTACACAAAAAATATAGCTAGGTAGAACAGAGGATAGAGCACTAGTCTTGGAATCATTTTGAAAACTACATAAAAGTGCTACTTAGATAATAATAATAATTGTTATTATTATTATTATTTTCGATACTGCAAAGCTCAAGAGAAATAGGTAAACCAAAACTCTTCTAATAGAAATATCAACTATATAAGGTCTGATCTAAATCTTAAAAAACAGACTATTGGGGTAACTTGAACTTCTAAACTATTACAAAAGAGGTATGCTGTAGTCTACACCCTAATCTCTGAGAACTCAAATATTAATCAAATTAATATTAAATTACAATTTCTTCTTCTGGAAGTATATATGAGATCTAAAAAAGAAAAGATACAAAAAGTAGCTACTATATAGTTAGTAGAAGAGCAAGATGGCAAAGGGCTTAATCTAGACTTTGAAAAGTCTGGGACTTTTGACTCCAGACTTGCTTAAATTCTCATAGTCATTCTCTCTCAAAATTGAATCCTTTAAAAGACAATATAATTCAATTCTACAGTTCTGTCAGGGGTCTTTCAGATCAATAATCTGGAAAGAGGTCAGCACCAAGTCATTTAAAAACTTCAAAAAGTTGTTTTTGTTTTTTTAGTATATATAAATGCTTTCTACTGTTTTGTTCCCCTCCAAATGTATGTTTGCTTCCCCTCCAAAAAAAATGTTTAAAGACAATTGTCTTTAATACATTTACATTAATGCATTTTGTAATCTGTTTTTTCATGCACTGAAATAAAATTATTTATCAAATGTACTGTATTTGTCCAATGACGTTAGGACCACCTATTAAAAGCAGGCATTTGCTTGCTAAAATGGGGGTGGCAAAGAAGGAATTACTATGACCTGCTTCTAACTCAAGAGTATATATGCAATCTGATTTAAAGACTATCTTGGAAGACAAATAGTGAAAAAGAATTTTTATATAACTTTTTAAAAGGACACAATCATTTTCAAATATATAGAGAACTGAATAGAATTTAAAGGAATGTGAATCATTCCCCAATTCATAAATGGTCAATGGATACGAACAGGCAGTTTTCTTTTATTTATTTATTTATTTATTAATAGCCTTTTATTTACAGGATATATGAATGGGTAACTTTACAGCATTATAATCTCTTTGGGATATAATCCCAGTAGTAACACTGCTGGATCAAAGGGTAGGCACAGTTTGATAACTTTTTGAGCATAGTTCCAAACTACTCTCCAAAATGGTTGGATTCGTTCACAACTCCACCAACAATGCATCAATGTCCCAGTTTTCCCACATCCCCTCCAACAATCATCATTATTTTTTCCTGTCATCTTAGCCAATCTGACAGGTGTGTAGTGGTATCTTAGAGTTGTCTTAATTTGCATTTCTCTGATTAATAATGACTTGGAGCATCTTTTCATATGGCTAGAAATAGTTTCAATTTCTTCATCTGAGAATTGTCTGTTCATATCCTTTGACCATTTTTCAATTGGAGAATGGCTTGATTTTTTATGAATTAGAGTTAATTCTCTATATATTTTGGAAATGAGGCCTTTATCAGAACCTTTGACTGTAAAAATATTTTCCCAGTTTATTGCTTCCCTTCTAATCTTGTCTGCATTAGTTTTGTTTGTACAAAAACTTTTCAGTTTGGTATAATCGAAATTTTCTATTTTGTGATCAGTAATGATCTCTAGTTCTGCTTTGGTCATAAAGACCTTCCCCTTCCACAGGTCTGAGAGGTAAACTATCCTATGTTCCTCTAATTTATTAATAATTTCATTCTTTATGCCTAGGTCATGAACCCATTTTGACCTTATCTTGGTGTACGGCGTTAAGTATGGATCAATGCCTAGTTTCTGCCATATTAGTTTCCAATTTCCCCAGCAATTTTTATCAAACAGTAAGTTCTTATCCCAAAAGCTGGGATCTAGGCAGTTTTCAAAAGAAGAAATTAAAGCTATCCCTACTCATATGTTCTAAAAGATTCTAAATCACTATTGCTTAGAGAAATGCAAATTAAAAAACTCTGAGGTACAACCTCACATTTAATCAGACTAGCTTATATGACAGAAAAGGAAAATGACTAATGTTGGAGGGGATGTGGGAAAAAGAGATACACTAAAAAACTCTTAGTGGAGTTGTGAACTAATTCAACTACTCTGGAGAACAATTTGGAACTATGGCCAAAAGGCAGGCAGGAAAGAAAGAAAGAAAGAAGGAAGAAAAAAAGAAAGAGAAAGAAAGAAAGGAAGAAAGAAAGAAAGAAAGAGAGAAAGAGAGAGAGAAAGAGAGAGAGAAAGAGAGAGAGAAAGAGACAGAGAGAGAGAGAAAGAGAGAGAGAAAGAGAGAGAGAGAGAAAGAAAGAAAGAAAGAAAGAAAGAAAGAAAGAAAGAAAGAAAGAAAGAAAGAAAGAAAGAAAGAAAGGGATCTATATGTACAAAAACATTTACAACAGTTCTTTTTGTGATGACAAAGAATTGGAAATTGAGAGGATACCTATAAATTGGGGAATGGTTGAACAAGTTGTAGTATATGATTGTGATGAAATACTAGAAATGATGATCAGGATGGTTTCAGAAAAATCTGAAAGACTTATATGAACTCATGCAAAGTGAAATGAGCAGAATATGGAGAACACTGTACAAAGTAACAGCAATATTGTACAATGAAGAACAGTGAATGACTTAGTTACTTTCAGCAATACAATGATCCTAGACAATTCTAAAGAACTTACAATAAAAAATGCTATCCAATTCCAGAGACAGAAAAAGTAATGGAATTTGAATGCAGAATGAAGCATTATTTTTTGTTTTAAAAAATTATATAAACAAATAAAGTAAACTGATTGTAACAGATTACTAGTTTTACATGCAATTGCTATTTTTAGTTTTCTTTGTACATAGAATTGTTCATGTTAACTGGTGTTTGTTTAGTATGTAGTAGTAAAAAAAATTAAAATTAAAAAAATCTTAAAAAAATGCTACTTGAAGTGTGTGTGTGTGTGTTTTCAGTCCTAATAAACTGTTTTGGAGATTTGAAAATGAGTTGGCTCATTATCTTCAACATTATAAGCCTAAATAAGAGTTAACTGAAACAAGAAGTCTGGAATGGTATCTTCTAATGAGTTCAATTTTCTTTATAATTCACCAAACACACATGGTGTATTGGGAGGTGTCTTCTCCCCTTCTATCCATCTACCTAAATTCTTCTTCTTCCTATCTTTTCCATTAAACCATTAAACTCAAGCTTAAATTGATTTTTTTTCTTTTTCTGAATTCCTTAGTCTGAAAACATAGTAACACCAAATCATAAACTGTTTAAGTATTATTCTCTAATCTTTAATATTACCGATCTCATCTTTCCAAATTAAATATCCCAAGCTAAATTTGTCCATTTCAAAGATGAAATCCTTATGGATAGGTCTTTCTTGTTTTTAGAAATGATATATCCCAGCTACGCCCAGAGAAAGAACTCTGGGAGATGACTAAAAACCATTACATTGAATTCCCAATCCCTATATTTATGCCCACCTGCATTTTTGATTTCCTTCACATGCTAATTGTACAATATTTCAGAGTCTGATTCTTTTTGTAAAGCAAAATAACGTTTTGGTCATGTATACTTATTGTGTATTTAATTTATATTTTAATGTATTTAACATCTACTGGTCATCCTGCCATCTGGGGGAGGGGGGGGTAAGAGGTGAAAAATTGGAACAAGAGGTTTGGCAATTGTTAACGCTGTAAAGTTACCCATGCATATAACCTGTAAATAACAGGCTATTAAAAAAAAAATGATATATCATTTGGATTCATAGAGCACTGTAGTCTCTGAAGAATTAGAACTATAGATAACCCAAAAGGAATATGAGAATATGATGGATGTGAACAGACTACAACCTATTAACAACAAAGAACTGAATAGGAAAAATGATAAGAATGACAGCAGAGAGGCAAATTATGAAAATGTACCAGTAGATAGGCAAGTCTAGACCAATCCATGCAATGTGACAATATCTAGAAGGCTTCCACTGTTCTGAGTGGAACTCCTGTGGATAAGGGAAGACACAAGATGTTAGATGGATACATGTGGTCAGAAGGTATGTATTTATGGGTTGTGCCTGAAAAAAAATCACCCATTTGATATCCCTGGAACTTTTAATAGTTTGATAATTGGCTTCCTTTGTAATCCCATGTATTTTATACACACAAAAAAATTTCTGAAAAGTGATTCAAAGGCCAGACTGCTAAGGGAGTCCATAAGGTTGAGAACCAATGCTATATAACAATTACCAGATGTTCAATATATTGCTCATTTAAAATCTTCTACATATGTCTGAAAAACCTATGTCAAACCAACAATAAATCAAAACTTCAAAAGTGTGATCAACATAGCTGCCAAACTGATATACCTAAACAAACATGTCATTTATCTAATAAAATTTTTTCAAAACCTTCAGCTTGACATTTAAAATTCTCTAGTCTGATTTCTAACTCCTTTTTCATTCTTATTCCATATTTCCCTTCATCTTCTCTCATTTCAGTCAAAATGACTCACCAGCTGTATCCCAAACAAAACATTCTATTTCCTGCTTCCCATCAATCAATAATCCACTTATTAAGTGCCTACTTCATGCCTTTTTTCAAGCTATCCCTTATGTCTGAAATGCACTTGTTTCTCTTAGCTTCCCACAAATGCCTAGCCATCTTTACATGAAGCCTTTCCTAGTTTTGTGTTCTTCATCTCTTGAAATTATTCCATTATTTTAAACACATGTTTATTGATAAATTTCCCTCTGTATTCCTTTCCATCTATCAATGAATATGTCACATAACAAGGAGTATGAGAAAAATTAGCAAGCATGATTAATACAGCAAAAAATAAATAAATAAAATTGACAATATATTCAGTGTTCCCCACACATGCTCCCCCACCTACATCCTACCTCTGCAAAACAGTGAATTTTCTTCTCTTTCTTTTTTTGAGGACAAACTAGGTCTTTTATTTTTTTTAATTATTTCATGTTGGTTGTTCTTTCCATTTACATTACCTAATCATTATATATGTACATATTTTGTTCTCTTGGCTCTGCTCACTTAACCTTGCTTTAGTTCAGGGAAGCTTTTTTTTTTTTTTTCTGTACTTATTATTTCTTAAAGCAGTAACATCAAAACTCAAATAGAAAGGAATTTATGACCAAAGAAGAATTAGAGATCACTATTGACTACAAAATAGAAAATTTTGATTATATCAAATTGAAAAGTTTTTGTACAAACAAAACTAATGCAGGCAAGATTAGAAGGGAAACAATAAACTGGGAAAACATTTTTACAGTCAAAGATTCTGATAAAGGCCTCATTTCCAAAATATATAGAGAATTGACTCTAATTTATAAGAAATCAAGCCATTCTCCAATTGATAAATGGTCAAAGGATATGAATAGACAATTTTCAGATGATGAAATTGAAACTATTACCACTCATATGAAAGAGTGTTCCAAATCACTATTGATCAGAGAAATGCAAATTAAGACAACTCTGAGATACCACTACACACCTGTCAGATTGGCTAGAATGACAGGGAAAGATAATGCAGAATGTTGGAGGGGATGTGGGAAAACAGGGACACTGATACATTGTTGGTGGAATTGTGAATACATCCAGCCATTCTGGAGAGCAATTTGGAACTATGCTCAAAAAGTTATCAAACTGTGCATACCCTTTGATCCAGCAGTGTTTCTACTGAGCTTATACCCCAAAGAGATACTAAAGAAGGGAAAGGGACCTGTATGTGCCAAAATGTTTGTGGCAGCCCTGTTTGTAGTGGCCAGAAGCTGGAAAATGAATGGATGCCCATCAATTGGAGAATGGTTGAGTAAATTGTGGTATATGCATGTTATGGAATATTATTATTCTGTAAGAAACGACCAGCAGGATGAATACAGAGAGGATTGGTGAGACTTACATCAAGTGATGCTGAGTGAAATGAGCATAACCAGGAGATCATTATATACCTCAACAACGATACTGTATGAAGACGTACTCTGATGGAAGTGGATTTCTTCGACAAAGAGAAGATCGAGCTCAGTTTCAATTGATCAAGGATGGACAGAAGCAGCTACACCCAAAGAAAGAACACTGGGAAATGAATGTAAACTGCTTGCGTTTTTGTTCTTCCCGGGTTATTTATACCTTCTAAATCCAATTCTCCCTGAGCAACAAGAGAACTGTTCGGTTCTGCACACATATATTGTATCTAAGATCTACTGTAACCTATTTAACATGTATAGGACTTCTTGCCATGTGGGGGAGGGGGTGGAGGGAGGGAGGGGAAAAATCGGAACATAAGTGAGTGCAAGGGATAATGTTGTAAAAAATTACCCTGGCATGGGTTCTGTCAATAAAAAGTTATTAAAAAAAGAAAAAAACTCAAATAGAAAAAGAAGTATACTGACTTAGAAAATCATAGGTAAACATTATCTATGTTGTATTGTTATTTATTTTGTCAAACATTTCCCAATTACATCTAATATGGTTCAGACCTTATTGGGGAATGCTGCAGGTTTGCAGGGAGTTGGACACTTCTATCTTACAATCAAGCAAAATACACCCACAGTACCTCCCTTGGAAGATTGCTGTGAGGTTCAAAAAGCATTCTCCAAATTCTGAAGTGCTTGGTAAATGTTAGTCATTATTACTTTGATGGTGTGGTAAAAGTTGAAACCCTTTAGGTTTATCATTCACAAAAGAATGAACAGATAGAAGAAGCTCTGAAAAATAAGTTGGGCATTAAACAAAGAATCAAAGAATGTTATGAGAACATGAAATCATGAAGTTAAGAAAAAACTGTGACAAGAGGAAAAGAAGTATGGTGTTTTGGAAGTGTTCAAGGTGTTAAATGTAGCACCAAACAGACAAGATTTTTTAAACTCTGGTTGACTCTGAAAGGAGACATACATAGCTCTGAAATTAAGTCATTGCCTCAAACTCCAAAGTTAGCTGGGAACTGCCACAGACATGTTTCAGAAAGTTTAAATAATACCTAAGAATTTACCAAAACAGTGTTAGTGTTCCTTTTATGCTATTAACAAGGACAAAATAACATGAATCCTTACAGAATCACTACTAATTGTGATTTTAAGATTATTTCAAAGCAATTTCATTCAAATAAAAGACTAGAAGAAAAGGAAAGTAAGTAAAATTTTATTACACCCTGGTAAGAGACAAAAATCCACAAACCTGAGTCAATGGGAAGCACAGAGTAAAAAAGAAGACACTTCTGGTCTTGGGTACAAGGATATATCAGTACCAAAAACACCATGACTTTAGAAAAATCATTTAACATCTTGGATCCTCTGTGGTCCAAATTGAGAATATGAGAATAACATACTGCCATCTCACAGAACTATTTCGAGTTTCAAACATGACAATTTAGATAAAACTTGATATAGTAAGTTATGTGTTATTCATTAAAGAAGCTTTCTATAGGAGGTAAAGTCAAGATGGCAAAAGTAAAGGCAGGGATTTGCCTGTGCTCTGCCCTAAACTCCTCCAAATACTTTTAAATTATGATTCTAAATAAATTTTAGAGCTAAAGAACCTACAAAAATATGGAATGAAACAATTTTCCAGCCCAAGACAATTTGAAATCTTTGCAGGAAAGGTCTGCTGCACCAGAATGAGAGAAGAGCATAGACCAGATTCCAGCAAATCAGAAAAAACCCTTGGTGCAACTGCAGTGGCAACAGTGGCAGTTTCCAGACCTCTCAGGCTATTGATGGTAAGGGAATCAGGCAACAGATCATAAGGAGATTTACAGGGGTCAGTTTGCTGGAACCAGGAGCAGGACTCTGCTATGTTGCCTTTCCCTGAATCCAGGTTACAATCCTGGGTCTTTGTCCCAGTGCTAGGAGAACCAACAGCCCAGCAATGCTTGGGGCCACAGCGGAGCAAGCTGGATTCTGGTTACAGTTCCAGAGTGAAAAAAATGTTTGGGGTAGCTCACAAGTAGGGCACTGTACAGGAGAATTGTTAACATATCTCTCTCCCTGGATCATACCATGTTGAAAGAACCAAAAACTTATATTACCTCTGAAAATAGCTGCACAAAAACCCTGAGCTTGGGATAGTGCCCTCTCCACCTGGGATGCAGAACCCCACTTTTGTATAGAGTAAAAAATAAAAAATAGCCTGGAAAATGAGCAAACAGAAAAAAATTCTGATCATAGAAAGTACTAGAGTGACAAGGAAGACATATACTCAGAAGACAACAAAGTCAAAATGACTGTACCCAAAACCTCAAAGAAAAATATGAATTGGTTCTCAGGCCCATGGAAGAGCTCAAAAAAGTATTTTTAAAATCATGTAAGAGAAATCGAGCAAATGAGAAATGAGAATGATAAAAGAAAATCATGAAAAAAGAGCCAACACCTTGGTAAAAGACACACATACACAGTCTCTCTCTCTGAAGAAAATACCTTAAAAAACTGACTAGGCCAAATGGTAAAAGAGGCATAAAAATCCAATGAAGTAAAGAATGTTTTAAAAAGCAGATTTAATCAAATGGAAAAGGAGATCAAAAAAGCTCAAAGAAGAAAATAATTCCTTAAAAATTAGAATTGAGAGAGGCAGCTAGTTAGTGTAGTGGATAGAGCACCAGCCCTGAAGTCAGGAAGACCTGAGTTAAAATCTGGCCTCAGACAGTTAGCACTTCCTAGCTGTGTGACCCTGGGCAAGTCACTTAGCCCCAAATGCCTCAGCACACATACAAAAAGAGCCTATTTATCATCTTTGAAGAAATTATCAATAAAAACTGCCCTCATATTCTAGAATCAAAAGGTAAAATACAAACTGAAAGAATTTGCCAATCAGCTCCTGAAAGAGATTCCAAGATTATAGCCAAATTCTATTTCTCCCAATTTAAGGAGAAAATACTGCAAGCAGCCAAAAAGAAACAATTCAAATATCATGGAGTTAGTCAAGATAACACAAGATTTAGCAACTTCTACTTAAAGTACTGGAAGACTTGGAATACGATATTCTAGAGGACAAAGAAGTTAATATTACAATCAAGAATCACCTACCCAGCAAAACTGAGCATAATCCTTCAGGTAGAAAAAACAGATATTCAATGAAATAGAGGACTAAAAGACCAGAGCTGAACTGAAAATTTGACTTTCAAATAAAGATGCAAAAGAAGCATTAAAGGGTAAACAGAAAAAAGAAATCATAAGGGATTTGATAAAGTCAAATGAATTATATTTTTACATGACAAAATGTCATTTATAATAACTCCTAAAAACTTTCTCATTATTAGGACAGTTAGGAGGAATATACATGGAATGCTGAATTGTGAGCTAAATATGATGGTATATTTACCTAAAAAAATAAAATTAAGGCATGAGAAAGAAGAAAGCACTAGGAGAAGGAGAAAGGGAGAGGATAAATTATCTGACATAAAAAAGGCCTGAAAGATTTTACAATGGAAGGGGGGAGGGGGGAAGGGAAGTGTGGAAAGGAATACATAAACTTTAGTCTCATAGGAGCTGGCTTAAAGAAAAAAATAATATAAACACTTGGTTGGATGTATAGAAATCTATCTTACCATACAGAAAAATAGAAAGGGGAGGGTAGACAAGAAGGGGAGAAAGGGATACAGCAGGAAGAAGCTGACAGAAGAGAGGACAGTTTGGGGGAAGTAAAAATCTGAAACAAAACACTTTTGAGAATGGATAGGGTAAAAGAAGAAAGAGAATAGAATAAGGGGAAAATAGGATGGAGCAAAATACATAGCTGGTAAGAATTACTGTGAAAAAATTTTGACAGTAAGTTTCTCTGATAAAGACTTCATTTCTCAAACTGAATCAAATTTGTAGAATTAAGAGCCATTTCTCAATTGACAAATGGTCAAAGGATATAAACAAGTAGTTTTCAGACAAAGTAATCAAAGTTATTTACAATCATACAGGAAAAAAATACTCTGTATCATTATTGAGGAGAGAACTGCAGATTTTTAAAAACTTCCACCTATCAGACTGGTTAATATGATAGGTAAGGAAAATGACAAATGTTAGAGGATATGTGGAGAAAATAAAACATCAATGCACTATTGGCAAAATTGAATACTGACTCAACCATTCTGAAGAGCAATTTAGAACTGTGCCCAAAGAGCTATAAAACCATGCATACCCTTTGACCAAGCAATATCACTACAAGGTCTGAATCCCAAAAAGATAAAAAACAAAAAGGAAAAGGACCTCTGCATACAAAAATATTTATAGCAATGGTGGCAATTGGAAAGTGAGGGGGTAGCCACCAATTGGAAAATGGCTGAACAAGTTGTATATGATTGCAATGGAAAAGAATTGTGCTTTAAAAAACGATGAACAACATGATCTCAGGAAACCATGGAAAGACATACAGGAACTGATGCAAAAAGAAATGCAGAACTAGGAGAACATCGTACACAGAAATAGCAATATTTTATAATGATCTACTATGAATAACAAATACCCTCATCACAATACAGTGACAAGACAATTCTGTAGAACTTCCAATATTCAGAGAAAGAATTGGTAGAGCATGAATGCAGATCAGAGATACTTTTCCTTTATTTTCTTTGGGGTTTTTTATCTTTTCTTTCACAGAATGCTTTATATGGAATTGTGTTTTTGTAAAACTACACATGTATAAACTAATGTTAAATTGCTTGCCTTCTCAATGCAGTGAAGAAAGAGGAAGAAAATTCAGAACTCAAAATTTGAAAAGAAAATTAAAATTGTTTTTACATATGATTGGGGAAAAAATTAAATAAGATTTTTTAAAAAGAGGTTTACTACAGGGCAAATGTCTTTTATTTCATTCCCATCCTTTCCAATGTTTAGTTTATGAAAAAGACAACAGCTATCAAATATTAATTCCATTAGAGGATAACTTATTCCTCATAAATAACTCACTATGACCTTGGGCAAGTCAGCCAAGTTAGCCATCCAAACAGTCAACAAACATTTATTAATCGATTATTTACAATAAGCTCCAGGCACTAAGGATGTAAAGAAAAGCAAAGAGATTCCCTGAAGGAGCTAACATTCTAATGGGAGAAGACAAATTGCACTTAATTACTATGTCTGATGATGTAATAGACCTGTACTAAACAATGGAGATACAAATAATGTGATTTTCCTCCTTTGGATTCAAAGAGTTACTATCATAATTCAAGCTCTCATCAGCTTTCAGGACTAATGCAATAGCTTCTAATTGAGCTCCCTATCTCAAGTCTCTCCTCACAACTGCCAAAGTGATTTTCCTAAAGAGCAGGTAAGTATAGGTCACTCCCTCTACTCAATCAACTCCAGTGGTTCCCTATTATATGCTAGATCAAATATAAAATCTTATTTGGCATCTAAAGAGCTCATTAACCTCCCTCCTCTTACCTACATTTCCATTCTTTTTATACTTTATTCATTTCCATGCACTTTGTAATCCAACTACATTGGCCTGTATGTGCATAACACTCCATATCTCACATATAACATATTGTGTTGTCCTCTGTCACTGGAATGTTCTCCCTCCTCATCTTTCATCTCTTAAGATTTTCTGGGTTTCTTCAAGATTCAGCTAAATGCCATCTTCTTCAGAAGACTTTTCTGTTTTCCCTTTTGCTACTACCTTCCCTTTGGGGATTACTTCTCATTGATTCTGTACATATTTGGTTTGTATGGACTTAATTTGTGTCTTCCTTTTCCCCTTTAGAAAGGGGCAGCTAGATGGTGTAGCAGATAGAGCACTGGCCCTGAATTAAGGAAGTCAAATCCAGTCTCAAGACACTCAATGCTTCCTAGCTGTGTGACTCTTGGCAAGTCATTTAACTCCAAATGTCTCCCACCCCCCACCCCCACCCCCAAAAAAAAAAGATATATAAAGAGCTTTTGAGAGCAGAGGCTATTTTTGCCTTTATTTGTATCCCTACTTTTTAGGATAAGGCCTTACACATAGCAAATAATTAATAATTTCTTACTGACATTACTGTCCTCCATGGAGTCTATATACAGGTCATACTGATGAAATTGCCATGTCATACCTATCCAGTTTCTGTGTCTCACTGATTGCGCCCTACACTTGAAATGTTCTCACTAGATTCTAATCTTTGCTCAACGCCACTCTCAGGAAAAGACTTTCCTCATCTCTTCCCCCATTCCCATTCCTCCAATTGCTAGTGTCTTTTCCTCTAAGGTTACTTTCTATTGGTTCTCTCTATATAACTTGTATCTATACCTATAATATGAACTTCAAGGGCTGTTTTTGGTTTTTCTTTATTTTTCTAATGCTTATGCCAGCATCTGCCATGTAGTAAGCTCTTTAAAATTCTTGCTGATAGCTCAATTGGTCTGTCTAAATTTGTGGAAGAGAAAAATAGAGTTATGCTAAAGTCTATTTGAGGAATTAGACTCTCACAGTGATGAGAAAGTTATAAGAAAGAATTCTCAACACCTGGCAGGGATCAACTTCAGGGCAAGACAAGTAGTCCAGACTGGCATATTAGAAACTAGGAGGACTTGAAAGTAGCTAAAATTACCTTATAGTTTCCAAACAGAGTTCAAGGGTCTAGCTTCATCTACCTTCTTCTCCAAACCTGATGTTCCCTTATTTCTCAACACATCAAACAAGAAATTATGACCCCTTAATTATGTCTGCTGATTTCATCACCTTTTGGTTCTGAATCATATCAACCAAACACTCACCCTCAATCTTCTTTCCTCCTTCCTACTTTCCAGATAATCTGATTGTGCATGATATATCACTTAAAACTAGTCTGAAGAGATGAACTGAAGTCATAAAGACAGCTTTAGGTAATCAAGGCTCATTTAGAGAAGGCAGAAAAGAAAAAAACAGAATATGAAAGCAATCCCAGTGAAAATCCCATGACATATTAGAGGCATTTGAAAGGAACCAGGAGAATCCCATGCATGGTTTATATCCCATGAGAGTTATGTATACACATATCTATAATACCCAGAAACATATACATTCTATATATTACACATTATAATTTTTAAATTCGTATTCTCATTTGGTCCTCATAACAATGATTTAAGGAAAGACAAGACCTATCCTTATTTTATAGACAAGGGACCAAGATCACATGGTTACTTACCCAAATTGGAAACCAAATCTTTTGGGTCTAAACCTTCCAACATTACTTCAGAATAATCCAGTGCTCTTTTTAAAGAAATAACATTTGTTAAATATCCATTACGTGTAAAACACTTCTCTCATTGTTATTTCTCCAATATGTATTTTGTCACATGGGCTAATCAAGAAATTTTGATGGACATTATTGTATAATAACTGACAATATTGTGGACCTAAGGACAACATATCAAAACCCAAGTTTTAGGTCCTAGGGATAAAGGAGTAATTTATAATAATTACTCAAAATTAACATATGTCTACATGTTCAGGGTCTAAAGTTAAGCAAGCAGCAGACCTAGGAGAAATAAACATTCACTCATGACCTTTTTGTTATGTTGTCATGGGAATCCATGTTTGCAAGGGAACTGAGAGTTATTTGCTGCAAACAGATGATGGTATTCTCTTAGTCCAGTGATAAAAGAAGAGTAAAAGGAGCTTGGTTTGACTGGAAATGAGGAATAGCAATGGCAAAAGAAAGAACAATACAAATTTGAGATGTGGTGAACAGGTGAGAACACCGGGTTTTTTTGGTTTTTTTTTTTTTTCCATCATCACAAGCAGTTAAGAAGTCTAAATCTGGATGGTGGAGTGGAACAAACACCAAAGTAGTAGAAAACCAGGTCTGTGTCTCTCAACTCAGCTACCTGTGAATTGCCACTTAAACTCTGAGATTCTATAAAGTAGGAATAAAATACTTATCCTAAACTACCTTACAAGGCTTTATGTTTGTTTGTTTGTTTGTTTTTTTGGGGGGTGGGTAAAATATAAAATGCTACATAAATGTAAGGTATTATTGTTAGAAGAGAAAGTAGAGCAGAAAGATTATTGAAAGATTACACAAATGAAAACTAGGCAGAACTAGAGCTAAAGTGAGGAAGCAGAGTTTAGTAAAATAGAAGACACCAAGCTTATTTAAAAATAAAGGAAAAAAGAAAACAACAAAACAGTAACAAGGAGAAGGGCATAAAAGAGCAACCAAAAGATTGCTCAACTAACATTTAAACTCTTTTGCAAACTAACTGGGCAAAAATTCCATTCACCACCTAGTTTCTTTTCTTCTAGCTGTCTGTATATCTTCCAGATATCAATGTAGTCTTCCAGAACAAAGGATAAACAACAACAAAAAGCTAGAAAAAAACAAATTAACCTAGTAATGTCAGCATAGGAGCTGGCCTTCAAAGGAGCGAAGTCTCCGACAAGATCTCAAGGTTCAAAGGTGCCACACAAGTACATGCTAAGAAGGCATCTCCAAGGCTGGTAAGGAAAATAGAAAAGGGGAGTGGGAAAAGGAACAGAAAAGAAAGCAACCAAACTAAGACTATTATTTTACCCTCAGCAGAAATGCATTGTGACAAAGGACAGAGCCAAGGGAAAATAATGATTCAAAGTTACTCTACTACAGAATAGCTGTTCCACTTTCTATAGTTAAGCTACCAGAGTTTATCTGGGGCAAATCAGTCTTGTATAAGCTTTCTATCCTCATTCTCTACCTCTTCCTCTACGGGAGCAAATAATTCCAATCCTAGGGAATTGATCCATTTGTAGAGAGCTAAGTCCAGGAGACAGAACTATGATCATAGAGTCAGAAAGACATGAGTTCAAATTCAGTTTCTGTCATTTAATAGTCAAATAACTCAGCAAGTCATTCTGTCTCTGAGTTGTGATGATAACTAAAATGTTTCTAAATCATTTTGTAAACTTAAAGAACAAAAAACAAAAAAAAAACCCACTACTTTGAGAATCAGTACCAGGTTAAAAATCAGTTAAAAAAAAATGCAAACTACTTCAGAATTATCTGTAACTGCTAGGATGACAGGGATGATTTCTGCAATTATTATTTTGAATAAGAAATGACAAATAAAGAAGAGTAGAAACTTACACAAACTCATGAAAAGTGAAGTAAGCAAGAGACAAGAAAACAATACACAGTGGCTAAAACAATTTAAACAGAACCATAAAAAACAAAAATAAAAGTAAATGTTGCAAAATTAAGAAGCATAGCTTAAAAGAGATCTCAGAAGACCCTCCACCCCTCCTCTTTACAAAGGCAGAAGATTCACAAATATTATGTGTTGCATATATCTAGTTGCATTTTTCAATGCATTGACTTTTTAACATATTAATGAGTTATGCTGATTTTCTCCCCTCTTCTTTTGTCTTTAAAAATATTGTTATATGGGATGGCTCTGGAAGGGGGGGATACTGGTAAAAACTGTAATGCTCAAAAAACTACATCAATAAAAATTTTTTTAAAAGAGTACATTAGCATTGTGCATACCCTTTGACCCAGCAGTGTTACACTGGGCTTATATTCCAAAGAGATATTAAAGGGAAAGGGACCTGTATGTACAAGAATGTTTGTGGCAGCCCTTTCCATAGTGGCTAGAAACTGGAAATTGAATGGATGCTCATCAATTGGAGAATGGCTGAATAAATTGTAGCATATGAATGTTATGGAATATTATTGTTCTGTAAGAAATGACCAGCAGGATGATTTCAGAGAGGTTTGGAGAGACTTACATGAACTGATGCTAAGTGAAATAAGCAGAACCAGGATATCATCATACACGGCAAAAACAAGATTATACGATGATGAAATCTGATGGACGTGGCCCTCTTCAACGATGAGATGATTCAAACCAGTTCCAATTGTTCAGTAATGAAGAGAATCAGCTACACCCAGAGAGAGAACTATGGAAAATGAGTGTAAACCACAACATAGCATTTCCACTCTTTCTGTTATTGTTTGTTTACATTCTTGTTTTCCTTCTTAGATTTTTTTTCTTTCTTTCTAGATCCGATTTTTCTTGTGCAGCAAGTGTATAAATATGTATACATATACTGGATTTAACATGTACTTTAACATATTTAACATGTATTGGACCACCTGCCATCTAAGGGAGGGGTTGGGGGGAAGGAGGGGAAAAGTTGGAACAGAAGGTTTTGCAAGGGTCAATATTGAAAAATTACCCATGCATGTGTTTTGTAAATAAAAAGCTATAATAATAATAATAAAATAAAAAATAAAAGAGTACATTGGCGACTTGTTGTGAAGTTTATGAAATGGGAGTCTACCTTCTAATATCATCTTTAACATCTTGGAGATCTTGGGGCTCAGGATGAACCAATCTTATAGCAAATTCCACATCCACAGCATAAGATAAATTCCAATGTATTTGCACCAAGTACTGTGCTGGAAGGGGAAGGGAAGGAAAAGAATAAAGAAAAAAATAAAAACAATTTCTGCCTTCAAGAAGCTTACATTTGAAAAGACGACAAAGCACATATATACGTATACAAGATACACAGAGACTAGATAGAAGGTAATTTTAGAGGGAAAAAGCACTTACTAATATATGGGTTAGAGGGTGAGAGAAAGCACCAAGAATGACCTCAACAAATGCTGCAAAAGGCAGTTTTAGGATTCAATCTTGAAAGAAGGCAAGGATTTTGGAGTTGAGGAGGGAAACAATTTCAGTCAAAGGGCCTCCAATAACAACAGAAAGATAGGAAGGAGACAAGTTGTTTAGAGTTTTAAATAACACAGCTCTCTATATTCAATCCCAGCTATCATAGGCAGCCGCTGCCTATGGGAAATACCAAGTGTGTATGTGGAGAAAGAAAGAGAGAGAAATGACAGTCAGAACTGCCCTTGAGGAAAATCACTTTGGCAAATGTGTTATTAGCTCTAATTATATGTTACAAATATCCATATTAATGAGATCACAGATCTAGAGAAGTATCAGAATATTCTAATTTTTATATAAATCTGCATTAAAAAGTTTCAATTTTGGCCATTAATTTGGCTACGTCTAAATGTAATTTCTAAAGATTATTAAAAAGATTCAGGTCTGAAGCAAATAAATTTCTTTTCTGACATCAATTTTGAGAAGATCAACTTTAGACAGTCATAATATAGAATTGTAATTTGATAAGTAGTAATGATGACCTTTTGCTTCAGTGACGATGCTAAACTTTTGACTATGTGGATCACAACAAACTGACAAGTCCTCAAAGAGATGAGAGTACCAGATCATCTTACTTGTCTCTTGAGGAATCTATATGAGGGTCAAGCAACAGTTAGAACCAAACAGGGAACAACTGACTGAAAACTGGGAAAGAAGTAGACAAAGTTGTATATTGTCACCTTATTTATTTAATTCAGAAGCAAAGCATTATACAAAATGCCAGGCAATATGAATCAAAAGCAGGTTCTTGGGGAAAATAACAATCTCAGATATGCAGATGATACTCAGACAGTAGGAAGTGAAAAATTACTCTTGATGAGAGTTCAAAAGCTGGTTAGAAGTTTAACACTAAAAAAAATACTTACATCACTTCTGGCAAACAGAACGAGAAAAAATGTTAAGTGTCAGATTTTATATTCTTGGGTTCAAAGTTCATTGTACAAAGAGACAGTAGCCAGGAAATTAAAAGATATTTGCTCTCTGGTAGGAAAGCAATGGTAAATCTGGACAGCATGCTTAAAAGCAGAGACATCACCTTGACAACAAATAATAAAAGTTACGTGAATAGTCAAAACTATGGGGTTTTTTTTTTTTTTAGTAGTAATGTATGGCTAAGACAATTAGATTACAAGGAAAGCTGAATGCAGCAGAATTGACATTTTTGAATTGTTAATTCCTTGGACAGCAAGAAGATTAACTCAAACAATGCATAAAGAATTTACTCTGACTATTCATTGGAAGGACAGATACTGAAGCTAAACCTTAAATACTCTGGCCATGTAATGAGAAGACAAGACTCAATGGAAAAGACTGATGCTGGAAAACATGGAAAGCAAAAGGAGAAGGGGACAGCAGAGAAAGAGAAGGATAGTTTTTTGAAAGAACAAGGAATTTGCTTAAACAGACTGCAGAAAGATAAGAGATAAGAAGGAAAAAGAAAAAGGAATGAGAAAGGAAAAGGGGGGAGGGCAGCACAATACATACATGTAAAAGGAAGAGAGGGGAAGAAAATATGTCAAGAACCTGAATATTCTGTACCCAGGTTTCATAGATGTGGAATGAGTATATATAACATAGAAAAGCAGTCTTCTAACTAAGTTTGATTCTCAGCTCTTTAACCTATTGTTACCTGTATGATCTGAGACAAATCCCTTTATCTCCCTTGTGTCAGTTTCATCTGTAAAGTAAAAGGATTGGATGAGATGACCATTAAGGACCCTTCCAGCTCTATATCTATGACCCTATTGTTTGCAAAGCACCTTTACTTTTTTTTTTTTTTTTTAAAAAGGTTATACATTCTAAGTTATATTTTAATATATTTAACATCTACTGGTCATCCTGCCATTTAGGGGAGGGGGTGGGGGGGTAAGAGGTGAAAAATTGGAACAAGAGGTTTGGCAATTGTTAATGCTGTAAAGTTACCCATGTATATATCCTGTAAATAAAAGGCTATTAAATAAAAAAATAAAAAAAAAAAAAGGTTATACATGTACATTCATCTTTTATATATTTCTATATGAGTCATGCTGGGAGAGAAAAATGAGAACAAAAGGGAAAAACCATAAGGAAAAAAAAAAAAACCACAAGAAAGAAAAAAGGTAAATGTAGTATGTGTTGACCCACATTCAGTCTCCATAGTTCTCGCTAATTCAAGGATGAACTCATATTTTAAAACAATGATATAATAAGCTCAAAATTTTTATGGAATTTCACTTTACACACAATATGGCTGACCTATATTGTATCTATTCCAATAGAACACGGGATACCTTACAGGTATCCCACCTATTACACCTATATAAAACTTATTTCCCACTACTGCCTTAAGATCACCAACTAAACTGATAACCTTGCTCCAGCATCTTCCTACTAGTCATAAAAACAATTGGATAAGAATATATGTACTGATCAGCATAGTTCTTCAAACCTACTAGAAAAATTCAAAACACATCTCCTACCAACTGATGCTAGATCAGCATAAAAAGACTAGCGCATATATACGTATATATATCATGACTAAACAGCCTTCTTTTAGAAAACTGTTCACTGTTTTTCACCAGAATTTTGCTTATGCTCTATGCCAAATATTTATATAATATTATCCACCTAGTAATCTCAAAGTGCTCTGCCAACTACCAGTGCTATTTTGCACACACAAGGTGTCATGGTTCCTGCTGTCCTACATTAAATGGCTTATCAGTCGCAATTATATAAGAGATTTGAAAAATGGTGCACTAAAGGAGAGGAATTTAAGTTCCCATTTATATTTCCTTAAATTCACCACAAAGATTCTCCCCTTCTGTCCCAAAACCACAAAAATCAATGCTTTGCAACAACACATTCTTAACAATTTTGCTTCATTTCCCCTTACAGACTATGCATAAAGTTCCTTAAAATGGCAAGTTAGTTCCCTTTAACTTTCAAAATGGAAATATGTAAAACTCCAAACAAAATTCTGATTTTTTTTTATATGAAGAAATCTTTCTTTTAAGAAACCCACAACGTGACTGCAAAGTAATGAGACAAAAACAACAAAAAAAACCATCACTCAACAATTTTATGCAAACATATGAACCGTCAAAGTAGTCACCTAAGAAAGCCACAGCTATTTCAAAGTTTTTATCACTGTCTAAAATATTATTGAAATCCATTTTTCAAACTGCCTCTAGAACCAATTTAAGAACCACAAAAGTGTCATTGCTTTATGGATGTCGACTTTTTTTGCCCCCCAAAACCCAGTATCTTCCAGTTTGATCACTCACATTATTCACCAGAAACCTACCTACAAATGAAAAAGTTATAGTCAGCAGACTCAAAAGAAAGAAAATTTGCTACAACTAAACAAGAATGTATCTTAATGGATAATTTCAAAAGAGATATGTTGCAAGAATCTTAGGCATATGAACTATGAAAGTTTTGAAGAGTCTGCTCCCAAACTCTTTGCATATATAAGTTTTAGTTACTTTAATGTAAAGGTATGGATAATAAATCAAGCTAATTTATTATTCCTACATTGTCATCAGAGAATATCTCATTGGGCAACTGTTAATGTTCAGAAAACAAACTGTATTTATGAAGAAATCTATCAGGGAGATTCTTTACTTCAACATAACTACTTCATTTTGCCTAAAATCATTTAATAAATAATCCTGTCTGGGAACAATAGTGGAACTCATTAAGACTGATTTAGTTAAAATGAACCAAATGATTCAGTTAAAGAAATAATCACACATATAGACAAAAGAAAATGAGCAAATATAGACCAGTTTTCAGAAAAGTGTTTCAATCCAGTTTCTTTAGAACAAAAATTTTCATTTAGAAATGGGAAAAAAATGATGCACAGTATGGTACAATCTGCTACACATATTAAAGAGCTTGAGGTTAAAAATGCAATATGATCTGCTGTTGGATGCAATTGCACAATCTCAGTTTCAGAGCAAATTCTACTAAACAGGAAATTCATGATGTGACTCTAAGGAGCACAGGAATCATGGGGAAGGAGTGTGCCAATGATGATCATTTCCTAAAAACAGAAATTATCTGGCAAGCATAAAATTGTTTTACTAACAACTTTAAAATCATATGTGCACACAACACTTAAAAATAAAAACCTGAAACCATCACTTATTTATTTACAGGCCAAGAATTTTCACAAATAATGACAAATATAAAGTATATAATTCATAATTTGGCATAACATTTTGGCTTTTTACTAACTAAATATATATTTAAACCAAAAGATATTTGAAGAATAAACTACCTTGTGAAACAGTGGGCTATAAAGAGAACTGTTCAAACAGACAGAATGGATGTGTTAGGAATATTGCTAAAGGAGTTTTGCTTTTGGTGGAAGGCTGAACTAAACAAAAAATCCTTTCCAATTCTAAGAATTCAAATCAAAAAATTTAAGTATGCTACATAATTATTATGGTAACACACTACACATTCACAAGTCATCAGAACCAATGACCTCTTTCAAACTTCTCCATTTTCTTGTTTTCCTGATGCAAACCATTCTGTACCTGTTTTTTTTAAGCAGTAAATGTGGACAGTTCTGCTTATACTAGTAAATGCACTGGGGTATAGAACTTAAACTAAAAAAGTGATTTGAATATTATCCCAATCCTGCAAAAATATAACTGTCACTGCAAATGGCCATTTTTCATCTCAGGGATGTCACACCGGGCTCGTTTTCCAGGAGTCAAATTAGAATGTTTTGTCAAGAACTTTACAATACGTAAATAAAAAAAAAAATGTTAAAATGCTTACAATTATCCCATATAACTCTGAAATTACAATAGCCTTGTAGGTTCCTTCCTTTTATTAAAAAAGAAAAAAATTAGCTTCCAACCTGCTCAGGTTGAAGTCAGCATTAAAAACTGGCAAGCTGGCAACACGGATAATTTTGCAAATAAATGAAATTTAATGAAATTTCGTCACATATATCCGTTTTTGAAAACTGGATTTATTTGAACAGATGTTTGCAAAAAGACCAGATTTCCCCCCCCCGCCCCCAATCAGGCACAAAACCCAGCAGGGTCTGCTCCCCAAGAACAACATTCTATTAATTCTCCCACTCTTAAGACTGCCTCCCCATGTCTGTCCTGTCTGTAACCCGTGCGAGACCCCATGTCTGTCCTGTCTGTAACCCGTGCGAGACCCCATGTCTGTCCTGTCTGTAACCCGTGCGAGACCCCATGTCTGTCCTGTCTGTAACCCGTGCGAGACCTGACACCCTGCAAGAACGAGTGGGGAACGGGCACAGACCCTGGCACCCGAGGAAGACGGAAAAGATCAATAAAGCCTGCATTCCGCTGCTGGGACTTCCTCAATAAGGAGCCCTCCCCTTCCCATCTTTTCGGCAGCCCCGCAGGGTGGGGATTTAAGTCCCCGTAATCGGGTATCCAGCCTATAATGCAAACTGCTCTACGTACTTGCGAACGGGCTGTCATAACCTTGCTCGGCTGTGCAAAAGAGGGCACGAGGGTGTGCGGAGAGCGTATGCAGGAGGGAGCAATGCCCTAGGAGGGGGTTAGAGGGAAGGAATTCCTACCGCTTGGTGCATCCCTGAGCCCCAGGGAGGCAAACTGGGAACTCCGGCTCGTGATACTCACCACACGGACCCATAGGCTCCGGAGCCGACCGGGGACAGGTTCTGGTAGCGCTCGGGCACCTCCCAGATGGTCTTGTTCAGCTCCTGCCGGTAGAACTTAGGCCTCTCCTGAGACATCTTCCCCCGCCGGCTGCAGCAAAGCGAAGGCGGCCCAGCGGGAGCCAGCCAGCGCCTTCACCCGCCCGCCCGGGCCCGGCTCCCCACCGCCCCCCCGCAGCCCCCCGGCGCTCCGCAGGTGCTGCAGCCGCGATGGCCCCGCCGACCCCCGGTCCCGCAGCCGCTGTCAGCCGCGAGCGCACGGCGACTCTGCCCAGCCCCGGGGCCCTGGCCACAGGCAAGGGTGGCTTCCCGCACGAAGGGTCCGAGGCTACGCCTGCTGCCCCTGCCGCTACTCTGCGACCCGGGGGCTAGGAGGGGAGTCTGCACGGGGTGGCGAAAGGGCCGGTTCTTCTCCTGGCGGTGGCGGCTGCAGCGGCGGCGGCAGCTCCAGCGCAGACGGCAGCTCCCGCCCCAGCTGCGGCTCCAGCGCCTGCAAAACTGCGAGCCCCTCCTCTCCCCCCAGCAAACGAGAACTCCTGGGCGTAATCTCGCGAGAGATTAGCGCGGGGTGGGTCGGGGGCGGTCCTTCGCGAGCCCAGATTTTACCCAATATGGAACCTGCTCGCGCGGGGAACCCGGGGAAGGCAAGGCAGAGCTGAGGAGGAGGAGGGAGAGGAGGAGGAGGAGGGGACGGAGGCGTGTTCTCGCGAGAAGCAGCTCCCGGACGCCTCTGCGTTCGGGCTTGTTTCTGGGCTAGGCGGGAACGAAAGCTGATTGGTACTTCTGGCGCAATCTTACGGGAAAGGTCAAGGTCCTGAGACTTGAGAGGTCCCGGTTCCTCCCCGTTGCCCCTTTATTGGTGGGCCTCGAACTCTGCCAACTGCCTGGGCAGGGCTGGACGAGGAGAAATGTCAGGACCCTCGTCCTCCCTCTGCCGGGATAAACCGCTGGCTTCGGGACGAGTTAACAGGCAGCGGCTTAGGCTCGGAGAGGCCCACGCCGTCCCTTCAGATCCTCACAGTCTAACTGGACTCTTCTTGGCGGAGGGGCCCCGGACATCCCCTCGGCAGATTAAGCCCCAGTTCCGCAGTCCTTTACTTTAGGAGGCGCTGACAGAGATGCCAAGCTGTAGAACGTGCTCTCAGAGTGACCTCAGGCACATCCTTTACCTCTCAGCCTCGCCTTAGCACCTACCTACAAACCTCACTGATGGATTAAATTCAATTTGACAAACGTGCAAGTGTCTACTGTGTATTAAGCTTTGTGCGCATAAGCTCTGGGGATACAATACGCGAAGGGCTCTGCAGATCTAAAATGGTAATTACTAGAACTCTCCCAAACCTTCTGGAAACTGACAGCCTAAATAATGGGTTGACCTGAATGAATATATAAATGCCTTTCTTGCAAAATTATACGTGATATGGAGGGAAAAACCAGAAGAAAGATTTTCAGCAAGTTGGGAAGATCCTTTGGAGAAATATATGTAAAAGGAAAAAAAAAGGACAGGAATGACCCATGCTGAGAAAGTTATGGAAGGATTGCCATCTACATCCTTGGAGAAAGTATTGAATCAGAGGGAAAGAGCTCCAAACATAGTACTGTCAGAAAGGGATCAGGGAGGGCTTTCTGGAGAAAGTAGCATTTCATTAGATTTTAAATGTGGGAGGATTTAAATGTAGGAGCTTTGGTGGTTCCATGCTTTGGGAACAGGTTGAAAAAACATTATCAATGTAAAAGCAAAAGGACTGCAAGAAATTCAGTTTTCTATCATAAAATATTTTGACCTGATTTGAAGCACCTAAATTCACTTTTCTATCAAAATTACTAGTTTAGAACTTTAATAATGAAGGCCTTTAAAGGTTTCACAATTTGGCTGAAGTTTCATTTGGATATTTCTTCTAACAATTGTATGGTAATTCACCTGCCTTATCTTTCTGTGACTCCTGTGCGTGTTAAATATTCTTCCACAAGGACACATATGTGCAAAAAAATGGTTGTAGCAGCTCCTTTTGTGGTAGCAAAGAATTGGAAAATGAGTAGATTCCCATCGATTGAGGAATGGCTGAAGTTGTGGTATATGAAAATAATAGAACCTTATTCCATAAAAAATGATGAACAAGCTGACTTTAGAAAGGATGGAAAGATTTACATGAACTGATGCTGAACAAAACAAGCAGAACCAGGAATACATTGTACACAATAACAGCAAGAAAGCATGATGATCAACTATAAAAGACGTGTATTTTCTCAGCGGTTCAGTGATTCAAAGCAATCCCAATAGACTTTGGACAGAAAATGTCACCTGCATCCAGAAAAAGATCTAAGGAGACTGAATGTAAATCAATACATGCTAAGTTCACTTCTTTTTTCTTTTTTTTTTTTTTTTTTAAATCTCTTCCATAGTTTTTCCTTTTTTGCTCTGATTTTTCTCTTCCTGCATAATTCATAAAGTAATATATATTGTAAATAAATAAATTTACTAGGGGAAAAAATACTCTTCCACACAGATTCCACCAGACATTTTGGGTGCTTTCTTCTAGATCTCTTGAGGGTATATGGGTACCAATGGAACACTTGAATCGTCCATTATTATCTCTTATTGTCATTACAGAAACTACCTATTTCTTCTTCCAATTAAACCTCATTGATTTTTGCAAAATATTATGCTTTTGCCTCACTTCCATTGCCCCATGTGGCCTCCCCTCCCCCTTAAAAATTTTTTTAAGTGAAAAAAAAGTTTAGCAACACATTATCTGTAGTATTCCCCATCCATAGTCCTCACCTCTATCTTTTTATATCTTTATATCTTTATATCTTTTTATATCTTTTTAGTGACTTGGATTAGTTATACTTTCTCAGCTTTCAATTGTTTTTTCCATTACACTTGTAATTGTGGAAATTATTTTCCTTCTGCTTACTTTACTTTGCATCAATTTTTATGTAATTCTCTCATCATTATATTCATTGTCTCTTATCACAGAGTCAGTCAGTCAGTAAATATTTACTAAGCTTCTGCTACATATCAGACAATATACTAAGAACCGGGGATGTTCAAAGAAATAAGCAGTCCCTGCCCTCATAGAATTCACAATCTATTGAGTTCACAATATGAAGGAAACAAAAGCAAACAAATAAAAACAACCTAACTATAGGTTAAATAAAGAAAAACAACCCATATACAGGATAAATAAAAAATAATTAAGAATTGAAGATAGTAGAAATAATAGAGGTTGAGAAAGTAATCTGTAAAAGAATTTAGGAGAAATTTGAAAGCCAGGAAATCCAGTAGGAGATGAGGAAGAAGAGAAATAGTCCACAGTCTATTTAATCACTCTTCAATTATTGGAGATGTTTCCACATTGCTACCACAAAAGTTTTGTTATAAATATTTTGATATGTGTGAAATCTTTCTTTTTTGTATTTAGGGTATATATCCCCAGTAGTGAAATCACTAAGTCAAAGGGTATTCCAAGTTTCAGTCACTTTCTATCAATAATTCTAAATTGCTTTCGATAAAATTATATTTATTCATAGTTCCATAGGCAGTGCATTAATGTGTCTGTCTTTCCACTACCCCTTAGACATTGACTATTCCCATCTTTTATCACTTGCCAATTTGTTGGTTATACTGTGAAACCTCTGTGTTCTTTTAATTTTCATGTCTTTATTTTTAGTTAATTTTATCTTTTTTTTCGTGATTCTTACTAGTTTTCAATTCTTTTGAGAATTACTTAGCTTTTGACACTTATTAGAAAATGGCCTTTCTTATATCTGTTTGACTATATTTTGGATGTCAGACTCATCAGAAATATTTGATATAAAGATTTTCTTTGGTTGACGGCTTCCTTTTTCCTAATGGCATTAATTTTATTCATGCAAATTTCATCTAATTTCCTATTTCACCTCATTAAAAATGTCTCTTTTAACTTTTAAAATCACCACCATCCATCCTTTGGATAACTAATCATCTAGTCAATCAACTTATTCTTTTTATTTCATTGTCCATTGTAAATGGATGTTAAAAGTCAGTGTATATTCCCTAATGACATCTACTATGGGCTCTTGCTTTAGTAGCTTCTTATATCATAGTCTGGACAGTAAGCATCTTTACACAGTTCATTTTTCCATGTAGGAATTAGGCCAAGCTCTTTTAAGTGATTATGGATTTCATTTTAGAAGTTTCACAATGTTTCAGGCCTTAATGTAATCAGCACAATGTTATCTGTAAACAAGAACATTTGTTTGACCTTTGTATGACATTTATAGGAGATTCATTTCTCGAATGCCAGATATTTCCATGATAATTGCAAACACTTTCGATGGTCCTAGATTTGTCATAGTCCTCACTTTAAAATAAGAGTAATCTTTTAATCTCAATTAATCTTGATTACACTTTTAAGGAATATATTAGTTTAACATATGTAGGGAGACACTTTGTTGAAAGAGATTTTTCAGGCAGCATTTTGTTCTACCAAATCTAATGGGTTTTGGGTTTTTGTTTTTTGTAGTCAACAATAAGCTTAATAGGATCTTGTCTTTTCTGTGCCTTTCACTCAATTATATGACCATAAAGATGTGGTCTGCTTTAGACCATAGTTGGGGAAAGTTTGCTTCTTCTCATACTTTCATCAGGGTTTGTGGGATACATATATATAGTATTATCATAAAGACTGTGCAGAATTGGAAAAACTTATATTTGGGTCCATTCTGTGAGGGACAGATTGGGTGCAAGACCCCCTTCCCAATCCAATTAACTAATCAGAAACATATCAGATACAAAGAGAAAACATTTATTTAATCCCTGGGGAGAGGCCCAGATACACATTTGTGAGCCATCCCAACTCCCACCATGTGCTCCTGGAACCTGACCTGCTTCCAGCTTGTCCAGGGTTTAAAAGCAAAAGACTTGAGCCTTCTCATTGGATAGACAAACAGGATGTAACCATCCTTGCCCAATGGTCACTAATGCTGGCTGTCTCCCACAGGTCATGTCACTTCCTGCAACTTCCTGTATCTCAGGTTCAAAGTTCATTCCTCCAGAGAAGAAATGACCTCCCCAAGGTCTCAAAGTTCTGGGACTGAGAAATACTTCATCCAATCAGTCCCATTCAATACTATTGCTATTGTTTCATTCATCTTTTTTGAATGGTAATGACACAGAAGATTCCCTCTTGCCCCCCAGAAAATACTTCTATCTCTCAATATTTTCAGAATTGATATCTCAGTACTCTCAAAATGGTCACTTTCAGCATGGAGCTCTTTTGTAGATACTTGGTTTGCTCCATCTTCTCTTTTTAGCATTGTTTCTATTTTTTCATGTGGTCTATTGGAATTATATACAAGAACAAAAATGTGATGACTTTCCTGTCATTAAAGGAAAAGACAATTTTTCATAAAAGTCTAGGCAAATCTCTTTTTTCTTTTGTTTATATGTCATCTATATGTTCATGAGATGATATAATTGGGTAACTGTGTTTCTCACCAAGCTTATTGTAAACTTGTCCAGCTAATAAAGACTCTCCTTACTTTAATCCATCATCCACTTAACTGCCCAAGTGATTTTCCTAAGGAACAGATTGGACAATGCCAGTCCTTTAGTAATCCCTATTATCTATAGGATCAAATATAAAATTCTCTTGTCAGTTAAAATTCCTTCATAACCTGGCTCTGTTTTATCTTTCCAATTTTCTTATATTTTATTACCCTCCCACAAACCGTTATCCAGCTATACTGGCCTACTTGCTCTTCCTCAAACATAACCAAACTCCTGATTGTGCATTTTCATTGGTGCTCCAAATGCCTGGAATCTTTTCCTTTTTCACCTCCACCCACCTGTACCTTTGTGCTTCCTTTCCTGACTAGCTAAAATTCTCACACCTTCTACAAGAGACCTTTTCTAATGCCTCTCCTGCTAATACCTTCTCTTCCATTTACACTTTTCCTTAATAAAAATGTAAACTGGGACTATGCTTTTGATTTATTTAGCATAATGCCTGATATTTAGAAAGCACTTAATGCTTATGTAATGCTGAAGAAACTAAGGCAAGACAGAGATTAGGGTTTTTATTATTTTAATAGTGGAGAATTTGGAGTAGTGAAGCCATACTAGCCATAGCCAGCCAGTGGGATTGGAATCTTGTCTCAAAGCATCCAGCATCTAGCAATTAATTCCAGAGACTTTTATAGGATTCCAGCAATCAGAGAAACAAAGGCAAGGGAGTGGGAAAGAACACTGGGTGAGTGGAAATTCCATGAAGGACCATAATGTTTTAATTCTGACAGGTTGGGGGGTCAAGAAGATGATCAAGCAGGAGACAGGAAGTCTGGGCCCAGGAGATACCCAAGTATCTGGAATTCAGGTTAAGGGAAATTCCTCAATCTTTATTCTTTGCAGAGGTGAAGGGGGGATGGCAATAAGAAGTGAGAGCAGTTGCGACAAGAACCCGACCAGCAGTCTCTCTGCCTCGCTCTCTCCCCCCACCAAAATCGTCTCTACATCATTTCCTATACAACACATCAAAACTTGCACAGAGAGTGAGCGGGGCCATTCTTTCTCCAAGCATATATTAATAGAGTATGTCCAATTGCTATTTAGCCTCACATGCTTGGGATCTCAGTGTATCAACTCGAGCTTCAGCCCATTACAATTTGAGATAAGGCATCTAGAGTTTTGTGACTCTTTGGAATACCAGAATGGCCAGAGCTCTGAAGCCCTAATTATTTCAGTCCTAATGGCTAGGAAGGTGGGGTTGCCACCAGGGAAAATGAGACAGGAAAACTGAGACATTACATATATTGATTGATTATCCGCAATCTACAATCAATAAGCACATAATATGTACTTATATCATGTATGGGAATACAAAGACAAAAATGAACGTCTTTTTCTCAAAGAGTTTACATTCTGCAAGGACACACATAGTGACAGTAGTTTTTTTTGGTGGGGAGGAGGCACTAATTGGGGACATCAGAAAATGACACAAATATGGGATGATATTTAAACTAAGCTTTTAAAGAAACTAGACTCTTTGGTGTGAGTAGGTGATACAGTACATATAGCACTGGACTTGAAATTAGGAAGACTTCTCTAAGTTCAAATCTAGCCTCAGACATTTACTAGCTATGTGATCCAGGGCAGATCACTTAACTTCTTTGCCTCAATTTCCTCATCTCTAAAATAATCTGGACAAGGAAATGATAAACCACTCTAGTTCTTAAGAAAAGTCCAAATGCAGTCACAAAGAGTAAGACATGATTGAACTACAAGGACAAAGAGACTTTTAAGAGGTGCAACAAGGGCAATGCCTTCTAAGGACAGGGGATGGATAAATTGTGCAAAGGCACCAACTTAAGGGGAATGGAGCATAGTATCTGAAAAACAGCACAAGAAAGCTAGTTTGGATTGTACAGGATTGATTAATTTGGAAAAGCAGGTTGAAACCAAGTTATAAAAGACTTTAAATCCCAAACCAAGGAATTTAGGATCTTAAAAAGCTATTAGAGTTACTGGGAAGTGACATGAGCAGACCTATTCTTTAGGAAAATCATTTTGGTAGCTCAGCTTTGCCCAGGAGGACAGAATTAGAGAGGAAGAGACTTAAGGGATTCAGAGGATAATTAGAAAGCTATTTCAACACTCCAGGCAAGAGGTGAAGAGGGTTGTGAACAGGTCTGTTGACTGTGTAAGTAGAAATAAGGAAATGGATATGGAACATTGTCAAGGCAGAATGGACAGGATCTCGAAACTGTGTAGATATGTAGAAGAAAAATAAAGTAAGGAGCTAAGAGAGACTTTGTTATAAATTTCAGGAAGATTGGTAGTAGCAGAAGAAATAAAAAGTTTGGAACAGTAGACTTGGATTTAAATTTACTTCAGTAAGGTTTTCTGATGAGTTTATATTCAAAATTTGTATACTTGGCTGCCATAATCTCTCCACTTGGCAGAGAGACCAGATGTTTTGCATGCTGAGGTTTGTGACTTTTTAGCTTTTTTTTTTTTTATGGTAATTTGTATAAACTTTTTAAACTTTTCTTTTTAAATAAAAAAAATTTATTTTTTAAATACATGTAAAGTTTTCAACATATATTTTTGTAAAACTTTGTTCTAAATTTTTCTCCTTCCCCCCCAATCAGAAAACATAGATTAAACTTCTTTAGAAAATATTTTAGATCATCATCTCCTATTTGGTTTGCTAATAAAATATATGTATATATACCTATATTACAGTAAAATATATATTCCCCATGTGATCAAGTAGTTCTTAATACCATAAAACTATACATACTCTCTCCATAGCTTTAGTAATATTAAGGAGACATGGGTTCAAAGAGGGCTCCAGTACACACACACAAAAAAGCTTACAGCCTATGCTTTATGGAAAGAATTCTGTTCATATAGTTTTTGTAAAATAGATGCTCTTGATCCAATCGGATGATTTTTCTTGGGTATTCCTCAGATATCCATACCATATTTATATTCATACCAAATGAAGCTCTTACCTGGCTCTGGAGATAACTGATTTAAACCAGACATCACTCAGGCTAGTGATTACTGACTTTGAACAGTGTCACTAGGCCCTTATGGAGCTGATTATTATAGTTCTACTTCTTCCTGTTATATGTTGTAATTTTCCTGTTTGCAACACATTAAATTTCTTGTTACTTGACAGCAGAGGACAAAACAAATTTTAGCTACTCCTTAATTTTTTTTTTCATTTTTTTTATAACTTTTTTGTTGGAATCTTTACAAAGTGTTAAGCCATTAGAGTTGATAGAGACAATAATTATCTAATTTGGCATGGTTCAATATGATTGATTTGATGTTAGAAGGAGATATTTTGGGCCAAAACTTGAAACAAGGTACTAAGTACAACTGATAGAAACGATGCTTGTGTTCACACCTTTAGAAAGCTCATAGAAGCAAGAAATATTTAAGTACTCATTGGAGTTCACATGTTTGGGAGATTTCAGGGTTTAGAAAGAGATATCAGAATTCACACCTCCCTTGAAGTTCTTAGGGCCAGAGAGCATGCTGGGAGATATCCCACAATCCCACTGTCAGAGAAATAGCATAAATATAGCTCCAGTGAGCCACTTGAGAGAGTTATTTGGGAACATTCCCAGGGGTCGGAGAGATGCACTCTGCGAGGAAGCCCACAAGCCCTATCTTTGAGGCAAGAGAGATTCATTGTATCTTCCAACTTGGTGCTGGCTGGAGTCAGAAGGACAAACCTTAGGATTTGGAGACATTCGGGCGGAGCTCTTAGAACCAAGGAGAGAGATAGGCCTCTCAGCTAACCAGGCTATACTAAAGGACACAATAAAAGATCTGAACTTTTATTATCTGGCTGTGTTTTGGAAAAAGAACACCACACTTTTTATTGCCAGAACCCATGCCAGGGTAATTTTTTACAACATTATCCCTTACACTCACTTCTGTTCCGATTTTTCCCCTCCTTCCCTCCACCCCCTCCTCCAGATGGCAAGCAATCTTATACATATTAAAGAGGTTACAGTATATCTTAGATACAATATATGTGTGCAGAACCAAACAGTTCTCTTGTTGCTCAGGGAGAATTGGATTCAGAAGGTACAAATAACCCGGGAGGAAAAACAAAAATACAAGCAGTTTACATTCATTTCCTAGTGTTCTTTCTTTGGATACTGTTGCTTCTGTCCATCCTTGATCAATTGAAACGGAAGTTAGATCTTCTCTTTGTTGAAGAAATCCACTTCCATCAGAATATATCCTCATACAGTATCATTGTTGAGGTATATAATGATCTCCTGGTTCTGCTCATTTCATTCAGCATCAGTTAAGTAGGTCTCTCCAGGCCTTTCTGAAGTCATCCTGCTGGTCATTTCTTACAGAACAATAATATTCCATAACATTCATATACCACAATTTACCCAACCATTCTCCAATTGATGGGCATCCATTCATTTTCCAGCTTCTAGCCACTACAAAAAGGGCTGCCACAAACATTTTGGCAGATACAGGTCCCTTTCCCTTCTTTAGTATCTCTTTGGGGTATAAGCCCAGTAGAAACACTGCTGGATCAAAGGGTATATGCACAGTTTGATAACTTTTTGGGCATAGTTCCAAATTGCTCTCCAGAATGGCTGGATGTGTTCACAATTCCACCAACAATGTATCAGTGTCCCTGTTTTCCCACATCCCCTCCAACATTCCACATTATCTTTCCTTGTCATTCTAGCCAATTTGACAGGTGTGGAGTGGTATCTCAGAGTTGTCTTAATTTGCATTTCTCTGATTAATAATGATTTGGAGCATATTTTCATATGGCTAGAAATAGTTTTAATTTCTTCATCTGAGAATTGTCTGTTCATATCCTTTGACCATTTTTCAATTGGAGAATGGCTTGATTTCTTATAAATTAGAGTCAATTCTCTATATATTTTGGAAATGAGGCCTTTATCAGAACTTTTGACTGTAAAAATGTTTTCCCAGTTTATTGTTTCCCTTCTAATCTTGCCTGCATTAGTTTTGTTTATACAAAAACTTTTCAATTTGATATAATCACAATTTTCTATTTTGTAGTCAATAGTGATCTCTAGTTCTTCTTTAATCATAAATTCCTTCCTCTTCCACAGGTCTGAGAGGTAAACTATCCTACGCTCTTCCAATTTATTTATAATCTCATTCTTTATGCTTAGATCATGAACCCATTTTGACCTTATCTTGGTGTACGGTGTTAAGTGTGGGTCAATGCCTAGTTTCTGCCATAGTAATTTCCAATTTTCCCAACAATTTTTGTCAAACAATGTATTCTTATCCCAAAAACTGGGGTCTTTGGGTTTGTCAAACACTAGATAATTAAAGTTATTGGCTGTTTTGTCCTTTGAACCTAACCTATTCCATTGATCAACTAGTCTATTTCTTAGCCAATGCCAGATAGTTTTAGTAACCGCTGCCTTATAATATAATTTTGGATCTGGTACAGCTAGGCCACCTTCATCTGATTCTTTTTTCATTAATTCCATTGAAATTCTTGACCTTTTGTTTTTCCATATGAACTTTGTTGTTATTTTTTCTGGGTCATCAAAATAGTTTTTTGGGAGTCTGATTGGTAGATTAGTTTAGGTAGTATCGCCATCTTTATTATATTTGCTTGCCCTATCCAAGAGCATTTAATATTTTTCCAGTTGGTTAGATCAGACTTAATTTGTGTGAAAAATGGTCTGTAATTTTGCTCATAAAGTTTCTGATTTTCCCTCGGCAGATAGATTCCTAAATATTTTATATTATCAGTAGTTACTTTAAATGGAATTTCTCTTTGTAACTAACTGTTGGATTTTGTTAGTGATATATAAGAATGCTGATGACTCATGTGGGTTTATTTTATAACCTGCAACTTTGTTAAAGTTGTGGATTACTTCTAATAACTTTTTAGTAGAATCTCTGGGGTTCTCTAAGTATACCATCATATCATCAGCAAAGAGTGATAATTTGGTTTCCTCATTACCTACTCTAATTCCTTTAATCTCTTTCTCAACTCTTATTGCTAAAGCTAGCATTCTAATACAATAATTGAATAGTAATGGTGATAGTGGGCAACCTTGTTCTTGATTTTATTGGGAATGGTTCCAGTTTATCCCCATTACAGATGATGCTTACTGATGCTTTTAAATAGATGCTACTGGTTATTTTAAGGAAAAGTCCATTTATTCCTATACTCTCAAGTATTTTTTAATAGGAATGGATATTAGATTTTATCAAATGCTTATTGCCAAAGCTAGCGTTTCTAACGGTGATAATGGGCAATTCCTTAATTTTTTTTCATTTTTTTATTTGAAAAAAAAAAGCAATGAGGAAAAACATTAAAGGAATACAAAACAAAATTAAGCAAAACGAAAGAGAAAATTATCATGTGCCCAGTAGCACATCAGAGAGGATTCAAAATATTTAACAATTAACTACCAGATCAGGAAAGTACACACACCCCGCTCTGATTCCAATGCCTTTTCCACCGTACTACCCTACCTCATATTTTTGCTTGATTTTTTATGCCCGAGTACTGCATACTCGAGTGCACTGCAGCATCTCTTCCAGGAGGACGCAAAGTCGATAAAATGATTTCGAAGTGAGGAGAATTCTTGTTTTTCGTTGAAAAGACGAGGATGTTCGATGAAAGGCCCGAGAATGTGATCGGAAGGGAAGGTGTGAAAAGGGGCTGAAAATGAAGGTGTCTGAGAAGGAGGTTGGGGAGATGAGAGGAATTTGGAATAGTGGCCTTCGGGGACTAGGAGAGCGCAGCGGGAGACTTGCGAGCGGTACACGTAAGGTCAGGGCTCTCAGTGACAAGGCTGGCGCCCAAGACGGTAAGCTGAGAACGAGACAAGTGAGAGGCTGGGGAGGCGACAAGGTGAGGGTAAGAGCGAGGCAGAAAAGAAACAAGTTCTGCCGAGTAGCGCCTGAGAGCGAAACGTGGAGTGGAGCGCCACAGAGGTAGCCGCCGCCTGTGAGGATGAGAATTAAGACTGCAGAGCTGAGAACAGGTGTGAGGAACCGAGGAATGTGGAAGTGAGAACCAGGGACCGGGGAAGCAATTACCAAAGAAGTAATTGGGCGTGTAACACAAAGGAGGAAGAGAGAATTTCCCCCGGCCCCCAGGGGGCGGGCGCCCTGCTGCTCTACCCCTCCTCCCCACCTTCCTTCCCCAGGGCTTTACTATGATCACGAGTTCCATCGCAACGGCTCTGGAACGGTCAGGATCCCAGCCTCCCGGGCTGGGGGCGGCGCCTTCCCGCTGGAGCGGCGCCCAGACCACGGACATCTCCTAAGGGCCGCGCAACTTGTGGACTACGGCCTTGCTCACCTGTGCTTTCACTCACACAAATGTACGTAGCGGTAACGTAGGTGAGTCGGGCAAGGTTACCCCCAGTGCAGGCCAGAGCCTGAGCTGCCCAGGCCCCAAGCCAGCTGCCCTGGCCCAACCCAGGCCGGCTAATTAGCAGCCTGCCCGGGCCAAGTCGGCTCCTTCCGCCGGTCAGCGGAGCCCCGCACGGGGACGCGAGTGGGAGGCGCCCGGGGAAGGCCGGCCCCCAAGTCCCCGCGTCTCCTAGAGACTGCCGAGGGAAGGGCGGAGAAGAGAGACGGGCTGGGGAGGGGCGGCAAACGCGGGGCGGTCGGGGGAGGGGAGGAGCCCTGCAGCGGGAACATGGACGCGGGAAGGGGAATGGAGGGACTGTAAACATAAGTAAGAGGGGGCCTCTTCAAGCCCAGACGTCTCTAGGGGGTGCTGATGTGGGGTAAAAGCGGTCCGCGTATAAACACGCCCGAGGAAACCACAGGCACGGATTCTTAAAGGCGGAAGAAACGTACGCCTCACACCCTCTTCACTTTACCGAGGACTCGGATCTTTCCAGATTTCTCCTCCCCTTATTTGATTGAACGATCAGGGACTTGGGAATTAGAGAATCTGAATTGAAGACTGCGCTGTCTGACCTTGTCTCACAGTGAGAGCTGTCATGTGAAAGAGGAATTGTGTTAGTCTTGCTTATCCCAAAGTGAAGAATTAAAGTTTCCTTTTAATATAAAGGCTTCTCTGGAAAAGGTGGGATTTTGCCATCCCTTGACGTTGAGGTAAAAGTTGAATGATCACTTCTCAGAGATGTTATAGGCAAAAATCTCGGTCAGGTAGAGGCGGGACTTGTGGGCCTATCAGAATTCTGTGAATTCTGAAATTGTCAGCTTGTGATGTAATGGCTTTGGGTCCCAGTTTCCTCATATGTAAAATTAAGGCTTTGAACTTGATGAATCTTAAGGCCCCTTACAGTTCTAAATCCTATGACCTCACTTTGCTCTCCATCATTTCAATACACGTATCGTGTGTTTTAGCTTCGTGTATTGGTATCTTATGCTGCTATATAACTGTATAATTCTTCAGTTAAACAATAGGCATTTCTTAAGTACCTGCTTTATGTTACTCACTGTGCTAAGATGCTGAAGATACAAAAAAAAAAAAAAAAAAAAAAAAAAGCAAGAGACTATCCCTGCTCTCAAAGAGCTCACAGTCTGACAAGGTAGACGAAATGTAAACAATTATGTACTGACAAGATATATACAGGAAAAATTGTATGATCAGTAGAGGGAAGGCACTAGCATTAAAGGGAACCAAGAAAGGCTTCTCATAGAAAAATGATCTTTAGCTAGAAGAAACAATAGGGAAGAAATGAAGAGAGGGGAACAGTCAATGAGAAGAAATGCAACTTCTTATGTGGGGAACACAGAATTTCCATCAGTTTAAAATACGATGTTCTGAATGCAGTAAGCACTTATCAAATGTTTGTTGTGTTATTTTGCCAGAAATCACACAGGTGTTCCAGACAAGATTGCAAAAACCAGTTAGTTACATCACTAAAAATTCTTTACCCTTTCTGTTAATGGGGTAATGGAAAAACTTGACAAAATCCTGTGCATTTGTATGCAGGCATCAATCCTTCCTAAACTCCCCAGACATATTGACATAATTAAGTTCTAAGACAGGCTGAAACAGATAGGATCCTTGGAGGACAGGTAAAGCCAAAATAAAAGGGCATGGCCAAAAACCATGGGGATATTTGGAGGATGAGGCTGAGTAACGAAAGTGACCTTAGAACAGGGAGAAAATTTAGAAGCAGGACCTGGAAGGAGGAGGGGAAAAAAAAAACTATCCACAAGAAAGATAAAATAGCTTTTAAAAGGTAAAGAATCTCAGAGGCATGTAGTTTAATCTCCTCATTTTACAGATGAAGAAAGTGAGGTTGACCTGCATTGAGGGAGGTTCAAATGGCTTGCCCAACATCACACAGATAGTAAGAATTCATATTTTTGTTTAATGAGCCATTGCTATTTCTATTCTACCAGGCTGTAGAAATGTCATTGGTCTGACTGAGAGGTAGAGTTAGCAATTTTGACTTTGGGAGTGCTAGATATTAGGAAATGTGTTTTGCTCAGTTTTCATCCCACTGGAGCGGCACCCATTCTACTATAATCTGTTGACATTCAGTCTTTTGATAGTCATCTTGCCTTGGTTTTGTTAAATGGGAACATTTAGTTTAGGATAAGTCTAGCACTCTATACTACATATTGCCTATGTCGTTATCAATATTCTGTCTATCTCTTCTTACAATGACAGTCTATTAAATGTCAATGTTTGCTGCAAGGGTACATCTATGAAGTTTTATTGCATTTGGTTAAATGAAGACAAAGATGGTGATGACATGGCCAAGAAACATGTAAGTCTTTGGAAGTAAGTGACCATTGCTGTGGCTATTTCTGACTTCATTTCTTCCAAAAATTCCTACACATGTCTGATAGTCTGTGTTTGCTCTGGCATTAATGTCATCCAGAATTATAATCTTGTTCTCTTTTGGCACATTGATGATGAGACTCTCTAGGTCTTTTTTTCCCCTTTGCTAAGCGGCAGATATGCCAGTAGAGGAATATAGGATGTTTAGGGAGAGGAACTGGATCATCCTAAATTTCAGCTTCTTTCCATGCTTTACCCAGACTGACTCTGTCCTAGTGGCCTTAGTCAATAAGAATTTATTAAACACTTACTACTTGTGAGGCACTATGCTGAGCCCATCTAAGTTGATTAGTTGTTTGATTGTTGTTGGTGGTGCTCAAAGAAGACCAAAATGACATCACTATTTGGGGCTCAATTTGGGTTCAAAGTATAGTGTTCCCAACTGTGCTGCTTAGACCAATATGAGTTTGGAAGGCTCTACCATGAGTTAGACACAAATAATTCATATGAACATTTGGAATGAAGAAGTCTCTAAACATATACATCTCATGTTTCTTTTGAGCTACAATTCTGCTTTGCTCATAAAATATAGTACTTCTTTGATGCAAGCATGCCATACTGGGCAGTCCTGTGCCAGTGTGTCTCATGTCTCACAATCAGTTCCAAAGTTCTTCAGAGAAACCTTGAGAGTACTTGTATCTCCTTTTGACATCCCTGTTAATACTTGGTTTGTGTGAGTTCTCTGTAAAATAGTCTTTTAGGCAAACATGACTTTGGCATTCAAATAATATGGCCAGCTCTTCGGAGTGTGTTCTCTGCACTAGAATTTGAATGTTTGACAGTTTAGTTTGAGAGAGGACTTCAATGTCCAGTACTTTATCTTATTAGGTGATCTTCAGAATCATCAATCGGACAATTCAAATGGAAGTGATTCAATTTCCTGGCATGGCACTGGTAGATTGTTCAGGTTTCATAGGCATACAACAATGAGGCCGGCACAACAGCTTTGTAGACCTTCAGTTTGCTGGGTAGCCTTGAACTCCTAGATGATACTTTCTTCTTGCCATATAACTCAGAAGATTTTAGTCGGCTTTTATATGAGTAGTGAACCCTTTGCCTTATAAATCTCAGCACCAGCTACTTTGCCATAACAGAGGAGTCTAATGACATTCATAACCTCTTCAGATCAGAAGTTCATTTCGAGACTGAATGACTTCAAGTTGAGTTATATAGTCAATGGTTACAGCATTGATTGATGATAGTCTGTGGAGAATACCATGGGAATGTTCAGCCCATCTTTCTAGGGTCATATCCTTATCACTAATTAATGTGGTTCCATCAGCACTGAATAGTTGAGATGCACCATAGATCTTTGGCCCATAAATAGCCTTCAGGGCTTCATAAAAGTTTTTTGGATTGTTACTATTGTTGTAACACTGAATTTTTATCTGCCTTCTTAGTGAGCCAAGAATCCTGTATATCTCTTAAATTTCTCTTGAACTTTATTTTTGATGATGGATAGACTTTGTAGAATTCTCATTTTTTTTTTTTTTTTTTTTTTTTTTTTTTTGGTGAGGATTTTTTTTAGCAGCTTCTAAATTTCCATTATTTTCATCAAATCAATACTGATGTTTGTGAATGTTCTGGCCAGATGAGCAAATGCAGTGCTATTCATCAAATCTCTGAAAACTGCCCATTCTACTATAATCTATTGACATTCAGTCTTTTGATAGTCATCTTGCCTTGGTTTTGTTAAATGGGAACATTTAGTTTAGGATAAGTCTAGCACTCTATACTACATATTGCCTATGTCGTTATCAATATTCTGTTTATCTCTTCTTACAATGACAGTCTATTAAATGTCAATGTTTGCTGCAAGGGTACATCTATGAAGTTTTATTGCATTTGGTTAAATAAAGACAAAGATGGTGATGACATGGCCATGAAACATGTAAGTCTTTGGAAGTAAGTGACCATTGCTGTGGCTATTTCTGACTTCATTTCTTCCAAAAATTCCTACACATGTCTGAGATAGTCTGTGTTTGCTCTGGCATTAATGTCATCCAGAATTATAATCTTGTTCTCTTTTGGCACATTGATGATGAGACTCTCTAGGTCTTCATAAAATTTTTCTTTGACCTCATCAGGGTTTAGTATGGTGGAAGCATAATGATAGTGGAGTAGCACTTTCCTGCAAGTGCCAATCACATCATGGCCCTGTAATTCACTTTTTTTGATAGGTATACAAGCTTGTTGATAGGTATACAAAACTATAGATTAGTTTTGATTGTAAAACCTATGTCACCTTCGCGAGGCTCCCCATCACTCTGGTAACTTCAGAAGAACATGTATCCAGCTCCATCTTTGGTAAGATGGGCTTCATTTGCCAGTCTTGTTTCACTCAGGTCTGCTATTTGGATGTAATACCTGATTGAGTTCTCTTGCAACAAAAGCTGTTAGTCTTTCAAGTCCACTGAATTTTGTGTTGTTCATATACAATATATGAATATTGATGGTAAGAAGAATCAATTTTACAAAAACTTTTGAACTTTTTTTTTGTTTTCCAATCACAGTGGGGGAAGAAGCCCTGAAAAGACTCAGTAGTTCTCATATCTGAATACCTCATGGGATAGTTTTAAAGCAAAGAGAAAGACAGTTCTTCCCTTCCTTTTGTATGGATACTTTGCTGAATTATAAATTTATATAAGTGGAGAGAATGTTGAAGGAGCATATCTTCTAGCAGTTTTAAGGATTAATATTCCTATTTTGCTTTACTTTTATGAAATAAGTAAGGATTTAAGGTGTCTTTGTGAGATCACATCAACTGGCAGGAAAAGCGTAATTAATCCTATCTGATATTGTTATGTCCTTTTACTTTTTGTCTTTAGAACAAAACAAATATCTATTTATCACAAAATATGTAGTAGTTAGCAGATGCTTGTAATGGCTGTAAGCACAGGTGCAGGTTAAGAATTCATTTCATTTTGTCTTGCTTTTCCATATTTAAGTAGGACACAGGAAAGAGAAAGAAAAAATTATCAAGGAAAAGCTATGCTTGCAGCTGAATAAAATCCAGCCTGCAGGGGGAATACAACAGCTTAAATTTAAATCCTAACTCTGTTCCTTGAGGCCTATGTGTTCCTGAACAAGTAACAGATTCCTTGTGCCTCAGTTTCCTTACCTCTAAAATGAGGGGATTGGACCTGATCTCAACAGTGCCTTTCAACTCTGTTTCTATGATCCTATAGTTTCACTCATTCCTATTCACTAATTCCTCCTATTGTCTACTATAATAAAAAGGCTAAAAAATTGTTTTGTGTTTTAAATAGAAAAATTATTTTTATATCTTAGTTTTGTTTCTCTTTTTGACTTCAGATACCCTGAATATCCATTGTGATAAAAAGGTGAGAAAAAAGAGATTGAGAATTTGGGAAGGAGATTGGCTATAAGTTAAAAAAAAAAAAATTCTTTCTAGCTGTCTAGGATCCAAAGTAGATGTCACAGTAAATGGGGAAAGCGAGTTAATTGATTTTATTAAAGCTTTTCAGCCAACAAGGTAAACAATTTTAGTATCTGCTAAAAGTTTCAGCTAAGAATTTAAGATGAATAGGCTTTAGGGACTAAAACATCCTCCAACTAATAAAAGTTGGTAACATTTATTAAAAATTTCTATATTTTCAGAGCAATGTAAAACATAAGAATTAGCTGAAAATAATAGCTGTCACTTATATGGTTCTTTAAGAGTTCTAAAGCACTTGCAAACATCCCATTTGATCCTCATAAAAATCCTGTGAAATTGGCATTTTCACTTTACCGACTAGGGAACTGAGACTCTGAGATATTATTTTGTTTGCCCAGAGTCACATAGCTAATTTGCTTCTGTGGTAATATTCAACCCGAGTTCTTGTTGATGTACTTTCCAGGAACAATACCCCACATTGCCTGTAAAAGTATCATTAAGGATCATATAGAAGGTTCTCTTAAACACTAACCATGTGCCAATGATTGTGATTAATTCTAGCTGTCCAAAAAAAAAAAAACAAAAATAGTTCCAGTAATTTGGGATGATGTCCAATATTTTATTTACCACAATGAGTTCAAGCTAGATTAAACCCATGCTTTTGTTGAACAGTTTATAAGCATCATAAGGCTGTGTGTGTGTGTGTGTGTGTGTGTGTGTTGGTCTTGGTGTAAGATCTGAGAGTAACTTTTATTTTAGGAATAAAGTGTCTTCTATGTTGATTATTCTTCACAGAGACACACACACAATTGTAGGGTTCTTTTTTTCCAATTACATATTAAGATAGTTTTCAACATTCATTTTTATAAGATGCTAAGTCTTAAGTGAGTCCATCATTCTTAAGTATCATTTGGATTTTATTTCCTGATTGCATTCAGTACCTTCTACTTGCTCACTTTCACTTTGAAACTCAGCTGCCATTTTTCTGGTCATTATTTCTCATCGGGAAAAGTATTAGAAACAAAATAAACAACATTTACCTACTTTTGTAGAAACTCATAGAATCCCCTGGAAAAGTAAGACAGTTCTAGTTTTCATCTTTTCAAGAAAAATATGGTGGAGCTAAAAAAATTCTAGAAAAGGTCCACAAAACTTACATATATAAGAGGTAAAAGTCTCATATAAGATCAGAAAATTTTTTCAATTCCTTAACTTTTTAATTTTTTATTATATCTTTTTATTTATAAAACATATGCATGGGTAATTTTTTCAACACTGATCCTTACAAAACCTTCTGTTCCAAATTTTCCCTTCCTTTTCCCCACCCTCTCCCCTAGATGGCAGGTAGTCCAATACATGTTAAATATGTGAAAGTATATGTTAAATCCAATACATGTATATATATTTATACAGTTATCTTGCTGTACAAGAGAAATTGAATCTAGAAAGGGAAAAAACCTAAGAAGGAAAACAAAATTCAAGCAAACAGTAATAGAAAAAGTGAAAATGCTATGTTGTGATCTACACTCAGTTCCTATAGTCCTCTTTCTGGGTTTAGCTGGTTCTCTTCATTATTGGACAATTGGAACTGATTTGAATCAACTCATTGTTGAAGAGGGCCACGTCCATCAGAGTTGATCTTCATATACTTTTATTGTTGCCATGTATAATGATCTCCCAGTTCTGCTCATTTCACTCAGCATCAGTTCATGTAAGTCTCTCCGGCCTCTCTGAAATCATCCTGCTGGTTGTTTCTTACAGAACAATAATATTCCATAACATCCATATACCACAGATTATTCAGCCATTCTCCAATTGTTGGGCATCCACTCTGTTTCCAATTTCTTGCCACTACAAAGAGGGCTGCCACAAACATTCTTGCACATACAGGTCCCTTTCCCTCCTTTAAGATCTCTTTAGGATATAAGCCCAGCAGTAACACTGCTGGGTCAAAGGTTATCACAGTTATCAAACTGTGATAACTTTTTGAGCATAGTTCCAAATTACTCTCCAGAATGGTTGGATTCTTTCACAACTCCATCAACTATGTATCAGTGTCCCAGTTTTCCCGCATCCCCTCGAACATTCGTCATTATCTTTTCCTGACATCTTAGCCAATCTGAGAGGTGTGTAGTGGAATCTCAGAATTGTCTTAATTTGCATTTCTCTGATCAATAGTGATTTGGAGCATCTTTTCTTTTCTTTTTTTTTTAAATTTTTTTATTTACAGGTTATATGCATGGGTAACTTTACAGCATTAACAATTGCCAAACCTCTTGTTCCAATTTTTCACCTCTTACCCCTACCCCCTCCCCTAGATGGCAGGATGACCAGTAGATGTTAAATACATTAAAATATAAATTAGATACACAGTAAGTATACATGACCAAAACGTTATTTTGCTGTACAAAAAGAATCAGACTCTGAAATATTGTACAATTAGCTTGTGAAGGAAATCAAAAATGCAAGTTGGCATAAATATAGGGATTGGGAATTCAATGTAATGGTTTTAGTCATCTCCCAGAGTTCTTTCTCTGAGGCGTAGCTAGTTCAGTTCATTACTGCTCCATTGGAAATGATTTGGTTGATCTCGTTGCTGAGGATGGCCAGGTCCATCAGAACTGGTCATCATATATATTATTGTTGTTGAAGTATATAATGATCTCCTGGTCCTGCTCATTTCACTCAGCATCAGTTCGTGTAAGTCTCTCAGGCCTTTCTGAAATCATCCTGTTGGTCATTTCTTTTTTTTTTTTTTTTTTTAAATTTTTTTTTTTTTATTTAATAGCCTTTTATTTACAGGATATATACATGAGGTAACTTTACAGCATTAACAATTGCCAAACCTCTTGTTCCAATTTTCACCTCTTACCCCCCACCCCTCCCTAAATGGCAGGATGACCAGTAGATGTTAAATATATTAAAATATAACTTAGATACACAATAAGTATACATGACCAAAACATTATTTTGCTGTACAAAAAGAATCAGACTCTGAATTATTGTACAATTAGCTTGTGAAGGAAATCAAAAATGCAGGTGTGCATAAATATAGGGATTAGAATTCAATGTAATGGTTTTAGTCATCTCCCAGAGTTCTTTTTCTGGTATAGCTAGTTCAGTTCATTACTGCTCCATTAGAAATGATTTGGTTGATCTTGTTGCTGAGGATGGCCTGATCCATCAGAACTGGTCATCATCTAGTATTGTTGTTGAAGTATATAATGATCTCCTGGTCCTGCTCATTTCACTCAGCATCAGTTCGTGTAAGTCTCTCCAGGCCTTTCTGAGATCATCCTGTTGGTCATTTCTTACAGAACAGTAATATTCCATAATTTTCATATACCACAATTTATTCAGCCATTCTCCAACTGATGGACATCCATTCAGTTTCCAGTTTCTAGCCACTACAAAAAGGGCTGCCACAAACATTCGTGCACATACAGGTCCCTTTCCCTTCTTTTTTTTTTTTTTTTTTTATAAGTATACATGACCAAAACATTATTTTGCTGTACAAAAAGAATCAGACTCTGAATTATTGTACAATTAGCTTGTGAAGGAAATCAAAAATGCAGGTGTGCATAAATATAGGGATTGGGAATTCAATGTAATGGTTTTTAGTCATCTCCCAGAGTTCTTTCTCTGGGCGTAGCTAGTTCAGTTCATTACTGCTCCATTAGAAATGATTTGGTTGATCTTGTTGCTGAGGATGGCCTGATCCATCAGAACTGGTCATCATCTAGTATTGTTGTTGAAGTATATAATGATCTCCTGGTCCTGCTCATTTCACTCAGCATCAGTTCAGTTGAAGTCTCTCCAGGCCTTTCTGAAATCATCCTGTTGGTCATTTCTTACAGAACAGTAATATTCCATAATTTTCATATACCACAATTTATTCAGCCATTCTCCAACTGATGGACATCCATTCAGTTTCCAGTTTCTAGCCACTACAAAAAGGGCTGCCACAAACATTCGTGCACATACAGGTCCCTTTCCCTTCTTTATAATCTCTTTGGGATATAATCCCAGTAGTAACTCTGCTGGATCAAAGGGTATGCACAGTTTGATAACTTTTTGAGCATAGTTCCAAACTACTCTCCAAAATGGTTGGATTCGTTCACAACTCCACCAACAATGAATCAATGTCCCAGTTTTCCCACATCCCCTCCCTGTTGGTCATTTCTTACAGAACAGTAATATTCCATAATATTCATATACCACAATTTATTCAGCCATTCTCCAACTGATGGACATCCATTCAGTTTCCAGTTTCTAGCCACTACAAAAAGGGCTGCCACAAACATTCGTGCACATACAGGTCCCTTTCCCTTCTTTAGTATCTCTTTGGGATATAAGCCCAGTAGTAACACTGCTGGATCAAAGGGTATGCACAGTTTGATAACTTTTTGAGCATAGTTCCAAACTACTCTCCAAAATGGTTGGATTTGTTCACAACTCCACCAACAATGCATCAATGTCCCAGTTTTCCCACATCCCCTCCAACAATCATCATTATTTTTTCCTGTCATCTTAGCCAATCTGACAGGTGTATAGTGGTATCTTAGAGTTGTCTTAATTTGCATTTCTCTGATTAATAATGACTTGGAGCATCTTTTCATATGACTAGAAATAGTTTGTTTCTTTGTCTGAAAATTATCTGTTCATATCCTTTGACCATTTATCAATTGGAGATAAGATCAGAATTTTTAAAATGAAGTCTCAAGTATGAAAAAATGAACAATCAGAGTGAATATGGTAGAAGTTTTTTTTTTTTTTGAATCATGATGGGTATAAATAGGATAAATATAGACTTATTCATGTTTTCCTATTCTCCTGTAATTAAAGAACAGCTATTGAAGCTTTAAGCCCAGGGAAGGGCAGGAATTAGGAAGTATTATCAGAACTGAACCTTAAATGAAGGATTCTGAGAGGTGGAGATGAAAAGAGAGTTCATCTCTGACATGGGACTCAGCTTATTCATAGGAATGGAGACACAAGGGTAAGATATTGAGTTGGGTAGTCTAGTTTAGCTAGAAGAGCAAGTGAATGAAAAAGGGGGGTAACATGAAATGTCTGGAAAAGTTGGTTGAAGCCAGATTGTGAAAAACTTTAGCTACTCCACTGAGGAGTTGGTAACTTATCTATGAATATATAGGAATCAGATGACTTTTCTTATTGTGGAAGTGGACATTGCTAAGTCTCTGCCATAGAAAGATTATTTTGGCAGTTATATAGAGAAGGGAAAGAATGGAAATAGGGAGCATCATGGCACTAGTCCAGTAAAAGATAATGTAGATTTGAATTGGGGTAATGATTGTATGAATGAACAAAAGGTATATGCTATAAATAATGTGGAGGGAATTTTTTTTTCAGTTTAAAAAAATCCTCCCAGCTTTTGTCTCTAATTCTGTGTAAAGGAGATGCTGATCGGACTTAATTTCTTGTGCATGTATTCAGGACGATTGGTGTGGCTAGAAAGAAGCATAATGTCTTCCCATCTTAAACCAAAAGGTAGCAAATTCTTTTATGATGTGAAAAGAGAAGTATACAATGAAGAATCTTTTCAAAAAGAGCATAGAAGAAAAGGAGCTTCTTCAGGAGATGTAGATATCAATATCACCACAATTAAACACAGAGTACAATTCCGGTGAGTGTAACTATTTAATTATTATAAAACAAGGCCTTCACTGACTGCTGCAACTTACCCTAATACATCTCTTTCCTAATTCCTGTATTTCTTGCATTGTACAATTTAGAACTTGTTATCTAATTATTTCATTTATCTCCCCTGCTAGATAGTAAAACCTCTTTAAAGGTAGGAATCATGCCTTAAAAGTTATTTTCTAACATTAAAATCTTAAAGTTACTTTGTAACCTACAGTACTTATATAGTAGAATCATAGTATCTTAATAGTATTTTATTTTTCCAAATTCACATATAGTTTTCAACATTTATTTTTATAAGATTTTGTGTTCCAAATTTTTCTCTTTATCTCCCTTACCTCCCCCTCTCCAAGTCAGCAAGCAATCTGATATAGTTTACACTTGAACAATAATTTTAAACATGTTTCCATATTGGTCATGTTATAGAAAAATCAGAACAAAATGGGAAAAAATCACAAAAAAGAAAAAGCAAACAACAAAAAAAGAGTGAAAATAGTATGCATCGATCTACATTCAGTCTCTATAATTCTCTCTCTGGATATGTTTGGCATTTTCTATTCAAAGTCTATTGGAATTATATTGCTGAGAAGAGCTAAGTCTATCATAGTTGATCATTATATAATCCTGCTGCTATTGTATAGGATGTTCTCCTGATTCTGCTCACTTCACTCAGCATCAGTTCATATAAGTCTGTCCAGGCTTTCCTGAAATCAACCTGCTTATCATTTCTTAGAGAACAAAATGTTCTATTAAATTCATATCCTATAACTTACTCAGCCATTCCCCAACTAAAGGGAATCCATTCAAATTTCCAGTTATTTGCCTCTATAAAAAGAGCTGCTACAAACATTTTTGTACATGTGGGTTCTTTTCTCTCTTTTATCATCCCAGTAGTGACACTGCTGGATCAAAGGGTATATATGCATAGTTTTTTGTCCTTTGGGCATAGTTCCAAAATTGCTCTCCAGAATGACTGGATCATTTCCTAACTCTATTAACAATGCATTAGTGTTCTAGTTTTCCTACATCCCCTTCAACATTTATCATTATCTTTACCTGTCATCTTAGCCAATCTGAGAGGTATGGAGTGATGCCTCAGAATTGTCTTAATTTGTATTTCTCTAATCAATAATGATTTAGAGCATTTTTTCATATGACTAGAAATGGCTCTAATTTCTTCATCTGAAAATTGTTCATATTCTTTCACCATTTGTCAATGAAGAATGACTTGTTGAATCATAGTATCTTTAAAATTGGGACATCTCTCAGGGGCCATCTAGTCCAACCCATACCTGAACAAAGAATCCTTCTCATTATAATATACCTAATAAATGATCATCTAATCCTTGATCTTCCTTAAGGAAAATCTATAATCTCTTGATGTTGTCCATTCTACTTTTGCATAGCTCTGATTTTTAGGAATATATTCTTTTCATCATTTCTAAATTTGCCTCTCAGAAAGCCGTTGCCCTCTGAAACTAAACAGAATAAATCTAATATTTCTTTCACATGCCAGTGCTATTTAGCCATGTATCACATACTTATGAAAATAATTTTTTGAACCAAGTAAAAGACTTTGCATTTATCCCTAAGTATAAGACTTAGCATTTATTTATTAATTGTTGAATTTCTTCTTCTTATATTTCTGGGTTCTGGTGAGTTATATTCACCAACCACTTCTCTCACTCTACATCACAAAATGTTTTCTTTAATCCTTTGTGTCTGTCAAAAGACAGATACTGTACTACTACAATATTCTGACCTAATTTTATGGAGTCTGACTTTCTCATTCACTCACTATATTAATTAGCTGTTTGAGCTTTGTATCACTTTAATTCATTGATAGAAATATTAAACAATACATGGGCAAACACAAAACTCTGGGTCACTCTTATGGCAAACCTTTTTAGAATTTAAATCAAACCATTCAGGAGTATTCCCTAATTTTGAATCCCCATAATTATATTATTGTTTTGCCTTAACTTTTCTATCCTTTTCCACAAGAATAACATAAGACTTCATCAAATACTTTGCTAAAATCTCTCCTTATGGCACTCCTTCCTTGAATAAGTCCAGTGAGTCTGTCAAAAAATAAATAAGATTAATTAAGGATGGCTTATTCTTGAGGAAGCCAGTCAGGATTCTTTTAATCAACTCATTTTTTTCCAGATATTCACTATTATCCCTTTTAATTCAACAAATATTCTTTAAGTACCAACTGTGTTCCAAGTGATGTGTGTGTGAGATGTATGGGATATAAAGACTAAAACAGAACAGACCCTTGCCTTCAAGCAGCATACAATAAATTTAACAATGAACTCTAGAGTTTTCTAGGAATTGAAAGCAAGCTCACTGAGCTATAGTATTTACATTCTTACTGTTTTCCCTATTTTGAAAAGACACATTTGCCATTCTCCAATCATTCAGTACCTTTCCTTCAAACATTAGTGACAGTGTAATTCAATGATCATTTCTGCCAGAGCAGATTCTCAGTAAATATATGATGATTAACTGATTGATCAGCTACAGTTATTTTGTCTTTAGTCAAAACACGGGATTCTTTTCTTCATGTAGATTGATCTCATTATGTTCTTTCAGTTCTGTTTTTATTGATTTATCAGGTCCTCTTTATCCATCATATCTAACCTCTAAAAGAATGATGGCAAAAGGAGAGCAATCACATATGAAAATGAACAAGTTAATGCCCTCTCTATGAGAGTTGCACTGAGGGCTGTTTTTTCTTCTACCAAACCTTGTGTACCCTGAGTTATACTCACCAACCACTTCTCTCACTTTACATCACCAATGTTTTCTTTAATCCTTTGTATCTGTCAAAAGATAGATGCTGTATAAGAGTTAATACTGTATTTAATTTATTACTACAAATTAAATGTCTTTTCTTATGACTTTGCTGTAATTCCTATTTCTCTTTCCTCATTATGTCATCATTTGTTCATAAACCAAAAATATTGTCACCTAAAATCTGAATTGCTTTTTCTTTCTTATTTATTTCTACCTTTTTAAATATCTCCTTTCAAAAAAATAGACTGCCTGTTTATCTCCTAAATTCTTACCTATTCTACTATCTTTTTCTCTTTTTTATTTTCTCCTTCATTTCCTTCTTTAATGGCAGCCTCTCCTTTTCTCAACTGATTCTTTTTGTTTTCTAACATACATTTACTTCATTTGTGAAAAGACCTTTTTATTTATCTTCGTGTATTTTCCCTGACATTCATACCCATACTGTTTATTTACTCTTGCTCTATCTTCGTCCCTCAAATCCAATCCTGAGCTTTGGGACTTTTGTTCATCCTCATTCTGCTGTATGTCAGCTGATGTCATTTTACCATGCCTGGTACTATAGTCAGAATGCATATGAAAATAAGTGAAAACCCGAGTTGGTAAATATGTAGTTTTTCTAATTTGTCATTTACTTTCTTGGGCTCTTTTTACTGTATACAAAGTAATGCCAATGTTCTGGGATGATCAGCAGTAAATGACTTTGCTATTCTTAGTAGCACAATGATCCACAACTACTATGAAGGACTTGTGATGAAAAATCCTATCCATAATGAGTGAAGAAGACACTGATTGTGTCTAAATGGAAATGGAATCATACTCTCTCTTTTTTAAACTATACTTGAGGGTTTTTTTTTATTAAGTGGAAGATCTATTTTGTTTTGTTTTTTCACAATATGACTTTTATGGAAATGTTTTATATAACTTCACAAGAGGTTTATTAATGGGGGATAGGGAAGGGGATAAGGGAGAGAATCTGAAACCCAAAGCAAAAAAAATTGTTTTAAATGTAATTGAGCAAAATATTAAATATGATTTTAAATTATTTTTAAAATTTTTTGTGCCATTATCCCTCTTTATAGCACAGGTAATGATATATTAACTATATGTATGAGTGCTCTTCTTGTCTTCCTGTGTTTTTCCAAGTTTCTCAAACTTTGACTGTAATTTATCTATATTCTACAAATTTATGTTCCAGAACAAAGACATAGCACTTAAGATTTTGTTCTAAAAGCCAGGTAAATGTTAAAATGTAAACTATTAAAGTGTAAAGTATAAACATGAAGGGCTAGGTAAAAATATTAATTGATTACATTGAGAGTAAATGTAGTACCTTATCTGTTTCCTCATTAGTAGAGAGAAACTAGTTCAGTCTCTTCCATTAGACATCTCTTCTCTTTACTCCTAAATATTATCATGGGAAGAAAGTAAAAGGACTGAGTATTCTTCTCTTCATCTGGAACACCCAAATTTGCTTTCAAGTTGAAGGCTCAAAAACTTTCATATAATTAAATTAATGTTCTCCACCAGCATGTTTAACACTAAATAGAATACAGATCTGATCTGCATTTAGGGATTAACAGTGCCCAATTCTTGAATAGCTCACACACAACTGCTATATATAGGAAAGGGAGGGTGACATAGAGGAAAGTGGGAAAGACTACATGTCTTTTGAATTCTAATTAGGACTATTCTGCTTCTTCATAGCTGCTCATGGAAGAGATTTAAGAAAGTCATTTTTGGCATCTTTCCCTTCCTAGAATGGATGTGTGTATATCAATTCAAGGACTGGCTTCTTGGAGATTTACTTGCTGGTTTAAATGTTGGCCTTGTACAGGTTCCCCAAGGTAAGGAAGTTGTGAAGTAGAGGCAGGGATCCCTGGACTTAGAACCTTGCCCTCTTTCATGGTAAGTAATGATTTGTGCTGGTTGAATAATAAGGAAAGTTAATTTATACATTTTACCATCATTCGACTACTTTTTCTAATTCTCTCTGACATGACTTTGGAAGACTCAATTCATTCTGGAACTCTGAGAACCTTCCAAAAGATATATTCCAGATAATGCTGGAATTTCTCCTTCTCTATTCTTCTAACATTAGCTTAGATCAGAAGTAGGTATCATGTAGCTCCTCCAAACTAAAAGTATTCAGAAAGTTTAGGGGTTTCTTAAAATATTCCCAGAGTATCTCGTAGCTATTCTGAAGCAAGCCTTTGACACAAAGTCTTTGGCCCAGAGCCATCCAGCTTACCCTTGTGTGGAATGCAAAAGACCTCTACCGAGAAATAACTACTCAGAATTCACTCAAAGTAGAAAGCAGAAAAGGTTTTTTATTATAGCAACTCATGAGTGGCGGGGCAGTCTCACTGAGGGTCCGCTTCTCTGAGAGTGCTCATAGTTTTTATACATTTCAGACAAAGAACCCCAAAGATGCCACCCTCTATATGTTATGATTGGCCACATAAGTCTTTATTCCTTTATTTGGTTAATAGAATGCAGTAAATAAGGTGATGGTATAGCTCCTCTGGCCACATATACTTTTAGTTTCTTCTTTGGACAATGGAATGTAGTCCAGGCCTTATTTAAATCATGTGACTCCAGAGAAGCTGAAACTGAGGTCTCCAGGCTTCAGATAATCTAGCTAACAGTTACTGATTAAAATATACTTGAGTTGTAAATTCTCCATCTCCACACACCCTTATAGTATCAGCTCAAATTGATCATATTTGAAACATCTTCAATTATGGGAACAGGTCTTTAATGTGTTATCCTTTTAAAAATAAGCAGATTACTATACTATGTATAAGTAGTAATAGAGTCAATTTATTACAGTAATGATGGAGGGCACTCAAGAATCACTTCTGTTGTCACTGATCCATTTTTGTACATTATTCTGGAAGAATATAAACCTCAGCATAGCTTCAATATCTGTTGTCAAAATGAGTCTAGTAAAATTTGGAAACACTGAGTTGATTGTTTTCAAAGACTATTATCATCTAAATTATAAAGGGGCTTTAATCTGTGTCAGATTAGTCCCCGTGTTGACCAAATTAGGTATTTAAAATTTTGAGATAGAAAAAGCCACATTAATAAAATCTTACTTTAAAAGTACTAGCCTTATTTTTTTTTTATTTGTTTCACTTTTCAATGCCTCCTTGCAACCTAGTTTAATTTGGAAATAAACACTTCATCTGTCAGAGTAATGCAAATACCTCTCATAAACTTCCCTTGAGCAACAAGGACAAGTCTTTGAGTTTTTAAAGGTATCCTTACTGTGCTGCAGGCTATGGTCTGCCTATAAATTTAAGTGTCTGTAGGAGGAGCTTATAATGTTAAATAAACAAATGGTGAAGAAAGGCAGGGACTTCAATACTTTGATGGATCTGTGATTAAACTCCCTCCAGTGATATAGGTTATAGCCATCCATCCATGCCTTTACATCTGCTGTGACTTGTTTAGGTTCTTGCATATATCTTTGGGGAAATAGAAAATTTGCATCCAAAGTACTCTGATCTTCTAGATCTTCTGACAATTGCGGGGTCTGGTGGAAGCATGTAGGATGTCCCATCCGTTGCTCCTCTTTCGAGGTTGCTAGCCTATTTCCCATTCTGACTGTACAACTCTTTTGACATCTTTTACATTACTCTTAGTGCTTAGTATTCTTTTATAGCCAATTCACATTAACCTTTTGTCTCTCCATTTTCCTTTGGGTGACCTGCAACTATAATTCTGCAGAAACCGGCATTTCATGATTTGTAGCTATATAGTATCATTGGAAGAATATTGGTGTTAAAAAATGGACCTTGGGCAAGTTAGGTCTTCCATTTGACAATAATCATATGGTCCTCAAACAAAGCTAGATATACATGAATAATTTTAACATATGTAGGGAAAATTGCTGGATGAAGGAAAGCGATGCCTTGTTTGGTCCTATTCAAGCTCTCAACATCTCTCATTTGGATTATTACAGTAGCTTCTGGAATAATCTTTCTATCTCCAATCTCTCTCATCTCCAATATGTCTTCTACCAAATAAAACATAAATCTAAGTATTTCACTCCTCTACAAAACATCATTAGTAATTTTCTATTGCCTCTAAAATAAAATACAAAATCCTTGGCCTGACATTTATTGTTCTTTATAATCTCAGTCTTTCTTCATAATATTTCCCACAACATACTCTGCATTCCAGTCAAACTGGCCAACTAGTTGTTCTTTATACATTATATTCCATTTCCTACCTCAAACTGTACCTTTGAAATGTTCTTGGATTCCAGGGATGAATTAAACTTGAATGAAGAGGTTTCTGGAGTGTGGTAAAAAAGTAAAGGAATATAGATACCATAGTGAATTGTTCTGGAATTAGGAAGATCCAAATTCAAATCCAACTTGAGACACTTACTAGCAATATGACCCTGGACAAGACACTTAACCTCTCTCTGCCTTAATTTCCTTATCTGTAAAATGAGGATAATAATAGTACTTACCTTTTAGGATTGTTGCAAGGATTGAATTAGATAATGTATGTAAAGCACTTTGAAAAATTTAAAAGTAATTTGAATTTCTTGAAGAGGAATCTTCCTGAATTCAGGGTCAGCACCCTATCCATTGTACTAATATTTTCTTAAAGGTAGTGTTCAGAATTGAACTCAGTACTCCAGATGTTCTCTGCCCAGAAAAAGTGTCACCCTAACCTTTGATATTTTTCTTCTTGATTTGTTAAGGTTCTTGGTTTCTATATCACAGCACCCATTTCTATGTAACAGGTTTACATTTTTGCCCAAGGTACATTCCTAACTCTCTCTTTTACTTTTTTTACCACACTCCAGAAACTTCTTCATTCTTCTTCATTCAAGTTTAATCCATCTCTGTAATCCATGAACATTTTGGAAATACTTCTAGTCCTAGATTAACTAGTTTATCCCCAATGTTCCAGCTTTAGAAGGAAATCAAGGCCACATCCCTATTCAAGCTATACTCCTGACTCTCAAATTTTCTCTACCATTCCTCTGCCCAGTGGACCATCATCTCCCGTTCCCCCCCTTCTTTCTATCCTACACCAAATTCTCTGCAGAATTCAAATCTCTTATCTCCAACTCCTTGAAGACATCTCAGACAGTCCATAGTTCCAGAAAAAGGATCATAACTAACTTAGTCCTGACAAAATGAAGATCAAGATAAGAACGTTGAGGGCAGAAGACAGCAAGGCGGGAGTGGGGGTGGAGGTGCGCAATACTCAAACAGAGGGGTAATTGTCCCAGCAAGTATTTGTGATAAATGCTTTATGAGTTTTATGACTCAATGGTATTTTAGGGCCTGAATATTCAAATCCTTGAATTATCTTGGAGGGTCTCAGCAGGATGACTTTGACCAACTTTATCTGGGAGTGGATAAGGCAAATAAGATTAGGAAAGAGGTAAGGAGTTATGATGAGGGCAAGTCTCTCCCTGATAACCCCAGCGTTGTTAACAGCATTCCTTGTTCAAGGGAGCACAGAGGCCTCTCTGTTGCAAGAATAGCATCAGCCAGGCAATCCAGTTTGAGAAGGACAATTTAATGTGAGTTAGGTCTGCAGTCAGTTGTGCACTTAACTAAGCATCTGCTTGTAGTGGGAGCAACAGTGCTCAAAGCAGTTGTACTAGCCAGTTCTAATCCTTCTAGGATTAGGCTGTCAGACAGATTCCAAGGGGGAAAGGTAAGACTTCAAATGGCTCCATCTGTTCCCACCTGAAAGAACATACAGGCTAAGGAACACTGCTAACTAGGATACAGAAAGGATCAGATTACTGAGCAGAGTGTGAGAGATGCACACTTAGTCAGACCCTCACCAAACCTTCACCCTTCAGGGGTCTGATACCAAACTGCAATGTCCTTCAAGGATGCTGAAATATTAATTTAAGGAACTGGGCTTACAGGACTGGAGGAATGAATCAGAAACTGACGCATGGAGGCAGTCATAAGACAGGTGCCTATCCATTTGAGATTTCCAAGGGTGATTTCTGGTTGTTCCCAAGAACAGATAAATTGAGAAAATGGTCCCAGAAACTGAGACTGCCAGGGAAACTACAACAGAATAATGGTGTTCAAAGTTAAAGCAGAGTCAGCAATCACAGTCCACCTGGGATTTAAAAACCGAATGTAAAAATAATAAACCAAGCAAGAAGTAAAGACGAAAAAGAACTGCTGAGAGGGCTTCCAATTTCATTTGGTGGGTTAGGAGGGGCAGTAATGCCTGAGGTAAAGTGAACAGGAACTGGTGGCACTAGGGGTGGTACAGGCTGAACAGGGTTAGGCAGGGTTAGAAGGTTGTGGGAAGGATTACCATGGTGGCCAGAGAGATACCTGTAACTGCTGACTTTTGTCAAATCCACTTCCCACCTCTCCCCTGGTCCCTTCTCTCTTATCCTCCCCTTTTGTTTTATCATCCTAGGGGGAGTAAATAGAGACTCCAATTGTCAAGTAGCCACCCCACATAAAAGTCTTGAAAGTGAATCAAAGTTCCTATATATAACACACTAGTACAGTTTTCTACCCTGGAACTTATCTAAATATCCCTCAAATAATTATATGTTCTGAAGGGAACATTGTGTTCATTTAGATAATGAAGATATATACTATAAGCATCCTTTACAGAAAAAGTTACCCAAATTTTAACCCAATATTTCTCATCCTAAATACATTGTAATAAGGGACCCAGTCAGGATTTGACAGCCATTTATCAACCAGTTCTAGTTTTCCCTAAATCATTGGGACTCAAAGTCCATTAGGGGCAGGGGCGACAGTCTCATCTTCTGAAATTGCTTCCTGCTGAGAATGAGTGCAGAATTGAATCCTAATCCAGGGAGGGGAGCTGTGGTGTGGTGTGCATCCAGTGGGTTGATCTAGGTCCCGGAAGTAGATCAATACAGCTGTAACTTGACAAAAATCTAAAATAAAAAACAAATCTAACAAAGGTTAGAACAGTCTGAGACAAAAAGGCTGGTTCACAAAGACTGTTACAAATGTGGAAAGGCCAATATAGATTGGCCATCTACTTCCCATTTAAGGAAGCATGTTTGTGTCACAGGACAGACAAATGGATTTTTTGGGGGTTTTTTTTTGTTTTGTTTTGTTTTTATTTTTTAAAATTATTATAGCTTTTTAAAAAATTATTATAGCTTTTTATTTACAAGATATATGCATGGGTAATTTTTTCAGCATTAACAATTGCAAAATCTTTTGTTTCAATTTTTCCCCTTCTTCTCCTCACCCCTTCCCTGAGATGGCAGGTAGACCAATACATGTTAAATATGTTAAAGTATATGTTAAATACAATACATGTATACATATTCACACAGTTATTTTGCTGCACAAGAAGAATCAGACTTTGAAATAATGTACAATTAATCTGTGAAGGAAATAAAAAATGTAAGCAGACAAAAACAGAGGAATTGGAAATGCTATGCTCACATTCATTTCCCATAGTTCTTTCTCTGAGTGTAGCTGGTTCTCTTCATTATTGAATAAATGGAACTGATTTGGTTCATCTCATTGTTGAAGAGAGCCACATTCATCAGAATTGATCATCATCTAGTATTGTTGAAGTATATAATGATCTCCTGCTCCTGCTCTTTTCACTCAGCATCAGTTCATATAAGTTTCTCCAGGCCTTTCTGAAATCATCCTGTTGGTCATTTCTTACAGAAAGGACAGACAAATGTTAAAGATATGTCAGCCATAGTCCCAGTAAACAAAACAGTAGTTAGATCTCACAGACAATTGTGTCAATTGTCCTTTCATTATTTTAGAAACTTTTAAGGACCTGAATATCTACTGACGCAAATATCTAGTAACTGATAGATGACTAAGCTAAATACTCATTTGCCTAAGTATTTAGGATATAATGACTAATTATATGTCAGATTGGAAACAGCAAAATATTACATAATTGAATTGTTTTAATGATTTCTATTGACTATTTGTTTTGATTATAGAAATCATCTAGAGGAGGAAAAAGCAGGGACATGGCTACAATATAATCAGTCAAAACTAATTCTTCAGCACATACATGACACAGAATAAAATAGTCTTAACTTAGTTTTACTTTAGGTAATTGTCCCAGTAACTTTCAGATAGTGGAGTGCTGGCTTGATTCTGATTCTATCAGACAGTTATACCTGAATTTAAAACTCACAAATAATATCAGCTATAGTCCCAAGAGATTTTACTTCCAATAACAAATCTCATCAATCAAAACTTCAGATGAATCCTAAATAGGTATTTACTACGACCTTATATTGATAACAATAAGAGTTTCATCCAGAAAGTTCACAGCTTATCGTTCATATTTATATTTGAGTAGATGGTTTATAAGGTCAACATTACAAAAATCATTTTGCTTTTAAAATGCCCAATACATAGTAAAATTCTAAATTGTATATTGTCCATAACAGAAACATGTTCAAAGGGCCAAAGGCAAAAACTATTATTCTCAGAATTCCTTTATCTAATGGGTACACTTTAAGATGACTCAATACAATCAATTAAAATTCATACAGAATATAGAATATCTCAATCTCACATAAAGGAATTTTATCCATATGATATTCTAACTAGATATTTCATTCAAACTGTCAATTGTTTCTACAAATCAATGTTTCTTGTCCCATGTATGTAAAATCACCTCTTTTCTCCTTTAACTTTCTTTTTCTTCAAAACTTTTAAAATTCACAATATTAACAGCTAAATAACTCCATAAAGTTCATACACATGTTCAAAAGAGGTGACAAAATTTTAAAGCATAACTTATAATGTTTACAAATTATCCAACATGTTTTAGGAAGGTGCCATACTTCATCTAATTAGGGGATATATGACCTCTTCAGGTAAATTATCAGGACTTTGTTTTTAGCAACCTATTGTTAAATCAAATACAGCTTTTAAAAAAATTTATATCTTTCAGTAGTAATGATTCAATATTCAAACAAATTCCTAAGACCTTATACCCAGAATAAACAGATTTAGCATGCACAAAGAAATAGTAATTATCTCCCACAATTTCAGAATCACAATACCACTTTAAAAAAACTAAGCTCCCAAAATTCAATAGAACAATAAGCCATATCCTTTTTCCCACTTAAGTAACCCTAAATTCTAATTAAATGTTGCAGACAAACTGAATTACTATTTGTGTGTGTGTATACATATATACATATATAAACACGTATATACACACACACACACACTCATATATATATATTTAAACTGGTTCTCAGATGTTTGACTAAATAAGAAGGCTATTCTTTTGCCAGCATTTTTTTCTCTTCAAAGCAATTGACATCAGCTTGTTTTGTTCTTTCTCTTACTTCCCCCCATTCAGAACTGCAACTTGATTCAGATAAGGTTTTATTGCCCCCTTTTTTTTCTAACAGGTTTTCTTTTTTTTTTTTTAATAGCCTTTTATTTACAGGTTATATGCATGGGTAACTTCGAACAGGTTTTCAAAAAGACTGCTTTTCTGCCAGATTTTAAAAGCATACAAGCTTTCTCTGTTCTTCTTTTTTTTTTTTTCCAAATTAGTGCAAACAGGTTACAATTAAGTCCAATGAGAAGTTAACGCTCGTAAAACTATTTTTTTTTTTTTTTTTTTTTTTGTGCTAGGCACCTTTGCAGTATTGAAAAAGACCAATTGCCAAATTCCTCTTTGTTCTTAAAATTTAACAGAACTTCTTAAATCAACACAAGAGACAGACAAGTTACAAACACTGACTGCAGAGACACAACATTTAACAATTATAAACTAGGGACAAGTTCCTGATATCTTAGGAGTTCTGTGAGGGGAGTTTTCAAGTTGACTATCTCTCCCTCCCAGAAACCCAAAATGAGCCTTTTCAAAGATTAACTGGGCTTCCAAATTCCAGTCTGGTGCATTCCCTAACTTCACAGAAAGTTCCCAGATGTATTTTTTTTTTTTTTTTTTTTTTGCATTTTACACACAAAGATACTCAGAACCAAATTGTGCCAAATGGCACCCAGATTTTTGCCCAAAGACACCCAGAGCAAGTTGTGCTTAAAAAGCACCCAGATTTATGCTCAAAGGCACCCAGTACAAATTATGCTTTTAAAAGTACCCAGATTTGTGGCCGAAGACACCCAGATCAGATAGTGTCACGTGGCATCCCATTAGCACTTCCCAGTGTTCTATGGCTAGTCAGCCCAACTTTTTTGGGGGACCAGTAGCTAGCAATCAGACCAGACAGAAAACTTACCCTGCAGGGGTTTCAAATCAGGTTCTCCATTGTAGCCTAAATAAAGGTGTCCATGGTGAATTCTTGTTGAGCTGGACCTAGTGTCTCTATAGGGCTTCAAGAAGAAATCAGATGCTGGCTCCCCAAAAAGAATCCAAGACCAGCCAGCACAAGGCTCCTCACCAAGACCTGCTGTTCTCCAATCTCTAATCTTGTTCTCAGATCTCATATTTCACAGGGGCTCCAAATGTAATGCTGGAGAAACTGAGGCAAGACAGAGAGAGATTGGTTTTTAATATTTTAATGTGGAGAGTTTTAGAATAGCTAAGGCTAGTCAGCTGCACGGGACTTTTATCTCAAAGCATTCAGCAGTGAGCAACTACTGCAGGAGACTTTTATAGGGCTCCAGCTATAGGGAAAACAAAGGCGGGGGGGGGGGGGAAGGTACTGGATGAGTAGACAAGCCATAGTTCAAGGAAAGGATCATAACTTAGTCCTAACAGCATGAAAATCAAAGTAAGAAGATCGAGGGCAAAAGACAGCAAGGTGGGGGACAATACTCAAACAGAGGGGGAATTGTCATAGCAAGCATTTGAGATAAATGCTTTATGAGTTTTATGATCCACTGGTATTTCAGGGTCTCCAGTCCTAATGGCAAGGAACAAAGGAGTGGGGCTATAATAATTTTAATCAGGGCATAATAATTCAGGGAAACTGAGGCATTACATAGTGATTTAATATTTGTAAAAAACAGCACAATGCTTAGCACATAGTGGACATCTTATTTCCTCCCCCCTTTCTAATTTGTATTCATTTCCTCTGACAGGAATCTGGTCTGATTATGTACAGTCAGCTGATTTGAAAATGTACTATATTTTTGTTATTAAGATATTTAATTCTTTATGATGTTATTTGGTGCTTTTCATGTCTTTATTGTTCATCATTCAATTGTGTCTGAGTCTTTGTGATCCTGTGGACCATAACATGACAACACTATTCATGGTGTTTTCTTGGTAACAGTATTAGAGTAGTTTGCCAGTTCTTGCTCCAGTGGATTAAGGCAAACTGGATTAAGTGAATTATCCAGGATCACACAGTAAGTGTCTTCCTGAATCTCAGTTCAGCACTCTTTATCCATTGAGCTACCTAGCTGCTTCATTTTTCACACCTGTCACCATCTGTCACTTCCCAAATTGCTTCTTAAAGTATTAATGATACATAGGTGAGAATCTTCTGTATAGTCTATATGGTTTTGGTCTCTTTAGTTTCTTAACCCTCAGCCATATCTTCCAATTTGAATAGCTAATTTTATAACTGGTTTTTATTAGCATTTTATTTTTCCAAATACATGCAAAAGATAGTTTTCAGCATTCACCTTTGCCAAACCTTGTGTTCCAAATTTTTCTCCCTCTCTTCCTCCCTCCCCCCCATACACAACATAGGATAAATATGCACAATTCTTCTAAACATGTTTCCATATTTATGCTATACCAGAAAAATAAGATCAAAAAGGGAAAAACCATGAGAAAGAAAAACAAAAAGCAAAAAGCAACAATAAAAAAGGTGAAAATACTATGCTTTGATCCAAATTCAGTCTCCATAGTTCTCTCTCTAATTTTCAATAACTTTGAAAATAAAGATCGATTAGATAAACATAAAGTGAAATCAAGAGTTTAATACATGTCCTGGCTAGTTTGGTCCAGCTTATGGTGAAGGCTAAAGAAAGAATTGTAGTGATGCAGTGGCCAAGAATTTTCTATATTAACGACTCAACTTCAAGTATTATATTCAAAGGGTAATGGAAATAGATGATGGCATACTTTTTTCAATGACAAGATGTCTTTTGCAAAAGCCATTCAGTCATCCAAAGTACATTTTTGCTACTATAACCCAAACTATGCCTTGCCAATTTGTACCTCCCTTTCTTTCCTGGTGACATATATATATATATAATATATCATGTATATATATATTGCGTGTGTGTGTGTGTGTGTATATATATATATATATATATATATATATATATATATATATATATATATATACTATTTGCATGAGTGCCTAATGTACTGATCTGGGCCTATGCCCTGGATCCCAACTTCTTACCTTAGAATCACTGAGTGACTACCAAATGAGACTGTCCACCTACTTTTCAGACTCAATGTCAGTACAATCAAAACAGCTGGTCTTAACACTTCTTTCTGCCTGTTTGTTACTGGCTCCCCTTTGCCAATCTGCTAGACCAAACAGGCTCATTCTATAGGATATGACACAATATTCCAGGATACAGCTGAGGTCTCGCAGTGTAAGAAACTAAACTCCCAGGACCAGCAGATTGAGGTGGGCTAGGGACTAGATAAAATCTTGTGTTCATTATATGACTAAATATAGTATACCATACTATCTTACATGACAATGGGGATCAGCCAAAATACGTTCTGAAAGGACCAGAAGTAAAACTATATGTCCATTTTAGGGACCTTTCATTTATTTGGCTCACTTCTTTCACCTACATGAAACCTAGTTTAGTATCAGTCATTCCTCTTTTTGCATTAGTTTCCCACTAATCACATAATGCTTCAAACATAGAAGAGATCTTATACATTAAAGGACACATCTAAATCTATTGAGTTGACAATCATTTTATTAACTATGGAGGCCCAATTTCTCCTACTCTAAGAGAACTGCATATAACTCAGAAAAATTATAGTTGCTAGTAGTCCAGCAAGGGGAGGGATACTTGGGGTTTGGTCCTCAGCATTCATAATCTGATATAATTTTGCTTTTCCCACTGCTTTGTTTCTCTGCTGGGTTTATTAATTCTGTTACAGAAAAAGGATTCTTAGCCTTTTCTTTGGTCTCTTCTGTTTTGGTCAGTTTAGGGTCCATTCTCTAAGATTACTGGGCCTTGGTCCTTGTTTATTTCCCGACCCCTTACCCCCAACTTACTCTCACGAATGTTATTCTTTTTAGAAGAAGGCGTCTAGGACTTTTGCTTACCTCATTTCTTACCTTGACCCTCTTGATTGAGAACAAAATCCAGAACTGAAATAATTTTGAAGTTTATTAAGTCATTCACCAGAGGGGAGAATTGAAAAAAGGGTGTCTCAAATGTCTGTAAATTACATATTATATAGAATTCAAAAAAAAGGAACAAGGAAACAGTAGAGGCAATTTCCATATAAGACACATGAGATCTATAGTAGGAGAAAACAGAATTACCCTTTGGAATTAACTGGTCAGCATAATCTAGGTCCTGAGTTAAGCTTTACACAGATTTAGCCACATAGAACTAGGTAAAAACAGTGCAATAAAGTTTTCTCATACCCCTCTGAGAATCTAATATAAGTTATGACATCTACATTCAGTTTATCTTTTTCTGGCCCATAGTATGTGCTGAATTTACAATCATCCATTTCTAGCTGATATTGTCCATTTTAATGCATAATTTTCAGAAGATAGGTTAAAGGGTTATTGTCCTTTCATACCTAAAACAACCTATGCATAATTTTAGAACTTTTCGGAGACAGCCAAGATCTCCAAATTGTGGATGGGATAATGAATGTTAGTATATGTGAGTCATTAGCAGACAAATATGATAGATAGCTTCTGGTAAGTCAACATTTTCTTGGTTCAAGATTGTTCTTAGCTTTTCTGAGCTGGAGCAGAAAAAGCCAGTATAAGTATGAGACAGCTGGTCCAAATGCTTGAAGGCTTTTTCATTCCAGCAATCTCTAAAGAACACTAGAGAATTCAATCTGTACCTTGCCTTCCACTCAAGATGTTTGTCAGCTTGTCCTTCCGGTTATGGTTTCTTCCAGCAAAGTATATACACAGGTGAGATTTTAGAGAGGTTTTGCTATGATGGCATAGTTGTATATACATCTCTGATGATAATCATGATGATGATGGTAACTCATGTTTATATAGTTCCCTAAGGTTTGCAAAGCATTTTACATACATTGTCACATTTGAATCTTATGAGATCAGTAATAATGTTAGTATTCCTATTTTATAAATGAAGAAACTGAGGCTCATAGGATATACCCATAAACATAACTCTTAAGTATAAGATGGAATATAAACCCAGGTCTTCTTTTTTGTTTATTTTTTTTTATTTTGAAAAAAATTTCTTTACAACATTATCCCTTGCATTCACTTCTGTTACAACTTTTTCTCTCCCTCCCTCCACCCCCTCCCCCAGATGGCAAGCAGTCCTATACATGCTAAATATGTCACAGTATATCCTAGATACAATATATTTGTGCAGAACCGAACAGTTCTCTTATTGCACAGGAAGAATTAGATTCAGAAGGTAACAATAACCTGGGAAGAAAGACAAAAATGCAAGCAGTTTACATTCATTTCCCAGTGTTCCTTCTCTGGGTGTAGCTGCTTCTGTCCATCCTTGATCAATTGAAACTGAGTTAGATCTTCTTTTTGTCGAAATCCACTTCCATCAGAATACATCCTTATACAGTATCGTTGTTGAGGTATATAATGATCTCCTGTAAACCCAAGTCTTCTTGACACCAAGTCCAGCACTGCCTCTTTTATACTATATTGTTTTTTTTGGCCAGTGAATCCCATAAGTGTCTTCAGTTCACACTAATTGTTTGAATATGGATAGTTAATGCACCTTTTTCACTTTTTCAGGGCTACTATTCACAGCTTGCTGAGATATTTCACAATCCACATATTTGACAGAGGTACAGCAAAACTGACATTTATCAATTGATAGCTTTAGACTGGAATCCTTCATCTAATCCGAAAGTTTCTTTATATTTCTCTACTGTCTAATTAATTAACAAGCATTTATTAGTGGTTGATACTAGGCACTTTGCTAAGCTCTTAGGCTACAAAAAAAAAGGGGAGAGACATGAAATCTCTGCCCTCAAGGAACTCACATTTTAATCAGAAAGACATAATGCAAAAAAAATATACCCAGGTAGACACATACACACACACTCAATGTGCATCTACCTACAAAGTGAAAAGTAATCTGAGAGACAGTGCACTAGCAGAGGGTGAGAGTTGGAGAAGCGCTGGGAAAGGCCTCTTGCAGAAGCTGGTCTTTGAATTGATCTAGAAGGAAGCCAGAGAAACCAAAAGGTGGTGGTAAGGAGTAAGAGCATCCTAACCATGCAGCAACTATTGAAAAGGATGGTATTTAGAGATAAAATATCCTATAAATGGCAAGAAGGCCAGTGTCACTGGATCATAGAATGTACACAGGAGGGGGAAGTAAGATAGGAAGGGGCCAGATTGGGAAGGACTTTAAATTTAAAAGACTGGGGGCAGAGCCAAGATGGTGGAGAGGACACACGTGTCTTTTTGAGCTCTCCTTTACCCTCAAAGTATTTTATGAAACTCAGCCTCGGAATTAGTGCTTGACTGTTAGAAGCCATGAATATTGGGACTATGATACATTACCAACAGAAGATAATCTCGAAATTCACCAGAAAAGGTCTGTTTTTGCTCACGTGCAGGGATGGAAAGAGGCTAGGCCAGGAGCAACCTCAGGCAGGCAGTGAGAGCACGGAGAACAGTTCACCACTGAGCAGACCAGAGTGGGGTGGGTCCACAGAAAATCCACACCATGGTGTGGCTGTTTTGCCCTGGCAGCAAGCCAGTAGATCAGCAGAGAAGCTGTAAACACAGGGGATAAAGACTCTAACCCCGAAAAGCTGGGGTTTCTCGGGACCTGGCCACACCCACCCAGTACCAGGAGGGACTCTGCACGATCTCAGAGCGCAACCGCAGCGGAGTCCCTGCTGTCCCACTGCCACTTCCTGGTATCTATAGAGGCAACTTGGAAATACCCCACTGCCCCATAAGCAGACTGCAGCATTGTTTTTGTTTTTTTGTTGTTTTAAATGAGCAAAAAGGCAAAGCGGGCTCTAACTATAGATAGCTTCTATGCTGAAAGAGAGCAGATTTCAAAACAGTTTGTCTCTAGATGAAAACCCAAAGGTAGATATTTTCTGTTCCCCACTACATAAGGCTCTCATAAAAGAAGTTTAAAAGAATCTTAAAAGAGAGCTAAAAGAAAAATGGGGAAAGCTTTGCAAGAGAGTCTGGATAAGTCATATAACTCATTAAAAGAGAGAGTGGAAAAAGAAAATAACTCCCTAAAAAACAAAATTTGTGAATTGGAAAAAGAAAATAACTCCTTAAGAAATAAAATTGGTGAAATGGAAAAAAATTCCATAGAATAAAACAACTCATTTAAAAACTCAATTGGACAAATACAAAAAGAAATTTTAAAAAGTAAATGAAATTTAAAGGACTTTAAAATATAGTAAAGAATTTTATAATGAATCCTCTAGGTAATAGGAAACCACTGGAGTTTATTAAAGAATGTTTAGGCAAGTGGGGGAATTTTTTTAGAAAAATCACTTAGCTTCTTATTTTCAAAATACAAGCAAAAATAGTTTTCATCATTCACCCTTGCAAAACCTTGTGTTCCAAATTTTTCCTCCATACTACTTCCTACCCTAGATAGCAAGTAATACAATATATGTTGAACATGTGCAGTTTTTCTATATATAATTCCACATTTATCATGCTGCATAAGGAAAATCAGATCAAAAAGGAAAAACATAAGAAAAAAGTACATAAACAACAGAAAAGATGAACATGCTGTGTTGTGATCTGCATGCAGTCCCCATAGTCTTCTTTCTGGATGCAGATGACTCTCTCCATCACAAGCCTATTGGAACTGGCCTGAATCATCTCATTGTTCAAGAGCCATGTCCATCAGAGTTGATCATCACATAATCTTATTACTGTGTATAATGTTCTCCTGATTCTATCCATTTCATTTAGTTCGTGTAGGTCTATCCAGACCTTTCCAAAATCATCCTGCTGATAATTTCTTCTAGAACAATAATATTCCATAACATTCATATATCAAAATTTATTCAGCCATTCCCCAAATGATGGGCATCCACTCAGTTTCCATTTCATTGCCATTACAAAAAGGGCCACTACACACATTTTTGCACATGTGGGGATACAGACCCAGTAGAGAGACTGTTGGATCAAAGGATATGCAATTTGATAGCATAGTTTGGCCATAGTTCCAAACTGCTCCCTAAAATGAATGGCTAGAGTAGTTCACAATTCCACTAACAATATATCAGTGTCCCAGTTTTCCCACATCCCTTTCAACTATGCTCAAAAAGTTATCAAATTGTGCATACCCTTTGATCCCGAAGTGCTACTGGGCTTATATCCTAAAGAGATCTTAAAGGAGGGAAAGGGATTCACATGTACAAAAAAGTTTGTGGCAGCCCTTTTCAAAGTGGCTAGAAACTGGAAATTGAAGGGATACCCATCACTTGGAGGATGGCTGAATAAATTGTGGTATATGAATGTTATGGAATATTATGGTTCTGTAAGAAATGACCAGCAGGATGAATACAGAGAGGCTTGTAAAGACTTACATGAACTGATGCTGAGTGAAATGAGCAGAACTAGGAGATCATTATACACTTCAACAACAATACTATATGAAGTGCTATCTTCGGCAATGAGAGAATCCAATTCAATTCCCATTGATCAGTAATAAACAGAACCAGCTACACCCAGATTTCACTGGGATGAATACTGGGAAATGAGTGTGGACCACAACATAGCATTTACACTCTTTCTGTTGTTGTTTGCTTGCATTTTTGTTTTTCTTCCCAGGTTATTTTTTACCTTTCTAAATCTGATTTTTCTTGTGCAACAATAGAATTGTATAAATATGTACACACATATTGTATTTAAGATATAGTTTAACATGTTTAACATGTATGAAACTGCCTGCCATGTAGGGGAGGGGGTGAAGGAAAGGAAGGGAAAAGTTGGAACAGAAGTGTTTGCAAGGGTCAGTGTTAAAAAATTACCCATGCATATGTTCTGTCAATTAAAAATTATAATAATAATAATAAAATTAAAATTAAATTAAAAATTAAAAAACACTAAGCAAAGACCTATATTTATATAATATGTTTTACTAAAGTTTCATACTTCCTTTCTTAAAAGTGATTAAAGACTAGGAAGATGAAGGTGTATAGGGCCAATATAAATATGAAGCTTTTTTTTAAATCTGTAATTGCCATAACTAATTCATTTTTTTCATCTTTGCCTTTTCACTATGTTATTTAGCAGGTTTTATTAAATATCTGTACACACAAAAACATACACAATCACCAAGCTTTACAATATAATTTTAAAAAACTGTACCTAGTTTTACATAAAGTTACTTTTATGAAATTAGCTATATTTAGTCACTTAAAACATTGTATTTCTACTTTTCAGGTTTGATACTTGCTGTGCTAATAAGGATGTTGATCCCACCTCTCAATATTTCCTATTCTTCTTTCTGTTGCTCAATGATATATATCATTTTTGGAACGTCTCATCATGTATCTATTGGTGAGTTCAAAGACAGAGGAAAGAGGACTTTTATTATTAACCCAGGCCGGTATGTATAGCTAAAGAAGCCTATTAAACACTATATTTCTCTTTTAAAAATGGAATAATTAAAACAAGAACATGTAACCCCATTGAATGTTCATATTTACTTCTGCTGTAACATTTTGACTCTGGTCTCTTAATAAGCAACTTTAGAGAGAATGTTAGTTAGCTTTCTTCTTTTTCTTGAAAAAAGAAAAATTTTAATAGTATTTTATTTTTCCAAATATATTCAAAGATAGTTTTCAACATTCACCTTTTTGTGTTCCAAATTTTTCTCTCTTCTCCCTTTTCTTCCTTCACCAAGATAGCAATCTTGATATAAGTTAAACATGAGCAATTCTAAACATATTTCCATATTCATAATGCTGTGCAAAAAAAAAAGTCAAAGGGGGAAAAAAAACAAGGAAAAATATAAACAACAACAGTATTAAAAAGGTGAAAATACTGTGCTTTGATACACATTCAGTCACCACATTCTCCCTCTGGATGTGGATGGCACCCTCCATCACAAGTCTATTTAAATTGCCTTGAATCACTTCATTGTTGAAAAGAGCCAAGTCCATCACAATCGATTATCATATAATCTTTTACAGTGTTCTCTTGCTTCTGCTCACTTCACTTAACATCAGTTCATGGAAATCTTTCCAGGGTTTTCTGAATCGGCCACCATTTCTTAAAGAACAATAATACTGCCTTACATCCATATACTATAACTTATTTAGCCATTCCCCAATTGATGGTCATCCACTCAATTTCCAGTTCCTTGCCACTACAAAAACGGCTGCTACAAACATTTTTGCACATTTGGGTTCTTTCCCCTCTTGTATGATCTCTTTGGGATACAGACTCAGTAGAGACATTGCTGGATCAAAGAGCATGCACAGTTTCATAGCTCTTTGGGCATAGTTTCAATTGCTCTCCAGAATGGTTGAATCATTTCACAACTTCACCAACAATGTGTTAGTGTCCCACTTTTCCCACATCCCTTCCAACATTCATCATTATCTTTTCCTGTCAGCTAATCTGAGAGGTATAAAGTGATCTTAATTTGCATTTCTTTAATCAATGGTTATTTAGAGCATTCTTTCATATATGACTATAGATGGCTTTAATTTCATCATTTGAAAATTGTTCATATCCTTTGACCATTTGTCAATTGGGGAATAGTTTGTAGTCTTATAAATTTGAGTCAATCCTCTATTTTAGAAATGAGGCTTTTACTAGAAACATTGGCTGAAAAAAGTTTTGCTCAGCATTCTGCTTTAGAGGGAAGGTTTATACTCAGATGTTTCACCTAGGCTACATGGCTAAAAGAACTGGTTTTTTGGTGGGAGAGGAAAGGAAACAGAATCTGATTTATTCACATAAAATGTATAGAAATTTATAGACATGTGAAGAGATATTTCCATTCTTTAATTTAGTTTAAATGTTTATGTTGGTCACAGGTTCAAAAGGCTAATATGATTTGCTTTATGTTAATATCTTTTCACCACCCCCTTTCATTCTCATTTTCCTAAAGAACATGTATAGTGACTGAGGTCTCTTGATTGATCTGTCTACGTGTTTGTCTGTCTTTCTGTACATACACATACACATATACACACATGCCCCTTTGGGTTTATTGTAATTTAAGAATATGGCTTCTGGGAAACAGCTTTAGTACATAAGAAAACAATACTTTTCCCTCACTTTTACCTCTTACTCCCAATTTTAGAATTAAAACCTACCAGACAGTAAAAAGAACTTCTTCAGGTTATAGATACTGGTTATTCTACCTATTTTTAATGTTTCTCACTCTGCCTTGTCTCCAGAGAATGGGACAAATTCACCTTCTAGCCTAACCATTCTGTTTATTTCACAGGAAACTTCTTCCTTGTAAGTGCATTGATGGCAAATGTCTTAAATAAAATAATGTTCAATTCTGGTCACCTCCTAATGGGAACTTTTGTCAGGGGTGACTTTGAAGATCCAGCGTACTCCCTGGATTATGAGAAGGCTCTCAGTGTCATGCAAGCTGTAACCTTTCTGACTGGGATTATCCAGGTATTTGTGTCCTATATTCCCTAGTTCTCCCCAAGTTAAAACCAAGTTGTTAAAAAACTACCCTTTCTTGTAGTTACTTCTTTTATGCAGTATGCAGTGTTTGCTGAAACTCCAGTAATTTCTTTTTGAGTGGAATTAACGTTTCAGGGGCTGCTGAGATATATGGAAGTTATTGCCAATTAAGCAAATATCAAATAAATATCTACTGTATATAGAGTACTATGCTAGGAGTGGGGTTTAGAAGGAGAATGATAAAAAGTTGAGATAATGTATGACTCCTGACTCTGAAGCAGAAGAGGGATATGGCACACACAAAAATAATCATAGTCTATGTTTAGTGCCATATGAAGTTTTGGGGAAAAGGTCATTACTGAGTGGAAGGTAGAGGTATTTAAATTAAGCCTTAAAAGTTAGATTAAGGGTAAGGAAGGGCATTCCAGATAAGGAATTGAATGAAAACATATGCAGTGTGGGTTATTTGTGGAGATCAGTGACCCATCAGTTTGTTTGGAATACAGATCATATAAGGATGCAGAATGAGATAAAACTGGAATTATAGATATTGTCATTTATGAAGGGATTATAATGTCAGATTAAGGAATTTGAGCTTTATTTAAGAGGTAGATAGAAGCCGTTTCAAGTTTTGAGTATAAGAGTTATATATTTAATTCTACACAGTGATAATTACTCTTGACAGAATCATTTAGTGGGATATTGAATGGAGGGGAAGAGGTTGCAGATTGGTTTTAGGGCTATTGTCCAAATAAGAACAAATAAGCATAGAGGAAGCATGACCATTTCTTCATGAAAACAATCCATCCTAAAATTTAGTATGACTTATAAAGAAGTTCTCATTCTAATCCCATACTTTTTCAATCCTTTATAGTTAAAAAAGGAAATATAAACATTAGAAAAGAGCACCGTTGTGTGATCCTGGGCAAGTCACTTAATCCCAATTGCCTCAGCCAAAAAAAAAAAAAGAGCACAGAGAGGCAGTCCTCTGAGTCTCTTTTTCATCATTCAGTCTCTGGGGAAGACATTTTGCTTTATCTTACAATACTTAACATGAATGGGAAAACCCATTATATTTTTGGCTAATAAATTTATGAGGTTTTTTTCCCCCTGTTATGGCAGATCCGCAGCTGAAAAACATTAATACTGATATTCATTTTAAAGCATTCATTTATTCGGTATTTATCTCTGCTGAATAGTAGGTCTTTTTCTTCTATAGAGCTCTCTATCTGGGTTCTAAATGATATATTATTTTACAAACAGATGCCAAGTTCATTCTTTAGGAACATCTTTAATTAAGTATAAAATAATAGACCAAGCACACAGGGTGAAGTGCTTGTGTTGCAATAGTTAATGATAGAAATATGACTCTACTTGCCATATCTCAGCAAGGCACTAGGTGGTGCTCCAAACCTCATGCTGCAAATTTTAAGTAACCATTATGTGCCCAGTTATTGTCAATGCTCAGTCCTGAACCATTTTAGTCCTATTCATTTGTGAATGGGCTCTAATTGGTGACTCCCCATCAAGCTTATCTTTTAGTGCCTGCTCACATTTCCATTTAAGTATACAACTGATGTGCATCATAGTTCACAACTAGTTTGTCTCATCTTCTGAACTTTACTTCTCATTGTCAACACAGAGATAAGTATTTCTTTTTTTTTTTAATTAAAGCTTTTTATTTTCAAAAATTATATATGCATAATTTTCAATATTCACTCTTACAGTAACTTGTGTTCTAAATTTTTTCCCTCCCTTCCCCCCATTTCCTTCCCTAGAAGGCAAGTAATCCAATATTTGTTAAACATGTGCAATTCTCTACCTATTTCCACAAATATGCTACACAAGAAAAATCAGATTAAAAAGGGGAAAAATGAGAAAGAAAACAAAATGCAAGCAAACAACAAATAGACTGAAAATACTATATTGTGATCCATACTCAGTTCCCACAGTCCTCTCTGAGAGCACATGGCTCTCCAACAGAACTGGCCTGAATCATCACATTGTTGAAGAGAACCATGTCTATCAGAATTGATCATCGTGTAATCTTGCTGTTGATACAAGCTTTTCCAACCTCTCTGAAATCATCTTGCTGATCTTTCCTTTCTTTCTTTCTTTTTTTTTTTTTTTTTAATAATTAAAACTTTTTATTGACAGAACCCATGCCTGGGTAATTTTTTACAACATTATCCCTTGTACTCACTTCTGTTCCTACTTTTCCCCTCCCTCCCTCCATCCCCTCCCCCAGATGGCAAGCAGTCCTATACATGTTAAATATGTCACAGTAGATACAATATATGTGTGCAGAACCGAACAGTTCTCTTATTGCTCAGGGAGAATTGGATTCAGAAGGTAAAAATAACCCGGGAAGAAAAACAAAAATGCAAGTAGTCCACATTCATTTCCCAGTGTTCTTTCTCTGGGTGTAGCTGATTCTGTCCATTATTGATCAATTGGAAGCGAGTTAGATCTTCTCTTTGTTGAAGAAATACACTTCCATCAGAATACATCCTCATACAGTATCATTGTTGAAGTATATATTGATCTCCTGGTTCTGCTCATTTCACTTAGCATCAGTTCATATGAGTTTCTCCAAGCCTCTCTGTATTCTCTCTGCTGGTCTTTTCTTACAGAACATTAATATTCCATAACATTCATATACCACAATTTACCCAACTATTCTCCAATTGATGCGTATCCATTCATTTTCCAGTTTCTAGCCACTACAAAGAGGGCTGCCACAAACATTTTGGCACATACAGGTCCCTTTCCCTTCTTTAGTATCTCTTGGGATACTTTTTGGGCATAATTCCAGATTGCTCTCCAGAATGGTTGGATTCGTTCACAACTCCACCAACAATGTATCAGTGTCCCAGTTTTCCCTCATCCCCTCCAACATTCATTATTATTTTTTCCTGTCATCTTAGCCAATCTGACAGGTGTATAGTGATATCTCAGAGTTGTCTTAATTTGCATTTCTTTGATCAATGGTGATTTGGAACATTCTTTCATATGAGTAGAAATAGTTTCAATTTCATCATCTGAAAAGTCTCTGTTCATATCCTTTGACCATTTATCAATTGGAGAATAGCTTGATTTATTATAAATTAGAGTCAATTCTCTATATATTTTGGAAATGAGGCCTTTATCAGAACCTTTAACTAAGAAAATGTTTTCCTAGTTTGTTGCTTCCCTTCTAATCTTGTTTGCATTAGTTTTGTTTGTACAAAGGCTTTTTAATATGATATAATTAAAATTTTCTATTTTTTGATCAATAATGATCTCTAGTTCATCTTTGGTCACAAATTCCTTCCTCCTCCCTAAGTCAGAGAGGTAAACTATCCTATGTTCCTCTAACTTATTTATAATCTTGTTCTTTATGCCTAAATCATGGACCCATTTTGATCTTATCTTGGTGTATGGTGTTAAGTGTGGGTCCATGCCTAATTTCTGCCATACTAGTTTCCAGTTTTCCCAGCAGTTTTTGTCAAATAATGAATTCTTATCCCAAAAGTTGGGATCTTTGGGTTTGTCAAACATTAGATTGCTATAGTTGACTATTTTGTCTTGTGAACCTAACCTATTCCACTGATCAACTAATGTATTTCTTAGCCAATACCAAATGGTTTTGGTGACTGCTGCTTTATAATATAGTTTTAGATCAGGTACAGCTAGGCCACCTTCATTTGATTTTTTTTTTCATTAATTCCCTTGAGATTCTCGACCTTTTGTTCTTTCATATGAATTTTGTATTTATTTTTTCTAGATCATTAAAATATTTTCTTGGAAGTCTGATTGGTATAGCACTAAATAAATAGATTAGTTTAGGGAGTATTGTCATCTTTATTATATTCACTCGGCTTATCCAAGAGCACTTAATATTTTTCCAATTATTTAAATCTGACTTTATTTGTGTGGAAAGTGTTTTGTAATTTTGCTCATATAATTCCTGACTTTCCTTTGGTAGATAAATTCCCAAATATTTTATGCTATCAACAGTTATTTTGAATGGAATTTCTCTTTGTATCTCTTGCTATTGGATTTTGTTGGTGATGTATAAAAATGCTGAGGATTTATGGGGATTTATTTTATATCCTGCAATTTTGCTAAAGTTATAAATTATTTCTAATAGCTTTTTAGTAGAATCTCTGGGCTTCTTTAAGTATACCATCATCTGCAAAGTTTGGTTTCCTCATTACCTACTCTAATTCCTTTAATCTCTTTCTCAATTCTTATTGCCGAGGCTAGGGTTTCTAATACAATATTGAATAATAATGGTGATAGTGGGCAACCTTGTTTCACTCCTGATCTTGCTGGGAAAGGTCCCAGTTTTTCCCCATTGCATATGATGTTTACTGATGGTTTTAAATATATGCTCCTGACTATTTTAAGGAAAAGTCCATTTATTCCTATCCTCTCAAGTGTCTTTATTAGGAATGGATGTTGGATTTTATCAAATGCCTTTTTTTTGCATCTATTGAGATGATCATATGGTTTTTGTTAATTTGGTTATTGATATAGACAATTATGCTAATAGTTTTCCTAATACTGAACCAGCCCTGCATTCCAGGTATAAATCCTACTTGGCCATAGTATATTATCCTGGGGATGATTTTCTATAATCTTTTTGCTAATATTTCATTTAAGATTTTAGCATCAATATTCATTAGGGAGATTGATCTATAATTTTATTTCTCTGTTTTCAACCTATGTGGTTTAAGTATCAGTACCATGTCTGTGTCATAGAAAGAATTTGGTAGGACTCCTTCAATCACTATTTTTTCAAATAGTTTATATAGCATTGGAGTTAATTGTTCTTTAAATGTTTGGTAGAATTCACATGTAAATCCATCTGGTCCTGGGGATTTTTTCTTAGGGACTTGGTTAATAGCTTGTTCTGTTTTCTTTTTCTAAAATGGAACTATTGAGTCTATTTACTTCTTTTTCTGTTAATCTGGGCAAGCTATATTTTTGAAGGTATTCTTCCATTTCATTTAAGTTGTCGAATTTATTGGCATAAAGTTGGACAAAGTAACTCCTAATTATTGCTCTAATTTCTTCTTCATTAGTGGCGAGTTCTCCCTTTTGATTTTTAAGACTAACAATTTGATTTTCCTCTTTCCCTTTTTTAATCAGATTTACTAAGGGTTTGTCTATTTTGTTGGTTTTTTCAGAGAACCAACTCTGGTTTTATTAATTAATTCATTATATAATCTTATTGTGGCTGTGTACAATGATCTCCTGGTTCTTCTCTTTTTACTTAACATCAATTCATGTAAGTCTCTCCAGGCCTCTCTGAAATCATCCTGCTGATCATTTCTTACAGAACAATAATATTCCATAACATTCATATGCCATAACTTATTCAGCCATTCTCCAACTGATGGCATCCACTCAGTTTCCAGTTTCTTGCCACTACAAAAAGGACTCCCACAAACATTTTTACATATGTTGGTGACACTCAGTTTCTTAAGTAATTGGGACTCTAGCCTTGTACATATCCCTTCTCAGTCTATTACTTTTAAGCACTGGTGTAACTTTTAGAGAAATTCATCTCCCATTTCTGTTTGATTTGTAATTTCAGAAATGATAGTTTTTTGGAGCTATTTGTTGTTAGTCTCATATCTTTTAATAAAAAAGGAACTTGATCATTTTCAGTCAAAATGCTTTTAGCAAGATTCCAGTGTTTTAGATAAGTTCCTTTTTCAATAATTGTAACATTAACCCCTTAAAGAGAGTTTTCATTTTTCTAGGATTTCATAGGAAAGGGGCTTCAAAAAGACAAGACATTTGTTATCATCATGAGAGTCATAAATTTTCCATCTCAGTACTTTGAAAAAAAATCACAGGAAAATTAATCTGAAAGGTCTTCTTGTGGGTGGGTCAAAATGTCTTGTTACTATAATTCTCAACACAGGTTTGGTATCTAGCAATAGCCCAGTTCTGTTATTTACTATTGTGTGATCATAAACTCTCTGGGACCCCATTTCCACATTATATAATGAGAAAGTTGTTATGGAATAGGGTTTTTTAAACTTTTTTTTTTGTCCTGGACTCTTTGGTAGTCTGGTGAAACTGATGCGGTTATTCCTAGTCAGGGAAGCAAATGATTCCATTCCCAGTCAGGGAACCAAATGATGCAGTTAGGGGTAATGCAGAGAATAATGGGAACCCTTCTTTGGTTAGCCACAGGTCCAACATGAAAGAATCCATGAACCTGAAATATTAGACTGGCAAAAAGGAAGTTTATTGTTGACACTACAGAAGCCATCTTTTGTTAGGAAGACTGACTTCCAGTGACAAAATGCTGGCAGAGAGATAAAGGTCTTAGCAGAGAAATCCTGGCAGAGAGATAAGCAGAGGTGTTAACACTGAGAAGAGAACATCTTCTCAGTGGGCAGGAGTCCTGACAGGCAGCTATGTAAGGGAGAGAGCTCCCTTGACAAGGCATGGTACTGCTTTGGGGCCTTTGCAAAGAAATGAGCCCTACAGCCCTTTTTGTAGTGGCTAGAAACTGGAAACTGAATGGATGTCCATCAGTTGGAGAATGGCTGAATAAATTGTGGTATATGAAAATTATGGAATATTACTGTTCTGTAAGAAATGACCAACAGGATGATTTCAGAAAGGCCTGGAGAGACTTACACGAACTGATGCTGAGTGAAATGAGCAGGACCAGGAGATCATTATATACTTCAACAACAATACTAGATGATGACTAGTCCTGATGGATCAGGCCATCCTCAGCAACAAGATCAACCAAATCATTTCTAATGGAGCAGTAATGAACTGAACTAACTATACCCAGAAAAAGAACTCTGGGAGATGACTAAAAACCATTACATTGAATTCCCAATCCCTATATTTATGCACACCTGCATCTTTGATTTCCTTCACAAGCTAATTGTACAATAATTCAGAGTCTGATTCTTTTTGTATAGCAAAATAATGTTTTGGTCATGTATACTTATTGTGTATCTAAGTTATATTTTAATATATTTAACATCTACTGGTCATCCTGCCATTTAGGGGGAGGGGGTGGGGGGGGGTAAGAGGTGAAAAATTGGAACAAGAGGTTTGGCAATTGTTAATGCTGTAAAGTTACCCATGTATATATCCTGTAAATTAAAGGCTATTAAAAAAAAAAAAAAAAAAAAAAAAGAAATGAGCCCTAAATTGCCCTTTAAATAGGAAATCTGAGACTGAAGTTTCAATTAAATGAAATCACTTCAATGTTGTCACTGCCCCCAGGCCTAGATTCCTAGTTGAATGAGATCACTTAAGTTCCTGGATTAATTTTCAACTCAATAGAGGATGCAGCCAACTACTCAATAGAAATATGAGGTCCAGATCTCCAGTTAAATGAGATCACTTAAGTTCAAGCTAAGTAGGGAGTTGTCCTAGGCCAATCTTAATGAAACCACTTAATTGCCCCAAAGGGAGGGTCCCTGTCAGGAGAGTTTCAGGGCTCACCCCAAAAGTCAAGGACAGTTTCAAGGTTCCCCCATCAAAACCTATGATTCTTCTCACCATAATGTTTTAGAATGCATAAAATAAAATATGCAAGATTCTAAAGGAAACCAATTATACTAAAATAGAAAAAAAATTTTTTTGAAGTTCATAGAACCTTTGCTCTAGATAATAATCTTTAAGATCTTTTCTAGCTCAGCTCTAAATCCTACAATCTATTTTTATGAAGGAGATTGCTAGATGGAATGAACAAATTAATGAATAAAAATTTGTTGAACACTTACTAAACATAAAGCATTATGCTAAACTTTAAAAACTAAACTAGAAAATAAATGCAACTTCTAATCTCAAGGACCTCAAATTCTATGAGAAACAATTCACAGAGGAGATTTCAGCTACAAGACAGAAAGATCTTATGGTCCTTAGCAAGGGCAGAGTACCTTTTTTAATGTCATAGAAAAAATTTTCTGTTTTAAATGTTGAACCATATAACAGTGTTAAAAATATTGGAGGGAGGGTGGGTAGTGAAGAAGAGAAGGATCTTTAGTAGTTACTGCTACTGAGGAGGAAGTTGCCAGGTTACATCTCTTGATTCTCTGAATGATAGCTTGAGGGGCTGGGCTGGAAGTAAGCCTGGTGACTGGGGGGGATCTGCTATTCTCTGGGCCTAGATTTTAGGGTCTTAGGTTGTCTTATCAGAGTCAGGGTAGAGAGATGATGGTTGAAGTAGTGACAGTAATTTGATTTATCTGGCACAGGCCACATCCTGTCTCTTCCACTTCAGGGTACCTTGCTTCTTCAGCTGTACTGGCTTGCCTGCTTTGTAGATAGCAGCTGATTTGTAATGGGTAAAAACTTTTTGATTGATGGCTGCTGGTTTGGAAGCAGAGTTAGTATAATAAGCTACTATTCCAGAGATTTTAGATTTACATTAAAGAATACTGTATCATCATAGTGAAGTGAGTGATAAGTTGTGGAAGGTGATTATATAAACCACAGGTGCCACTCTGTGATGTGTGCATAAAAAGCTTATTGCTATTAAGATTATTGCTTGAGAAAAAGGAAAGAGATTTCGCTATTCAGCTTTTTAAGAAGTTATCTTTGAAGTTATCTTCAAAGAGAGTGGTTGTAACAAGCTTGTAAGTCAGGACTTTAATTCTTTCTCTGCGTGTTTCCCCTTTCCTCTTCCTTTTTCTCTTTTCTCTCATCTCTTTTCTTTCTTCACCTTCTCTTTTTTTCCTGCTTCCTTTTCTTTTCTTCCCCATTTCTAGAATTCCTTCCTGAAAAGAAGAAAATACATTACTTAAATACCTAAATAGTAATTTAAGTACAAGTGACAATTGGGAATATTGGAACCCTCTCATTCTGGGAAGGATATTATAAGAAACTTTCAGAGTTAGAACTCTAGACTGTTTAGAGAGAATCTGTATTATTTGGTACCTGATTACTGCCAATTGATTGATCGATTTTCCCAGCTTAGTGGTGTATCTCCCAGTAATTCCTTACATCACAATTATCCTTCATTTTCTCTTTCAATCCCAATGCCTTGTAGCTGCTGATTGGATTGCTAAGATTGGATTTTGTCACCAAGTACCTGCCTGACACCTTAATTAATGCCTATTTGGCAGCCACAGCACTGCATGTCATGATGTCCCAAATGTGCTTCATTTTTGGGATTATGGTTCGTTTTCACTGCGGTGTTATCGCCTTCTTTTATGTGAGTAGTTACAAACCCTGCTTGGAGATAACTGCTTTCTCAGAGATGGGTGGAAATACTTTGATTATGAACTAATTTTTCCTAGAAATAATCTGAATTGAAAAGACCCAAACCATACTGACTGTATATCATTTTCTTTTTATCTATCAAAGGGTCTCATCTTCTAGATTTGGGTAGTTAATTGCAGAAGAATCAAACTACTATTTGAATTAACTGTCTCCAATCTAGTCTCTCACTATAGCATGGCTTACATTGAAACTTAAAATCAGAAAAAAGTCTCTACGCTTCTTTTCTCTGGTCCTTTTAAAATTTTTCTAAAAGCCACATCTATATAACATGCCTAAATTATCAATCTGCTTACATTATCAATATGCTCAAAAAGCATATATTATTTGATTATTATTTGAATTATATGAACTAAAGATCATTGAAAAAATGATAGTATGAACTGATTAAATAGAATCCTGGTACTTTGTGCCAAAATAAGCAAAGCAAAAGCAGTACAGAGAAGTATCCCTTTTCTTACTTAAGAAGTTCTGCTTTTGTCCTTAACATATTTTATGGTTCTTTCAGAGGGCTCACAAAACACACACTCTGCTAGTCCCATATCTCTAGAACTTTTGTAGCTTTGTTTGATAAAGTTAGGACACACTAAAAAGAAGACTATTATGTCCCCACTTAAATTCTGTGATTGTGTTTCTTTTCAGAATCTAGTTAACTACTGTATAGCTCTCCCAAGAGCCAATTCTACTAGCATCCTGCTGTTTCTGATTTGTATGGTGGCTTTAAGAGTCAACAAATGTATCAAGATCTCTTTCAAACGATATCCCATTGAATTTCCCATGGAATTTGTACTGGTAGGTACTGTCCTATGTTAGTAAACTATGTTATATATATATATATAGTAAAATATGTTATATAAAGTTGCCTATTATTTAGTGCTACTTGAAGCCAGAAACCCCTATTTCCTTTCCAATGACTCCTGGAATTAACCTTTCTCATTGGCCTACTAATGATTAGAGTTATTGTATTTCCAGTTGTTCTATTAGTGAAAACAGCTCTGGGGTATTGAGTAAAAAAAAAAGGCACTAAAGAAGAAAAGGGAGTGTGGTGCCAAACTGACAGAATAAGGCAGGAACATCTCCCAAACATGCCTCTAAACAACTCTAAAATAATTCCTCAAAATGAATTCTGGAGTAATAGAACCAAATAAAAGATAGGATAGTATACAATTGTCCAGCCCAAGACAAACTGAAAAGTCAATAGGAAAGTTTTTCTCACTCAAATAAAAGGGGGAGCACAGTCCAGTGCAAGCAGCATGTGGGCAAGTCAGCAGTAGGCTATGCCCCAGAAAGCCAGCAGGAGGTCTCAAGTCCCAGCAAGATAATGGAGAAGCCCTAGAGCAGCAAACCAGGAGTCAGGGCCCAGGTCCCTGGGGTCAGAAGATTAGGTCAATGCCCTTGACCCTAGGAGCAGAGTCCAACTTAAAAAGTCACAAAATAGGCTGAGAAAAAGAATAACAACAAAAGGAACCTGACCATAGAAAGCTATTATGGAGGCAGAAAAGATTAAAACACAGACTCAGAAAAGGACCATAATGCCAAAATGCCTACATGTGAAGCCTCAAAGAAAAATATGAATTGGTCTCAGGTCCAAAAAGAATTCCTAGAAGACCTCAAAAATCCTCAAAAAGGATTTTAAAAATCAAATAAGAGAGAAGAAAAGAAGTGAGAGTGATATAAGATAATCATGAAAAAAGTCAATCGCTTAGTAAAGGAAGCATAAAAATGGGAGGAGGGATGATACCCAAAAATGGAAGATACACAAAAATTCATTAAAGAAAAATACTCTTTAAAAAAGTAGAATTGACCTAATGGAAAAGAAGGCACAGAAATCCACTGAAGAAAATAATTTCTTAAAAAGTAGAATTGGGCAAGTGGAAGCCAATGATTCCATGAGATATCAATAATAAGATAAAATCAAAAGAATGAAAAAAAAAAAAAACCAAAACTGTGAAACATCTCATTAGAAAAACATCTGCCCTGGAAAAGAGAGATAATTTAAGAATTTACTAGAAATTGTAGTTATAACAATAAGAGAAGAAAAAGAATTTGAAGGAATTGGAATAAACAATGAGAAAACAAAACTATCACTCTTTGCCTTGACATGGTATATTTAGAGAATCAATTAAAAATTAATTGAAATCATGAACTACTTTAGCAAAGTTGCAAAATATAAAATAAACCCACTTAAATCATTTCTATATTTTAAACATTTAATAGAAAACATTAGAAACATTAAAACATTTCTATATTTTACCAACGATGTCCAGCAACAAAAGAAAGAGAAATTCCATTTAAAATAACTAAACAATACAAAATATTTGGGAGTCTTAACTGCCATGGCAAATCCAGGAACCATATGAATATGATTATAAAACACTTTAAACATAAAGTCAGATCTAAACAATTGGGAAAATATTAATTGCTCATGGGTAGGCTGAGCCAATATAAGAAAAATAATAATTCTACCTAAATTAATTTACTTGAAAATTCAGTGTCATACCAATCAAGCTACCAGTAATTATTTTACAAGGTTAGAAAAAATATTAAAATACATTTGGAAGAAAAAAGGATACAGAATATCGAGAGAACCAAATGAAAAAATGTGAAGGAAGGTGGCCTAGCTGTACCAGATTTCAAACTGTTATAAAGCAGTAATCATCAGAACAATCTCTGGCCTAAGAAACAAGAGTGATGGATCAGTGGAATAGATTAGGTACATAAGAAACAGTAATAACTATACTAATGTAGTGATTGATAAAGATCCAAGCTTTTGAGATGAGACAACTTACTATTTGACAAAAACTGCTGGGAAAATGGAATACAGGATGGCAAAAATTAGGTATAGGCTAACACATCACACTGTACACCAAGTTAAGTTCAAAATGGTAAATGATTTAGACATAAAAGGTGATATAAAAACAAATTAGAGGAGCAAGGAATAGCTTACTTGTCAACTCTATGGAGAAGGGAAGAATTTATGAAAAAAAGTGAAGAGCATTATAAGATATAAAATAGATAATTATAATTATTTTTTTTAAAAGGTTTTGCACAAACAAAATCAATGCAGGTAAGGTTAGAAGGAAAGCAGAAAACTAGGAAACAATTTTTATTGCAGTATCTCATATAAAGGCCTTGATTCTCAAATATACAGAGGACTGAATCAGATTTATAAGAATTTAAGTCATTTCCCAATTGATAAACAGTCAAGAGATATAAATAGGCAGTAGAAACGAAAGCTCTCTATAGTAATATGAAAAAATTCTCTAAATCATTACTAATTTTAAAAAATGCAATTACAACTCTAAGAACCACCTTATACCTATCAAATTGGTTAATATGATAGAATAGGAAAATGATAAATATTGGAAAATTGTGGTGAATAGTGAGAATGGTCATCCTTGCTTTACCTTTGCTCTTATTTACAAGGCATCTAGCTTATTCCCATTAGAGATAATGCTGCTGGTGGTTTTTGATAGATATTACTTATCATTTCAAGGTAAGTTCCATTTATTCTTATGCTCTCTAGTATTTTTTAAAATAGAAATGAATAATATCCCATGATGTGGAAAAGTTGGGATACTAATGCACTGATAATAGGTTTGAACTTATCCAAACATTCTGGAGAGCATATGCCCAAAGCACTATAAAACTGTGTAGACTTTTTGATCTAATAATACCATTACTATATGTTTGTATCTCAAAGAGATTTTTTTTAAAAGGAAAAGCACATGTATGTACAAAAATATAGAAACTCAGTAACAGCAATATTGTATGATGAAGAATGTCAATTACTTAGTCATTCTCTTTAATACAGTAATCCAAGACAATTCCAGATTTTTTTACTTTATTTCAAATTTATTCATTTATTTTTTGGCCTGTGTCTTCTTTCACAACATGACTACTATAAAAATGTTTTGCATGATTGTTGCATGTATAATGTATATCAAACTGCTTACCATCTCAAGGAGGGCATTGGGGGTGGGGAGAGGGAAAGAACTCAAAATTTTTTAAAATGAAATTGTCCTTAAGGGAATTTAGGAAAAATATAAACAAAGAAGAAAAGCTCAAAGGAGGATAAAAAAAAACCCAGAAAGATGCACACTGTTATAAACTTTAAAGATAAAATTTATAATAATTCTTTACCTTTGTATAAAATTAGTACTTTTAACTTACTCAGATTATTTTCTGTCTGTTAACTCATTTGGTCCTTGTAATACCTGTAAAGTAAATAAGAAAGTAATATTATCACTGTTTTATAGATTAGGAAATTGAGGCAGGGCAAGGTCCAACAATTTGACTAGGTTTACATAGCCAGCAAGCAATAAATTCTGACTACCTGCTCCATTTTTTTCCCATCTATCTTTCAGTCTATCTCTTTGGAAAATCCAGTTGTGATTCTTGGCAAATAAACTGATAGTGTTGGAGTTATTCTAATGTTGTTTATTCTATGTAAAATATCATGAGGACTGACTCAAAAGTTATGGTGCTTAGAAATCCTTTTTATGCTTTTCCATATATTTGCGTATGATAAAGCCAAGTATAAAGAATTCAAGAAGTGGTCCATGAGTAGCTCTGGATTAATCAATTAATTTGATCCATAAACTTACCCTCTGTTTGGTTGCATTGTCATCATTAGCATCAATTCATGGTATTCCACAAAACAACTCTAATCTTATTCAGATTTGGTCTAATTTTTGGAACTAATCCTAGGAAAAGGGCCTATGGGTAAGGAAATAAGAAAAATTTTCATGTATACTACAGAACTTAGATATTGGCATCTTTCTATGGTTCTACTTTAATGAGAGTAAGTGGTAACAGGTACCAGAATGTTCAGTTCTTTTCCTATCAGGTAATTTCTAGAAGAAAGGATTTATGTTTCTAGAGAGAAATAAACATGAAAAATGATTCAATTGATTGAGAACTTTCTAGACTATAAAAGGTTAATTGTGATTGTGCTTCTTATTAGTATCAGAACTATGAAAAACCTTATTTTTACTGAGGCCACATGCTAAGATGAATTTCCAAATTCATAAATCCTAAGAATTTGAGTCAACTTCTCTCTCAAATCACTACAGTTGTCTTGAGTTTGGAGAGCTAGAAAAGAAAAAAAAAAAGAGCCAACCCATTTATTGTTCTTGTTAACCAAATAGTAGACAGAATCTTAAAAGAATCTTTCATTCTGGCCCTAATGCTGAAGACTTCAGGGAAGGCAGCATGGGGTCTTTGATTTTTTTATTAATTTTTTTGCTATATAGAGCAAAATTCTTTTTTAAAATAAGACAAATGTGGTTCTGATGCCCAAGTTAGGGAAAGAGAAAACAAGAGATAGAGAACCAGAGAGCAATTTTCCTAATGTGAGATATGCCCTTCACTGAAGTTTCCTTAGTACTTCATTCTTAATAGGTTCAGTTTTACAATTCAAGATGAGGTAAATGCAAAAGAAGAATTATACTAGTCTCCTCTCGACTGGATCTTTATCTTTTAAAAGGATTGCTGGCCCTTTATGTTTGCAGGTGTTCATACTGGCAGAGGCTTTTAAACCCCTGCCCTGTTGTAAGCAAAGCACAGGCCTAAAATGGTTATACTTGCTCGCCCTCTCTTTTTTTTCCCCTTAAATCTAGATTGTTTCCTTCACTATCATCGCAAACAAGATCCACATGAACACTGAAACCAGCAAGCACATTGTTGATATGATTCCTTATAGGTGAGTAATTTCCTATTGTCCAGATTGTTCATCCAACTGTCCCTCCCACCCCTTCTCAACTTCAGGATAATCTGATAAACTCATTTGGCAATTTCAGGCAATAGCAGAATTAGAAATATTGACTTTGATTAGCATCAGAACAGTCATCTTCTGGAAGAAAATAGCAGGACAGGGTATATAATGAAATTGTTCACTAATTGCTTTATATAAGTCAAGGAACATTTATCTGAAGTACCTGCTCTGTGTCAGGCATTCTATTAAGAACCAGAGATATAAATACAAAGAATGAAACACTCTCTTAAGGAGCTTATGTTCTTACTTCCCTGAGCAATAAAATGTATCTGTTATTGTGAAAAGAATGATCTGTAAACTTAGTTGTATCACCATCTCAGACCTAGAAAAGGTTCTGATTAATATAACTGATAACTTGACAAAACAAGCACAACCCAATTTACAGAGTTCAAGTCTCTTTCTATTCCAATCTATCCTTCATTCAGTTGTCCAAGTGATTTCCTTAAAGTCAAGTCTGATCATATCACCTCCTACTCCTAAATTTTAATGACTTCATATTACCTTGAGGATCAAATCTAAATTTCTACCTTTGGTTTTTAAAGCCCTTTGCAACTGGCCCTATCTTGTCTTTCCAGGCTTCTTAAACTTTTCTGCTCTCAATATAATCTAATCCAGCAACACTAGCCTTATTGCTCATTCTCATCCTGATTCTTCAGACTTCCTGCAAAATCCTAATTCCCTTTGCTCTATTTATATACATTCTAATTGTAAATAGAATTGGTTGGGATTAGCAAAGTCCCTTGTGTTCCTGTCTTCTTGAATGTTGTTATTCCAAAAATGTACTCCCCAAAGGAGCACATTGTGGATGAAAAGCAGGAGCAAAATATAGATCATCTACACTTTGGATTATCACTTTATTACTAATGGAAAAAATTTCACATTTATTGAGTACTATTACTAGACAGCCTTGGATGACTTCATATCTAAATGAAGGAATCAAATAAAAAGCACAGAAGATGGTTCTATGATTGCTACAATAACTACTGCTACTTTCTAGTTTATAAGATATTTTTACTTACATTATTTCATTTGAACATCACACTAACCTGTGTGTGAAAGAAGGTTATGTGATGTAGTAGAAATAGCCCTGGATGTAGAATCAGAAAGTCTGAGTTTGAATTCCAGTTTTGTGCTTGTATCATTTGTGATTTTATCTAAGTTTCTTCACTTTCTTTAACTGTAGAATAAGAGGGTTAGACTATGATGATCTCTTGGGAGGGGATATGATAAATGTTTTCATATATTTGAATGAATGTTTTGTGTTATTTTTGTTATTTATATGATTATCTTTTTTTCCTAATGTTAAACTACTGTTGTATCCCTGATATAACGTTAGATACAGGGAGTAATTTTTTGTATATATTGATAGTCTTGTTGCTAATATTTAAAATTTTTGTATCAATATTCATTAATGTGTGGTGAGAACACTTAGTACTTCCTTTAAAGAGAACATGTAGGATTACCCCATAAGAGAGCATAAGAGAGTATGTAGGGATATGCCTGGAAAGAGCATGTTGGGCCATCACTTGCTGTGATCCAGTTACCAAAAAAATAAGGTTACTATGCTTGAATCCACTAGAATCAAAAATTCGAATCAGAAAAGGTCTTTATTCTTTCTCATGAGAAAGGGCATAGGCCCTGTCATCCAAACAGCTATAGCCAAGGAGTGTGCCAAAACTCACAAAAAATTAAAGCTTTTATTCTTCAGCAGAGTGTACAATCTCCCTTGCCAGTCTCATATTACTATTTGCTGATGAGAGTTCACAATCTTTGCAAGGCAAAATCAATCCTTCATTATCCTAATTATTCATAGCTATCTATAACCTATCAGAACACTATTTTCTACAATTCTTTATTATTCATTTCCTTTCACCAAATTTTAAAATCATCCAATTGAGAGGGGGCTAATATTGAAGGGGAATGGAAACTGTTCCCTGTACTGAAGTTGTGGTCCCTTTAAGAAACTGTATTTCCTTTTAATTTGTGATCCCTTTTGAAGTCTCAGCCCCTCCTGGGGAAGGCATATCCCCCCAGATAAGTTATCTTTCAGGGATGCCAAAGCCTTTGATTCAATTAGAAATCCTGGTCAAAAAGCACTCCTTTGAAGTGTTGTTAATTCCTATAGGAGATCTGGGCTAGAAACTGATAAGCATTTAAGCCTGAGAACCCTGGCTCCTGAAGCTTCAAGACTCCTTAAAAGGGCAGTTTTGGGGTTCACACTTTGCAAAGGGCCAAGAAATTTGCTAGGAACCTGCCTACTGAGAAGGTATTATTTTCTCAGTGCAAGAATCCATTTCCCCAATAGGATTTTGCCACTATAGAAGTCAGTCTCTTAGCAAACTGGTTTCTATGCAACAATAAACTTTAATTTTTGCAATTAATAATTCGGGATAAATGAATTTTTTCATTTTAAACTTGCGGCTGACCAAAAGGGGATTTTTAACAACTGTCTTATTGCCACTAACCTCATCACCATCAGGAATCAAGGGAATACAACCTCATCAATATAATTTCTCTTTTGCATTTACCTCATCTTGAGTTGTAAAACTGAAGTTTTTTTAGTTTTAGTTTTAGTTACACACATAAGAGTGTACTACTGGGGAAACTTCATTGGAAGTCACATCTCACATTAGGAAAATTGCTCTCTGGTTCTCTATTTCTTGTTTCCTCCCTTTTTAGTTTAGGCATCAGGACTATATTTGTCTTATTTTTAAAAATTTTTTTGTGAAATTCCTCCTTAATTACTGAGGATAATTTTTTATCACTTAGATTCAAATTATTCTTTATATATCTGACAAAATTTATTTATAAGTTCTTAATTATGACTAGCAAATAACTAATAAAATGAGGTCAGGGGCATTCTCCAAAGCCCAAAACTAGTGGTTTATTTGTATTATGTTCAGTCTTCTTTGATTGGCTTATTTTAAATCTTTTATTTCTCATTTAGTTAATTTAGGTATCTTATATTTTTGTGGATAATTATCCATCTCAAGTAGTTCAATATCTTTATTTAATAGATGAGAAAAACTCATTACAAGAAAGTCGATGTGAATTGCTTAAGGGAGGTCTTTGGTTCCGATTCTTAGAATGTTTTGGTGACAGAATTTCTCATGTTTTGCATGTGCTTTTTCCAGTCATTTCATTGCTGCTACTTGATAAAATCCAGGGTATTGAGACGTATCTCCAGAGCTAAGCTTCTAGGGCTTATTCTTAGAAGTGTTCATCTAGGGTATGCTGTAAGAGAAAATAACTCTGGCCTCTTTTCTCCCTTTTTGTATCATTTGCCAAGTTCATGATTTTTGCAGCCAAGGTCAAAAGAAATTTTTCAAGTGTAATGCTAATCAGGGACACTATTTGTACTTTGTAACAAGAATGTGCCCCTTTCTGACTCCAAGAAGCTCATTTGCATATGAAAGGAGAAGGAAACTCATCTGAGGGTTGGCAGAGATAAAGAACTTTGCCCCTCATCCCCACCATCAACAATCGACATCTTATAGCAGAAGCATATGACTATAGGAGACTTGCACTTGCATTGCAACCTGAGAAAGGATGTATTTGTAGAATCCAGCTTGAAAGTTGTCAAGTTATCAAGGTATTGAGGGTCCAGTACCTAGACCTGAGATCTTGCTCAAAAAGATGGTGTGTAGGACAGTGACCCTTACCCAAATTGAAATCAGAGACTCTCAAGGTAAAAAGCAAAAAAAAAAAAAAAAAAAAAAAGAAAAGAAAAGAAAAGAAAAGGATTTATTACAATCTTGCCAGAAAGGGCAACTCCTAACAGACAAGGTGTCAATAGAGAAGTGCAAACTGGAAACTGAAAAACACAAGGTTATATAAACCCTAACCAGCCTCCATTTCCCTTCTGAACTCTCATTTATTGGAGAGTTCTAACTTATACAGAGTCCAGACACAAAAAATACTAGTCAATAACACACTTTTTACTGTATTAGGTACTTAAATGTTAATGAAAAAGGGGGGGGGGGGGAGAGGGAACAGGAGTGAAATGTTTATCTAAGATAATTGAACACCACCTGGAGCTTTTAGCTATAGCTCAATTTGTTATTGAAAAATCTCAAGTCACAATTAGGGCCTAGGTCAAGGCCACATTCTTATGAGAGATCATCACTCAGTAAATAGCATTCAATCCCTCCTCTTATTTATTAACCTTTGAAGATCTCTCACATCATTCTTGATGTATTTCCTCAACCAAATCATCCTCGGTCTCCAATCCCTCTGGATCTGGTTTGTCCTTTTTCTCTACTAGGGTCCATTCTCCATCTTTGTAATACTTTAGGTCTAACGGGCCTTCCCCCCTTCCCCCCAGTTGTTAAATACTTGCCATCCTGACCAGTGATGTCTGTACTACCCTTGTGATAAGCTGCATCACACAGAGGAGGAAAGACAGGAAGTAGTATGATTCCACTTCCTATCAGCAGGAACCAAAGAATCTGTTTTCACCAGCTGCCTCCAGACCAACACCACCAAGAGATATTAAATGGTGAGGAGAGGTCTAGAGTGGGACATGGATCAATTTTCTGATATCTTTGGCAATTTCCTTCATCATCTGTCCATTATTTTCAATTTTCACACAGCAATTAATCCCAGCAAGTGGATAGATTTAACTTCACTCCACCTTCTTTAGCCAACAAGCCAATCTATACTGGTGTATTGCTTCTCTAATCTGAATGGTCTAATCTGCTAATAAATCCAGTTCCTTTGTCAACTGATTAGTAATTATTTCTACCATGGCCTGGAGTCTAATGAGCCTATTCAGCATACAAATTGGAGTTCATCCGGGGCCATCTATCACTCCAACCATTTGTGTCCCCAGTAGAGTAGGTAACTCTTCACAAAAAAAAGATACCTATCAGGAAAGTCAGCAGCAACAGAAAAGCTAAAAGAAACAGACAAAAATAAGTATCTAGCAACAGATAGATGATTAGGCCAAATACTCACCTACTTAATTAGGATATAATGACCACATTTTCCAACAGGAAACTGCAAGATCTGATTCCTCTTTTCACACATGTGCCACAGTCATATTTATTCCCTATTATTTGTGCTACTTCATGAATTCTTTCCACTTGTCTGGGACAGGTTGGGTGCAAGACCCCCTTTCCCAAATTAACTAATCAGAGACATCTTCAGGTACAAATATAAAGCATTTATTTAATCCCTGCAGGAAGAAGCCCAGACAAACCTGGGAGCCATCCCAGCTTCTGCCTGTGCTTCTGGAAGCTGACCTGCTTCTGGCTTGTCCAGGGTTTAAAAGCAAAAGACCTGAGCCATCTCAATAGATAGACTAAAAGGATATAACCATCCTTGACCAATGGTCACCAATGTTGGCTGCCTCCCACAGGTTACTTCCTGTAACTTCTTGTATCCCAGGGTTCAAAGTTCATCCCTCCAGAGATCATAGGACTTCCCTGGGGTCCCAGCTCTGGGAACAGGGATCATGTGACTCAATACTGAGAAATACTTCAGCCACTCAGTCCCATTCACACTGATTCTGGACATATTTGTACTCTAGGTTTATAGAGATGTTTTATTTCCTACTATGCCATTTCAGTAAGTGTCTTTGCTTTGAGATAATTGTATTCTCTGGTTAAATAAAGATTGGGGCTTATGAATGTTAGTTCTAGGAGTGCAGACTAATAGAATACTTTAAATCTGGGATAGTAGTTCTCTGGGGAACCTAACCTACCAGTACTTACTAGAAAGTTCTTCAAAAAGATGTTATATAAAATATAATCTATTTTATTAAGACTGGATTTTTTTCTATGTCTTAGATATACAACTCTACAAAGTTAAATGTACTTGAACTTGCTGAAGGTATAAGGAAAAATTCAAGAGTATAAATAGCTAGACATTTGCATCTTTTTAATGAAACTATTTCCAAGACACTTAAAAGATTTATTTTCAACTATTAGCAGTTCACAGAAATAAAAACAATGACAATTTAGACTTAAAGTGTTACTTCAAGTTTGAACCTTAAGAACAATATCCCATGTTATTAAAAATCACCATTTAGTAGCCTACTGGCAAAATTCCCTTTATGGAATTAGCATTGTCCATTTGTTGAGGTCTAGATTAGGGGTACCTAAATGAAATTAGGGTTTAATTAAGGTCTAGTGGCAGGTTTGGGGTACAGGGAGTCAAACAGAACTCCCCTGCAACCCCCTTGGATTCGGCGCAAGGATACGGCGGTAAATGAGGTCTAGTAGCGTCACGAGTCCCCAATAAAAGCATTTATTAACCCGAGAGCTAGATTGATAAAAAGAGGTTTATTATTGAGTTTAGAAGTAGGAGATAGGTGAAGGTAGAGACAAGGAGGGCACTAGACAGAGGGTCAAGTGGACAAAGGGTCCTCACATGGCTACCATGTTTGGAATCTCTGCAAAGAGGAGTTCCCAGCATGGTCCTTTTATAATAGGAGACTTAGCTCGAGGGGCTCTTGGGTGTAGCCCCAAAGTTGGCTCAGATCCGGATGGGGCTGGGACAGGTCCTGATCTTCTATTGGAATTCAAAGGAACCAGGATTTGTGAGTCAAAGGGTAATTTACATTATTAACTAGGAGGGGGTGGGAATCTAGAAAGGAATCTTTCCCACATCACATTGAGGCACAGTTCATCTATTTGCTGTTCAAAAATTTCCCTAGATGAGATCCTCTCATCTAGCTTTGGAAACTCAATGATAATTATCATTAAGACCAACTGTGTATTTATAAAATATGCTTTATTGAAAATTACCAGTCTTGACCAATGTAGAAATTCCTTTTGCCTGGCTATGCATATCTGTTAGGAGAGGTTTTTGTTTTTGTTTTTTTTTCCTCTAATGGGAGAGGGAAATGTAAAGAGAAGTTCAAAAAGAAATAAAATAAATCCTTAAGTGAAAAAAAATAAAAAAAATTAATAAATTTAATTATATCTCTTAGAAAATCTTAGTGCTCTTTATGTTTGTAGCATCATATTTTACTACTATTATTTCATTTTTAACTTTGCTAAATCCTTATAGAGATTGTTACCCTAAATTTATAAAAAGCCCCAGAGGAAAAAAACTACTTTCTCTAGAGTGAGAAGAAAAGCTGAGAGTATATTTTGGATTTTATCATTCCCATCTTTATATCATCCTCCTTCTAGATCAAACTACTAGTATGCTGAGAAATCAATGATGAATGTCAAGAACTGATGTAGAAGTGGCCATAGTCTCCTTTCTGTGTCCATAACACTACTATAGACTTAGTTTTTAACTTGGTGGTATAACTAGAATGAGGGATTTGTTTTTTAGTTATTTGTTTTCAAAATTCTTTCATTCGAACAGTGCTTGTCAGTTCTTAAAACACTTACATATAGCATTTGGCACTGATTGTTGACTTGAAGTTATAGATAGGAAATCTTAGGCATGAAAAGAAAGTAACTGTCTTGTTTTCAAGGTCAGCTGTTATACACTGGTGAAACTGTCTTTGAAACCCAATTTTCTTACTTCCAATTCTTTTTTTTTTTTTTTTGGCAGCTTCTTATATCCTGAACCAGCTGAGCTGAAGCTTTTGCACATGATTGTTTGTCATGCTCTCTCCCTGTCCATGGTGAGCTACATTCTGCTCGTCTTTATAGGCAAGAAGATTGCTTCCTTGCATAACTACAATATCAATCCTAACCAGGTAAGAGCATAGGCTCATCTATACCAATGCTTGGCTCATAAATCCTTGGCTTCTTTTCTGATCTTACCATTAAGAAAAACTGATTGTTCTTTTTCAGAGAATATTCTTAGTCAATAATTCACTGGATCTCTAATGTCAAGGGGACATTTGTCTCTGCTATCTATGGAGACAATATGAGTTGTTTAGAAAATACCTTAGTTATCACTAAAGCATTTTTGAAGGGCAAGGAAGTTATTTGGATATTATTTCCTTATAGATGTGCCTCATAAGCCAGAAGGTGTGTTTATAGTGTATAAAATAAAGTTTTTCTCTTTTCCTTCTGTTTTCATTTCTTCTTCCCCCTCAGTCTTTTTTTAAAAATTGATTTTATTTTTTTTTAAAAAGAACAGGGACAGTTAGTTGGTGTAGTAGATAGAGCACTAGCCCTGAAGTCAAGAGGACCTGAGTTCATATCTGGCCTCAGACAATTAATACTTCCTGACTGCGTGACCCTGGGCAAGTCACTTTTAAATTTGCCTCAGCAAAACCCCAATTGCCTCAGCAAAAAACAACAAAACAAAAAACAGAAAAGAATAACAAAACAGAACAGAACATTAAGTGCTCACCAGAACATGAGAGGATTCAAAATGTGTAACAGTAAATTATTGTAATGCCAGAAAAACAAAGGCGAGATAGAGGTTAGAGAATTATAATTATTTAATTTATTGAAGAATAAGTCAATTGACTGGATCGGACTCTCATCTTCAAATATCCAGTATCAAATGTGGGGTAGGAGATTCTTTATAGGGAGTCAGAAACAATGACATAATAGGGGACGGGTGAGGAATGGGGAGGAATCGGAGATGGGAAGATTATCTGATATTCTGATGGGGAAAGGTATCTGATATTCTAATAGATTAGGATGGGGAGCAGCATATGATATTCTAAAATATAAGATCTTTTATCCTTATCAATTATTCTGATAATTATCTGATATTATGATGATGATGATCATACCTGATATCAGGTATGATAGCTTGGGATATGGGGCAGAATGACTGAGGTAGGGCAGTTCAAGGAGACTGTGACATTACATTATCAATTCAAGAAAGGTTATATAATAGTAGAAGAAATTATATTCATGAATATCTATCCTTTTTTTTTTTGCTTCCTTATAGGCTATTCTTTTCTCTGCTGTGCACTTTTTAAACTTTATTCTTTTTTTTCCTCTTTCATTCCCACCACTTTCCCCAAGCAGGCTTATAGTTAAGCACAGATATATGTCATATACATATATAGATATATACATACACATGTACCCATTCATATAGTCATACACTCCTCCCACACATACACATACATATATATATGTATCTGTGTGTATACATGTGTACGTATATATATATATATATATATGTATACACACACTTTCATACCTATCCAGAGACCCACTCACACATACACATATCTATACACACACATAGAGAGAGCAACATACATATCTACATATATTCACATGTCCACCACATGCAAACATACATCCAGGACATCATCAGTATGGCTGACATATAATGCACATTTCTCCCTTAATTGAACCTTTTAAGTTTGACTTATTTCTTTCCTATCCCTGCTAACTCTTTTGCTATAATTCTGCTCCTTAACTTTCCTTGCTATTACTTAACCTCTCCCTATCCATGGATTCCTCCCCTGGCTTCTTTCCCCACCCTTTACTTCTCTCTTCATCCATCCCTCTCTCCTTATTTCTTTATATATTTTGGAGAGTGCAATACCCTTCTTGATATATATGTAGTGTTACCTATTAAGTCATTCCCAATATGAGTAGATTTTCAGAACAAAGAGACCTCCTCTAAGCTCTATGCTGTTCTTCCTCTGCTCCTCATTTGTATAACCTAGTATTTTTATTCTTTTTTTATTATAGCTTTTTATTTACAAAACATATGGATGGGTAATTTTTCAACATTGACCCTTGCAAAACATTCTGTTCTAACTTTTCCCTTCCTTCCCCCTCCCCCCTCCCCTAGAAAGCAGGTAGTCCCATACATGTTAAATGTGTTAAAGTATATATTAAATACAATATATGTGTGTGTGTACATACACATACATACACACAGTTATCTTGCTGCACAAGAAAAAACGGATTTAGAAAGAAGGTAAAAATAATCTGAAAAGGAAAACAAAAAATGCAAGCAGACAATAACAGAAAGAGTGGAAATGCTATGTTGTGGTCCACACTCATTTCCCATAGTTCTTTTGCTGGGTGTAGCTGTTTCCCTTTAATTGGAACTGATTTGGATCATCTCATCGTTGAAGAGAGCCATATCCATTAGAATTGATCATCATGTAGTATTATAACATAATATTGTTACCTTTTTTTTAGGTTTTGCTTTTTTAAGTCTACTCAACTCTGCCCTTGTCTTTCTTTTGAGCTACCCAATTGCTAATGTCAATCTTAGAATACATAGACATGTATTTATGAATACATAAACATGAACATGACATAAACATAAACATGAAATTGATCTTTGATATTAGCTCTTATATATTAAATTTTCTATTGAGGTCAAGTTTGATCAAAAGAAAGTCCTGAAAATCTACAAATTTGTTGAATGTCCATTCCTTTTCATTTAATATTATGGATCTGTCTAAAGTCCTCTTGATCTTTCACCAGTCTATGTTCACTTTGAGGTTCAAATTTTTTCTGTTTCCAGGGGAAATCTGGAGAACTTGAAATTTACTGACCTATTTGGCCATCTTCCATAATCCTCCCCCCTCAGCTTTAGAAAGTAGGTATACTCCTCTAAATAAGAGCTAAGAATTATGCCTTGTATAACCAAAACTAGTCAGAGTTTGGAGACAATGGATGGGACTAAAATATTTACAATTGTTTTACAGGAATTGGTAGCCATTGGCTTGTGCAATCTCGTCAGCTCATTTTTCAAATCTTTTGTGTTCACTTCTGCTATTGCCAGAACAGTTATCCAAGAAAAATCAGGTGGCAGGCAACAGGTAAGTAAGTAGCTTTAGGTTTTTTTATTGTTATTATTTTGTGACTCTTAGGCTCGTTAGCTTCAATGTAATATTGTAAATTTTACATTGGTTAGAAGTCTGGAGGAGGAAATGGTGTCGCTATAGTATGTAAAAGGCAGCTCAAGGGAAAAAAAATACTAGAAAACATGTAGAACCATAGGTTATATCTTGATACAATAAAAGTATCTACATAATAGAAAAAACTTCCAAGTAAAAGCAAGGGTCACTTTTCTTTTTTAAACACAATATTTAATATAGTGATTTCCTTTGTAATAATAATTTTGGGAGGGACAGCATAATCCTCAATTTTGGTATCACAAAGACCTTGTCTTAAGTCTTATAACTGACATACAGTAGCTTTGTGAATGTGAGCAAATTCTTTAACTCTCATTGCCCCAGGTAACTCTCCTCCAGCATGGAATGCATAATGTCACAACATAGCTTATATGAAATTAAGGTTTTTGTGATATCACATTTGTAATATGTGACATTATATAAATATGTATGTATATATATATACGTTTGTGTATATATAAAATGAGTATTTGATTATTTGCCTTTTCATTGGATGGGGAGATGACTGGGGGTGGGAGAGAATTTTTAACTTAAAACCAAAAAAAAGTTAAAAAATAATAATAAAAAGATAAGTTACAGAAGAGTTGGCAGTCAAAACTCAGTCAAGAGAGTATTCATACTGGCTGTTCCTTAGAGATCTGCTATCTGAACCATCAAAAAAAATAAATAAATACAACAATACATGTACATTCCTTTAATCTGGTTAGAATAGAATTTTCCCAGTAGTATACAAAACTGTTTATACTATTTAGACACATTTGTTGAAAATACATATTGGGGTCATTATTGAAGACATCAATCTGATAATGATGAGGTTTAGATTTGGGGTACCCAAATTAAATTAGGGTTTCTGGTGGTCAGAGAGTTAAATGAGGTCTACTGGTGGCTCAAGGTCCTCTGTAAAGGAATTTACAGACCCGAAAACCTAGATTGACAAAAGAGGATTATTATGGGGATTGGAAGTAAGGTTAAAGTCTAGTTAAGGAAATAGGTGAGGGTAAAGAGAAGAAGGCACTGGAAACAGTATTCCAATGGGCAGAGGCCCTGAGGTGCCAAGCCTAGATGGCATGTTTGGAACCTCTGCAAAGAGAGGGTTTTAGTTTGGCTCTTTTTATAATGAGAGATTTAGTTAAAGGGACTGGTGGGTAGTCTCACAAGTTGGCTCAGATCCCATGGGGGCTGGGACGAGCCCAGATCTCTTATTGGAATTCAAAGGGGTGCTTTTGATCAGGATTTGTGAATCAAAGGTCCTAGTTTCCTGAATTGATAATGCATCAGCCAGGAGGGGTTGGGAATCAGAAAGGAATAATCACAAATGTAGTTTCTTAAAGGGACCACAACCTGCTTCAATAATATGTCAGTATCCCACTTGGCTGGAAAAGACTTCATGGAACAATCAGAATTCCAAGCAGTTTTCAATTTATGAACATTTTGTACTCTAACTTTTTTTGCTTCTCCAAAAGAGTTTTCCTATAGAATTAATATTATAAAAGATGACTCCCAATCTGCCTCTCAAAAGGATTTTAAATTGTAACAGGCATTAAAAGATAATCTTAATAGTATTATCTCAATTATACTAAGCTATTACTTTTCACATAATTTTCTCTGGAAAAAATGAATTTTAGGAGATATTTTGGTACAGATTCTGGTCCTGTTTCATTTCTTAACATAAGGGCTTCTCAGGCAGGGAGCTAGGCAGGTAGTCTGTCTCATGGTACAAATGGGGCGGATAGATACTCTTGGGTATCAGCAACATAGAAAATCTGGGTGCATGAAAGAAGTTATCGCCATATTAAAAAAGAATAAGGTAATTATCAAGATCTTTCACTTCCCACTTGTTTTAAATTGAGAGAAAATTGATAAGATAGAAACACCAGAGGTAGACTTTTTTTCTCTGCACCTTAAAAAAAATACAGATCCTTTGTGAATCAAGGACTGCCTGCATATAAATAATAAGTGAAAAGAAAGAAGTTTGGTGGAATAGCAGACAATAATGACTTTTAGCAAATGAAATGACTTGTATGCAACTTTGGAGTTAAAGAAAAGATTTAGAATAAGACCTGAGGATGACAATTTAAGAGATTTGTTCCTACGTGATTTTTAAAAATATCTTTCATTCTTTTAACATACATTGATTAAATTATGGCATTTTTAGTATGTTATATCTATGTGTGTCATTGTATTATAAAATTATGTGTATATATATTTATTATAAGTATGATAAGGGCCCCTGAAGTCTATTAGAAGACTGGTTTTGGACTCACATGCTTCTTTTATCAGGATGCATTGTAGATGTTTTTGAAGACCAATTATAGAAATCACAGCCAAAGCAGGGAAATTAGAATAATTTCCAGTATTTATTATGGCCAGTAAGGAATTTATTTGGATCTTTTGAAAATAGGGAGTATTTAAATTAAGTTAAATTAAATCATTTTAATTAAATTAATTTTTATTAAATTAATAATAATAAATTAATATAATTTATAATATAAAATTATGTTACGTTTTAAATAAATTAATAATAAATTTAATTTAATAAATTTAATGTAATTTAAATTACATTAAATTAAAATAGGGAAACAAAATTGGGAAGGAATGTTGGCAGTCATTTAGCAGATTTAGAGGATAGCAAATGTCTGTGGGCATAAAGATACATGAGTTTGGAAAATATGATTTGTGAAGCTATATTCATTATTCATACCACAAATATTCTTCAAGTACCCATTCTGTATCTGGACTTTGTGCTGTGTGCCATGGATTATTGGTGAAATGAGTTCATACCTAGTCTGTGGTACATGCATAAATCTCTTAGGGAAAAGTATTGTAATTCATTAACCCTCCGGGAAAAGATCAAAATGAATGGGCTGAGGGCTGGGTACCTCCTGGTCATTTCTTTCTTCAATCTGCTCTTTCTGCTCAGTTTGCAGCTCTGGTAGGTGCCGGTATAACGTTGCTAGTGATGCTGAAGATGGGTCATTATTTCTATGCACTGCCTAATGTAAGTGAGAGGCAGCAGAATCAAACAAGTATTTAAACCAGTATGATAAACTCTCACAATTGCACCTGTACTGGACATTTCCCAAAAGGTAATGCTTTGTAACTTGTGCTTCTGTGGACACAGCATTTAGTCTCATTTGTCTTCTCTAATATTCCAATATGGCTTAATATTTTAAATAGAAGTTACAAATTATGAATCAGTCAGTCAAAAAACATGTATTGAACAATTACTGTGTGTCAGGCACGATACTAAGCACTGGGAATACAAATACAAACAAGAAACAGTTTCTGCCTCCCAAGAGCATACATTCAAATGGGAGGAAATAATATTCAAATGTCATCAGAATGTCTAGGAAACTTCATAGGATTGTGCCACAGAATGAAGAGCAGTTGGGACATCTTGTCAGGAAAAAGTTTTTTACTAGATACAGAGAGGAGAGCCAGAAAACTGAGTCTTTGTCCAGCCAAAATTATATAGCCTGTTTTATAGGGAACACAAATATACAATTTAAAAAACTATGAATTTAAAATAATTTAAGCATCAGAAATTTACATGTAGGTAAGAACTAACTGGGCAATTCCCTAAAATGATTATGATGTGAACTCTATTAGTACTAACAGGTTTAGATGTTATTCTTAATTTCATAAGCTTTAGCATTCCTCATGCTGCCATGTAGAGCTGTCTGATAATGGGCTATTAAATAGTTTCTCAGTATCTTTAAACTATTAAAAATTATTGAGAATCTGTCCAAAGAATCTTTGTTTATATTTATATATATTTGCCATGTTAGAAATAAAAACTAAATTTGAATTTGTAGACTCTCTGAAAGGGTTTCAGAAAATCCCATGATACTTTGAGAGCCAGTGGACTAGAGCACAAGACAAAGACAGGAAATGAAAATTGAATTCTAATTTTGTGTCCAACACTAATATTCTAAGATTCAAACACACAATTTCTCACATCTGTATGGGGCTTATCATCTTGGTTGACCTCCTAGTGAATTAATTGATAACCACAAAGCTATCTATTCCACATAATAACATTTGAGAATCACTGAATTTCACACTATGTAAAGATTTCAAGACTAATCAAGATTGACTTCTATATGGGGTATGAATTCCATTTAGACTATTACAAATAAATGGTCATCTAGCCTCCAATAATAAGGCATATAAAGCAAGCCATTCCATTTTGAGTGGCTCTATTTGTGAGGAAGTTTTCTCTTCCCGTTAATTCTGCCTATTGATTGTACACAAATCTTAATTCCTTTTCCATATGTCCTTCATTTATTCAAACTTAGTTATCATATCTGTCCTCCTTCTTCCTTGCTTTCTCCCCATCAAATCTTTTCTTCTTTAGGCTAAATCCTTCCCCTGACCAATCCCTACCCAGATCTTCCATATCCTACAAACTTAAAGTAGGTTTCTAACTCAAGTACAGGACTTGACATTTATCATTCTTTTGGGATCAAAATTCTTTCTGTTGGAATACAGGAGAGCTGTTTGGAATACATGGGAGCCACCTGACAGTGGCTGCTGGAGATCCAACCCAGACCTGCAGAATGGCTCTCCTCTTGTGAGAGGATGACACAAGGAGACCGAAAGGCAGTTGCTGTTCTCTGATCTCTCTGACTGAGAGGCCATTGCTTTGTCTGACCTCTCTCCTCTTCGCTCTGCCTCCAATTTATCTCATTCCCAGTCCACAATACCTGTGTCAGCAAAGGCTGCCTTGCAACTCCTTCAAATGTTAATGATTCACAGCTGTGGAAGCTCTCGGAGAATTGACTGGTCCCTTAACATCTTCCTACTAATGTATTCTCTATTCCTTTAAGAACTGTGTCATCTGTAAATTTGATAAGAATATTATCTAAGCTTTCACCTAATTAATCGATAAAAATTTGAATAGTTCTGGAAATCTCCTTTACAGATCAATCTACAAGTGACATTAATTCAACATTTTTAATTAACAAAACCATTTCACATCAACATAACTGTATTATTATCCAGGATTCATTATTCCATCTTTTCCAGAAGACTAACAGGAGAGATTTCTGCCAAATGTGTTGTTAAAATCCAAATATAATATGCCTCCCACATAATTTCCTGATCAATATGTCATAGTAGAAAGATCCCTGGCCATAGAATCAAAGGACTTTGATTTAAATCCTGCCTCTAATGCTTTTTTCCCCTCTGTGACCATGGGAAAGTCACTTTGCCCGACTCTGCCTCAGTTTCCTTATTCATAAAATAAGGAGGATGGAATAGATGGGCTTTGAGTCCCCTTTTAGTTCTAGTGCTTTGAAAGCTATATAAACCTTCTCAGGAAAGGAAATTGGTCTGTTATAACTTCACAGCATTAGAATTTCAGTTTTAAGTGATCTCAGAGGTTGAATAATTCAACTTATACCTATACAAAAATTTCTTGTTCTTAATGAACAATGATTTGGCTTTAATATATTCATTTCAGCACTTTTCTAAATGCTCACAAATGATCCATTCTAAAATTTTATTAGGGATTGATGATTATGATAATGCATATGCATAACTTATTATTATATGCATAGTTTAATAAGACATATGATATTATATTTATTATTATTATTATTAGTTCTAGAATTGTACCAGGGATTGACACAGGTTTACAGGTATCCATCTAAATTATCTACCCTTTTCCCCAGTATGAAAATTGGAACAATATTTGTCCACCTAGTCTTACAACACCTCTCCTACTTTTCATAATTTCAAAAGATTATCATGAGCAACTCAATGATTGTTGGTTTCTCTCAGTACCCTGGGTGTAGCCATAATACCCCTCGGCACCACTCAGTACCCAGAACATCTGGACTCAGTGATTTGAGCTCATTGAGAGCCCACTGTCTCACTTAAGTCTAGTTTCAATTTCTTGTTAACTATTTTCATTTTTTCTCGACATTATTTTTTCAAATCCTTTTTTTATTAAAGCTTTTTATTTTCAAAACATATGCATGGGTAATTTTTCAACACTGAAGGTCATTATTTTTCATAGAGAAAAACTGAAGCAAAATAAGAGATGAATGTTTCTACCATCTCTCTTTTATCTATTAGTATTTCCCTATATCATAAGCAGCAATCTTATCCCTTCCTTGATTTTTTCTTGCCCCTAATAGAGTTAAAGTAATAAAATTGACTTGTTTTCAGTCTAAGTGTACAGGAGAGATGAAACTGGAAAAAAACAAAAGAAATTTTAAGCTAACCTAGGGATATTATAAAGATTTTTAAAAATTTCTTAAAATAAATCCTTTGTTCTGCTCTTAAATATTGATGATATTTTTGTGATCATTTAATTATAATACAAGAGGAATTGAAATTACAGCTTTCTGTGAATGTAATTTGTCATTTCATCCAAGGAATTGTCTCTAAAAAATGTAGTTAAGCTAGAGCTGAGAAACACAAAGACTATCCAGGGGTCCTCAAACTACTGCCCGTGGGCCAGATGCGGCAGCTGAGGACGATTATCCCCCTCACCCAGTTTCTTTATGTAAAGGCCCACAAAACAAAGTTTTTGTTTTTACTATAGTCTGGCCCTCCAACAGTCTGAGGGACAGTGAACTGGCCTCTTATTTAAAAAGTTTGAGTACCCCACTCAGTGAAAGTATCCTTTAAAGTTTAGATCTTAATACTAACATGAATCTATCTCAGTAGCATTTTTTCATTCTCTTTTTATAAGTTTCTATATGGGTAATGTGGGGCTTCACCACTGAAGGAGAAACAAACTGAGTAGAATTTCTCTTCTTTCCAACAGGCTGTACTGGCTGGTATTGTTCTGAGCAACGTCTTGCCCTTCCTTTCAACTATCATGGACCTTCCTGAATTGTGGAAACAGAACCAGTATGATTTTGTAAGTGTCCAAGCATTGGTGTAGAAAGGTCAGTACAGATAAAAGGTTAAAAGGTATGTTAAACAATAAGAATAAGGAAAAGAGAGTAGACAAAAGACATAAATACTCATTTTAAAAAGGATTATAAAATAATATTAAATTATAAAAAATAATAGAATGGTGCAGTGGTGGGAGAAAAGGAAGAGGCAAAGCCTCAAAATTGATTTGTGTATTCTTGCTTGAGCTCTCACTACAATATGTAAAACTAAATATGAATTTAAAATTAAGGTAGCTATTTTCAAATCCAACACAAAGGGTGTAATACACACAACTTGAATGGATACTCAGACTTAATCAGTGTAACTATGTTCTGGGATAGATAAAACATGCTTCCCACAGAACCTGGGTTGTTGAAGTGAGGTCAGGAGTCACTTACAGGTCATTTGCTTGGTGCACTCTGCCCTCACTTCAACCCTCATTGGAATCCACGCTGCAGTTCCAGTAGTTACAGATGTTGGGTACAAGTCTAGGATATCCCCAACTATTGTGAGAAATAGCATTGAATTTAAAAATCAAAGGACCAGAGTTCAAATCCTAATTCTTACTATTGACCTATCCATATGACTTTGAGGAAGCCTTGTGATTTCTCTGGGCCTCAGTTTCTTTCTTTTAGCTAAGGATATTTAATTAGATTATTTTTTCCTGCTTTAAATCTTACAAGTCTATATGTGCTGTCTGCCTCACAAGGTGGACCTGGGGAAAGTGCCGTCCAGAATTTGAAGGGCTATGTAAATTGTCCGAAGAGAATATATACTTATTATATCTTAGAATTAGAAAGGTCTTTAAAGGACTCTAAATCCAACTCCCTCCATTTTTGTTAAGAACATTAAACCCAGAAGGGTCAAATAATTTGACCAAGTTCTCACAATAAGTTAATGGGAGAGCAGTGATTTTAGCCCAGATCTTCTGATAACAAATGAATGGTTCCTTGTTTCATACTGTGCTGCCTGAGTTATTTCCTTTTCATCAAGAAGGAATAGAAGAGGAAAGAAAGTGGAAGGAGAAAAGACAAAATAAGAGAAATCGAGTAAAACATAATCACACTCAGTATTTATATAAAGTTATCTTCTAGCACAAGACTAAGAATTATTTGCAAAAGCAATGACAAAATAGAAATTTCAAATTGTTTTGAACTGGACCTTCACTGTTGTTGGAAATTCCCTGGGTGAAAACTTCTTCTAAGGATACTAAGGAGCAGTTCCAGTATTTCACTTTATGGATGACCTGGAGGCACTGAGAGGCATGTCCTCAATCACATCATTATATGAGCCCATGTCTTCTAGACTTCAAGGACTCCTGGCCTTCATAGGAGACTTAGCATAGTGGAGAGATCAATAGATGAGTCAGGGGACCAGATTTTAGTCCTGGTTCTGTCACTTATGAGCCCTTTAACCTTAGGCTAGTAAATAAGTTTACCTCTGTGGCCTAAAGTAATATAAAGAAGCTATTCTCTTATTCTCTCTTTTTTCTTTCCACTTTCTTTTCTCTATGGACATCAAAGGTAGGTCCAGTTTCAGCTCTCCAAGTTTAAAAAGTAAGGTGGGAGGTGTTGTAAGTGATTATTTGTGTCATATTTTCCTCATGATCTTCCTTTTCTCCAAGGTGATTTGGATAGTGACATTTCTGTCAGTGATCTGCTTGGGACTGGACATTGGGCTGCTTATTTCAGTAGTATTCACCTTCTTCATCACCACTGTTCAGTCACACAGGTACTTTGTCTCAGTGAGCAAGAGGTTAGACAAGGTAGGCAGTTACTAAGGGCATAGCACACAACAGGACATAACAAGGGACACCTTCTAATAGTACTTTTAAAAAGAGTACATATGTTTAATGTCAGAGAAATCTGCTATCTATGACATATTTTTTTTTTTTATTTTGGGATATGTCAAGTCTTCTTTATTACTAGGAAGGCCTTGAAGCATCTATTGGAAAATGAAACTACTTCCAAGGTCCAGGACAATGAAAGAAACCAACTCTAAAAATTCATTTTGTCCTTTAAATGTTGACTAGTAACAATCTAACGACATAAACACTAAAGTAAATTATGTCTTCTTGAACTTTATTTTTAATATAGAACAAAAGCCTGCAGAGTTGAGTGTATTATCTAACAATTCTAGAGCATTGCCTTTGTTAAAAAAAAAAAAATCTGTACTTTTACCCTATAAATATACATTGACTATTGAGGGATGTAAACAAATCAAGAAGGCAAGCAAGCATCATTTAAAATTTTGAGTCTAATGTGTATTTAGTATCACTGAGTGTCACCATCACTGGAAGCAAAACAAATTGAGATATGTATTTATGAATGTCATATTATAAATAGCATTTCTATTCAAAGATGATTTCTATTGGTGCTAACAAATTTTAAATGAAGTATTTTCATGCATATTTGTCACTCTTAAAATCATTTATAAAAGCAAAGGAAAATAATATTGCCCCTTTTATGCAACTAAATAATCATACTGATCTTTAAATGCTGTGAAATATTATCCGCTTTTGAGTACTTAAAAAAAGACATTCAGATTGGTATAGAAATGATAGAAATGGTTAACTAGAGACTTGAATAATGTCACTTTTTTTAAAAAGTTCATTTGCAATACACAGAATTCAAAATGAATCAACACTGTGAAAGTAGTTCTAAAATTCAAAAATCTTTCCATAATTAAAAATAATGATAGTCAACAGATATTCCTTAAAAGGCAAAAATCTTAATATTCCATAATACTTAGATAATTTTTCATTATAAACAAATGTAATCAAATTAAAAATTAACTTTTAGAACATGTAAAGATACCAATTTCTTCAAAAACATTTGGTTCTGCTCATTTCACTTTGAATCAGTTCATGTAAGTCTTCCTAGGTTTATTTTATATATATATATATTTGCAAGTGATCATCCATTTTTCTTAAATTCTCAGCTCTCTCAGCATATAATTATATAGTTGATTCTTTTCATTTTTTCTGTCATTCCTTCTTGTCCTTGTATCATCATCTTCTAGTGTAGAACTTGAACTCATTAAGTTGAATGAAATCACTTTTTAAGTAGAAAATCACTGCATAAATGATGGCATATCTAGGACTATTATAGGACTACTACAAAGCAGAAGCCTATTTTGTATTATTATCTATTTCATATTTTTTTAACCCAAAAAAATTCCTCATCTGGTAGACAACATTCTGGGCCTGATTATCTTAACTCTGAACGGGGTTGTTTTCTCAGACAATAGTCATATTTGCCCTCAGGTCCTTTTGACTTGGTAGGACCTATTTGCACTTGTATCCTATTGGCTTAGCCTCTGAGAATCTTTCATTTCACAATGAGGCATTTAAATAGTTTTTGTAGTAGAAGACAATATTTTTAAAATTCAATTTTGTTTTTAGTTTTGAATTTTCTCCTCCTCCTCCTCCTCTTCCTCCCCCATCACCCCACAATGATAAGGCAAGAAAAATAACAAAATATGTTATAGATGGAAGGAAGGAAAGAAACAAAAAAGTAAAAAATATACTTTACTCCTTCATTAGCTTGATATTTGGAGATGGATAGCATATTTGATCATGAATCCTTACTATAAACACAATGCTAAAAAATCATGTATATAGAAGTCATCAGTACACACATTCAAATAATACAAATAAGAATTTTTAAAAATTGTTTTAATTTTTAAAAAACCTGATTATACATGGAAACAAACTTCTGTTGCTTAGGTTATCTAGGAAAAAAATCAAATGCTTACATTCATTTTATTTTTACTGCTTTACTGATATTCTTTTAAATGTACTTTTCATTTTTAATGACTCATCTCTCTCCCCCCACCCCAAACATCCCACTGGTACCCATCCCAATAGAACTCCACAAAGATATTAAGCAAAAAAATCAATACAATGTCCGTATATGAAAATAATCTGCCTTGTTACACAATTCTGATGATGCTTAGTTTTTACTTTTCTGAAGTTAAATTAATCATTGCGTTGCTGTTGTCTACAGGTGTAGTTATTATTGTGTATTGTGTATAACCTATTTTCCTGGCTTACTCTGCATCAGTTTATATTTTTCTTTACAAATTTCTCTGAATTTTTATTCATCATTTCTTATGGCAAAATAATATTCACTTTCACATAACACAATTTGCCATTCCCCAATTAATGGATGTGCACTTTTAATTTTGTATAATTAAGTAATCTATTTAACTTTTATGATCAACTCTTATCTCTTACTTAGCTAAGAATCCTCTTCCTAACTATATTATTTGACTTTTATATTTAGATCATATATTCATCTCTGTAACAGAAAAAAAAAAAACAGCCAAAAGAACATTAAAACAACCTGTTCACTGTCTACTTCTTATTTTTATAAAAGTTTTATGAGAATCATCTTAATATATTATATAGATTGAGGGCATATTCAGTGAAGGTATTAGTAGGGAATAGTCAGCATTCCACAGGTGACAACATTTTTATGAAGACATAATTGATGGAAAGTTAAAGAGAATGCAGAATCCCTCTATATGAGGTAGACCATACAAATTAACAAGAAAGTTGGGTTCAGAATTAAACAAAAGGACAGAAGACTGAATTGTTCTCAAGAATTGCAAAACTTCTTTAAAGTTGCTAAATTTCTCCAAATCACAAAAGTCTATCTTCTAAAGTCTGATCATATGGTGAGGATGAGAAATAATAAGTAGATAACCAAAGCATTCCACTGGTCCTTGCAATGTTAGTAGAAAGTCCCTTGGCATATTGAATGGCTATGTCCCTTGCATTCAGGTAACCAAAATTAGCACAGATTTATTTAGCTATCCAGACAGATTGAGAAAAGTGAAAATCATTACTTAAAAGAATTAAGAGTCCTAACGGAGTCTACTCTTCCTCTTAGGAAGGTGGGAAGGAAGAATAGAGGACATAGATGTTTTTCCTTTTTCCCTCACCCTTTAAAGGCAGCTTAGGTAAAGGTAGTAGATGAGAAAATAAGTAATAAATTAGGAGAACATGAGAGAAAGAGTGCGAGGGAGGTTGCTGAATCTTTTAAATCTCACTAAAAACCCACTTTGGTCCCTCAGACAAGTTCTGGTATATCTTGTAATGTCTGTTCCTGGTTTCTAAGGTTTTTCTCCCTTCTCACTATCATAAAAATGATTGACTTATTGTTTAGCAATTATTGACATTCTTTTTTAAAAAAATTAACAAATATCAACAAACCTAAATAACTATGTATGAAGAAAATCTTACATGAAACTGAATCTCTACATAGCTTTTTAAAGTATATTTTAATAATTTAACATAGTATTACCAATATTACTCTCCTTGTTTATGTGCCCTTCTGAACTTTACTTGTCCTGTGAATTTTAAATCATTCATTGATGCTCTTTCATTTCTTTTTGCACTATCACTTTACCCCTAAAACTCTTCCTCCTCTCCACCAAACTTGTTTCCTCTCTCCCATGACAAATAAGTAGAGTCAAGTAAAATATTCTCACGCACTAATTTGAATATATATGTCTCATACTATAATTATGTCTGCACCTACACTTAAGCCAAGAAGTAAGAAATATGATTAATTATCAAGTCTTCTGGAATCATGATTGGTTATTACATTGATCACAATTCTTATCTTTCAGAGATGTTTTCCTTTATACTACTGTAATCATGTAAAGTGTTCTTTTGCTTCTCTTTGATTTATTTTGCATAAATTCACACAAATTGTCCCAAACTTTTAGAATCTATTTCTTCTATCATTTCTTAGAGCATAATAATGTTACATTCATATACCATATTTTGTTTAGCCATTCTGCAATCAGTACTCAATTTGTTTCCAGTTCTTATAACAAAAAGAGATGCTATAATTATTTTTGTATATATGTAACTAATCTAATTCTTCCTTTTGATCTTTAGGATTTAGGCCTGATAGCAGTATCACTGGGTTAAAAGGTATATGTAGATTAGTGACTTTTGGGGTATAGTTACCAAATTGCTTTTCAGAATTGTTGGATCCCTTAAGAAATCCACCAATATACATAGTCCTCCACCAATTGCCATTTTCCATTTTTGTCATATCTGTGAATTTATTGGATATAATGTAGAGCCGCAAAGTAACTTATTTTTATTGTATTTTTTATTACTCATTTGGAGCATCTTTTTTTCATATAATTGTTGTTACCTTACATTTCTTCTGTTGACAATTACCTATTCATATCTCTCTCTTGGAGAGTAGCTTGTTTATATTTGTATTAATTACTTATATATCTTGGCTATCAAGCTTAGGGAATATGTTGCAATTTTTTTTTCATTTTTTCCCTTCTGATTCTAAACACATTTTGTTTCTGGGAAAGCTGTATGTAAACAGAATTCTCCTTTTAATCTTTTACGATCATGACTGTTCCTTGCTAAGAACACTATATCTACAATTGTCAAAGGTACCTCATTCCCTTCTCCTCAAATCATCCTATTGTGACAATATATGGTATAAAGTGTTGGTCTAAACCTAATTTCTCTGACTCCTTTTAAATTTTCCCAGGAGTTTTTGCCATATTTACGAGACCTTTCCTCAGGAATTGGTATCCTTAGTTGTTGTCAATACTTGATTGTTGCTGGCTCTTGAATATTAAATCTGTTCCACTGATCAACTTTTCTATTTTTTTTTCTTTTACTAGTATCAAATAATTTTGATGATTATTGTTTTTCAGTATAGTTTGAGATTGCTTACTTCTGGGCCCCTTTCTTTCTCAAAAATTTACCTTTGTTCCCTTTGAGATCCTTAACTTGTTTTTCTTTCAGATGAATTTTATCATTTTGCATAATTCTATAAATTAATTTTAATAGCATTGTCATATTCATTATAGTAGGTTGATCCAGTAATAAACATAATTGTTCATTCAATTATTATATTGGTCCAAGTATTTGAGTGTTATTTTGTTTTTATAAAGGATATTTTATAATTATATTCACATAATTCTCCTACTTATATTGGTACATAGATTTCCAGATATTTTATACATCTTTTATTTTGAAAGAAATTTATTTTTCTAACTCTTTCTGTAGAATTTATTGGCAATATATATAGTATGGGCAATGATTTAGTTTGTAAGTTACTACTTTTACTGAAATTATTACCTATTGTTTCCATTAATTTTCATTTGGACCTCTAGGTTTGTTTTTTTTTTAAGTATAAACCCATCATATTATCTGCAAAAAGGAATTATTTATTTTTTGTTTGCCTTTTCATTACCTCAGTTTATTTTTCTTGTTGATATAATTTATATTTCTAGAACTAAATCAAGTAAGAGTGGCAACAATGGAGATCCTTTTTTTAATATTGATCTCTTAAGAAATGTGTCTAGTGTTTATTCATTATATAGATAATAACAGTTCTTAGTTTTAGAGAGATATTTACCATTTTGTATTTTTTTTTAAATCAACAGGTAGTGTATTTTGTCAAAAACTTTTTAATGTACTCAGTGATATAATCATGGCATTTTTTTATTGGTTTTCATTATTAGTATGATCTATCATATTTTTCTTGCTATAGAACCAACTCTATTCCTGGCATTAAATCCAACCTGGTCACAACATATAGTGCTTTAGATAGGTTTTTGGCCTCCCTGCTGACTTTTATTCACTATTTTTATTTGATCTTCATTGACTTATTTATTTGATATATTGGTCTATAGTTTTCTTCTTTTGCTTTATCTCTCCCTGGTTTGAGTATCAGGTATATGTTTGTTTCAAAGAAAGAATTTTAGTATGAAACTTTCTTTCTTTGTTAATACAAACAATCTTCATAATATTGGAGTTGATTGCTCTTTTAATACTTTTTTTTAAATTTTATTTTTTTATTATAATAGCTTTTTATTGATAGAACCCATGCCAGGGTAATTTTTTTACAACATTATCCCTTGTACTCACTTCTGTTCTGATTTTTGCCTCCCACCCTCCCCCCCCCAGATTGCAAGCAGTCCTATATATGTTGAATATGTCCTAATATATCCTAGATACAATATATGTGTGCACTGTCAAACAGTTTTCTTGTTGCACAGGGAGAATTGGATTCAGAAGGTAAAAATAACCTGGGAAGAAAAACAAAAATGCAAGCAGTTTGCATTCATTTCCCAGTGTTTTTTTCCTTTGGGTGTAGCTGTTTCTGTCCATCATTGATCAGTTGGAACTGAATTAGGTCTCTTTGTCAAAGAAATCCACTTCCATCAGAATACATCATACAATATCGTTGTTGACATATATAATGATCTCTTGGTTCTGCTCATTTCATTTAGCATCAGTTCATGTAAGTCTCGCCAATCCTCTCTGTATTCATCCTGCTGGTCATTTCTTATAGAACAATAATATTCCATAACATTCATATACCACAATTTACCCAACCATTCTCCAATTGATGGGCATCCATTCATTTTCCAGTTTCTAGCCCCTACAAACAGGGCTGCCACAAACATTTTGGCACATACAGGTCCCTTTCCCTTCTTTAGTATCTCCTTGGGGTATAAGCCCAGTAGTAGCACTGCTGGGTCAAAGGGTATTCACAGTTTGATAACTCTTTGGGCATAATTCCAGATTGCTCTCCAGAATGGTTGGATTCGTTCACAACTCCACCAACAATGTATCAGTGACCCAGTTTTCCCGCATCCCCTCCAACAATCATTATTTTTTCTTTTTTTTCTTTTTTTTTTTTTTTATTACTTTACAGCATTAATAATTGCCAAACCTCTTGTTCCAATTTTTTACCTCTTACCCCCCCCCACCCCCTCCCCTAGATGGCAGGATGACCAGTAGATGTTAAATATATTAAAATATAAATTAAATACACAATAAGTATATCATGACCAAACGTTATTTGCTGTACAAAAGAATCAGATTCTGAAATATTACAATTAGCTTTGAAGGAAATCAAAAATGCAGGTGTGCATAATATAGAATTCAATGCTAATGGTTTTAGTCATCTCCAGAGTTCTTTCTGGGCATAGCTTAGTTCAGTTCATTACTGCTCCATGTGGAAATGATTTGGTTGATCTCATTGCTTGAGGATGTGGTCCATCAAGATACTGATCATCATATAGTATTGTTGTTGAAGTCATAAATGACACCTGGTCCTCTCATTTCCACTCAGCATCAGTTCATGTAAGTCCTCCAGGCCTTTCGAAATCATCCTGTTGGTCATTTCTTACAAAACAGTAATATTCCATAATATTCATATACCACAATTTATTCAGCCATTCTCCCAACTGAGGGACACCCATTCAGTTTCCAGTTTTTAGCCACTACAAAAAGGGCTGCCACAAACATTCGTGCACATACAGGTCCCTTTCCCTTCTTTATGATCTCTTTGGGATATAATCCCAGTAGTAACACTGCTGGATCAAAGGGTATGCACAGTTTTATAACTTTTTGAGCATAGTTCTAATACTCTCTCCAAAATGGTTGGATTGTTCACAACTCCACCAACAATGCATCAATGTCCACTTTTCGCATCCCTCCAACAATCATCATTATTTTTTCCTGTCATCTTAGCCAATCTGACAGGTGTGTAGTGGTATCTTAGAGTTGTCTTAATTTGCATTTCTCTGATTAATAATGACTTGGAACACTCTTTCATATGAGTGATAATAGTTTCAATTTCATCATCTGAAAATTGTCTGTTCATATCCTTTGACCATTTGTCAATTGGAGAATGGCTTGATTTCTTATAAATTAGAGTCAGTTCTCTATATATTTTGGAGATGAGGCCTTTATCAGAACCTTTAACTGTGAAGATGTTTTCCCAGTTTGTTGCTTCCCTTCTAATCTTGTTTGCATTAGTTTTGTTGGTACAGAAGCTTTTTAATTTGATGTAATCGAAATTTTCTATTTTGTGATTAATAATGGTCTCTAGTTTGTCTTTGGTCACAAATTTCTTCCTCCTCCACAAGTCTGAGAGATAAACTATCCTATGTTCCTCCAATTTATTTATAATCTCGTTCTTTATATCTAAATCATGGACCCATTTTGATCTTATCTTGGTATACGGTATTTAGTGTAGGTCCATGCCTAATTTCTGCCATACTAATTTCCAGTTATCCCAGCAGTTTTTGTCAAATAATGAATTCTTATCCCAAAAGTTAGGATCTTTGGGTTTGTCAAATACTAGATTGCTATAGTTGACTATTCTGTCTTGTGAACCTAACCTGTTCCACTGATCAACTAATCTATTTCTTAGCCAATACCAAATGGTTTTGGTGACTGCTGCTTTATAATATAATTTTAGATCAGGTACAGCTAGGCCACCTTCATTTGATTTTTTTTTTCATTAATACTTTTGAGATTCTTGACCTTTTATTATTCCATATGAATTTTGTTATTTTTTTCTAGATCATTAAAATATTTTCTTGGAAATCTGATTGGTATAGCAATAAATAAATAGATTAGTTTAGGGAGTATTGCCATCTTTATTATATTCGCTTGGCCTATCCAGGAGCACTTAATATTTTTCCAATTATTTAAGTCTGACTTTATTTGTGTGGAAAGTGTTTTGTAATTTTGCTCATATAATTCCTGACTTTCCTTTGGTAGATAGATTCCCAAATATTTTATGCTGTCAACAGTTATTTTGAATGGAATTTCTCTTTGTATCTCTTGCTATTGGATTTTGTTGGTGATGTATAAAAATGCTGAGGATTTATGGGGATTTATTTTATAACCTGCAATTTTGCTAAAGTTATGAATTATTTCTAATAGCTTTTTAGTGGAATCTCTGGGGTTCTCTAAGTATACTATCATATCATCTGCAAAGAGTGATAGTTTGGTTTCCTCATTGCCTATTCTGATTCCTTTAATCTCTTTCTCGACTCTTATTGCTGAGGCTAGTGTTTCTAATACAATATTGAATAATAATGGTGACAGTGGGCAACCTTGCTTCACTCCAGATCTTACTGGGAAAGGTTCCAGTTTTTCCCCATTGCATATGACGCTAACTGATGGTTTTAAATATATGCTCCTGACTATTTTAAGAAAAAGTCCATTTATTCCTATACTCTCAAGTGTTTTTATTAGGAATGGATGTTGGATTTCATCAAATGCTTTTTCTGCATCTATTGAGATGATCATATGTTTTTTGTTAGTTTGGTTATTGATATAGTCGATTATGCTAATAATTTTCCTAATATTGAACCAGCCCTGCATTCCTGGTATTAATCCTACTTGGTCATAGTGTATTATCCTGGGGATGATTTTCTGTAATCTTTTTCTAATATTTTATTTAAGATTTTGGCATCGATATTCATTAGGGAGATTGGTCTATAATTTTCTTTCTCTGTTTTCAGCCTACCTGGTTTAGGTATCAGTACCATGTCTGTGTTGTAGAAGGTGTTTGGTAGGATTCCTTCAATCCCTATTTTTTCAAATAGTTTATATAGCATTGGAGTTAATTGTTCTTTAAAGATTCTTTAAAGGAAACTTTCTTTCTTTGTTAATATAAACAATCTTCATAATATTGGAGTTGATTGCTCTTTTAATACTTGAAATAAGTCCCTTGTTCATCCATTTGAGCCTGGGTTTTTTTCCTTGAGAAATTCTTTATGATTTAAACTTTAAGTTCACTATCTGAAAAGGAATTTATTAAATTTTCTATTTCTTTTTGTGTTAAACTATATATTTTATATTTTTGTATATATTCATTTATTTCACTTATAATTTTCACTAACATTTAAGAAAAAATGATTTCAAAAAATACATTTAACAAGCACTTGATATATGTCAAACATTTTTGTGGATTTTCTTCTCTTAATTTTTTTTGACATTAGCAGCTTGGTTTTTTTTCTCTCTTTTTTTGGTTCAAATTAGCTAAATGTTTGTTTTATTAGGTTTTTTAAGACCAGCTCCTATTTATCAATTCAGTGAATTTTTTGTCTTCAATTTTGTTTATTTCTTTGATTTTTCAGAACTTTTATTTTTACTTTTAGTTTGATTTTTATATTTGTTACCTCTTTTATTTATATATGCCCAATTCATTCATCTATTTTCTTTTCTCTTTTGTTGGCAAAAATATCTAGAGATGAACTTCCCCCTAATAACTGCTTTGGATATATCCTAAAATTTCTGGTATATTGTCTCATAGTTACTTTTTTTGAGATTACCTCTTATTTCTATGATCTATTCTTTGACCCTACTATTCTTTAGGATTATTGTATTTAAGTTATATTTTAGTTTGAACCCTTTCTTCAAATACCTCTTATTGTTCATAATTTATATTGCATTGTGGTCAATAAAGGAAATATTTAATATTTCTGCTTTTCTGAATTGCTTATGAAGTTTATTTACCCTAGCAGATCCTCATTTTTTTTTTTTGTAAAGTTGCCATGCATTACTAGGAAATATGTATATTCTTTTCAAATATTCTTTAGATAGCATTATCTAATTCTTCTAATATTCTCAGCAGAGTTTTAATTTCTTATTATATTTGTATAGACTTAAAAGGTATATATTGAGTTCCATAGCTATTATATTTTTGCTATCTTACCCTGTAATTCAATTAGTTTTTAACTTCATGTATTTATATCATTCAGAACAAATATCTTAAAACACTTCCATTAATTCATTAAATTTGGTACCTTTAAACATAATGAAGTTTCTTTTATATGCATGTCTCTCTTTTTTAAAAATTTCAATAGCTTTTTATTTACAAGTTATATGGATGGGTAATTTTACAGCATTGACAATTGCGAAACCTTTTGTTCCAATTTTTCCCCTCTTTCCCCCCACCCCCTCCACTAGATGGCAGGATGATCGATACATGTTAAATATGTTAAAGTATAAATTAAATAATATATATGTCCAAACTGTTGTTTTGCTGTACAAAAAGAATCAGACTCTGAAATAGTCCGGGAAGGAAATGAAGGAAATAAAAAATGCAGGTGGACAAAAATATAGGGATTGGGAATTCTATGTAATGGTTCTTAGTCATCTCCCAGAGTTCTTTCACTGGGTGTAGTTGGTTCAGTTCATTACTGCTCCTGCATGTCTCTTTTTACTGTTATCTTGGCAGATAATATATTGCCACCCCTGCTTTTTAAAAAATTCACTTGAAACATAATATATTTTGCTCTGAATCCCTTCAGTTTCAGCTTTATGTAAAAATTTTTCAAATATGTTTCTTGTGGTGTTCTCTTCTTTTATATAATATGATGGTTCTCTGAGAGCAGGTTTCTTGGGGAGGTTTTCTGGAGGCAGCCTTAGTTTCAGTTCAAAGTAATAATAAACCTCAAATTCAGCCAGCTAATAAAATCCAAACATTTATTTTCTCCTTCCAAGTCTTGTCTCCTTGTCTGGGTCTGGGCAGCTTTCTGGAGAGCCTTTCAGACCAGCCTTGGTCTCAGTGGGGGAAGTGCAGGAGGCCAGCCACCACGGAAGTGTGAGATGAGATGAATGAATCTGGTTCCGCCTCCGAGAGTGGGCTTGTGGGCTTCTGTATCTCCCAGAGTGCTCTGTGTCTGGCCCTGAGAGGTTCTTGCTTATATGCTGTTCACTGAGTACACACCAATCATTGTATCACTGGAAACCATTATTTGTTGTATGATTAAATCAATGCTAAACTAGATTTAAACATTGTCTCCTCAATTCCACTTAGTACTTTGTTTCAAGTTCTGGGCCATAACATCTCCTTGTAGGATCATATCAATCATACTGAACCATGCTAAATTAGATAATTATTGTCTCTTATCAACTCTAATGAGTTAACACTTTGTAAGGATTCCAACAGTTTCTCATAAACTATACTCCTCTATTTTATAGGTGAATTTATCATACTCAGAGTCAGAGTTAAAATTATTGTATTTTTCTCCATACTACATATAATTTTATACTTTCCCCTTTTCCCTTCCCCACCTCTGAAGACAAGAATAAAAGAAAGGAATGTGATCAACACTAATAAGCTATAATTGAAGTGGTCTGATTACATACAATTCTCTTTTTAACTACTACAGACCCCAATTGTAAAGGTCCTTCTACTTACCAAGAGGGTCTCAACTGGACTCCTACTTTTCCCCTTTCTTCAGACGTATCTGGCACAGCGCTCTCTCTAGCTGTGTTCTCTCCCCACAGAGCACCTGGGATACTAGATGTTGTACAGATCAGCAAGCATTTATTAAGCACTCTACATTTTCTATAATGGCGTCGTCCTTCTAGCAGTTATATTCCTTCTTATATATCAGCTCATTACATCATCTCATACCCAGCTTTCTTTGTCTTTACCCTGTTGTGGTACAGGCTACTCAATAACAAAATCATTAATCTTGGGGTAAACAACCTTTTACTACTGTCTTACTGTTTTCCTCCTCTGCATACCTTGTTCCCCCTCCTCAGGTTATTTCCTGCTATACAGCTCCTTTTGCCACATATACCTAAAATTATCTAACAACCAATCACTAGTTCTTATACTTTTTCTCTCCTTTTAATCCTTTCACTTCTCAAAATTAAAGTAACATTTACTTTCCCCTTTCCCTGGCTGTAGCTATCTCTCCATTAAATTTAACATATTTCTATGTTTTCTGTGCATTTGAGTGTGCATGTATGGGTATGTGTGTACATGTGTGTGTGTGTGTGTATGTCTGTGTGTTTGTAAAATACTTTGTTGGATCAGAGTGAGGTTTAAGAGTTTAATTGCTGCTTCCAATATGCATGTTTTGGAAGATGTGTTTATATACTTTTATATTCTATTTATATACTCTTCTATTACGATCTATTTGTTCCTTTCCTCCTCCCTTTTCCTCCTCCTCAAAACCAATAAAACAGTCTTTGTTTTTTGTCTTTCTTTACTTCTTTGATCCCTGAAGATAGGAGAATTCTGAAAGAACAGTTTATTTCTTCTTTCCTTAGAACATGATTACTTCATCATTTAGCATCTTGAAGTTGCTTAAATCTGTTTACCTTTCTGTTTCCTCCTCTGTCTTTTATATTTGTTTCACAGATTCTACCCAATTCTGGTCTTTTTAGCAGAAATTCTTAAAAGTCTTCTATTCTCTTAAAGCTATATTTTACAGCTTAGAATGATATTCTGTTGTGCAGAATTTTACTCTTGGTTATAGACAATATAATTCTATTTGCTTGGCATATGAACTCTTTTTTCATACTTCTTGCAATATTTTTTCTTTAAATGAGAAGCTCTTTATTTTGATTATGACATTCTTGGGTGACTTCAGTTTTTTTTTTAATCTAAAGATCATCTAAAGTTCATCTAAAGATGATCACTAAAATTTCTTTCTGGTATTAAAAATATTAGAATACTTCTGGAGAGTTTTCTTTTGTGATTTCTTGAAATAAAGCATCCAGATTTTATTTGGCCATGATTTTCAGAGTATAATGATTTCTTTTCAAAATATGTTAATTTTTGTTTTTTATTGTTCTGTATGAGCAAATATCATCAAACACAATCATTGACCACTGAAGAAGGGGGATTATACACAAAATCTCTACTAAATGTAGTTTGCATTTTAAATAAGGATATAATGATAAATTTAACTTATTAGTTTTTAAGTTTTTCTGCTTGCCTTTCCTTCTGAACATCTGTTAGTTGTATTCTGTGACTTTAAAAATGATTACAGTATTCTTTTATCTGCTTTTTAAAAGAATTTACTATTGCTAATCTTTTTCTTCCTCCCAAATATTTAGAAATCCTTCCTTTTAAACTATAAGCATAGTCTAGGAAAATAAAAAGGCACATCATCATATCCAAAAATTTATAATTTCAGTTTGTCCTACTCATCCCTCCCCTCTCTGTCAAGTATTTTTTTTTTTTTTAATTTAATAGCCTTTTATTTACAGGATATATACATGGGTAACTTTACAGCATTAACAATTGCCAAACCTCTTGTTCCAATTTTTCACCTCTTACCTCCCCCCACCCTCTCCCCTAAATGGCAGGATGACCATTAGATGTTAAATACATTAAAATATAAATTAGATACACAATAAGTATACCTGACCAAAACGTTATTTTGCTGTAGAAGAAGAATCAGACTCTGAAATATTGTACAATTAGCTTGTGAAGGAAATCAAAAATGCAGGTATGCATAAATATAGGGATTGGGAATTCAATGTAATGGTTTTTAGTCATCTCCCAGAGTTCTTTTTCTGGGCATAGCTAGTTCAGTTCATTACTGCTCCATTAGAAATGATTTGGTTGATCTCGTTGCTGAGGATGGCCTGATCCATCAGAACTGGTCATCATATAGTATTGTTGTTGAAGTATATAATGATCTCCTGGTCCTGCTCATTTCACTCAGCATCGGTTCATGTAAGTCTCTCCAGGCCTTTCTGAAATCATCCTGTTGGTCATTTCTTACAGAACAGTAATATTCCATAATTTTCATATACCACAATTTATTCAACCATTCTCCAACTGATGGACATCCATTCAGTTTCCAGTTTTTAGCCACTACAAAAAGGGCTGCCACAAACATTCGTGCACATACAGGTCCCTTTCCCTTCTATAATCTCTTTGGGATATAATCCCAGTAGTAACACTGCTGGATCAAAGGGTATGCACAGTTTGATAACTTTTTGAGCATAGTTCCAAACTACTCTCCAAAATGGTTGGATTCGTTCACAACTCCACCAACAATGAATCAATGTCCCAGTTTTCCCACATCCCCTCCAACAATCATCATTATTTTTTCCTGTCATCTTAGCCAATCTGACAGGTGTGTAGTGGTATCTTAGAGTTGTCTTAATTTGCATTTCTCTGATTAATAATGACTTGGAGCATCTTTTCATATGACTAGAAATAGTTTCAATTTCTTCATCTGAGAATTGTCTGTTCATATCCTTTGACCATTTTTCAATTGGAGAATGGCTTGATTTTTTATAAATTAGAGTTAATTCTCTATATATTTTGGAAATGAGGCCTTTATCAGAACCTTTGACTGTAAAAATATTTTCCCAGTTTATTGCTTCCCTTCTAATCTTGTCTGCATTAGTTTTGTTTGTACAAAAACTTTTCAGTTTGGTATAATCGAAATTTTCTATTTTGTGATCAGTAATGATCTCTAGTTCTGCTTTGGTCATAAAGACCTTCCCCTTCCACAGGTCTGAGAGGTAAACTATCCTATGTTCCTCTAATTTATTAATAATTTCATTCTTTATGCCTAGGTCATGAACCCATTTTGACCTTATCTTGGTGTACGGCGTTAAGTATGGATCAATGCCTAGTTTCTGCCATATTAGTTTCCAATTTTCCCAGCAATTTTTATCAAACAGTAAGTTCTTATCCCAAAAGCTGGGATCTTTGGGTTTGTCAAAGACTAGGTTGCTATATTTGTTGACTGTTTTATCCCTTGAACCTAATCTATTCCACTGATCAACTAATCTATTCCTTAGCCAATACCAAATAGTTTTGGTAACTGCTGCTCTATAATATAATTTTAGATCTGGTACAGCTAAGCCACCATCATTTGATTTTTTTTTCATTAATTCCCTTGAAATTCTTGACCTTTTGTTTTTCCATATGAACTTTGTTGTTATTTTTTCTAGGTCATTAAAATAGTTTTTTGGGAGTCTGATTGGTATAGCGCTAAATAAATAGATTAGTTTAGGTAATATTGTCATCTTTATTATATTTGCTCGCCCTATCCAAGAGCATTTAATATTTTTCCAATTGGTTAGATCAGACTTAATTTGTGTGAAAAGTGGTCTGTAATTTTGCTCATAAAGTTTCTGATTTTCCCTTGGCAGATAGATTCCTAAATATTTTATATTATCAGTAGTTACTTTAAATGGAATTTCTCTTTGTAACTCTGACTGTTGGATTTTGTTAGTGATATATAAGAATGCTGATGACTTATGTGGGTTTATTTTATAACCAGCAACTTTGCTAAAGTTGTGGATTATTTCTAATAACTTTTTAGCAGAATCTCTGGGGTTCTCTAAGTATACCATCATGTCATCGGCAAAGAGTGATAATTTGGCTTCCTCATTGCCTATTCTTATTCCTTTAATCTCTGTCAAGTATTTTGAATAACATGCTTCATCATCAAATAAGTGTGATATCTTCCTTCCTCAAATTGTTTTGAAGGTTAGTTTTTTTTTGTTTTTTTGTTTTTTTTGTTTTTTTTGTTTTTTATTTTTATTTAATAGCCTTTTATTTACAGGATATATACATGGGTAACTTTACAGCATTAACAATTGCCAAACCTCTTGTTCCAATTTTTCACCTCTTACCCCCCCACCCCCTCCCCTAGATGGCAGGATGACCAGTAGATGTTAAATATATTAAAATATAAATTAGATACACAATAAGTATACATGACCAAAACGTTATTTTGCTGTACAAAAAGAATCAGACTCTGAAATATTGTACAATTAGCTTGTGAAGGAAATCAAAAATGCAGGTGTGCATAAATATAGGGATTGGGAATTCAATGTAATGGTTTTTAGTCATCTCCCAGAGTTCTTTTTCTGGGCATAGCTAGTTCAGTTCATTACTGCTCCATTAGAAATGATTTGGTTGATCTCGTTGCTGAGGATGGCCTGGTCCATCAGAACTGGTCATCATATAGTATTGTTGTTGAAGTATATAATGATCTCCTGGTCCTGCTCATTTCACTCAGCATCAGTTCGTGTAAGTCTCTCCAGGCCTTTCTGAAATCATCCTGTTGGTCATTTCTTACAGAACAGTAATATTCCATAATTTTCATATACCACAATTTATTCAGCCATTCTCCAACTGATGGACATCCATTCAGTTTCCAGTTTCTAGCCACTACAAAAAAGGGCTGCCACAAACATTCGTGCACATACAGGTCCCTTTCCCTTCTTTATAATCTCTTTGGGATATAATCCCAGTAGTAACACTGCTGGATCAAAGGGTATGCACAGTTTGATAACTTTTTGAGCATAGTTCCAAACTACTCTCCAAAATGGTTGGATTCGTTCACAACTCCACCAAGAATGCATCAATGTCCCAGTTTTCCCACATCCCCTCCAACAATCATCATTATTTTTTCCTGTCATCTTAGCCAATCTGACAGGTGTGTAGTGGTATCTTAGAGTTGTCTTAATTTGCATTTCTCTGATTAATAATGACTTGGAGCATCTTTTCATATGACTAGAAATAGTTTCAATTTCTTCATCTGAGAATTGTCTGTTCATAGGTTAGTTGTTTTTGATGGTAGAACTCTACATAGGTTTTTTGATTTTTCAATCCTTTAACTTTTGTTCTAATAATTCTTGTTATTTCAACGGATCCTTGAGTTCTATTTGCTTTATTCTCTTTGTTCAGGAAAGATACCCCAATTCTTATGTAAGATTTTTACCCTCTATTCTAAGATATTAAATTCTCTTTCCAATTTCCACCTCAAAAAAGAGCTCTTAATTTAATTTTTTATTTCTTGCTTAATTATTTCTATAGCTCATTCTTCTGCTGGACTTTGGTGTTCTGATGTATCCTGCCCAACCTATTTATCCTGTTTAGTGAAACATTTAACAATAATTCTCTCAGAGGCCAACACCAAGATCCTATACTGCCTTTAGGTTGCATTTATGAGAACTCATACTAATTGTCAATATCCTTGATAGGTGTCCTCAGGTTTCAGACCCCTATACTAGAGCTCATGTTTATTTACATGTTTACTCAGGTTTCTTTGTTGTGTTCCAATTTAGTTTGATCTTTTAAAAGGAGATCTTGCTATTTTTGAGCTAACACTCAAAGTGATTGAAAGCTTCAGGCACTGTTTACCATCTGTCTTCTATGGTATGGCCCCTCTGCAAATATTTGCAGGTTTCTACTATTTTCTTATATTGCCCTTATGTAGCTCTGGCTTTTTTTTTTTTTTTTTTTTACCTTTTTTTAACCTTTTTAAATTTTTGTTGAGGTGTTTGTGGGAGAGCTGGGCTTCTCTAGGACCTTTCTTGTTTATTTGGACCATACAGTTAGTGTCATGATGTGCTGCAAAAGATGCTTGTAGGGGAGCTAGGAACAAAGAGAAAGAGTCAAGATGTTTTTCTGGGCTTAAAATGAGCTCAACACCCTATCACCTCCCACACTGTCTTCCTTGAGACCTTTCAGAAATTTATCCCATAGAAACCAAACTCTATGATACAAGCATGGAAGTTCTCTTAACTACCTGTGTTGGACCAGAGAACTGAGGAACAGAGGGATTGAGAGAGACTATCAGAAAAAGTTGTCAAAGGAATTGAGGGATAAGAGTTGTAACGCTCCACTAGATCTAAAATCTCAGGAAGAAGAAAACTTAAAAACCTTGAACATAAGCAGATACATCAACAGGGAAAACCTTAAGAGAAGGAAGGAATATGGCCTCCAGGTATAGCAGACAAGTTAAGCATCTATGAATAAATGCTGCAAAATAGAGGAAAATACATATTTAATGAGACACAGGGTCCTGTGGAATGTGAGAAGAACATGGAACCACAACATGCTTTTTTCTGAGAGGTTCAAAAGAGAAGTGAGAATTATGAGAACAGAATTTATGATTTGCACAGCAGACATGATGGCAAAATTGAAAAACTGGAGTCTGCAAAAAGGAGAATAGATTGGGGATGCAAATACATAGAAGTAAAGGACAATCTAGATGAAAAACAAAAAAAAAATTTAAGGTTACTATTCAAGCAAAATCAAAAACATTAAAAGAAAATATGCTCAGTATCCAAATAAAACATATTGATTTTGAAGATATTTGTGGAGACAATCTATGGATCATAACTTTCTCAGAAGAAAACAGCAAGATGAAAATTCTTAACACTGTAAAACAAAAAGTAAAACCATCCTGAGTTTGTCATTTATCAACTGAAAAAATTCATAGGTCACCTCCAGAAAATAAAAAAAAAATCAAGGTATTTCAGAAATGACAAGCCCTGGAAATAGAAGAAAAACTTTGAAATACAAAGGAAAAGAAAATTTAAATACACAAGACTTAATACACAGACCAGAAGATGTAGGGGTAGATGAAATGCATTCTGAAAAGCAGTGGAGCTCAGGATACAGCCAAAGATGATCTGCCCTGCTTACTAGAAGTGAAAAAATATTGAATTCAATAATAGATATTTAAAAGATTCTTATGAAGATAACCAGATCAAAAGAGATTGCTTCTAAAATAAGCCAGACAACAGAAATGCAGAGTGAACAAATGCAACATCTAAGGACAGCACAGCAACAGTGACAATAGCAAGTTAGAAGATCTTTCTAAATACATATAAAGAGACAGCCATGAAAGCAGAAATCAAATAAAGATAACAGTGAAAAGGGGTATTATGGACAGAACCTGGCAACACCTAGAGGTGAAATGGGTTTTCTGTGGGACATATAAAATGGAAGAGTGATCAAAAGAAGTTATAGGGGAGCAAAGGAATAGAAGAGAATGTGTGATATGTCCAGAACAAATTAAAAGAAAACCAGTGAAGGGTAAGTGATCCCTGTGATTTCAGTAAGAGAAGAGCCTATAAAGTAATGGGTAAGGAAGGAGGTAGAAAGAATTAAAAAGAAGGGGGAAGGCCTTGCTTTGCTAGTGGGAGAGAATTTCATTGATGAATGCTGCTTTGGGTAAAGAGATGTCCTAGGGAAGGAAATAAGATCTTGTGCAAGTTGTGTTCCAGGAGATTTGGTGCTTTAAAAGACTGCTGCTTTGGAAGGGGGCAGAGTTGGAAGTCCTTTGGGGCAGCTAGTATCTTGAAGAATAGGAGACCATAGACCCATAAAGGAAATTTTGAGAAACATGGAGGAAAAACAGTAACCATGAGAGAGAGCATATAGATTGATGGTGGATTACATAATCAGGGTCATGACAGTGGGATCTATCCTACCCGCGGCGCAGTGTTGTCTTATTACTTGTAGGAATTGGCATGGTTCTGAGAGTGAGCACGATGGAAAAGAGGAATCTGTGGGGAAAACTCTACAAGCCAAGAGAGAGTCCAAGAGTCCAGAATGGGTACCTTAAAGTTTTGATTCTTTGAGGAATACAGAAAATAGAGGGATTAATAAATTACAGGGATTGTGAACTAGAATAGTCAACTTAACTAGGTTTTGAATTTTTTTTTTTTTTTTGGTCTACAATCATACTTTAAAAGTTGTTTGCATTCCTATTATTTGGAGAATGGCTGAATAAGTTATATGAATGTAATGAAATATTCTGTAAGATATGATAAGCAGGCAGGTTTCAGAAAATCTACATGAACTGATGTTGAGTGAAGGAAGCAGAACAAGGAGAACATTATATGCATGAACAAGATTATGTGATGATCAACTGTAATGGACTTGGCTCTTTTCAGCAATATGATTCAAGACAATTCCAATAGACTTGTGATGAAAAGAGCCATCCATATCCAAAAAGAGAACTATGAACACTGAATGTAAATGGAAACATAATATTTTCATTTTTTGCTTGCTTGCTTTTTCTTACATTTTTTTCTTTTTTGATCTGATTTTTCTTGTACAACATGACAAATATGGTAATATGTTTAAAATGATTGCACATATTTAACCCATATCAGAATGCTTTCTGTCATAGAGTGGGGGGAAGTAACAGAGGAAGGGAGAAAAATTTGGAACACAAAGTCTTTCAAAAATGAAAGTTGAAAATTAACTTTACATGTGTTTAGGAAAATGTATTGCATTAAAAACAGGCAGTAGAAAGAGTCCTGGACTTGGAATTCAGAAGACATGTCCCAGTCACTTGGTAGCTCTGTGACTCTGAGCAAACTTTTTAATATTTCTGAGTGTTTCCTCTTCTGCAAATGGGAACAATAATAGTTCTTATCCCCCAGCATTGTGACAATCCAAATAAATAATATATATGTAAAGGACTTTGGAAACCATAAACATTTATGTAAATATTAGTTATTATGTAACAAAGAGCTTGATACTTTGAAATTTTCTTTAGAAGAAGAGAGCTTTAAGTATCAAGTACAAAATGTCCTCTATAGAATTAGCAACCATTCTTACTAATAAAAGCCCTGGAACTGTTATCCAATCGTAGAAATAATGTTATATTTTTTAAAAAAAATTTTGGCTATTACTGTTATGCTATGTGAAAGGAACTTAAGCAGGTAAAAATAATTAAATAAAAAACAAAAAAATCATTTAAGACTCCTCTGAAACATGAGGTTGCCTCACAATTCAAAATGTGCTTTCTATTAAATACAAACTAACTTTGCAACCATTAAAATATTAACATATTATTATTTTAAAATTTGATATTATATCCATATTTAAATAACCATAATTTGTGAAGTTAATACTTAAAAAAAACCCTAACATTAAAAGAAATAAAATTGTATTTATACTTAGACACATAAAGGGAAGAGGGAAAATTTTTCAAGCTTTACCTAGGGTGACAAATGTCTCTCAAACCAAATAAAAGAAACTGCCTCTAAAAAATGTGACATTTCATTTCAGAACCAACATTCTTGTCCTAGGACAGATCCCCAATACCAACATTTACAGAAGCTTTACTGACTACCGAGAGGTAAGAAGCCAAATCAATCATCTTTCCCTCCTCACTTTTGGGGAGCTTTTGGCTTGCTTTTTCTGGAAATTTATCCAATATTGTGACAAGTTAAAAATTAAAAGAAGGAAAGAAAGAGACAAAGACAGAAAGAGAGAAAGAAAATCCCTAAATTAATGCAATCATTTAAAACTAAATAATAAATAGAGAAATTAAGAAAAAGAGATAAGAAAGAATAAAAGAAAAAAGAGAATGGAAAAGAAGAAAAAAGGAAAGAAGAATGGAAGAAGGGAAGGATGAAAGGGGGCCAAGAAAACAGACAAAAGAAAAGAAGTTTTAGTGGTTCATAATAAAATCAGGAGTATGCTGAAAATTTGAACAAACTGGATATTTTAAAAAATGTAATGCAAAATTGTGTTTTTACTACTAGCTCTAGAATGCTGTAAATTTATATCAAAAGAGTAGATCTGTTTAGAATCTCATTTACAACTTTAGCTTTTACCTATGATGGAAAAATAATAAAAATTTCTCAGGGCTAAAGTTGGTGTTCTTGTATCATAAAGGAGCTAAGAAATTTCCTCAGTTTAGGATTTTGTCTTCCAGGCTGTGTACATTCCAGGAGTGAAAATTTTTCAGTTCTGCACTGCCATCACTTTTGTAAATGTTGAGGAAATCAAGCAGTTGCTGTTAAAAGAGGTAATTAAATCTCTTCTCCACCTATCTATCCCCATATCTTCCCATTTCTCTCCACCATCTTGTCTTCCCTTTCAGTTTGATATTCTTCTCATCTTTTTCAGGTAGATCTGAAAGCTGTGCCTCTTACTGATGAAGACTTGAGAAGTTTGTTCATTGACAACAGGTCTGAAATAGGTGAAGTCCCTTTTAAGTGTGCCTGCAACTGTGATGAACCGGAGCCACCCCCCAGGGTTAGATACTCTTCTCTTTTTCTCTTCTTTTTTCCTCACTTAACTAAGAATTGCATTAGTAGTTTCTCAAGAATCCAAGAATCCACATTTGCTCGGGGTTTGGATATATAATTTGATCTTGAGTAAGGGAATGCACTTAAATGAATTTTGGAGAGTTAGAAGGTAAGGTTTTTCCATATATGTGAGGACATAGACATTTCAGATCTGAAGCTGGCTCTCCTTGGATTTACAGGTATCTGAAAGTGGGCAAGATTTTTCTGGAACAGGTGAGTGTCCTATATCACATGTTAATATGTGACCAAACTGAACAGATTTTCCTAAGACAGTTAGATGTTTTACTTAACGAAAAAACATAAATGTGCTTTCAACAAACATAAATGATTGTCAGTAAAGAATTTCTGTGGTTAGATATCTGCGCTCCAATCCTTTCTCTGCCCAAGTTGAAGAACCAAGAATTTAATACATGAAGTAGTGAATAAACAATATAAATCAGCATGCAATTAGAACTAAATTATATATTATAGCTATAATATAGGATTTCAGAGAAGGGTAAAATCATTTTGAGCTAGAGTTAGTCAGAAAATATTTCATGGAGGTGATTGGACTAAATCTTGATATTGAAGATGAGATAATAGTTACATAGGTGAAAGAATAAGAATGCCTTTTCAGTGAGGAGAATAGCATGAACAAATGCCCAAAGGTAGATCTAAGTATGGTGTGTTTCTGAGACAGGAAGGAATTTGGCATGACAGAAGTAGAAAGTTCATTTCAGGAAGTAGTAAGAAATAAAATAAAGGGAAAACTTCGTTATAGAAGTCCTTAAAAAAGATGGAAGAATTTCAACTTGATATTGTAGGCTATAATAATAATGACTAGCATTTATGTACCACTTTAATGTCTGCAAGCACTTCATTTTTATTTTCCTATTTGATCCTCAACTGTCAGTTGGTATTATTATCCCCATTTTACAAATAAGAAAACAGACTTGGAGAGAATAAGTACCTTGCCCAGGGTCACACAATCAGTTAATTGTATGAGATAGGCTTGAATTCAGGTTTTCCTGACTGTGAGAACAGTACTCTTATCTATTACACTATCTAGGTACTTCTATAGCGTTATTGCTAATTTCTTAGTATTCTTTGATCATTTTTGGAATACCCTTTTCCCTTCTCAATTGGGTAAATTTATTTACCTTCCCTAAAGCTCTTTTCAAATTCTACCCCTTCCATCAAACCATCCTTGACCACACCAGGACTCACAGATCACTTTCTACTTGGAGGCCCTATAACACTTGTTACTTGTACTACTCACTTATTACTCAGTATATACTATTCTATTTTTTAATTTATATTTCTAGGTATGTGTCTCATCTCCCTTAATTAGAATAAAAGCTCCTCAAGGATAGTGACAGTTTTATAATTCTTTTGTGTCCTCAATGACCAACATAAAGTAGATACTCAATAATTTTTATCAATACCAGTAATTGAAATGAATGATAATGTTTAATGAAAATGGTGTTTGATGAAAGTAGTATTTAAAGAAAATCAATTTGGCAGAGATATAATTATACAGAATAGATTGAAGTTACCAAAACACTTTGTTAGGAAATTGCAACAATAGCAAGCAGAAAAGAATGTGGTAACTTGAACTGAGATTGGTCAGTGGAAGTAAAAAAATTAAGATAATGGATGTCATTTTTTGACATTTGATAGTGATTTATTGTGATTGTAGATTTAGAGCTAGAAGAGACTTTAAAGACCATCAAATATAACCCCTTTTATATGAGGGCATTGAGGCACAGAAAGATTAAGTAAATGGCCGGGAAGTAAAATACATTGTAAGAGGTTCTCTCTTAATTAGATGACTAAATGTTGTTTTCTTGAATTTAGTTAACTCTTATTTAGTTACTACACACAACCAAAGGTTACACTTTTCTATACATAGAGGGAAGTTGGAAGAGTGGGCCCTTTGAAAGGAGGAATGAATAGGTTCAATTTTGCATATGTTGAAATTGAGATAATCATGGGACATATGCAAGCCAACAGGTGCATTGGGAAAAAACCTGAATTTGGATTCAAAGGAAATGGATTAGATCACAGATATACTACTTAATTTTTATGGAAAGGTCACTTAATATTTCTGGACCTCTCTTTCTTCATTTATAATGTAAAGGTTTTGAATTAGATGTCTTTTGAGGTTCCTTCAACTCCTAAATCTATGCTCCCTATAAGTAGGGATATTTAGTACATAATCTAGGAAGACTTTCTGAAGGAGGAAAGGTTTGAGAATAGTTTAAAATAAAAGAAGGGTGATGAAGTGATCTGTCATCCAGCTTCTTTGCTCTAGATCTGAGTTCAATTTCTGACTCTTTTACGTATTCCTTTACTTTTGTCCCAGATTGCTTACACGGATCACCTTGAAAACAGATCTGAAAGTGATATATCCTCCATTGACCTGTTCCACTGCTCACGTTTTGAAGGTCCCCTTATGAGTCGTAGTATGTCTGAAGAGCAAATGGTTTGCATGATGGGCCATGGCAATTTAAGAAACCTAAATTCAAAGAATGAAGATGTAGACAAAGTCTGGGTTCCCAGCCATACCACAATAAATAGTTCTGGAGTTCAACTGCTAACAGCTTCACCTTCAAACAATGAACATATTGAAAGTCATCACAGGAACAAACATGATCCTGGAAAGCATAGTTCTGATGTATCTTTCATATCAACTGTCCACACTATCATCCTGGATTTCACTATGGTGAATTTTGTGGATGTAAAGGCTACACAAGTAATAAGACAGGTAAGTAATTCATAAAGAGGCTTTAGCAACAGTCTCATGCATTATTTGCTCTTAATACTTCTGCTATCTTTGCTAGTCATTTATTTCCTATTATTAGATTGCTAGTTTTTCAAGTTCAATCAAAATACAAAGAAACAATAAGAGTGTAACTCCTTGATAAATTTAACTGATGTATCAACTTGGCTTCTATGTATTCATAATCACTGATACTTTTTTAGAACTAGATTTTTCTACATAAAAATTATAATTCTTTAGAAAAGCCATGTTTTGACCGATCTTGATTATGAAAAGCAGAAAACTCTAATGACTTTTACACTGAGTTTTTGGAGATAAGAATTAATTTCTTTTTTTAAAAGATTGAGTCACCCTATCTTGCCTATGTTGGAAGTACAAGGGCTACTCATTGGGACTCAGCATTGGAATTTGAACTTGCTCCATTTCTAGCTTGAGCTAGTTCACCCCTTCTTAGGCAACCTAGCAACTTTCCCTTAAACCACCACCTCTACTTCTGAGAGTTCACTATAATAATGCTGAAGTAAGCATAGCTCACTCAGTCTCTGGAGCACAAGAGATCTTTCAGTCTCCTCTCCTCTCTGTAATCACAAGTATGCACCATCATACCTAACTGTTTTCTTTATAAGTAAATTAACAGAAAAGCAAGTTTTACCGAGTTCCTATTCTGTTGTGGTAAAGATTAAAATAAGATAATTTAAAATAAATAGAAAGCCTTGTTCACACCCTCCAGATCTTATAAATGGAGAAACAAAACATTCACCCATGAAACAATTTATGATCACTAATAAGACAATATATAGAATTATAAAACTGACAGCTGGATATCATCTGATCTAAATTCATTTTACAGCTAAACTGAATCTCAGAAGGGAAATGAATTACTATTATCCATATGATAGTGACAGAGCTAGAATTAAGTTCCAACTCTCCTGAGTTCTGATCTAGTGTTTCTCCTGTTATCTAGTATTTACTCTTAAGTAGTACAAATTTCCTAACAAATTGATGTAAATACTTAGAAACTAAAGATGTTAATAAGGTAAAGGAATAATCAGGTGAGGATAGTATGTGTCAGAGAAATTTCCCTAAAGAACAAAGTTTTGAGGCACATTTTAAAAGGAAAAATAAATAAGAAAATTTTTTGTGTGTATGTGTGCACATGTATAGACAATTCCAGAAAAAAAATGGTACCTATAAGGACGTAGATTCAGAAAATAAGTGAATTGGGTGTAGATAAATTTTACTGAAGTAAAAGGTAAGTAATAGGGGAAATTAGTGAGGTTAGTGAGACATTGATCTTAAAAGAGTGAAGGAAAGAAAGAGAGGCTAAACTAAGGAGGATTTAACATTGAAAGCTGCTTACCACTTCTAACAATGTTCAATTCAACAAACATTTATTGTATTTATTATGCCATGTTCCAGATATTAGGAATGCTAATACAAAAATGAAATAGTCCCTGCTTTTGTGGGGCTTACATTCTATCAAGAGATTGTGATACATACACAAATAAATAAATGAGAATGAATTTTAAGTGCACTAACTACTTGGAAAATCAGAAAAGTATTCATGGAGGATATGGCACCTGAACTGAGCCTTAAAGAAAGAAAAGGATTCAGAGATGTAAGAAATGAGTAAAGGAGTACATTCCAGGCTCAGCAAATGACTCGAGTAGATGTACAGAGGTGACAAATGGATTATAGAATTAAGGGAAAGATAGGAGTTCAATTTAAGTGAACTGTACATTGCAAGGAAGGAGTAATAAGAAATGTCATGCCAAGAATTCTGTTTTTATTCTTAGAAATAGGAAACTATTAAAGGTTTTTTTTAATTGGACACATACAATAGGAAGATTATTTTGATTGCCATAGGAAGAATTAGAAAGGAGAGGGATGGAAAATAACAGGGAGACCAATTAGAAAGCTACTATATTACAATAAACCACTTAAGAGATGATGAGATTCTGGAGTAGGCCAAAGATCATATGAGTAGAGAAAAGGGGTCCTACAGATGTAAAACATCCTATGAACATATAATTGACAAAGAATGACTGCTGAATGAGTGAGGTAGAGGAAAGAATTAAGGAATACTTTGAGGTTATGAAATTGAATATCTGGAAGTATGGTGATGCACTCTATAAAAAGAAAGAATTTGGGAGAAGACAGGGGAAGTAATAAGTTTAAAGTATCAGTGGTATCTCTAGTCAGTGAAAAACCATTATTGTTAATAATGAAGAACTAGAGTCCCCGAGAGATTAGGGATGGATATGTAGATTTGAGAGTTATTTCTGTTAACCAACTCTTCTAACCTTCTAAACTTCTCAATCCCGTCCAGCTTTCTATACCCTTTTTTTTCTTCTACAAGTTCCAATTATCTGCTTGCTCCTTTGATATTATTTTAACTATTCTCTTTTCCCACTTGAAATCCTTTCAACAGAGATATCCTGTGGAAAAAGAGAAAAAGATTTCCAACTTTTCCCCTTTGCTGTCCCTGAAAAAAGCCACAAAATCCTTCTCTAGGCTTTTAAAATAGTATTGATTTGTTACCTGAAAATATACAGAAACAGGCAGAGATTTAACATACTAAACAAAATGATGAATCGATAAAATTATAATAATTGACAATTCTGGATTTTAATGCATTGAAAATGGAGTGGGATGTTTCATAGACTCTTTCATTTTTTATTATATCATCTTTTAAATTTTTTACCCTGAGAATACATCTTAAAAGAGGAAATCAAAAGTCCAATCATGAAAAAGTTTGACAGAGTACAGCTTTCTTATCCTAGGTAACTAAAATATAGCCACAAATCAGTTCACCTGGCACACTTTTTTCTCTCTTAATAAGCTTTTTGTCTGAGTTAGTTGCCAGATCAAGTCTCCTTGGAAACCAGCCTGAGATTCAGGTTAACACCAGTGATAGATCTAGAGGGATTCTCTCAGCCTGCCTTCCAATCATCTTTGTGTCTTCTATATCACTTTTCTGATCCAAAGCTAAGCTATTATATGACTCAGTAGTGTTTCCTTCATCTATGGTCTCTTAGGCAATGAAGGCATTTTCTTGTATGGTTCCAAAGATTTCTCTGTAGGCTTTAGCTGACTTTCACTTCAGAACTGGTAGTCTTACTCTTTTTCTGCCTTACTTTGTTGGCCTGAAATATTCTCAGTAGCCATATCCCTTGAGTGAACTTTAACTTCTTTTACCTATTGTTTTAGGCTGGCATCTGGATCTAATCCCTCTAGTGGCTAAGATGTTGCTAAAATTATCCCTGGAATGCAAATTATTATATATGCTCATACAATCCTAAACTTAAATGAAGAAACCAAGTCCCAGAAAAATCAAGTCTACTCAAATCAAAAACATTAAGTGCCTACTTTGTGTCATGTACTGTTCTGAGTTCTAAGGATATAAAGACAAAAAATCTGTGCCCTTTAGGAGCTCACATTGTAATGGGGATGACAAAATATATACATATATATACACATATATGTATATATGTGTACGAGTGTGTATATATATATAATATATATATATATATATGATATATGCAAGCAAGTTGAAGATAATCTCGGGGGAAGGAACTAAGATTAAGCAAGATTAGGAAATACTTCTTGAAGAAAGTAAAATTTTAGCTAACATTTAAAAGAAACCAGGGAAGACAAGAGGCAGAGATGAAGAGAAAGAGTATACCAAGCATATGAGACAGCCAATGAAAATACCAGAGTTAGAACATGGATTGTTGTATGTGGAGGAATCATAAACTAAAGGTACTAAATTGTACATGGAAGGGAGTAAGGTATAAGGACTCTGGAAAGGTAGAGAGGGAACAGGTTATGAAGGACTTTAAAAGCCAAACAAAGGATATTATTATATATGATCCTGAAGGACATAAGAAGCTTTTGAATTTACTAGTGCAATAACATGGTCAGACCTATGTATTAAGGAAAATCACTTTGATAACTAAATGAAGGAGAGACTTGAAATGAGGAAGACAAGGAGACCAACCAGAAGACTATTGCAATAGTCCTGGTTGGAGTAATAAGGGCCTGAACCAGGGGAAGGAAGGGGTGCATATGAGAGATGTGAAAGGAAAATTGGCAGGATTTGGTAACAAATTGGGTATGGGGAGAATGAAGATGAGAAGTCAATGTAGGTTGTAAACCTGGTGACTTGGGAGAATGATGACACCCTTGACATTAGTATGGAAATTAAGAAGAGGGGATGGTTTAGGGATGGAGAGGAAATGATAACAAATTCAGTTTTGGATATGTTTAAGTTTATAGTGTCTTTGAGACATTGATAGACAACAGAATGACTACAAATGTCAGACTAGTGTTATCAATGTTAAAGCTTAGAATGAGTTGAAGCTGGTGAGAAAAGATAACAATAAAAAGTGTTTTCTAAAAGTAATGAAAAAAAAAAGAAAGATCGAAAGAGAGGTAGTACTATTGCTTAGGATAGATGGAACAATAATAACAAGAGAGATTCAGAGCTGCTTAATAATTTTTTTGCTTCTGTTTTCTCTGCCAAGGAGAATGTTTTTTTGGAGTAGGAAAGAACATAACAAAAAGTTAATAAGAAATTGATGCTTAGAAAGTAAGAAAATATCTAGCTAATCTTAATGAGTTCAAGTTCCCTATGCCAAACAAACTTCATCCTCCAATACTGAACCTTAAATTTGATGATCTTTGAAAGATCATGAAGAACAGGAATTGTAGCAAAGGCCTGGAAAAGGGCAAATGTTCAAACTTTTTAAAAAGGAAAGAGACTGGAATCTATATAGTCCGATGAGTTTACCTTTAGTCCCTATCATAACAAATAGAAACAGAAACTGTGGTTTTATTGGGAGTTTCATAAAGGAAACTCCCAGATGAAAAACCTTCCTCTCCTAAATGCAACTCAGCATCATCTTTCACTGAGAAATTAAAGAACTTGCTGAAGGGGATACAAAGCCAGACTAGGACAAAGGGGTATCCTGAATCCAGGTCTTCTTGGCTTTGAGGCCATCCTTCATCCACTACTCTAATGCTGCCTCTCTGAAATGTAGCATTGAAAGAATGATAAGTGAATACCTAGAAAAGAAAGTAGTAATCCAAAAGTGCTAGCATGGCTTCACTGAACAAAGTTTATGCCAAGCTGACTATTAATATTTTTGACAGTTATTAAGCTGGAGTAACAGAGGACTGCCAATAGATACAATCTAGCTAGATTTTAGTAATTCAGTTCATCAGGAATTTATTAAGGAAAGAAACAAGCATTTGTTATGTATCTAATATGTATCAGACACTTTGCTCAGTACTTTACAAATATTATATTATTTGACCTTTACCCTAGGAAATAGGTATTATTCCTATCCTCATTTTGCATTAAGGAGAACTAGTATATGTCTAAAGTCATAGTTAAACTTGGGTCTTTTGACTCCTGGTCCAGTGTTCTCTCCACTATTCCACATAGTTGCCTAGGTGCAGGGGATACAAGAAAATAAAACAGGCCCTGTCCTCAAAAGCCTTACATTTTACTGAAGAGAAGCACCATGTACACATGTAAGTAAATACAAAATATATACTAAGTAAAAAGATAGAGACAGTGACTGGATGAGTGGTTAATTGATTCAAGGAAGTCCCAGGTTTTAATGCGCTTGCTTGGCAAATCATACTCTTAGAGAATTCTGTAAAACATTGTAAGGTTATAGAACTTGATCAGGGCTTATATAGTTAGTATGTATCAGAGGTAGGATTTAACTCTGGATTCCCTAGTCCAAAGGCCAGTCTTCTATCCTTTCTGACAGGGGTGGGGAATCTTTTTTTCTGCCAAAAGCCACTTGGCATACCATTTTTAGAACTCAAGCAGTGGGAAATTGTTCCTAGCTTTCAGTTCATCATCATCTCTGGCTGCCTTAGCAAATGATTTTGTAGACCTTATATGGCCTGAAGACTGGACATTGCCCACCTCTGCTCTATGACCAAGTAAATGCAAAACAATTTTAGGCACCAGTGAGAGAACCCTAAAATACTTGTTAGATTAAAAAAAAAAATTTACATAAGAAATATCACTTGAACTGAGCTTTGAAGGGAGCTGAGGATTCCAAAAAATGAAAGTGAGCAGAGAGAACATTCCAGCAGCAGAGTGCAGACAATCTGTATAAAGACCAAAGGGCAGGAGATGGAATGTTCTGTTGGTTGGTTGTTGTCCTTTATTCTCAAAGACCACCCAAATGACATCACTATGTTGGAGTGTGTATGACTAGCTGATCTAATCAATATATACTTAGAATGCTCTACCACAGGTCAGACACAAACATTCCACATGAACATTTGGAGTAAAGAAGTTTGTATATCTCACATTTTTCTTGGGCTACTACAATTCTGCTTCAATCATAGAATACATTGCCTTCTTTGATGTGGACATACCATGCTGAATGGTCCTTTCTTTGCCAGTGTCTGCCATGTCACACAGTCAGTTCCAAAATTCTTCCAAGAGATTGTGTGAGTGTGTTCTTGTATCACTTCTTCTGACCTCCATGTGAGTGCCTACTTTGTCTGAGTTCTCTATAAAATAGACTTTTAGGCAAATGTACTTTTTACTTTTCAAACAACATGGCTAGCCAATCCAAGGTGTACTTTCTGTTCTAGAGTTTGAATGCTTGGCAGTTTAGCTCAAGAGAAGACTTCACCTTGCCAGGTGATCTTCAGAATCAGTTACCTAGCATGGAGATTTCACAGCTGTACAACAAAGAGATCAACACAGTGGTTCTGTGGACTTTCAGTTTGCTAAGCAGCCTAATACTACTTCTCTCCTACACTTTATTTTGGAATCTTTCACACAAAGAACCAACTCTGGGAATATGTATGTCAACCTCATCAATGTGTATATCCCTGAAAAGTATACTGCAAAAGTAAGTAAACTGGGACACAATATTCAAATTTCTCCATATGCTGTAACCAGTGGTTTCATGTATGGATGGTGTAATGCTGACTGGGAGAGAACCCGTGTTTTCTTGGTGTTAATTGTTAGGCCAAAATTAGCACAAGTAGCAAAGAATTGATCCATACTTTGTTGTATCTCAGCTTCAGAGGCTGCATCAAATGCACAGTCATCTGTACTATCAGTGTTATAGCTGAGCTTGATGCTGTTTTTGTCCTCCTTGGAAGTATCTGACAAACATTGCTGAAAACATCAGGCTAAAAAGTGTGAGAATAAGCATACAGCCTTGCTTCACTTCACTGGTGACTGGAGAATCCTGAGAGAATCCTCGATTATCCAGCTTCCTTGGAAGAATGCCATCATTGGCATACAATACTGTCTGAGTAACCAAATTTTGCCATGATCTTCCACAAATGCTCACAACTGATAATATCATAGACCTTAGTCATATTGATAAATGTTGTCTACAGACCTTTGTTCTCTTCCTGTATTTTTCCTGGGTTTGTCAAGCAGGAAACACCTTATTGAACATTCTTCAGCCCTTTCTGTAATACACATTATGTCTCAGTTAAACAACCATCTTCCATGTGAAGGACCAGACTCTGCCAATAATTTCTCCAGCAATAACTTAAGAGATTGATGTCTCCCCTCTCCTCTGTAATTGTCATAAGAAAATCTATTTCTTTTACTTTTATAGAAATGGATTTTAATAGAATAACTTCCTCCTGCCATATAACCTAGAAAAATTTTGTCAACCTTTGTATGAACAATTGACCATCCTACCCCCACCTTGTTAATCTCAGTTGAAGGAGAATTGGCACCAGGTGCTTTGCCACACAAAAGAAACCTAATGGCATTCAAAATCAATTCTTCAGATTCAAATTCAGCTAGAAAGGAATTGACTTCAACCTGAAATATATGGTCAGTGGTTTGAGCACTGATAAATAACTGTCTATTAAGAACACTATAGAAATGTGCAAACCTTCTCTCTAGGATCGTGACATAATCATTAATCATAGTAGGTCCCTTGGCACTGAGTAGTTGAGATGCACCATAAATCTTTGGTGCCAAAATAGCCTTCACAGCATCATAAAAGCTCTTTGGATTGTTACTATCATTGTAAAACTGAATTTCATCTGCCTTCTTAATGAATCAAGAATTCTGCATCTCTCTCAGCTTCTCCTGAACTTTACTTTATTATTATTTATTGTGTTTTATTGTATTTATAAAAGTGGAAGATAGTATTGGTGATAAGAAAGTCATGAGATACACAAGTAGTGACTGTTGCTATTTCTGACTCCATTTCTCCTAAGAACTCCCTGCCATGTTTTCTGGTCTGTGCCTATTCTTGCATTAAAGTCACTTAGAATTATGAGCTTGTCCTCTTTTGTCACACTGATGATGAGAGTTTCCAGTTCTTTATAATTGTTTTTTCTTTGATCTCATCAGGGTTCAACATGGTGGTAGCATGAGCAGTGCTGGCACTTTCCTGCAAGTGGCAATTGTTGTTTTTCTTTTTGGATGAAATAGCTCTTTATTAAGAATTCCACTCATTTGGGATTTATCAAATTACACATATTCTGCGATTATTCATCAGTTACAGTAAGAATCACAATTCTACTATTCTTGTTAATTGCATCTTCAGTTTGCAAGAATTAGCTTAAAATCAAGTTCTCAGTACTCATATAGTTCTAAATGTTTAAGTTATTTCTTTTGCAAGAATCAAAGTAAATGGCAATTGTTGTTTTTCTTTTTGGATGAAATAGCTCTTTATTAAGACTTCCACTCATTTGGGATTTCTTTTTTAATCACATTAACCAATTATTTATGTTATTGTTTTCTTTTGTTTCTTTGCAAAACCAGCTTCTAGTTATATTAGTTCAATGTTTTTTTTTTTTACTTTTTGTTTTATTAACCCTTTGTTTTTCAGGACTTCCAATTTGGCATTATTTGGGGAGTTTTAATTTGTTTTTCTAATTTCTTTTTTTATTTTAGTTGCAAGCTCAATTCACTGACTTGCTTTTCTCTGTTTTATTGATCTTAATTTTTAGAGACAGAAATTTTCCCTTAACTACTGCTTTAGTTGCATCACTTACATTTTTATATGTTGTCTCATAGTTGCCATTGTCTTTAATGAAATTACTGATTATTTTTATGATTTGTTCTTTGACCTTTTATTCTTTAGGATTAGATTTAGTTTCCAGTGAATTTTTAATCTATTTTCTACTACCTCTTATTGAATGAAATTTTTATTGCATTATCATCTGAAAAAGATACATTTAATCTTTCTGCCTCTCTACATTTGGTTGTAATATTTTTATGCCCTAATACATGGTCAACTTCATATACTGCTAAGAAAAAAATTGTATATTCTTGTCTATCCTCTTTCAGTTTTCTCCAGATTTATCATAGTTAACTGTTCTAGAATCTATCTGCTTAACTTCTTTCCTGTTAATTTTTTAGTCTTATCTAGTTATAAGAGAGGAAAATTTAAGTTTCCCCACTAGTACAGTTTTATTATTTCCTTTTGTAACTCATTTAACTTTTCCTTTAACTATTTGGATGCTATATCATTTGGTGCATATATTTTTGGTATTGATATTACTTTATGTATTAGCAAGAGAGTTTCCTTCCTTATTTCTTTTAGTTAGATCTATTTTTGCTTTTGATTTGTCTAAGATCATGATTGCTACTCTTGATTTTTTTTTTACTTAAACTGAAACATGAAAAGTTTTGTTGCAGCCCTTTTTCTTTATTCTGTATGTGTCTCTGTGCTTCAGATATTTCTTGTAAATGACATTATAGGATTCTGTTTTTTAATTGATTCTGCTATCCACTTCTATTCTATGGGATATTAATCCCATTCCCATTTTTTAAAATAATAGCTTTTAGTTTTCAAAATACATGCAAAGATAGTTTTAACATTCACCCTTGGAAAACTTTGTGTTCCAAATTTTCCTCCCTCCCTCCTCATCACCTTCTTCCCTAGACAGCAAGTAATCTAGTATATGGTAAACATATGCAATTCTTTCACATATTTCCACATTTATCATGCTGCATAAGGAAAATCAGATCAAAAAGGGAAACAATGAGAGGGGAAGCAAGGAAACAACAAAAACAACAAAAAAGATAAAAATACTATATTGTAATCCACATTCAGTTCCCATAGTCCTCGCTCTGGAAGAAGATGGTTGTCTTCATCACAAGATTTTTGGAATTGTCCTGAATCACCTCATTGTTGAAGTCATCTATCAGAAATGATCATCGCATAATCCTGTTGCTGAGTACAGTGTTCTTTTGGTTCTACTCACTTCACTTAGCCTCAGTTCATGTAAGTCTCTCCAGGCCTTTCATAAATCATGCTGCTGATCATTTCTTACAGAACAATACTATTCCATAACATTCATATAACATAACTTATTCAGCTATTCCCCAACTGATGGGATGATCCACTCAGTTTCCAGTTCCTTGTCTCTACTGAATCTCTCTCAAAGAGATCATAAAAAAGGAAAAAGGATCCACATGGGCAAAAATATATGTAGCAGTTCTTTTTGTAGTGGCAAGGAAATGGAAACTGAGTGGATGCCCATCAGTTGGGGAATGGCTGAATAAATTATGGTATATGAATATAATTGAATATTATTGTTCTATAAAAAATGATCAACAGGATGATTTCAGAAGTGAATAGAACCAAAAGAACATTGTACATAGCAACAACAAGATTGTGTGATGATCAACTGGGATAGACTTGACTGTTTTCACAATGAGGTGATTCAGGCCGATTTCAATAGACTTGTAATGGAAAGAGCCATCTGCATCCAAAGAGAGGACTATGGGAACTGATCACAACATAGTATTTTTTAATTGTTTTTATTGTTTGCTTGCTTTTTTTCCTCTCAGTTTTTTCATTTTTTCATCTTAATTTTTCTAATTAAGAATTTTTATTCTAAAAAATACATAAGATTTTATTGCACACTCAACTTGAGTCAGGAGTATAAGAGGGCAGCTAAAACATGCTAATGAAATATTGAACTACATTGAGAGAGATTTTAGGAATAAGGAGGTGACAGTTCCATTGTGCTCTGACTTGGTCAGATCATGTGTGTATTATCTTGTTTTCTGTTCTAAATCCCACAGTTTAGAATGGACAGTAAAAAGCTATAAAGCATCCAGAAGACCCCCAAAATGATGAGGGCTGGGGATGTTTGGCCTAGAGAAGAGAAAACCTAGAGGGAACGTGATCGCTGTCTTGAGGAAGAAGAACAAGATTTAGCCCTAAAGGGCAGAAGTAGAAGAAGTGGGTGAAAATTTGAAATACAGAAATTTAGCTGTGATGTAAACTAGCTAGAGAAAAACTAGCTAGAAATTGGATTACCTAAAGGTGAAATCTGCTTCTTTGGGAGAGGGTAGTTTCCTCCTGTTTTCTTAATTAACTCTTTCCCTCAGTTTACCCCTCTGTACTACAGTAAGAAAAAATGTCCAACACCCTGGAAAGAAGATATACAAATGTCATATGATGTTAATAAGATGTCCTTTGGTATATGTATATGTTTTTAAAATGTTCATGAAGATTCTTAAGTGTGTCAATCAGAAGGCAGAGATTCATATAAGCAAGCCAATTTCCTCATTAAAAGAATTCTTGAAAACTCTGTTATCATCATTTTTCTTCTGTATGTTCAGTTCACTAATTGTGATTTAATAACTTCTCTCCACAGATCTGCAATGCATTTTACAACATTGATGTATTAGTTCTCCTCGCAGGTTGTCATCGTGAGTATCATGCCCCCCTGAGCTATGTTTCGTATTTCTGAGTCCTCTTTCTGTTCAGATGACTGAGTCTACCTTGGTTTGATTTTCAGCACTGATTGTTAAGAATTTTGAAAGAAGTGATTTCTTTGATGCTGGCATTACCAAGGCCCAGTTGTTCCTTACCCTTCATGATGCTGTTCTGTTTGCTCTTGGGAAGAAATATTTGGAGACACCTGAGGATGAGCCAGAACCATTAATAAAGGTTAGCTGATCTTGTGTATCCTTGAAGAAGAGGGGTAAAATTGGAGTCAAATTAACACTAACCAGAAGTCTGGGCAACTTCTTATAAAGTCAAATAATGACTCTAGGAGAAAGATGAGGGTAAAACATAGAGGGATAGAATTCCTGGCAATTATGGTGTCTTGCATGATGTTCTGCAATTAAACAGTCAAAAAATGACTGATGGCTTCCACCATCTAGTCTCAACAGTAGTTTAAAACCATAGTTCAGTTATTTATCTTTGTTAAGGTCTAACCAATAGTCAATGTTAGTTCAAGAATCTGTCTTTTCATCAAAACCTAACTCAAACTAAACAAATACAGAAGAAATTGATTTAAAAATCAGAATTCTCATTTATTAATTCATATTGAGGGACTGGACCTCAAACTAGTACCATGCTTTCTAAATACAACATTTGCATGAATTAGTATTCTCCAAAGAAGATGTATTTTTATAGTGCCTAACACATAGTAAGCCTTTATAAAAACTAGTCAATTGAATGAATTGGGACTAGATGATTTATGAAATCCTTCTAGCTCTAATAGTTTATGATTTTATAGAAAAACTTCAGATCTTTTCAAATAAATTGCTTTTAAGTTATCTTTCCCCAAATGGAGCCATGGAGAATTGGATATAACAAACAATTAAATAACAAAATTTAAAAATCCTATACTTAAATAATTTTCTTTCAAAATGGAAGACTTTGCAGTTGTTCCTCTGAAATTTTACTTGGTATTATCAGCTTGAGACCTTTGGATATTTTGAGGCTTAATTCCGTCTTCCAATTTGTCAGCTGATTCTCCCAACTTATTCTGTTTATATATTTAATCAGCATATCTATATCTTCAATTTAAATCATAGATAAAACTGTTGAATAGAATAGGGTCAAGACAGAAGCCTGTAGCTTGTTACTAAAATATTCCTCCAGTATGATATTAATTAATTAATCAATACTTTGAGATTGGTTGTTTGGTCACTTACTTGAATTGTCAAATAGCTCATATTCCTCCATTTTGTCAATAAGATTACCATGAGGATATCAGACGTTTTACTGAAAATATAATGCACTATGTTTATGTTGATTTACTTGTCTGATAACCAATTTTTAAAAAGGAGATAAAATCAATATAGCATGCATGTATCATAGCATCAATATCACTCTAATTAGTGAATTAGTTAAACCATACTGGCTCTTTCGATCACCATGTATTTTTTTCTTTAAGAGTTCAAGAAAATATTGGTTTAATAAATAGTTTAATAATTTTCCAAGATAATATTATTAGGCTCTGATTTTTGAGATCTACCCTTTTCAGTTTTTAAAAAATATTATAAGAAATTTATTATAATATTTCTTGTAAGGTTCTGGCTAGCTTTCTGGAGGTCTTGGGACCAGCCTTCATTTCAGTAGAATAATCACCAGAGAATAGCCAGGGATAAAAAGTCCAAAAGTCTTTATTGTCTCCTTCACAGTCTGTCTCCTTTACCTGGGGTTTGGTTAGCTTTCTGGAGGCCTTCTGGATTGGGTCTTGGTTTCAAAGGACAAAGCAGGAGAGCCACCACAATGGTCTCTGTCTTGAAGTCTTTCTCTGTCTGAGTTTGTCCCCATTGTATATGCTCTATTACAATTACATCATTACAGTATACTGAGTATAACCAATCATTATATCACTAGGGAACCATTATTTGTTGTAAGATTAAATCAATCATACTGAACTAAAGAACTCATGCTAAACTAGATAACCATTGACTTATCAATTCCACTGAGTTGACATCTTGTTTAAATCAATTGTACTGAGCCTTAAGTATATTTCTCCAAAGTTCCTGCCCTTTACATCTCCAGCTTTCTTTTGTTTTAGAACATAGGTGGTCATGCCTGACTTCTCAGGGAGGTGAGAACCCCAAAAAGGAGGTGATCATGCCCCTCCTGACTTCTCAGAAACGGGGGTGAAAATACCAAAAAAGGAGGTGATCACACCCTCCCTGACGTCCCAGGAAGGGAGATGAAAACACCAAAGGGAAATGGGGAGTCAAGCCAGATTTTGTTAGTGGATTTCTGAAGGGTTTCACTTGAAACAGGTATACATAAATCCATAAACATGGGAGGTATTATACAAGCATATAGTAATATAATACAGGTTAGTAGTGATGTAACAAATAACATGAATCAACATGAGGAATTATACGTCCATAAGTCCTACAAATAGTCCAAAACCAATCTATTGTCCATTACTTCATCATGTGTCAGGGAATCCAATGATTCCTGCAAATTTTGAAGTTCTGTATCAATCTTATCATGTCTCAGGGAATCCAATGATTCCTACTGATTTTGAAGTTCTGTAACACTCTTATCATCAATCTTACATCTCAGGGAATCCAGTGATTCCTACAGGTTTTGAAGTTCTGTAACAGTCTCATTATCAGCCATGCTCTTTCAATGTCAGATGTTTCTTGGATCTTCTCCTTTGTTTCAAGGTTTTTTCTTTCTTTTTTTTTTTTTCTATTTTTGTCTCTCTTCTATGGACAAGGCGAATACAGCTCATTGACACCCATCTGATTCCTTCTCCACCTGTACAGATACAAGCAAACTCTCTCCGCCAAGCAGTTAACTTACCTGGTCCCTTCCATTCACCACTTTCTGAATCTCTCCACAACACCTGGCGATTATCTAAACATAGTGGAGTTGTTCACACTGGACACTGCCCTTCTAGTGGGTTATAAAACCTGTCTGCCAGATCCAGTGCATCTTTGTCAAAAATCAAGAAGTTAATTGCATAAAGAGCTAAATTTAGAAGTTCTCTAAGTTTACCTGTGGCTCCCCCTTTCTTTTCTTTTTGAGGAGCATCTTGATGTCTCTGTTTCTCCTCTCTACTATTGCCTGTCCTTGAGGATTAAAGGGTATGCCAGTGGTGTGTAATATTTGATACTGTGCACAAAAGTGTACAAAGTGTTTAGAAGTATATGCAGGTCTATTATCTGTTTTTATTGCTTATGGCACATCCATGATTGCAAAAGCTTGTATAAGGGATTCAGTGACCACTCGGACTGTCTCTTTTGTTGCTGGTATTGCAAAAGTAAACCCAGAAAAGGTGTCTACCACAACATGGATAAAAGACAGGCGACCAAAAGATTTATATGGGTCATATCCATTTGCCAAATTTCATTGGGTCTTAAACCATGAGGGTTCTTCCCTGGAGGGAGCATAGGAGCGTGGAAAGGAAGGCAAGTTGTATAGGCTTTTACTATGCTCCTAGCTTCCTCTCTTGTTATTCCAAATTGTGAATGTAAAGCTCAGGCAGCCTGATGATATTTAGAATGAGATTCTTGGATTGCCTGAAATAAAGGAGTATTGGCTAGCATGGTTAGAAGGCTATCTGCCTTTGAATTTCCATCAAAAATAGGCCCTGGAAGTCCACTATGAGAGTGGACATGTAAGATATAAATCTTACTTGGATGTTTTCTCACTTGCTCTTAAAGTTCCTTAAAGAGCTGATATATATTAGAGGCTACAAATTTTATTTGGGCTGTGGCAATTCTTTGTACCACACCTACTGAACAGGCCAAATCAGATATTATATTTACATCTCCTGGATAATGAGTAAGAGCTACCATGATTGCATACAATTCATTCTGCTGAGTGGACTGAAGAGGAGTTCTGACTACTCTCTTTATAGTTAAGTCACAAGAGTATACAGCACAAATATTATGTTTGGATACATCTGTAAAGATAGTTGGTCCTTTAAGAGGAACTTTAGAAATCTTTTCTTCAAGAATCTATCACCAATTATGTAATAGTCTGTTTATAATTAATTATGTAATAGACCTGTGTGTAAAATTTGGAGCCATGGTTAATAAAATTTGCCACTCTGGGATAGTTTCACAGCATACGTAAATTTGTGCATTGGTATAAAAGGTATATATCTTGTCAGGTCTTATTCCAGATAATTGTACTACTCTTTTAATGGGCTTTAATAAGATTCTAGCCACAAGCACTGGGTAAGGAGTAAAGCTTTGTTCTGCTTGTGCTGGGAGGATCACCCATTCAATCACACTATCTCCTTGATGAAGGACTGCTGTGGATGCTTCTTTTGTAGCAAAAACTGATATTTCCAAGGGTTTTTGAGTAATTCTTTCAACCACATTGGATAAAACCTGTTGGAATCCTTACAAAGTGTTAACTCATTAGAGTTGATAGAGACAATAATTATCTAATTTAGCATGGTTCAGTATGATTGATCTGATCTTACAAGGAAATGTTATGGGCCAGAACTTGATACAAGGTACTAAGTGGAACTGATAGAAACAATGCTTCTCATATAAGCAAGAAGCTTTTAGGGCCAAAGAGCACTCTGGGAAGAAGCCCACAATCCCACTCTCAGAGGAGGAGTCAACCTTTTACACCGAGCATAAAAAGAGCTTCACTGAGTCAGTCAGAGTCAGTTCAGTTCAGAACATTGCAAGAGTCGGAGAGGAGCACTCTGGGAGACATAGAAGCCCACAAGCCCTCTCTTGGAGACAAGACAGATTCATTCCAACTTTCACCTTGGTGCTGGCTAGAGATATTTTGAAGAAGAGAAGCCAAAGCTGGCAGAGACAAAAGATTAGCGGCAAGAGCTCTTGGAACCAAAGAGGGAGAGAGGCCTCTAAGAAAACTAACCGGGCTATATTGAAGGACACAATAAAAGATTTGAATTTTTAGCATCTGGCTGCATTTGAGGTGATTATTATTTTTAACTGAAACTAAGGCTGCTTCCAGAAAACCTCCCCAAGAAACCTACTCCCAGAGAGAACCATCTTATATTATATAAAAGAAGAGAATACCACAAAAACCAGTTCAACCTCTCTTAAAGCCTCTTGAGCTTCTTTTGTAAATTTGTGTGATAAGTTTAATGCAGTGTCCCCCCTTAAAATGTTATATAATGGTTCTAATTGATTGGTGGATAAGCCTAACACTGGATTGGATATCTCCTATTAATTTTTGAAAGTCATTTAAGGTGTTCAACTTCTCTGTTCTTAAAGAAAGCTTTTGTACTATAAGCACCTTAGGATATACTTCATATCTAAATATTGAAAAGAAGCATATCTTTGAATTTTTTCTGGAGCTTTATGCAATTTGTAGTTCCTTAGTGTTTCTATGGTCTTTTGTAGACATGCTTCTAACATTTACTCCTCAGGTGTACACTCCAAGATTTTGTACATGAATTGTAACAACATAACTTTTGGAAATGCTTTTCTTACCAGAGTAAGAGCAGCAGCAACATACATTTGGCACATAGAAGGGCTATTTTTCATTCCCTATGGCAAAATTGTCTATTCATATCTTTTATAAGACTCAGATAAATTAACACTGGGCATGAAAAGGCAAATCTTTTTATATCCTCCTTATCTAGAGGGATAGAAGAGAAACAATCCTTAATGTCTATAACCCAAAGAGGCCATTCTCTAGGCAACTGAGTAGGAGATGGAAGTCCATGCTAAAGAGTTCTCATAGTTTCCATCTGTTCATTTACTTTTCTTATCAGTCAATATCCTCCATTTTTCAGATTTCTTTTTTACAACAAATACAGGGGAATTCCAAGGACTTAGAAAAGGTTATAAGTGTCCTTGGTCAAGTTGCTCTTTTACTATATCTAATAAGACCTGAATTTTATCACTTGTTAAGGGCCACTATTCTACCCACAGTGGTCTATCAGTTTTCCATTGAATGGGGACAGGTGAGAGTGCAGGCAGTCCTTCAACAACAGCCCTGCCTAAAAAAACAAAGTATTCAGTTGTAATCCTAACTGCTGTAAAATGTCTCTTCCACATAGATTGATGGGGATTTTTTCTTTTTTTTTTTTTTTTGAGGGATCAAGAAGCTGGAGAGTTTATTATCAAATCTTTTATATGATGTAACTTCTTGTTTTTTTTTTTTTATTATTATAGTAACTTTTTATTGACAAAATCCATGCCAGGGTAATTTTTTTTACAACATTATCCCTTGTACTCACTTCTGTTCTGATTTTTCCCTCCCACCCTCCACCCCCTCCCCTAGATGGCAAGCAGTCCTATATATGTTGAATATGTTCTAGTATATCCTAGATACAATGTATGTGTGCAGATCCAAACAGTTTTCTTGTTGCACAGGGAGAATTGAATTTAGAAGGTAGAAGTAACCCGGGAAGAAAAACAAAAATGCAAACAGTTTACATTCTTTTCCCCGTGTTTTTTTTTTCTTTGGGTGTAGCTTCTTCTGTCTGATGGGGATTTTTTCAACTACAAAAGGAGTAAAAACTCCTGTTTCGCCTTCAAATGTCCATCTCATAGGGGCAGCACTAACTTCAGCTGCTATTGATCCTCCTATGCCAGACATAGAGGTGTCTGCCTTAATGTTTGGCCAATAACTAGGCCAATTGGCACTCCTAATGACTGTATGATCTGCACCTGTGTCTACCAACCCTTTCAGTGGTATGCCCTTTACATAGATAGAGCATAGGATGGTCAGCTGTAATGGCTGCAGAAGAGAATATTCTTGGATTCTGTTGCTGGGAATCAAAATCTGGACAACTATCACCAGATTGACTATTAGGAGTCTGTATCAGTAAACCTGATACTACTACTTCTCCTGGGTGATAAGTCATATATTGTCTACCTGTGGTAGTGACTGGGATATTAGCTACACATTCCCCAGTTTCCCAAATCAGTGTATGGATAAACACTGTTTTGTAAGCACTCTTAGAGGGGAAATGGTCAAGACTACTGTGCCTGAAGGAAAAGGATCCATAGGCTGGACAGGGACAGATTTCACTTCTCTCAGTAGTCCCAGCTGCATACAACTATATTTTACTTAATTGCAATCCCTTTTTCCCATCTGATTGCTTCTTGGCTGATAGATCATATAATCCCTTTCTTCCATCAGATTGCTTTTTGGCTGATTGATCATAGGTTAATATTGAACTTCTAAAGACTCTCTGGGTGTAACCGTGGCTGCCATCATGCCCCACCTGATTTTTGCCTAAGTCCCTGAAACTGGGCCTCAATCTATATTCTGAGGGCCTGTTGCATTTTGGACATGGGGTTTTGGGTCTTGTTCTCTCACCCTGACTTCTCACTCTATCTCTATGCCAACATTGAGCTTTCAGATGCCCTACTTTACCACATTGAAAACATTGATGAGTCTCTCTGGAAATCCCTTGCCAAAAGGGACCCTGTCTTCCCATGTTCTGCATCATACCCTGGGCATTAAAGGCATTTGTGCCCACTGTGGCACAGCATCTTATGATCTCCTCTAAAAGAGCATCCTTGTGTAGTCCTAGTATAATTCTTCGACAAATCATTAGCATTTTCTCTAACAAGTTTTTTTTTTAATCATTATTCCTGTTGCTGCATTTTCACCAATAGTTCATATGACAACTGTCTGCAGATGGCCCCATAAAATTAGCAAGGAGTTCATTTGGACCTTGCTCTATTTTCGTGAAGGCTTCTTCTCTATCTTGTCTTCTTGGGAGGGTGCCCTGTGCTTTGATAGCAGCAGTATCAATTTGCTCATATGTTATCAATTAATCTGTGCTAAAGTGTCTGCATAATGACCTATACCTGCTAGTTGATCAGAGGTGACTGATATATTAACTCTAGTTTATCTATTTTGTTGGTCTTCTATTCTACATAGTTCACTATACTCCGAAAGTCACAACAAGTTTTGTCCAGGTTCTAAACATATCTTTGCTATAGATTCCCAATCACCAGGGCTTAAAATTTCATAAGCCAAATTCTCTAACCATCTTAACATAAGATGATGTAGCCCCATAAAGAGTGCAACTCTTTTTCAGATCTTTGATAATTTCCAGATCAAAAGGAGTGTATCTTCTCCTTTCTTGACCTGAAGAGTTAAACTCTTGAATAACAGGGTATGCTTCTATTCTTAAATCAGATATATCTTGTCCTTTTTTAGCCTTAACTAGTGTCTTTTGTAATCTTGTCACAGAAGGTGGATAAAGCTCCTGCATGGATGGTGCTGATGATGTCACTGCCCCTCCCCTTCCTCCTTCTCCCTTCACTCATGAAGGGTTAATTGAGGGGGGGTAGATCAGGGGATAGGGAAAGCCCTAATGGCTCCTGCTATGAAGCACCACATTCCTTAATTTCATCAGCATTTTACTTAATGCCTTTCTTATCAAATTCATGTTTTTCAGCTATTTTATCAGTATCCCCCTCCTGCTTTTTCTCCTTTTTCCTAATTCTAAAACTTACGTAATTCCTTAAAGTCAATTATATTAAGTTATATAGAGAGAATGTTTCTTTAGGAATTGAATCAGGACCATTACCATTGTAATAATTAATTGCTGTCCTGCTAGTTTCCACTAGTCTGGCTCTAATTCTTCCTTTGAGAACCAAGGGGACATATACTATAATGTTTCTAAAATCCAATGATCTGCTCACAAGTTACAATCAATTTTATTAGGTTAACTATGCATTCTACACACTTCCCTTGGGGTGGGGAAGGCTGTTTTCTAAGCAATTGCCCCATTTCAGTTGAAACTAGTTTAGCCCTTTACAAAGTTTCCTGCTTGTCTATTTTTGTACTCACCCTAATTCTGGGTAACAGATGTAGGTCCTTAGTCCACCAAAATGTAAGGTTCTGGCTAGCTTTCTGGAGGTCTTGGAACCAGCCTTCATTTCAGCAGAATAATCACCAGAGAATAGCCATGGATAAAGTCCAAAAGTCTTTATTGTCTCCTTCACAGTCTGTCTCCTTCACCTGGGGTTCCTGGAGGCCCTCCTGGGTCTTGGTTTCAGTGGAGGAAGCAGGAGAGCCACCACAATGGTCTCTGGAAGTCTCTCTCTGGCTGAGTTTGTCCCGTTTATATGCTCTATTACAATTACATCATTACAGTATACTGAGTATAAACCAATCATTATATCACTAAGGAACCATTATTTGTTGTAAGATTAAATCAGTCATATTGAACTAGAGAATTCACATGCTAAACTAGATGACCATTGTATTATCAATTCCACTGAGTTAACACTTTGTTTAAATCAATCATACTGAGCCTTAAGTATATTTCTCCAAAGTTCCTGACCTTTACAATTTCTTATCCAATATTTCTCCTATTCTTCATGATTTCTGAAAAATTATCAACTTTGTTTCTGCAGTTAAATCTGTAAGTTGTTTTAAAGTCTTAGAATTCATCTGGGTTGAAATACTTGAATTTACTTAAAGGAATTAGTTATTTTCATATTTTCCTACTCTGATTATGGGTATGGAAGACCGGAAGAGATACAAACAAGTAGAGATGGCATTTGTACATAGGAAGGCTCCCTAGCTAATAAAATACTGGATTTGTAAATTAAAATACTATCATTAGTAGAGTTCATGTATTAATCTCCACTGTGAATTAACTTCTGTGTTAATTTTTTAAATGGATTTTAAAATTTAAAACTTAAATACAAAATGGAAAAAGAAGAAAAGAAAAAACATTGTCATGTGCACAGTAGACGATAAGGGAATATTCAAAATATGTAAAAATAAAATTTTTATTTCAAGAAAGTATATATAATAATAGAAGATATTATATTCAAAACTATCCATCTTTGTTTCTTTGTAGGTTTTCTTTTGTTCTCTGCTGTGCACTTTTTACTTTATTCTTTTTTCCCCTTTCTTCCCCACCTCCAACTCTCCCAAGCAAGCAACAGTTAAGCATGGACATATTTATATATAAATATATGTGTATATATATATTCACATACATACATATATATGTATGTATATACACATACATCTAAAACAATATAATATAAATTTCTTTCTTGATTGATTCTTTTTAAACTTTGACTTCTTCAGATAGTGATCAGTGGATTTTTTCTATTTCTACTTTTCCTTCTTGTTCTATCACTTTGGGACAATTTTCTTTAATTATTTCTTGTATTGGGTTTTTTGTTTTGGGGGGTTTGTTTTGGTCATAGCTTTCAGGTAATCCAATTATTCTTATGTTTTCTCTTCTTGATCTGTTCTCCAGATCTGCTGTTTTTCTTATGAGATGTCTCACATTTTCTTCTATTTTTCATTCTTTCTATTTTGTTTTATTGTTTCTTGATCTCTTATAATCTCATTGGCTTCCCCTTGTGCAATTCTAATTTTCAGAAAGTCATTTTCTTAAGACTGGACCTCCTTTTCTATTTGCTTAACTTTCTTTTCATAATCTTCTTGTTTTTCTTGGATTGGTTTTGAAGTGTCCGAAAGGCATAGTTTATAGTTTCAAAGAATTCAAAAAGATTCTTTTATAATCAGAAAAGTGTTTATGCCACAACTGATGGACTAAACTTTAAGGGAGTCTAGCAATTAGAGGAAATTTGAGAGAGCTTTTTATACTGAAATTTGGGGCTTCAGTCTACAAGTTTGTAAATTGTAAAAAAGAGTTAAGGAATCTGGATGTCTGGATGGTTTTGTTGCTCCACTTTCCTTAGCTAGATAGGCAGTTTTGAATAGATCTAGACTCTGAGCCATCATGTCCCTACTTTCTGTCTTTTGGGGAGAAGAAATTCTGGGGACAAAGGCCAAAGATCTCAGTCTTCCACTGGAGTTATGGCTGGTTCAAGCTGAAAGAGCTGAGTCTGCCTCACAAGGAGGGTTCCATTCAAAAGGATGATGAGCTCAAGAGTCCAGAAGCTGGCTTAAGTAGCATCCAATGAATGTTGTAGTGTTGACATTCTTTAAGGTGAATTGACTGGATCCTAGAGGAAACAAATCTAGCAAACAGGGGGTTACCCTTTAGCAAGATGCAGTTTCCTTCCTTATCTTTTTTAATTAGATCTATTTTTTGCTTTTGTTTTATCCGAGATCAGAATTACTATCCTGCTTTTCTTTACTTCAGCTGATGCATAATAGATTCTGCTCCAGTCTTTTACCTTTACTCTGCATGTATCTCTCTGCTTCAAATATATTTCTTTTCTTTTTTTTTTTTTTTTTTTTTTTTTTTTTAATTTAATAGCCTTTTATTTACAGGATATATACATGGGTAACTTTACAGCATTAACAATTGCCAAACCTCTTGTTCCAATTTTTCACCTCTTACCCCCTCCCTAAATGGCAGGATGACCAGTAGATGTTAAATATATTAAAATATAACTTAGATACACAATAAGTATACATGACCAAAACATTATTTTGCTGTACAAAAAGAATCAGACTCTGAATTATTGTACAGTTAGCTTGTGAAGGAAATCAAAAATGCAGGTGTGCATAAATATAGGGATTGGGAATTCAATGTAATGGTTTTTAGTCATCTCCCAGAGTTCTTTTTCTGGGTATAGCTAGTTCAGTTCATTACTGCTCCATTAGAAATGATTTGGTTGATCTCGTTGCTGAGGATGGCCTGGTCCATCAGAACTGGTCATCATCTAGTATTGTTGTTGAAGTATATAATGATCTCCTGGTCCTGCTCATTTCACTCAGCATCAGTTCGTGTAAGTCTCTCCAGGCCTTTCTGAGATCATCCTGTTGGTCATTTCTTACAGAACAGTAATATTCCATAATTTTCATATACCACAATTTATTCAGCCATTCTCCAACTGATGGACATCCATTCAGTTTCAGTTTCTAGCCACTACAAAAGGGCTGCCACAAACATTCGTGCACATACAGGTCCCTTTCCCTTCTTTATAATCTCTTTGGGATATAATCCCAGTAGTAACACTGCTGGATCAAAAGGGTATGCACAGTTGGATAACTTTTTGAGCATAGTTCCAAACTACTCTCAAAATGGTTGGATTCATTCACAACTCCACCAACAATGAATCAATGTCCCAGTTTTCCCACATCCCCTCCAACAATCATCATTATTTTTTCCTGTCATCTTAGCCAATCTGACAGGTGTGTAGTGGTATCTTAGAGTTGTCTTAATTTGCATTTCTCTGATTAATAATGACTTGGAGCATCTTTTCATATGACTAGAAATAGTTTCAATTTCTTCATCTGAGAATTGTCTGTTCATATCCTTTGACCATTTTTCAATTGGAGAATGGCTTGATTTTTTATAAATTAGAGTTAATTCTCTATATATTTTGGAAATGAGGCCTTTATCAGAACCTTTGACTGTAAAAATATTTTCCCAGTTTATTGCTTCCCTTCTAATCTTGTCTGCATTAGTTTTGTTTGTACAAAAACTTTTCAGTTTGGTATAATCGAAATTTTCTATTTTTGTGATCAGTAATGATCTCTAGTTCTGCTTTGGTCATAAAGACCTTCCCCTTCCACAGGTCTGAGAGGTAAACTATCCTATGTTCCTCTAATTTATTAATAATTTCATTCTTTATGCCTAGGTCATGAACCCATCAAATATATTTCTTATAAACAACATATTGGAGGATTCCGGCTTTTAATCATGTTTGCTATCCACTTCCATTTTATGGGATAGTTCATCCTATTAATATTCACAGTTATGATTGCGAACTCTATATTTCCTGCTATCCTATTTTTCCCAAGTTTTTCTCAAAACTATAGTTTTGTCTTTCTTTTTACCCTTTCCTACTTATCAGGGAATATTTATTGAGTAATATTTTCTTTTCTTGGAGTTCTTAGAGGAGAGCTTGGGTTTCCCCAAGTTTTCCTTTTGAGTTAGGGGGGAAAAAAACAATTTTTACAATTCATATGTAACATAACCTATCACAAAAATGAATAGGAATAAAACACATACTCCTAAGGATATATCACTTATGATGACTACCTCTCTCAATCTCTGTCCTTCCTTCTATTAGCCTCCTTTATTTCTTTTTTTCCCTTTCCTCTCCTACTATCCTAAAGGTGAGATAAATTTCTATACCAAACTATTTACATATGTTATTTTCTCTTTGAGCCGAATCTGATGAGATTAAGGTTCATACAAAGCTCATGCCGCTCCCTTTTCCCCCTTTCATCTTCTCTCAGTATAATCCCTTTTCCACCCCAATTTCTTTTTTATATCATCACATTAAAGTCAACTTAAAACTATACCCTTTAAGTATACCTTTTCTTTTTTTTTTAATTATTTTTTATTATTATTATTGTAGTAACTTTTTATTGACAGAATCCATGCCAGGGTAATTTTTTTACAACATTATGCACTCACTTCTGTTCCGATTTTTCCCTCCCACCCTCCACCCCCTCCCCTAGATGGCAAGCAGTCCTATATATGTTGAATATGTCCTAGTATATCCTAGATACAATATATGTGTGCAGATCCAAACAGTTTTCTTGTTGCACAGGGAGAATTGGATTCAGAAGGTAGAAATAACGTGGGAAGAAAAACAAAAATGCAAACAGTTTACATTCATTTCCCAGTGTTTTTTCTTTGGGTGTAGCTGCTTCTGTCCATCATTGATCAATTGAAACTGAATTAGGTCTCTTTGTCAAAGAAATCCACTTCCAATCCAAAGAAATACATCTTCATACAGTATCATTGTTGACGTATATAATGATCTCTTGGTTCTGCTCATTTCTAAGTATACCTTTTCTAACTGCCCTGAAAAAGATACAATTCTAAAGAGTTACACATATCTTCTTCCTACATAGGGATTGTAAACATTTTAACCTTGAAAAAACTTAATTTTTTTTTCAGTCAGTATTTGGAGATAAGATCTTCTATTCATCTTCAGTCTTTTCATCAAAAATTATTGAAATTCACCTATTTCATTGAATGTTCATCTTTTCCCCTGAAAGATAATTCTTTTTTAAATTTCTCATTCTTTATGCCTAAATCATGAACCCATATTGACCTTATCTTGGTGTATGGTGTTAAGTGTGGGTCAATGCCCAGTTGTGAAAGATAATTCTTAATCTTGCTGCATAGTTGATTTGTCATATCATATGCAGATCCTCCAAAACTTTAATATGGAAGTTGCTAGGTCTTGAGTAATCCTGATTGTGATTCCTCAATATTTGAATTATTTCTTTCTGGCTGCTTGCAGAATTTTCTCCTTGATCTGATAATTCTGTAATTTAGCTACAATATTCCTGGATCTCGTTTCCAGGTCAGTTGTTTTTCCAGTGAGGTATTTTACGTTTTCTTTTTTTTTTTATTTTGTTTGACTGATTCTTGAATTCTCATTTAATTGAATTAATTTCTATTTGTTCAATTCTAATTTTTAGCAAATTATTTTCTTCAGTTAGCTCTTTTACCTCCTTTTTCATTTGTCCAGTTGTACTTTTATAGAAGTTATTTTATCAGTGAATTTTTTTTCTATTTCAATAGAATAGAAAATAGAATTTCAATTCTATTTTTAAGTTCTTTTCTTTGGTGTGGATTTTTTTCTCCATTTCATCAAATTTATATTTAATGAGTTGTTTTCTTCAGTCAATTTCTGTGCTTCTTTTCCAAGATTTCCAAACTTACATAACTTTTCCTGAAATGCTCTCATTTCTCTTCCCCATTTTTCTTCTATCTCTCTTTTAAGATCCTTTCTGAATTTTTCCAAGAGAGCCTTTTGAACTGGAGGCCATATCATGTCCCCCAATGAGGCTTCATCTGCAGGTATTTTGCCTTTGTTGTCCTCTTCTGGTTTGTGTTCTGATTTTCCTTGTTTCCATAGTAGCTCCCTTTGGTCAGAGCTTTTTTTTTCTATTTTTACTCAATTTTAAAGGTTGAGGTTTATTCTTAGGGCACAGGGGAGATTGTCCTGAACTTTCTCTTCAGGATGCCAGGAGTTTCTCACCAACTGCATTAGGGCCAATGCTGAAAGCTTTCCCACTACACTGAGTGACCTGGCCAAGTCCTGCCTGTTATGCTAGGAATCAGGGGCTCACAATTTACTTTCCTTAGTTATGTTAGAGGTCTCACAGCTGATTTGCTGATCTGGCTTTCTGAATCAGGATAGAGTAACCAGTGCTGCCTTATTTTGACTAAGACCTTCCCTCTAGATTTCCCGTCAGACCCCCAGCATCAGACTTTCCCAAGCTGCACCTCTGCTGGGCTGTGTTTCCCACTGCCTAATTAAGATAGATCTTTCCTAAATTCTTTCCAAGATATCTTAAGCTGGAAAATTATTATACTGAATGTTTGTGAATTCTGTCACTCCAAAATCTGTTCAGAGACTTGATCTAGTGTTGATTCGGAGGGAAATTGTGAAGAGTTCAGGCAGTGTCTTGAATACTCTTTGCCATCTTGCTGTTGGAGGTTTTGGTGAAACTGTTTTTTCTCCTTCTAGCAGTTCCTAATCTCTTAAATCCCCTATCCACACTGTTTCCTTTACATTTTTCTTTCTTGTTCTGATCTAATACTTCTCCTACTTGCTTTTACTTGCTTTCAAAACCTTTTTATAAGATTCAATCCTTTTTTCTTAAAATAAATTCTACAGAGTAGTATCTTAGATTAAGTCCCTCTTAACAATTAATTTCAAAACCTCCAGAATATGGTAAAATGTTTTTAGCAGTTCTGAAATTTTAATTAATTTTATTTCTCTAAACCTAACTTGGCCAGTGCTGGGTCTCCAGGAATACAAGTTTAGACTTTTTTCCCTTTTAAGGTGGGAGTTAGGGATGTTGGCTCTCTTCATCACAAGACCATTAGAGGTGGCCTGAATTCTGGCATTTAAAATCTTAAAGGTAACAGAATCTTGTTCACAGCATAAACATGACATTCTCCAAATGCAAAGGCTTAGACAGACAAAATGACAAAAACAAATGCAATTAAAATACTTAATTGATAGGCTTATTCTGATCCTTCAAGATGTACTGTGTAGAGGGTCATAGTCAGTGAGGAAATTCTGGGTGAGGTATAAGACTCTTCAGCCTAGAAGGAACCTGCTGACAATGTCTGGTTTGGCTCCCCATCTCCCCAAGGGCTCTCGGCCTTCCTGAGAAGTCAGGGGGCAGTGACAACCTGTGTTGTGATTGAAGCAGAGTGATACCAGGTGGAAGAATGATACCAGGTGGCAAATTACATACAATAGCAAGTTGTTTATGTGATCCTATGGGCTCAGTGTTATTTTTCTTACATTGTAAAACAGGGAACGTCCTTGAAATAAATGGACTCCATTTTTCCACCATCCTCAGTAGTCCTGCCTCATTACTTCTCCACTAGGAAGGTATATTTTAATCACCCTGGCATGGGAGCTCTAGAAAGCAATGGTAGATTTTGTCACCCCAACTTGGGGACTCTAGAAAGCAGGATATTTTAATTACTCTGGTGTGGGGATCTAGAAAGAAACAGTACATTTTGTCACCCCAACTTGGGGGCTCTAGAAAGCAGGATTCAATATTTTAATCACCCCAACTTGGTGGCTCTAGAAAGCAGGACACATTATACTGAAATCAGACACTTACTTGAGCTCCCTCCTTCTGAAATTGTCCCAATGGCCTAAGGAAGCTCTTAAGGGGAAAAATCACCTATCTGAATAACTAGGAGATTCACAGTGAGGGGGGAACTTTGAGATCTGGGTTTTCATCTACAACACAAAGTCATCCAAAGTCTTCAGGTTTCTTCCTCTCAATAGGCTGGAAAAAACGGGCTAGCTACAAGCAATTCACAAGAACCACAAAAGGAAGGATCTTGAGAGAGAAAAAGCTAGACCTCTCCCCAATTTCCCTACTGCAAAATGAATTTAATTGCAAGATGGTATTATAATTTAGAGAGCCTTTCTCAGGCTGTTGTTTTTTTTTTTTTTTCCTGGTCTCTGGTATTTTTCTGGGACCAAACAGTTTTGCAAAGGAAGATGAGGTGTTTTTTCTTTGAGTTCCCTTTTACCAAATAATTCTCAGTATCTGAGGTGACATCCTAAGGGCAAGTCCTTAAGAAGGAAAATACCTTGCCCCAGATCCCATGACCCATCTCCTATCCTTCAGCATCCCAAAGAATGAAGATGAATGGGACCAAGTAAAGATTTCTCAAAAAGTTGTAATAGTCTGTAGTATATCAGACCTTGGGCCTAAATTTCAGGAAGTCACATGATCCCCATTCTCAGATTGCTATAGGGCAGAAAAAATCAGACCTTAGGTCTAAGCTTTAGGAAGTTACTGACCCACAGGAAGTAGACAGTGTTGCTGATGATTGGTCAATGGTTACTTCCTTTTCAATCCATCCAATAACCCCAAGTCTTTTTGCTATATATAATTCAATCTGTTTTCTACCATGTGCCACACACAATGGTGGGCTGCTCACTTGGTGTGCTTAGACCTCTCCTTGTAAGAATTGAATAAATGCTTTCTGTTTATATCTAAAGAAGCCTCTGAGTAATTAATTTGGATAAGAGGGTTTAGCAGCCCATCCCACACAAGGAAAATATGAGAGAGTGAGTTCCTAGTTGAAAAGTGTTCCCTTCTAAAAGCCCATTTGACTGGGTCAGAACTTGTCTCATCTGGTTACCCAAGACCTGGGGGACCCACATTAATGTCAGAAGTCTTGGGCCTTCTGCAGAGCCAGCTGTGGAGTTCAAAGGAAAATTCCTACCTTGTATGAATCCAGCTCCTCCAAAGAGATTTCCTGAGTTTTGTGCACCAAAATGAATTGTGTGAGATTCATGGTTCATAGTTTGAAAAAATTCAAAGAAAAAGAGTTTATGACATCGTTTGATAGACTAAATTCTAAGAGAGTCTAGCAATTAGATGAAGTTTGTTATCTGTAGTGTCCAGACTAGCTCTTTGGAAGATCTCAGTACCAGGCCAAGTCCTTGGTCTTAGAGAACCCATATGGATGGTCAAATATGGAGTCCATTTATTTCAAATTCTCTCAGCCTTAAAAACCTTAGTACAATTGCATCACTACAGCAACACTGAGCATGTACTAACTATACCACAATTACATCACTACAACCCACTGTGCATGTGCTAACTAACTATAAGCACCTTGCTATTATTATGTAGATGCCTCTTTACTACAAGTATCTTTGCTTCAAGTAGAACACAGTTTGTCATGCCCCCTGACAGGAAGACTGAGACACCCCCAAGAGGAGATGAGAGCTGAACCAGACATTGTCATCAAGTTCCCTCTGGGCTGAAGGATCTTATATCTCACCCAGAGTTCTCCCACTGTGGGTCTCTACAGTTATATTGAAATTTTGGGGCTTCATTTGGTAAGCTTATACGACTGTAAATTGTAAAAGAGATAAGGAAGGAGTCAGAATGTCTTTTAGGTTTTATTGCTCCACATTCCTTAGCTAAATAAGCAGTTTTGAGTAGGTCCTGGATTCTGACCCATCAGTTTTTTTATTTTAGTTTAGTTTTAGTTTTTCTTTGATCTCTTTTGATTTTTAAAATCTTTTTTTTTTTTTTTTTTTTTTTTTTTTTGAGATAACAGCTAGATAGCACAGTAGATAGAACAGAGCCCTGGAGTCAGGAGGATCTGAGTTAAAATATGACTTCAGCTACTTAACACTTATTGTGTTAAGCTATGATCTACTTAACCACAATTGCATCTTTTTTTAATTCTTCCATTAATTTTTGGGGGGCAGCTTTGTTTTGTTTGTGAGAGAAATCTAGAGATCTTGGAATTTTCTGACCTACTCCACCATCTTCCCCAAACCCTCTCCCCTCAATGTTAATTTCTTATTTCAGATTTTAATTCCTGCTCTTTGTATCTCCTTTATAGGATGATTCTCCACTCTATTGTCCCCCTATTCATATATATGACTCAGATTCAAGAAAGGAACTACTACAGACTACACCTTCCAAGGTACCCTCCTTTTAAAAGTGAAACTGTGACTTTGTTCACATTGGTTCATAATATCTTGATAATTATCCACAAAAAAACCTTCAGGGTCCAATCAATAGAAATCTGGTCTTAGAGTAAGAAGGACCTGACACATAATGATTAGTTGAATTGGAGTAAGTTACTTAACTTTCTACTGTCTTCCAGCAGCTCTCTTAAGATTGATTTGCATTGGTCCTTATTAGGAATCCCCTATCCCATGAATTTTCAGTTTGGGTCAAAAAAACAAAAAAGAAAAAAGTCCCAAGTATAAGGCATAAGGATTCTTATTAAGAAAACATAAAATAAAGCAGTTCTTTCCAAGTCTTGTCTCTTTCCCTGGGGCCCAGTTAGCTTTCTTAGAGTCCTAGCTCTCTCCTTGGTTCCAAGAGCTTAAGCTGCCACCTGCCTTCTCTGGCTTCTGAATCTCCCCAACTGAATCCTGGCTGAGGCTCCAAGAGCTTCTAGTGCACTTGACCTTCTGGCCCTGAGAGCTTCTTGCTTATATGCTCCACACTGAGTATACACCAATCATTATATCACTAGGAAACCATTATTTGTTGTAGGATTAAATCAATGCTAAATAGATTTAACCATTCTCTCCTCAATTCTACTTAGTACCTTGTTTCAAGTTCTAGCCCATAATATCTCCTTGTAAAATTAAGTCTGTAATATTCTCTTCTCTAAAATATAATCGTTCTCTGAGAGCAGGTTTCTTGGGGAGTTTCTGGAAGCAGCCTTCATTTCAGTTCAGTTCAATAATCACCTCAAATGCAGTCAGGATTTAAAAGTTCAATGTCTCTTCCAAAATAGCTGTTAGTTTTCTTAGAGGTCTGTCTCTCTCCTTGGTTCCAAGAGCTCCTGTTGCTAGTCCTTTGCCTCTGCCAGCTTCAGTCTCTAGCTCTCTCCGAATCCAAAGCCTCCAGTCAGCACAAAGGTGGAAGTTGGAATGGATCTTGACTTCTCCTCTGAGAGTGGGATTGTGGGCTTCTGACTTGTGAATCTCCCGAAGTCTCTCCTAGTTGAGGCTCCTAGCTTATATATGTTCTCTAAAGATGTGAACTCCAATGTGTGAACCAATGTGTGAACTCTCCCAAAGGTGTGAACCAAGTACATAAGCATTGTCTCTATCATTTCCAGTGACTTAGCACCTTGTTTCAAGTTCTGGCCCATAGTATAAGTGAATCATACTGAACCATACTAAATTAGATAACTATTGTCTCTATCAATTCTGAGTACCTTATAAGAATCCTAACAATATGTAACACCTGTAAACTTCCTACATCCATGAAAAAGTGGTTTGGGAATGTCTTCTCATATCCCTTCAGTTCAGGCATGATTGATCTTTATAATTTTGATACATTCACTTTTGATTTGTGTGTGTTTGGTTATTCTTTGAATTTGTGTTGCTGTAGTTCTTGTGTATGCTGTTCTCTTGGATCTGTTTACTTCATCAATCCATGTATCAATCTATATAGATCTTTCCATGCTTCTTTGTATTTATCATATATATACTTTCTCACAGCACAGTAAAATTATATTAAACAAACATACCATAATTTGTTCAGCTATTCCCAGAACATTGGACATTTACTTTATTTCCAATTCTTAGCTATCACAAAAAAAAGTACTATAAATATTTTGGCATATAAGGGGACTTTCTTCTTACTAATAACTTCCTTGGAATATAAACCTAGTAATAAATTGTCTGGTTCAATAGTACAATCATTTTAAGTCACTTTATTTACATAATTCCAAATGGCTTTCCAAAATAGTTATGCTTTCTCACAGCTCTGCCAACAATGTATGTATAACATTCCACAACCATTTGAACATTGACTTGCTATTTTCATCATTTTTGCCAATTTGCAAGATGTAAGGTGAAACCCCAGGGTTGTTTTGATCTTCATTTCTCTTATTATTAATAATTTTGAGCATTTTTCATGTGGTTGTAAATAGTTTGCAAAATGGTTTGTTCTACTAGGGAATATTGAATAGTGCTGTTACATGTGTAAATGTGTAAATCTATATCTATATAAGTATATAGATATAAATATGCATCTCTATTTGATTATATATAAATATAACTTATTTCATTGCTTTTTTTTATTTTATTGCATGTCATAAATATTACTTTTGTACAGATTGAAGGTTATGGTGACTTTACATCAGACATGTCTTTCAGCACTATTTTTCTAATTTCATGTGGTCAGATTGTGCCTCTGTGTCACATTTTGATAATTTTCACAATATTTCAAATGTTTTCATCATTATTATATCTGTTATAGTGATCTGTGACTGATTTTTAATGCCACTATTTTTTTGCTACTGTTGTTTTGAAGTGCTACAAACCATGACCATAAAAGGTAGCCAATTTAATGAATAAATTTGTATGCATTCTAAGTGTTTCATTGGCAAGCTTGCTTTCTTTCCCTTTCTTAGACCTCTCTATTCTCTCAACTGCATTGAAATGAGGCTAATTAATAACTCTGTAGTGGCCTTTAAATGTTCAAATGAAAGGAAGAGTCGAAACTTTGAGAACACCTTTAATTTCATTTGTCTTATTTTAAGAAATTGCCAGGGCCACCCCAACCTTCAGTAACCACCCCCCCCCATCAGTCAGTAGTCATTAACATAGAGAGAAGACCCTCTACCAGAAAAAGATTATCACTAGCTGAAGATTCAGCAAGTTAGCATTTTATAGTTATACAATGTTTTTAAATCAAGATATATACATTTTTTAGATACAATGCTATTCCATATTTAATAGACTACATATAATACAAACATAACTTTATATGAAATGGCAAAACAAAATTTATGTGACTCATTGCAATTTTCACTTTACTATGGCAATCTGAAAGTCTTTATTTCTTTTTTTAATTTAATAAGCATTTTAAAAAATTTATATTTTACTCTCATTCTAAAATCTAATAACCAATAATAAAGAAAAAAGCTAATAACATTTGCTCAATTCTAATTTTTAAGGAATTATTTTCTTCAGTGAGCTTTTATACCTCCTTTTCTTCCTTGTTACCACAGTAACTTTCTGTGGTCAGAATTTGTTTGCTTTTTTTCCCAGCTTATTGGTTGGGTGCTGGTCATAAATTCTGCTCTCATTCTCATTTCTCTTTTAAATCATACAGTAACAGAATGCAGTAGTTTGATGTTCTCGTTAATTCCACAAATTCCCTTTTTTTTCAGTATGTATTTATAGACGTTTGAATTTGATGATGCTAGATCTGGAGGCCATATTTCTTTTGTTAATGTTTTCCCAGTTAATTTCTCTGGTTATATTCAAGGTCTTTGAGTTTTCTTCATTCTGAGACCTTTGGTAGTTTCAGTCTTCCTTCCACCATTATTGCTCACTTTTGATGGTGATTCCTCAGAGACTTGAATCTCAAAGTATCTTAGCCTCCTTCCATGCTGACCAATTCATGGTTCATCAGTCTATATATCTGTCCTAAGTGACTTTTGGAGGGATAGAACTATACCCAAATAAATGCTATGCTTTTGCTTAGTGTAATGTTCCATCACCACCACCATGGTATCATATCCTGCTCACTTTGCAATGCCAGTTCAGTGAACACTGGTGCCATGGGATTAATTGCTATTGCTTGAGTCTCCAAGTCTTGAGGAGTAAGTTGATTGAGTTCAGGTTTAGCAAAGTGTTCTGCCCCTTTCCTTCTTACTCCACTCTCCATAGCGGTCATTTGCAGCATAGAAGTCTGTCTTTGTTGCCCAATTAATCTTCTGTAGCCTAGAGCAGTTCTCCATATTTCTGGAAAGAGGGAAGAGGAAGCCAGAGGTTGGAGGTTGTATTTTCTTGCAAGTCTATGAGTTTTGAACATAAAGTCAGATGGAAACACATTTGATATCAGTTTTCTATATGATATACCACAGAGTCCAAACAGGTCCCTACTGGACTCAGCAAATGGAAACTTGGTTCTACCTCAAAGCAATGAGATGGTTCAAGAAATTGTAGTGATTTTCTTGAACTCAAAGAGCATGTTGGTATAAACAATGTTTATTTTCTGCTCCTACTTCCTTTTCATCTCCTGGGGGAGCCATTCATTCTCTTTTTCAGTGGCCAAAGCTGACTATACTTTATTCTATATCAGTAAATATTTTTCCAATTGCCAGTAGAACAAAATCAGTTTTTAAAATTTCCTGCTTAAAACAAATACTTTGGTTGGCTAGGTCGGCCTTATTGCCAAGAGTATGGCAATCAATTGGGAAGGAAATCTGTTTCCATCAATTCATGGGATATTTGTTTATCTTCTTTTGGATTCCAGCTATTCTAGACCATGAAGATGATTGAATTTGCTTTGTCTTTGGCCCATAATTTCTATTTTGAAGAAATATGGGAGGTCATCAGGATCAAAGGAAATGTATAGTCTTCCATCTTATTATACATGTGGCCCAGAAGTTATTTTTGATTCTTTTGTAGTTAATTTTTTCATTTACATTGTTGTAATTATTTTCTTGATTCTGCTTACTTCACTCTAAATCAGATCATGTTTCTTTTCCATATTTGTCTGTATTCAACACATTTGTCATTTTTTATATAGCCCAATAATATTTTATTATGTTTACATACCATACTTTGGCCATTCTCTATTGTATGGACATCTACTATATTTCTAATTCTTTCCTACCACAAAAAGTACATTTATAAGAATCTGGTGCATTGTGGAGATTTTCTTCTTATCAGTGTGACTCCCAAGAGTGAAAGGCTAGTGGAAATCTCTGTCAAAAGGTATAAACATTGTAATCACCTTATTTGCATAATTCCAAATTACTTTCCAACATGGTCGTACTGATCTATAATTCCACTAAAAACTCACTACTGTGGCTATCTTCATACAACCCCTCTGGTAGTAATCATTCCCATCTTATGTCATCTTTGCCAATTTGCTGCATGTAATTAATAATTTGGAGCATTCTTTCATATGGTTGCAAATAGTGTGTAATCCTTTTGAAAACTGTTCACATCCTCTAACAATTTATCTATTGAAAATAGCTCATATATATGAGTAGGTATATGTAATAATTTATATATATTATAAAAGTCATATTACATATAGATTGGTTATTTATATATCTTAGATAACAAACCCTACCTGAGAAATCACAGTTGATCATCTCATAATCTTGTTGTTGCTTTGTACAACGTTCTCTTAGATCTACTCATCTAAGTACCTTTTTAATGCTATGTTCATTAAGTCACATATCTACTCTGAATGTATTATGGAATATAATATAATTTGGTGTATCTGATATACCAGAATGCTTTCTAGTTTTCCTAGTAATTTTTATGAAATAGTAACTTTAATAAGAAATTTATTTTTGTCCTGATTTATTAAATACTGAGTTATTGAGTTCTCTTGTTTTTTTTTATTGTCCCTGATCTAGTTTGTTACACTTCTCTATTTTTTAACCAATATCAAATAGTTTTGATGACTGATGCTTTATAATATAGTTTGAAGGCTAGAAGTGCTATTCCATGCTATTATATTCTAGATCTTTTATTTTTCTAAGAGAATTTTATAATTTGGTTAAGTCTGTAAAGTATTCCTTTAGTAGTTTGATTAGCATAGTATTAAAACTGTAAATTAGTTTTGGTAGTACTGTCATTATTATTATATTAGAATGACCCAGCCATTAGTACTGAACTCCAGCTATTTAAGGTTTTGCTTTTTAAAAATTTCGTTAGGAAGTCCTTTCCAATTGAACCTGTACATATATTTTTTGCAGTTGGTGATTATTTGGAATGGGATTCTCTTTAAATTATGTTTATTATCATATAAAATTGTTAGGGTTTTTGTAGGTTTATTTTATAGGCTGTAGCCTATAGAGATAATTTTAACTCTTCTTTGTATCTCTTTACATCTTTAATTTCTTTTTTAGTCATATTGTTATTGTTAGCATTTTCATAACTAAAGTGATCATCAGTTATCTTCTACCATGTTTATTGGGAAAGTGTCTTGGGTATCCCCATGATATTAAAAAAAAGGTTTCTATATTCTGATACTTCGAAGAGTTTTTAGTTAATGTTATTCTTTGTCTTTTTCCACATCTATTGAGATAACATATGGTTTGAAATGTTTTTGTTTTTAAAGTGATTTATTACCTTTCCCCAGATTATATTATCTTGTGAACAATCATAGATTTTCCTCTGCTCCCTAGAAATGTAACCAGTTCCCCTGCTTCCTTGGTTGTAAGAAATCACTATGACTGCTCTCCCCCTGAAATTGGAACTAAGGTCTCTGCTCCATTGTGGCTAATCACAAGAAGTCTTTTCTATCCTGGAATTGCAACCCAGAACCTCATATGAGCAGTAGTGTTCCAAATCAGCACCAGCTGCACCCAGTGCCAGCAGAGGGTCCTCTGTGATTTTTTTCTGCTCATTTGTCTAATACCCTTACTGTCTCTCGGCTGAATGCTCCAGCTACTGTTATGCCTCTCCAGAATTTGATTTGACTTAACATTTTAAAGTTATTTGGAAGGAAATGTTGGAAAAAGTTGCTTGAATTCCTGTCTCTGTTTCCCTTGTCTCTGCCGTCTATGTTTTTGTTTTTAGCTGTTTCTATAAGCAGTAGATTAGGATTTTTTTCATTTTTTATCCAATTTGTCATTGCATTTTTTTAGTTCACTTACATGCAAATGTGAGTGACAATTAGATTTATATCTTCTTTATTCTGAATTAGGAGTTTTTTCTTATTTCTCTTACTGTATAGAAACAGTACTTTTTCTCTTCAGTTATTTTCTTCAATCTACTTTAAGGCAACCCTATCACCATAGACTCTCTTTTATTCATCCATAGGCTTCCCCTCCCATCTCAATTTGTCACAATTTTCCTAGTTTTTTTTTTTTTTTTTTTTACTTTTGTTAAACTTATTTAGTACTTTTTCTTTTTGTTTTCATCTAGTTATATAACTTAACCTTTTTCTCTCTTACTCTGTTAGTTGCTTTTTCATATTCTGCCCCTTTTTTCTAAAAAGCATTTTATTCTCTCATTTTCTTTTTAAAATTTTCTTCTTTTTCTCTCTTCAGACTTTTACCCCTTGATTCATGGTTCTAATACTTACTCTTTATTCCTTCTTTAGTCTCTCTGCTTATTATGGAATTAAATTATCTGAGGTTCCTATTTTGAGTTCCCTTTTCTAAAAAGTTCCCTAGCACTAAAAAGTTTCTGTGCTATTGTCTTACAGATTTTTCTGCTGCCCTTCTTTTTTCTGTTGTGACTCACTTTTAATTAATTCATGCAAGAGATAGAAATGATAATATTCCATGGTGGAAATTTTCTCATGTTCCTCATTACTATATACTTCATTACCACCTGTTAAACTCTCCTTGACCATTTTTTCCTCATTTGCTATGAAATAAATCTCTCTGGGTCCATGCCCTCCCACACTTCTTCCTCAGAAGCTCTGATTCCTCCAAGGCAAGGTGTTATTTATGAAGGCATAACAAACACTCTCAGAGATAATGGTATCTCTCCAAGCTTCAAATCACTGAAGATTTTACCACATGGCAACATTCTTATCTTCTATTATAGAATGTCTCCCAGTTCATCATGGGAATGTTCTGCAGTGGTAGCCCTTCCCACCACTGCTTTTTCTTTACCTTAGTTCTAACCCCCCCCCTTTTTTTTTTGCCACTTCACCCATTTTTCTATAGGCCTCTTCAACCTAAGAGACTACAGAAGTTATTTTCTATGTGCTTAGAGTTTGCAGCATAGAAATTTTCCTCCAATCATGATTTCTGGATTCTTTCAATTGGTACTTTATTTTCTTGTGTTCAGAAATTCTGGAAAGTTTTCATGTTATTTTATATTTCTTATATTCTTATATTATAGTTCTTATATTTCTTATAGTTTTGAGAATTTTGTGGAGTTTTTTACTTATTGTGTTCTTTTGAAGTTAATATATCTTGATTGAATGGAGATCATGTTTTCATTTACTGTTGTTGCTTGTTGCTTCTCTTCTTCCAGATTGTCTTTTACCTTGATGTGTTTGCATTCCAAATCAATTGATCTCTTTTTTGTGTATGTGCTGCCAATTATTTCTACTATGTAGGCTCTAAAATCTGCTTTTGAATTTCTTTTTCTTCTCTTGAACCATCAGAAACATCTTGGTGTGGTTATATGTTTAATTTCTTTTAAAAAAAATTAAATATGCATATTTAATTTTTTAAAAATATGCTTTCCTGGGGGCAGCTACATGGCTCAGTGGTTACAGCACCAGCCCTGAACTCAGGAGGACCTGAGACACAACACTTACTAGCAGTATGGCCCTGGGAAGATCACTTAACTACAATTGCCTTAGCCAAAAAAAAAAAAAAAAAAAGCTTTTCTTTTTTTTTAAATAAATAAATAAAATGTGCTTTTCTCTATCCAAAAGGTCCTCTACCTCATTAGATATTAATTCATTTTCCTTAGTCTTGCAATATTTTTTCAAAGATGTTTGGACTTATTTAGATCATTTATTTAGAGGCATAAGCATATTCTATTCTGTTATTAATATCTTCCCTTTTAGTTTATATGTGCTCAAAGTATTTAATGGAGCTTTCTTCTTCCTGAAATCTTCAGTAATTTCAGTCTTTTTTTTTCCTTTATATTCCCCTTTCACTCCCTTTCTGACTGCATCTCTATTGATGGTGATTTCCACATTGCTTAACTTCAGAGGTGGCTCAGTCTCTTCCCAAATTGAGGAACTTTTTACCAGCTTTGGTCTCCTAAATGACTTCTGGGGAGATAGAACTGATCTCTGTCTGATATCAGGCCTCTTTTCTTCAAGTCTAGTGGACCCAAATGCAGGCACCCTCTGGTTATCTCTGTTCCTTAGTTCTCTGATCTAACACAGAGCACTGTCATCCTAGACTGAACAAGATTCTACTTTTCTATATCTCTGCCACATTGGAGAGGTTGGAGAATGGAGTTGGGGAAGGGGATGGGAGTACTGCAAGGAGAAGGAGTAGACAGGAAATTAAAGTTTGTTGTTGTCAAAGAATAATGATGTGAGAATATGCTAGTTGAGGCAGCAGAAGCAGTAAAGAATGTTCTCAATCTCAGAGCACAAGCCCATTGTGCAGGCCTACAAAACATGGAGGTTGGTGGAGGAGGTAATAAATGAGAATTTAAATGATTAGAAATTAGCCTTCTTTGATATTAATTCATCAATCTGTTAACCTTGTTAAGGCTATATGTATCTTAACCTGGAGACAGCTGAACTTGGTTTACCTCATGTTTATAATTTTTATTTTGGCAAAATTTGAAAGGTCATGAGAATTTTTTTCTTTTCTTTTCTTTTTTTTATTTAATAGCCTTTCATTTACATGTTATATGTATGGGTAACTTTACAGCATTGACAATTGCCAAACCTCTTGTTCCAATTTTTCACCTCTTACCTCCCACCCCCTCCCCCAATAGCAGGATGACCAGTAGATGTTAAATATATTAAAATATAAATTAGATACACAATAAGTATACATGATCAAACCATTATTTTGCTGTACAAAAAGAATCAGACTCTGAAATATTGTACAATTAGCTTGTGAAGGAAATCAAAAATGCAGGTGGACATAAATATAGGGATTGGGAATTCAATGTAATGGTTTTTAGTCATCACCCAGAGTTCTTTCTCTGGGCGTAGCTGGTTCAGTTCATTACTGCTCCATTGGAAATGATTTGGTTGATCTCATTGCTAAGGATGGCCAGGTCCATCAGAACTGGTCATCATATAGTATTGTTGTTGAAGTATATAATGATCTCCTGGTCCTGCTCATTTCACTCAGCATTAGTTCGTGTAAGTCTCTCCAGGGCTTTCTGAAATCATCCTGTTGCTCATTTCTTACAGAACAATAATATTCCATAATATTCATATACCACAATTTATTCAGCCATTCTCCAACTGATGGGCATCCACTCAGTTTCCAGTTTCTGGCCACTACAAAGAGGGCTGCCACAAACATTCGTGCACATACAGATCCCTTTCCCTTCTTTATGATCTCTTTGGGATATAAGCCCAGTAGTAACACTGCTGGATCAAAGGGTATGCACAGTTTGATAACTTTTTGAGCACAGTTCCAAACTACTCTCCAAAATGGTTGGATTCGTTCACAACTCCACCAACAATGCATCAATGTCCCAGTTTTCCCACATCCCCTCCAACAATCATCATTATTTTTTCCTGTCATCTTAGCCAATCTGACAGGTATGTAGTGGTATCTTAGAGTTGACTTAATTTGCATTTCTCTGATTAATAATGACTTGGAGCATCTTTTCATATGACTAGAAATAGTTTCAATTTCTTCATCTGAGAATTGTCTGTTCATATCGAAAGGTCATGAGAATTAAAGAAAATATGTAGTCCTCTATTTTGTTCATCGTGTGACACAGAAGTAACCAAATATAAAATCTGATGAGAGGAACTGGCCCTTTCTTTAGCTGTTCTTATTAACTAGAGAATCTATCCTGAGACCTGGTTTTGGTACCTTACCTACTAGGTCCTCAGTTCATAGCCCCACCTATCAAAGCCACTGAAGTATCCATGGTAGTAATGATGCAGTCTTAAAATCCATGAAACTAGTCAGGGTCAAGTTCTACAAGATATTAACAAAATAAGCTTATCAGGTAGCAGAAGAAGGTAACAGTGAAGCCTGTTCTGTGGCCAGGAGCCACTACTAGGCCAGCTATTCCATTTAAGTACAAGGGAGAAGTCACCAAGTGAGAGAGTATAAAGAGTTAATAGAAGAAGGTAAAAAAAGAGCCTTGGAAGATAGCTCCAATTTAAAATTTAAATGTTATCTATTACAGGCATTTATTATCTCTCTGAAAAAAAGAAAATCCTCATAACAAATATTCAAAGTCCAGCAAAACAAATTATAATTTTGCCACATTCAAAAAATGTCTTATTCTGCATCTTTAGTACTCTCAAATTGTGATTACCTCATCAGCTCTCTTGGTTTAATTATCATCTCTTTGCATCTCTTTGTAACTTCTATATGTATGTATCTAGCCCTTGGATAATATAGCATAAACTATATGTGTGTGTGTGTGTGTATGTGTGTGTGTGTGTGTGTGTGTGTGTGTGTGTGTGTATATATATATATATATATATATATATACGCTCTCTATAGTTCCAAAATTGAATCAGTAATTGCCTGTTGAGCATTTCAAATTGGATATGCCATATCAATTTAGAACTCGAGTCCAAAAAACAAGTCTTAATCTTTCCCTTCAAATTCATTCTTCTTTCAAACTTTTTGTCAAAGGGCTATCTTTCTAGACTCTTAGATTAAAAACTTGGGCATTATTCTTGATTTCTCACTCACATTCACTCTACATAGACATTCAGTTTCCAAATCTTGTCTTTTCTGTGTTCACCATATCATCAAAATCCTTCTCCCCATTCACACAACCTTAATTTCAGCCTTCATCATTTCTCACCTGATTCATTGCAAAAAACAAAACAAACAAACAAACAAAACTAATTCATTCTCCACTGCTTCTAATGTGATTTTCCAGAAGTGCAATTCATTCTTATGCCAAATAAATTCCAATAACTCCCCCTATTGCCTTCATAAACAAATATAAATTCCTCTGGCTTTCAGAGTCCTTCATAATCTGGTTCCAACCTATCTTTCAAGCATCATTATATTCTATGTTACTCCCCTTCCCACTCCATTTCATACAATTCAGCTAAATTGGCCTTCTTGCTGTTTCCTCACATATAAAAGTCTATGTCCTTTCTCTGTGTTTTCACACTAACTATTCATTCATTCTGTCACCTCTGCCTCAGAATCTTAATTTCTTTCATGATACAACTCAGGTACCACTTTCTTTATGAAGCCTTCCCTGATTCCTAATATTCCCACATTTCCCTCCCTTCCAAAATTACCTTGAATTTATTTAGCATATATTTACACTATATGCTTGTATATTGTATAGACTATATGCAAGTATATCTAAATATTCTTGACTTATGGAAAATTAGTCAATAAGATTATAATGTGCTAGGCATTGACTGGAGATAAGAAAACAGACCTATGATCCCTATCCTTTTTTTTTTTTTTTTTTTTTTTTATTAAATAACTTTTTATTGACAGAACCCATGCCAGGGTAATTTTTTACAACATTATCCCTTGCACTCACTTCTGTTCCGATTTTTCCCCTCCCTCCCTCCACCCTCTCCCCAAGATGGCAAGCAGTCCTATACATGTTAAATAGATTACAGTAGATTTTGGATCCAATATATGTGTGCAGAACCGAACAGTTTTCTTGTTGCTCAGGGAGAATTGGATGTAGAAGGTATAAATAACCTGGGAGGGAGAACAAAAATGCAAGCAGTTTACATTCATTTCCTAGTATTCTTTCTTTGGGTGTTGCTGCTTCTGTCCATCCTTGATATGATCCCTATCCTTGATGAACTCATTTCTTTTTGGGGAAATAACATGTAAGTAACTTTGTAGAGATCAGATCTATTCAGTTTAAATGGAAAATAACTCAGAGGGAAGTCAGCAATAATAGAGAAGATGAGGTAAGACTTCTTACAGATGGAGGGATTTGAGCCAAGTCTTGAAAGAAAGCAGGAAAGACCAAGAGGTAGAGATGACAAAGAGCATTCCAAATTTGGGAGACGGTCAATAAAAAAGATTCAAAATCAAGAGATGTAATGTTGTGTGCAAGATATTTAAGTAAATCAGCTAATGAGTCTGGATCATAGAATGAAGGAAAGTATAAGAAATAATGGAAAAGTAGGAAGGGACCAGGTGTTTAAGGACTTCAAAATCCAAAAGAAGAATTTGTTTGAAAGCATAGGGAGTCCCTGGAGATGACTAAATAGGGAAGAGGCAAGGTGATATAGATAGACCTTCACTTTAGGAAGATTAATTGGACAGCTGAGTAGAGGATGAACTGGAGTGGGGAAAAACTTGAGGCAGGGAAGCAATTGCAATAGGTAGATCATTGTCTTTGTTACAGAAGTCATGGCAAAATGGTAAGGACCAAGGCAGTAGAGACAAAGGGATGTATATGAGAGGTTATGCAAGTAGAAACAGTGAGGCTTGATGTGATGACCGTGTTAACACTCTGGATACTTTAAAATCAGCCAGAGTCAGGATAAGCAAAAGTCCTTGATTTTTATTCTTTATTAAAGGGAGAGGAGAGCTCATGGACACAGAAATCTCCTCTTTCTTCTACCGCTCAGAGTCACCTCACTTGTCCTACTCTACCCTCTTATCCCTCCTTCTCATCTCTATATACACCAACAGATTGAGATGCCCAGAGTGGTGGGGTGGGCCATTTTCCAAGCAAATGCTAATAGAGTGTTGTCCAATTGGTAATTAGCCTTAAGGATTTGCTTGTCCAAACCTCAATACATGAACTCAAGAGTTTCAGCCCTTTACATCTCCTGCTTTCTTTTGTTTTAGAACACAGGTAGTCACGCCATCCCTGACTTCTCAGGGAGGTGAAGGGAGGTGATCACGCTCCCCCTGACTTCTTGGGATGGGAGATGAAAAGCACCAAAGGGAAGTGGGGATTACTAGTGGTTTTCTGGACTGAAGGATCTTATTAGAAACAGGTGTGCACAAACCGATCAGCATAGGAGGTATTACACAAGCGCATAGCAATTACGCATAGGCTATTAGTGATGACTCTCCCCACAACCAGTGCAGGCTCAATGTGGTGCAACAAACATGAATTGTACATGCAAGTAGTGGTATAACAAACAATATAAATCAACATGGTATTGTAAAAGATTTCCAAACAATATAAATCAACATAGTATTGTAAAAGATTTCCAGAAGTCCTAGAAGGAGGGTATGTAAATAACAATCACACATACGCTTCCTTTAGCAGCCAAGAAATAGTGTAAAACCTATCTATTGTGAATTGCTTCACATTCCAGGGAATCCAATGATCCCCTCAAGTTTTTGAAGTCCTGCAACAGTCTTTTTATGTGTTAGAGAATCCAATGATTCCTGCAGATTTTGAAGTCCTGCAACAGTCTTATCATGTCTCAGAGAATCCAATGATTCCTGAAGGTTTTCAAGTCCTACAATTTTTGAATTCCATGATTCAAACGCCATAACTGCCATGCTCTTTCAGTGGTGGGCACAGTCAGCAACAGAACCACCCAGTGTTTCTTGGGTCTTCTCCTTCATTTCAAGGGTCTGCTACATCTCTCTCTGATGGACAAGGCGTATTCGCTCATTGGCACCCATCTGATTCCTTCTCCACTTGTAGAGATACAAGCAAACCCTCTCCGCCAAGCAGTTTACCTATCTGGTCCCTTCCATTCACCATTTTCTGGGTCTCTCCACATCACCTGGCAATTATCTAAAGATAGTGGAGCTGCTCACACTGGACACTGCCCTTCTAGTGGGTTATAAAATCTGTCTGCTGGAGCCAGTGCATCTTTGTCAAAAATCAAGAAGTTAATAGTATAAAGGACTAGATTTAGAAGTTCTCTAGGATTACCTGTGGCTCCCCCTTTCTTTTGTTTTTGGAGGAGTGTCTTAATGTCTCTGTTTCTCCTCTCTACTATTGCCTGTCCTTGAGGATTAAAGGGTATGCCAGTGGTGTGTAAAATCTTATACTGTGCAAAAAAGTGTGCAAAATGTTTGGAAGTATATGCAGGTCCATTATCTGTTTTTATTGCTTGTGGCACACCCATGATTGCAAATGCTTGTATAAGGAATCAGTGACCACTCGGGCTGTCTCTTTTGCTGCTGCTATTGCAGAAGTGAATCCTGAAAAGGTGTCTACCACAACATGGATAAAAGACAGGCGACCAAAAGATTTATAATGAGTCACATCCATTTTCCAAATTTCATTGGGTCTCAAACCACAAGGGTTCTTCCCTGGAGGGAGCATAGGAGCGTGGAAAGGAAGGCAAGTTGTACAGACTTTTACTATGCTCCTAGCTTCCTCTCTTGTTACTCCAAATTGTAAAAGTAAAGCTCAAGCAGCCTGATGATATTTAGAATGAGATTCCTGGGCTTCTTGAAATAAAGGAGTATTGACTAATATAGTTAGAAGGCTATCTGCCTTTGAATTGCCATCAAAAATAGGCCCTGGAAGTCCACTATGAGAGTGAAATCTTACCTGGATGCTTTTTCACTTGCTCTTGAAGTTCCTTAAAAAGCTGATATATATTAAGAGGCTACAAATTTTATTTGGACTGTGGCAATTCTTTGTACCACACCTACTGAATAAGCCAAATCAGATATTATATTTACATCTCCTGGATAATAAGTAAGAGCTAGAATGATTGCATACAATTCATTCTGCTGAGTGGACTGAAAAGGAGTTCTGACTACTCTCTTTATAGTTAAGTCATGAGAGTATACAGCACAAATATTATGTTTGGATACATCTGTAAAGATAATTGGTCCTTTAAGAGGAACTTTAGAAACCTTTTCTTCAAGAATCTATCACCAATTATGTAATAGTCTGGTTATCTTTAATGGAGACCCATGTGTAAAATTTGGAGTCATGGCTAATAAAATTTGCCACTCTGGAATGGTTTCACAGCACACATTAATTTGTGTATTAGTATAAAAGGTGTATGTCTTGTCAGGTCTTATCCCAGATAATTGTACTGCTCACTTAATGGCCTTTAATAAAATTCTAGCCACAAGCACTGGGTAAGGAGTAAGGCTTTGTTCTGGTTGTGCTGGGAGGTTCACCCACTCTATCACACTGTCTCCTTGATGAAGGACTGCTGTGGGTGCCTCTTTTGTAGCAAAAACTGATATTTCTAAGAGTTTTTGAGTAACTCTTTCAACCACATTGGATAAACCCAGTTCAACTTCCCTCAAAGCCTCCTGAGCTTCTTTTGTAAGCTGGTATGGTGAGTTTAAAGCAGTGTCTCCTCTTAAAATGTCATATAATGGTTGTAACTGATAGGTAGTTAAGCCTAACATTGGATGCATCCATTGGATATCTCCTATCAATTTCTGAAAGTCATTTAAGGTGTTTAGCTTCTCTGTTCTTAAGGACAGTTTTTGTACTGTAAGCACCTTAGGGTATACTTCATATCCTAAATATTGAAAAGGAGCATGTCTTTGAATTTTTTCTGGTGCTATGTATAATTTGTAATTCCTTAGTGTTTCTATGGTCTTTTGTAGACATGCTTCTAACATTTGTTCCTCAGGTGCACATCCCAATATATCATCCATGTAATTTAATAGCATAACTTTTTGGGAATGCTTTTCTTACTGGAGTAAGAGCAGCAGCAACATACATTTGACACACAGTAGAGCTGTTTTTCATTCCCTGTGGCAAAACTGTCCATATCTTTTATAAGGCTCAGCTAAGTTAACGCTGGGCACTGAAAAAGCAAATCTTTTCATATCCTCCTTATCTAGAGGGATAGAATAGAAACAATCCTTAATGTCTATAACCCAAAGAGGCCATTCTCTAGGCATTTGAGTAGGAGATGGAAGCCCAGGCTGAAGAGTTCCTATAGTTTCCATCTGTTCATTTACCTTTCTTTAATCAGTAAACATCCTCCATTTTCCAGATTTCTTTTTTACAACAAATACAGGGGAATTCCAAGAACTTAGAGAAGATTGTACGTGTCCTTGGTTGCTCCTGTATTATATCTAATAAGCCCTGAATTTTATTGCTAGCTAAGGGCCACTGTTCTATCCACACTGGTGTATCAGTTTTCCATTGGATAGGAACAGGTGAAAGTGTTGGCAGGTCTTCAACAGCAGCCCTGCCTAAAAAACTGAAGTACTCATTTTTAACCCTAATTGTTATAAAATGTCTCTTCCCCACACATTGATGGGGATTTTTTCAACTATAAAAGGAGTAAAAACTCCTGTTTTACCTTCAAAAGTCCATCTCATAAGGGCAGCACTAATTTCAGCTGTTATTGATGCTCCTACACCAGACATGTAGGTGTCTGCCTTAATCTTTGGCCAGTAAGTGGACCAGTTGGCACCTTTAATGACTGTATGATCTGCACCAGTGTCTACCAATCCTTTTAATAGTATGCCATTTATATAGATAGTGAGCATAGGTTAGTCAGCTGTCACAGCTGCTGTCTAGTATATTCCTGGATTTTGTTGCTTGGAGTCAGAATCTGGGTGACTATCACCAAATTGCTTATTAGGAGTCTGTATCAGTAAACCTGATGCTACTACTTCTCCTGGGTGATAAGTCACACATTGTCTACCTGTAATAGTGACTGGGATATTACCTACACACATTCCCCAGTTTCCCACATCAGTGTATGGATGGACACTGTTTTGTACGTACTCTTAGGAGATGAAATGGTCAAGCCTACTGTGCCTGGAGGCAAGGGATCCATAGGCTGGAGAGGAACAAATTTCACTTCTCCAGGGGGTATCTCAGTTGTCCCAGCTGCATACAACTCTATTCTCCCCAATTATAATCCCTTTCTCCCATCAGATTGCTTCCTGGCTGATTGATTGTGTAATCCCTTTCTCCCAACAGATTGCTTCCTGGCTGATTGGTCATGTCTAGGTATTGGACTTCTAGGCACTCTCTGGGTGCACCATTGGCTGCCATTATGCCCCAAGCATTTTTTGCCTGGGGCCCTGGGGCTGGGCCCCTCATCCTGTTTCCCTGAATCAGTCTACATTCTGAGGCCCAATGGAAGCCTCTTGCATTTTGGACATGGGGTATTGGGTCTTGTTCTCCCATCCTGTTTTCTCATTCTGTCTCTATGCCAACATTGAGCTTTCAGATGCCCTACGTTACTGTATTGAAAGCATTGACGAGTCTCTCTGGAAGTCCCTTGTTAGAAGGGACCCTGTCTTCCCATGTTGGGATCTTGGAAAGTCTGCATCATAGCCTGGCTATAAAAGATATTTGTGCCCACTGTGGCACAGTGTCTTATGATCTCATCTAAAGGAGTATCCTTGCGTAGTCCTAGTATAATTCTTCTAAAAACCTCATTAGCATTTTCTTTAGCAAGTTGCCTTATCAAAATGTCTATTACTGTATTTTCACCATTCATTCATATGATAGCTATCTTCAAACGTCCCACAAAATCAGCAAAGGATTCATTTGACCCATGTGCAATTTTTATGAAGGTCTCACTCTTTTATTGTGGAAAGAAGCCCATGCTTTGATAGCAGCAGCAGCAATTTGCTCATATGCTGCTATGGAGTAATTAATCTGTACTGAGATGTCTACATAAGAACCTACACCTGCTAGTTGGTCATAGGTGATTGAACTATTAACTCCACTTTGACTATTTCGTTGGGCTTGTATCCTACAGAGTTCACTATACTCCAAAAGCCACTAGCTGGACAAGTTTTGTCCAGGTTCTAGGGATACCCTTGCTATAGATTTCCAGTCCCTAGGGGTTAAGATTTCATAAGCCAAATTCTGTAATAACATCTTAACATAAGCTGATGTAGCCCCATAAAGAGTGCAAGCCTTTTTCAGGTCTTTGAGGATTTCTATATCAAAAGGAGAATATCTTCTATTTTCTTGACCTGAAGAGTTAAATTGTTGAATCACAGGATATATATGTAGTTTTAATTCACCTATATTCTTCCCTTTCTCTGTGGCCTTAAGTACTGCCTTTTGCAATCTACTCATAGGAGGGGGTGGTTGCTGGGGGGAGGTGCTGGTGGCATCACTGCCCTTCCCCCTCTCCTCCTCCCTCCAGTAACCCTCTGGAAGGTGGAGTTGATGGGGTTGTGTCAATTATCTGCTCCATAGGCAGGGTTGAAGCTTCCTGGTGGGATGGAAAATCACTACCCTTGAACCTCACTTAAATCTCCATGCCCTGTGGGGATATGGTCATTAAACTATTCTTTGTCTCCCTCTTTCTCCTCACACTTCCTCATCTGACTGTTCCTAGAACTTTTCTTTTTTCTATAACTTGCAGGATTCTTTAAGACCAGCTGTATTATGTTGTATACATAGAATGCTTCGATGGAAATTGAACAAAGACCTTTATCATTTGTAGTATTCACATAATTGTTGTCCTACCAGCTTCCATTTATCTGGAGTAATTTGTTTTTCCTCTAAGAACCAAGGGTACATGTGTTCTAATGTACCCAAGAGTCTAGCCATCTGTTCCCAAGTTACAATTAAGCCTTGTCCCTTGATCAAGTTAAGCATGTTTTCTATAGCGCCCCTCTCAGAGCAGGGATAAGGGTGGGCTGAGGATGGAGGAGAATCTTTTCCTAACATCTGCCCCATTTCAGCTAGAAAAGGTTACTAGTTTAGCCCTTAATAAAGTAAGTTCCCTGTTTATCTATTAAAATATTCACTCAATTTCCTGGTCACCAGGGACTTCTTCAGTGAAAGTAGGGTCCTTGGTCCCAGGTTTGGGCGCCAAATGTGATGACTGTGTTAGCATCCTGGATAGTTTAAAATCAGCCCGAGTCAGAATACGCAAAAGTCCTTGATTTTTATTCTTTATCAAAGGGAGAGGAGAGCTCGCAGACACAGGAATCTCCTCTTTCTTCTACAGCTCAGAGTCACCTCACTCGTCTTACTCCACCCTCTTATTCCTCCTCCTTATCTCTCTATACACCAACAGATCAAGTCTGCACAGAATGGTGGGGTGGGCCATTTTCCAAGCAAATGCTAATAGAGTATTATCCAGTTGGTAATTAGCTTTAAGTGCTTGCTTGTCCAAACCACAGTGCATGAACTCAAGAGTTTCAGCCCTTTACAGCTTGACAACAAATTTTATACATGGAGTGAGGTTATGAGTCTGAATGACTAGGAGGTACCCTTCAACAGAAATATGGAGAAAAGGTATTGAGTGCAATTTTGAACATGTTAACTTTGAGATCCCTATAGAACATCCACCTTAAGATGTTTAAAAGGCACCTGAAAATGTGAAATTGGAGGTCAAGAAAGAGGTTAAAACTGGAGATAAGTAGGTAGGTAGGTAGGTAGGTAGGTAGGAAGGAAAGGAAGTAGATAGATAGATAGATAGATAGATGTTCTTCTTTCATCCAGTTGTCTAACTCTGTGGCCCCATAAACCATATCACAACCACATTGTCCAGGGAGGGTTTCTTGGCAAAGATATTAGAGTGGTTTTTCCATTTTCTTCTCCAATGACTTGCCCAGGGTCACATGGCTAGTGTCTTGAGATCAGATTTGAACTCAGGTCTTCCTTATCAGACACTAAATCTCTGATTCTTGCTCTACATGTCCTGATTCCTTGACTCCATTTTCTATACCTGTTCCCCAGATCTCAGTTAGAATAAATAAACATTAAGTGTCTACTCTGTGCCGATACTTTGTTAGACACAAAGCATACAAAGTAAGGCATAGGACAAACCCTGCCCTCAAGGAACTCACAATCTAAAAGAAATATCTAGTCATGACAGCCTCTAAATAGACCCTGTTTAGGATTTATCTAAATTCCTCTAAGATAACCAAGATTTATAGGTTCCTTTGTGCCAGTCTGCGAAATTCTCCCATTATTTAGGATTTTATTCCCCTGTTAAGTATATTTAGTTTCCCTTTCCAATTTTAAGATTGTTTTCTTTGATGGATAAGAGGAAAACAAAATCAGAGTTGAGTAATTTTGGTTTTTTTCTAAAGAGGCAGTGTAAATACTGAGGGGAAGGCTTGGATTTGAATCCTTCCACTACTTCTTACTACTTGTGTGATGTGACTCTCTTGAGTCCCCTTTTAGCTCTACATGTATGATCCATGTCTTCTTTTCATTTACTTTATACTTTTTTTCCAAATAGTGTATTGATAAACTCCTTGGACTTTTTTCCTCTCTGAAAGGAAAGTTCTTTTTCTTTTCCCTTTTTAAAAACCTCAGTTCATTCTAAAACCCATTTAGTTAATTTATATTCATCATTCTTTATATTGTCCTCTTTCTATCTTTAAAAGTACACATTTTAAAGTCTTGTCTCATCTGAAAGCTTGGTGTATAATGGGATTTCTATAGGCCAAGATAAGATAAAGCATATTCTATGCATAGTGATTGATATGAACAAAAGTACAGAGTCAAGAAAGCATAGGACAGATCCAAAGGATGGCAAGAAATCATTTCTAGAGTAGAATATATAGAGAAAAAAGTAGTGATAGATAATGCTGGAAATTTAGGTAGGCCAGGTCATGAGAAACTTTGAATATTAAAGAGTAAGTTTTGGGACAAAAAAGATAAGGGCTAAGGATAAAACTTTAGGGTATGCTTATATGAGAAGAAAGAGAGATATGAGAAGGCAAAAAGGTAGTCAAGGAAAATTGTGAAGCCTCCTCAAAAAACAATTTTGAAATATAAACAGAAGGAAGCTAAAGGAGCTCATGTCAAATGGTTTCTCAGTAAATTAAAGGTAAACCTATGTAATAGCTTTTTATTTTTCTAAATACATTCAAAGATAGTTTTCAACATTCACCTTTGCAAAATCTTCTGTTCTGATTTTTTTTCTCCTTCTTTCCCCCCTCCCTTCTCCCATTAACAGCAAGTACTCCATTAGAGGGTAAATGTACAATTCTTCTAAATATATTTCTACATTCATTATGGTACACAAGAAAAATCAGATCAAAAGAGAAAAAAATAAAAGAAAAAACAAGCAAATAAAACACCATCACCAAAAAAAAGGTGAAAATATTATGCTTTGATATACATTCAGTCTCTAAAGTTCTCTCTCTGGATGCAGAAGACTCCATCACAAGTCTATTGGAACTGCCTTGAATCATCTCATTGTTGAAAAGAGCCAAGTCAATCACAATTAATCATCACACAATCTTGTTGTTGTTATATGCAATATTTTCTTGGCTCTTTTGTCTTCACTCAGCATCACTTCATGCAAGTCTTTCCAAGCTTTTCTGAAATCTGTCTGCTCATAACTTCTTATAGAAATACATTCCATTCCTATACCATAACTTATTCAGCCATTTCCCCTACTGATATCTACTCAATTTCCAGTAAAAATTAAAGTTATATGCCAGAAATAAAGAAGCTATTTTAAGATTGACAACTTGAAAGGAATAAAAAAGTTTGAAACAGGCTCTGGGAATGTAGTAAACAAGTGGTGGATAAAGGATTCCTGAGAAGTAGTGATAGCCCAAATGTCATTAGAGAACTGGAATGAACAGTTACTCGTGGCTTTTCCCCCCTAGAAATGTTTGGCCAGTTGGGAGCTAGACTAGAAAAAAACAGAAAGTGAAGATTCACACAGTTTGGAGTTGATAAAACAAGAGTTAGATGGGTTCTAAAAGACAGCAAAAGCATTATTGGTCATGTGGGAGCAATTATGAGATCTAAACTGGATAGGGAGCTAAGGGAGACTTTTACACAGGAAGATCAATTAACCAGATGTCTGTAAATAGCAATAAGGGTGAAGAGCTAAGGTAAAATACATTGTCCTTTGCAAGAAACTCATTGTTTTACTTTTGTAGGGAATAACCAAAACAAACAAACAAATTATTGTGTATTTTTTAAAGTGTTTTGCTTAAGCTATTAAGTTGGATGTATTTGAAAACTATAATCCAAGTAATTATTTGCATTTCACCCTGAAAACTTAAAGGGAAAGTCGAGCCATTCTGACCAGAGTAGAGAAAGCTCATCATCAACAAAGAAAGAGAAAATTACCATACCGCTCTATCAACCAAATATTCAGCCGGATATGAAAGACCTGAATGAAAGAGTGGAGCTAGAGACAGAGATGGACACAGACTTCGAAGCCGAGCTGGATCTGGGGCCAGAACTTGAGTTTGATCTAGAGCCGGAAACTGAGACTGAGACTGAGATTGAAATTCAGACACGACATGCTATAGGAACAGAAATAGAGATAGAAACAGAGTCAGAAACAGATCGTCATGCTTATGATCAACCATATGAAATGTCATACCAAAGACCATACCAGTGGAATAATAGGGATAACCAATGTAAAGAGTACCATGATATCTGGGACCAGAACTGGAAATATTCAAGTAAACCCTAACATTCCACTATAAAGTCCCATGGGAAATTCTCTCTCTCCCAAATAGGAATTGCTTAGTGATAGAAATCTTGACCTGTTAATAACTTATACCAGCACTGACCTTGTAGCTCATTCATGTACACAAATTAGACATGGACCCATGCTAAGGATGGGGATGGGATTCTCAGATCATATCATTAACATGCAAGAAATAGCAATGGATCTCTAATCATTTGTCAAGCTACCTATAATAGATGTCTCCCTTTTTATGGCTCCTTAAGCCCCATCAAAGTTCCTGGAGAGTCTGGCTGACTATTACTAATAGCTCCTTTTTACCTTCCCTTCCCACCATCAGCCTTTATATATAAACACTGAGGTTCAAATAAAATTCACAGCTTTAGTTATATTCTGCAAAAGGCTTTGTATTCTTCCAGCCTCACCTTCCTTTTATGCACTCTGAGTCTGTAAGAGAATATGAAGGAAAGAATTCAGACATAATATGTGTGCATGGGAAGGAACTTCTGGCAGGAGAAAGGGAAATCTGGCCACTCTTTTACTCAGACAAGACTTTTTTTTTTTTTTTTTTTTTTTTTTTTTTACAGCAATTATCATAGGAAGGAGCAGGAAACAGTGGGGCAGGTAGGTGATGTTTTTCCACCAGTAGAGACTGGTGGAAGAGGCTTATCAGAAGATTTGTAAATATTAGTTCATTTGAAAGATTTTTAAATTGTTAGATCCAAAAAGTCTGAGCTAAATGCTGTCAGCGAAAGAGGTTCTGGAATCTACTTCTAATCCAGACCCAGCATTGCAGACTAGTGAGTTACAATCAGAATGGAACTTTCACTAACAATTCCTTTCCAGTTCTATTTCCACCACATTAGCTGAAAGTTTGGAAGCCCTAATAATAATAATTTTCTTGGGAACACAGTTTCATAATAGATCTCTCTTTGTTGGAATGTTTAACTTCTCAGAAATTGGGGAAAAAATGAATATAATCATTTATGCCCAAACTTCCCCTTTTAAAAATTATTGATGCTGAACCCAGCAAGAAGGAGTTGGTGCATGCAACTCTGGGTTCTAGTCTCAACATTATCACTCAACAAATGAGACCCAATTTTCTCTGTACTTTTTTCAGTTTAATAATCTTTTGTTAGAACTCTGATTCCTCAGCGACAACATCCATTAACAAGTATTTATTGTTCATCTACTATGTGCACAGTATTGTGCCTAAGGGAGTCACCCCAAAACTGACATGCTCGTTACCCCCTAGCAGCATATAGTTTGGGAGACAAGCCATATAAGCATAATAATAACATGATAAAGCTAAAATCCAAATCTCATAATAGAAATCTTACCAATGTCCTGGGCATACTTAAAAGTATGGGCTGCATGCACACTTTATACATACCTGTGATCATTTTTGTACATGTGCCTTTGCCTCAATTATTCTTGAATCACAACAATCAACTTATCCAAGATCTACTGGATTCCATTAGAAATCCACAGCCCTATCCAAAGTAATCAAAAGAAAAAAGAGGAATGGTGGGTCACCATTTCTTTTAAAAATAATGACAAATGAATACAATAAAACTAAAATAAGGGCTCTGTGAGCTGATAATTAAAAGGTCTAAATTTGTTTAAAAATTGTAATAAACCCTGAATTACTAAACCAATTCAAATACTTTTAAGTGATCCTATCTAGGCTAGTTAATCCAACTGGTTGCAGCATGATACTAACAGTAAGATTGTAGGTTTAATCCTTAGGTGACTTGAAATAATGTTACACACTGCACCCCTGCCTTCAGAATTTTGTATCATTGATCACAGTAGAATGTAAGCTCCTTGTGTGCAAGGACTATCTCACTTTTGTATTTGTATCCCTAGCACCTCGTACAGTGCCTCGCACATAGTAGGTGCTTAATAAATGCTTGTTGATTGATTGATTGACAAAGGGACTGGATAAGAGAATGTGGATGAATCATCACAAACCCTTCCCCATTAAAAGGAAGAAATTACTCCTCAAAGCACATGTAACTTACTAAAGGCAGGGGTCACATTAGCATCATCTTTGTGTAGGAAGCACTAGGGGGTATCAATACTACAGATCCTGGAAATCTGTGAAGAAGACTGAAGCTTTACTCTTGTCCAGCTAATGTTTTTTAAAAACAAACACAACTCTGTTACAGCCATAGTCAGTTCCCAATCACTGGCCCTAATGAACAAGAGCAATTGCCTACTTCAATGTTATTAATAATCACAAAAAAGCATAGCATGTTAGAACCAGAAATAATTTTTAAAACATCTAAAACCTGTGTTCTAATATAACTTTTCCATCCATGATATATATAACATTGTCACTGATCTTTAGCACAATCTTATTGAATCCTGAATTAATTCAAAAATTGTTTTTGAACCAATGTATGTTGACTCCCTCATTCCTCATTGAGTAGAAAATTTGCCAAGTGATGCCCTCAAACATAAATTTTTAATGACGTATAAAAATAAGCATAACCAAAAAAGGCCACTGGCAATAGGCAAAAGTCAATTTAAGAAATGTTTACATAGGCAACACATATTTATACACATCAACACATGCCTTTTCATAATTCTCATACAGCTAAACACACACCTACCCAGAGACAAATGGAAATGGGATTAAATAAAATATTCTTAAAAGGATATTCAAATGCTTACACAAAGGATTGGCACTCAAGTACTCACGGGCACACACCCAGCTATATACAAATACTTCCAAGAAAAATTCTGGCATAAAAAGTATGTATATGGAGATCCATACATGGATAGATACATATAGTAATCAAGGCTGAAGTACAAAAAAAAACAGAATAGGATTAGTAAAGTGTTCATAGGATATAAAATCTATAAAAACTTTTTAAGTGTCTCTGAATTTTAGCAAAATCCAGGAGGAAGAGATAGAAGAAGCTTCATTAATATAAGATGCAGCTTTATACATCTGGTAATATGCCAAAACACAAGCCACTACAAAACAATTTTTACACAAAAATCTAGGGTTCACAGCTGTATTAGTATACAATTTAGTTTTTTCAAATACTTAGATTATTCAAATTGCATGCTAAACTAATATTAGCAAAAGAGATGCTTTATAGAATTAAAAATGATAGTTTATTTGGAGAAATAAAGGTCCAGAGATATAAAGAAATTTGATTATATTGGACTTTTTGATAATATAAATGGTAGATTAAAAAAAAACCTAAGGTGAATGGAATAGATCAGAATCATGATTTTCTAGTGTTGATAAACCCAAGAACATAAATGCCTAAGAAAAGGGACCCTTTATTCAACAAGAATCACCGAGGAAGCCAGAAAGTAGGCTAGCAAAGTAGGTCCAGGTCAATATCTTATACCTTACAAGGAAAGATAACTAGATCTATAATTTCATTTTTATAGGGGAATCCCAGATAAGGTACTACTAGGACAGTTTGGCCTCTCCTCTTCCTAAAGCACAAAGAGGTTAAGAGATGTCATTGAGGGCCACATAGTCTATATGTGTCAGGGACAGCACCTAACCCCAAGATTCACTATAATGGCATTAAACTTAGAAACAGGAGCCACTACTCCATAAGGATCTTTGATGGGGACATGACAATCTGTAAATACTATCTGTGTTTTACTGAGGGCTGCCAGGTTCACAGTAGATAGGACTCGGCCTTGGAATTAGGAAAATTCATCTTCCCGAATTCAAATATGACCTCAGACCCTGGGCAAGTCATTTAACTCTGTTTGCCTCAGTTACAAATGAGGTCACAAAGAATTGGACATATCCAAACAATATATTATTGTATTTTTACTTTGCTAAATATTTTTCAAATGCATTTTAATCTGGTTCCACCATACTTGAGAGAGTTGTGGGCCTCATGTTTGACACTTCTGCACTCTCTCAAAGCTTCCTCACAGAAGCCCTGAAGAAACATAGAAATGATTATCCACAAACTTTGTTTTGTGAATTCTAACTACAGCACAGAAACTCATGAAAACTGGGAATTGGACTGGGACTCCAAACTTCCACACCAAACTAGAACAGTAAAGTAATTAATACTTACTAAATGCTTTAATAATCATATTTAAGTTCTTAAACAGAAAAATAATGGATATTATGTGGACTTGAAGAAACTTTTGGCTATGTTTCACATCAAAGGACATTAAAAATCAAGTCATCATGAAACTAGTGTTTACTCTTTTGCCATAGGAGGGGAATGCCCCGAAAAATCTCTAGGGTCTTTCAGGTAATGAGGTCTTTCAGGTGCCTAGCACACAGTAAGCATCTAATGAATGCTTGTTGACTATATAAATTGCAAGATTATATAATCACAGAAAAGTGGTAGGGACATTTTAGGTAAGACCTTAAGACAGTGACTTTCAAATGGGGAAACAATCTATAAAAAGTCATAAAACAAGTGAGAATTGAGTAGCTCATATCTGAAAATCACAATTATGAATAGAGAAAAATATTAATGAAACACAGGATATAAATGATCATAAAAGAAAAAAATAGATTATGTAAAATTTAAAAGCTTTTGTACCAATAAAATCTCTGCATCTAGGACCAGAAGAAAAAGAGAATCCAAGAAAATATTCTCATTATCTCTGACAAAAGTCTTAATAATTGAGGAATCAACACAAATTATAATAAGATCAGGACCGATTCCCTACTGGATCAGGGGTCAAAGACTAGGAATAGTTTTCAAAATTAAAATACAAACTATCCTCCAAATGAATATTTTTTTTCTAGCCCTATAAAGTAATTCTGAGAGTTACATTGTATTTTATTTTATTGGCTCTGTTGGCCTATGAGCAATTAATGTGTGAAGAATATTTTTAACTGTGTTCATATAGTTTCTGTGTGTAATTTGACAGACTTCCAAGTATTTTATACTATTGTAGTTATTACAGATGGAATTTATCTCTTCCTGATGTGTTTTCTTGGTAGGAAAATACAAACTATAAAAAACTACCTTAAGGGGAGCTAGATGGCAGAGTGGATAGAGTACCTGGCCTGGAGTCAGGAAGACTTGAGTTCAAATCCAGCTTCAGACACTTAATATTTCTTAGCTATGTGACCCTGGGCAAGTCTTTTAACCCCAACTGCCTCACAAGAAAAAAAAAACCTGAAAATTTTATCAAAATCACTAATAATCAGGGAAATTCAAATTAAAATAACTTTGAGAGATACAATTATTTGTACATAACAATGAGTCACATTTTTTTTTTTTTTTTTGCAATTTGAAAGCTTACAAAATACTAAATTGTAATATGATGTTATGCAAACTGATTTTTGTCTCTTTACATATGAGATAGAGGAAGGGAAGAAGGGAGGTGAGAGAGAGCACAATTTGGAAGCTTCCTATAAGTTTACTATAGGACTCTATTCTTGGGATTTCCTCTTTTAAATTGAATTATTTAATTTCAAAAAAATTTTTTTAATATTTTAAATTTTTTTTCTGTCATCAACCCAAATGGAGAAATGCTTATCAAATAAACAAATACAGGATGAGATCTGACAGCAATTTAGGCCCAAAAATCTTAATGGATTTTTATTTTTCTGAAGACTTTCAGTCAAATATATTCCTTAATTGGACTGATTCCCCTAGATTGTTCCTCTTCTTTCAGCAGTAGATTAAAGAATATTAATAGCACCTCAAAAGCTTATGGCTCAAATTTTAGGCAAGATGAACAACAACTTAAGGATAATTCTTATCTAACCTCTGGTTCTTTTTCTAGTTGAAGATTAGCCTTTGCATTGCTTTAGCGTCATAAAAATTATAAAAGACCACAGAAAAATCCCACTTCTCAAAGACAACATACCTGAACTAAACCAGTTTCTAAGACACTGATGGAGAATAGAACAACATTACAGGAAGGAAAGGCCAGTACAATCACTAGGTGCTATGAGCACAGTAACCCTCAAGAAAAGAGTCCCACCAACATCTCATATTGTATTCACTTAAAGAGTCATTAATTTGAAGGAAGCTTAAAAGGGGTCTTCTATGCATATATACACATTGGCATAAAAATACTTAAAAACATAGGTCAATATCTGATAAGATGCATGTATTGATAAATGAGAAGAGTGGAGAAAATGATCAATTGGAGAAAGTAAAGGTGAGTTTTCTAAGAGTAGGTAGAATTACTATGTTTTCTGAAATCATAATATTAGTTTACTTTTAAATCTTACAAATTAAAGAATTCTTAGCTAAGATTTTTTAATCTGATCTAAAAATATATTCCTTATTCTGAAGGAGAGTGGAGAGTAAGAGGAACACAATCACCTGAATAATCAAACTATTGACAAAAGGACCCATGTAGGAACAATTTTAGGACCCAGGAGGCCCCCTGGTGACCAAATGTTGATTGCCACATTCCTGAAGGCTATGAGAAGGAAGAACTCGGGTTTAATTTCATTTTTCATCTCTCAAGCAATAAATGGGAAGTGAGGGTGGGGATGGAAACAAAAAAAAAAAATTCAGAAATTTTGGTGTGACATTTGAAAGATCATTGCTTCCAAATACCTTCCTCGAGGCAGCTAGTTGGTGCAGTGGATAAAACACCTGGGTTCAAATCTGGCCTCAGACACTTACACTTCTTAGCTGTGTGACCCTGGGAAAGTCACTTAACCACAATTGCCTCATCAAATATATATATGTAAATTTTGCCCCTCACTCCAGCTCTCTCTGCTAAGCTCTCCTAGGGGCGACTTCAGCCCTGAATAAATTTGTGAAATAAAGTTTTCACACCTTACCTGTGGTAAGCTAAGTGAGTGAGCTGCAAGTCAGACTGCCCTTGTCTATCAGTGCCAAGACCAGTTTGTTGGCATCTGAGACTTGGGATTTGGAGATGGAAGTATATGGAGAAAAAAGCTTAAGAGATCTTTTTGCTAGCATACATAAATCCCACAAAGATCAAAGCAGGAACAAAGGTCGCATATAGACCAACTATTCATAGCATTTTTGTGGTAGAAAAAACAAGTAAATTAAAACAAAGATCAGCATTGACTGGGAAATGACTAAACAAATCATGATATACAAATATAATATTCTTAATGATTAATATGAATTTAGAGAAGCACGGTAAAACATGAAGCAATGACTGTGGAGAATATGGTCTGTTGGAAATAATTCAAAAATCCTTTCCACAAAATAGTTCTATTGCACTGGGGATTTTACAGAGAACTTAAGTTTTGCAAAGTCAATCTTCAAGGAGTAGTCAGGGACTATTTTTGTTCCTTTTTGTGTGGAATTGTACACACATGTCCTCATAAAGATTAGCTTCCTTTGAAGCCAGTTCACTAGTAGGGGGAGATGGAATATATGTAAGGGAGAATGTGAAATTCCTAAAAGAGATTTGATTGATTGGATCTAAGTCTCCCACCATGCTCTATGTCCAGCCTTCATTGGGGGCAATTAGATTCCACTTTCTGGGTAAAAAAAATTCAAGTAGAAGATCAGGGATATATTGGGCAAATACAACACATGTAGTGAGAAGAGGAGAAAGGCAGATATATTCGTTAATTTTCTGGGTGAGCAGAAGGTAACTTTTTATCAAAGCTTTTTATTTTCAAAACACATGCAAGGATAATTTTTCACCATTGACCCTTGCAAAATCTTGTGTTCCAATTTCCCTCCCTCCCCCCCATTCCCTCTCCTAGATGGCAAGTAATCCAATATATGTTAAACATAGTAAAAATATATGTAAATATATGTAACTAGATGGGATGTCTCAGATTTGACTCCAAGGGCATCCATTTGGCCTTACCCAGAGGCATATATATTTATATCATTATCTTGTTGCACAAGAAGAATCTGATTAAAAAGGAAAAAATGAGAAAAAAAATTCAAACAAAAGAAGTGAAAATGCTATGTTGTGATCCACACTCAGCTCCCACAGTCCTCTCTCTAGATGTAAATGGTTCTCATCACATTATTGGAACTGGCATCAGTCATCTCATTTTTGATGAGAACCATGTTCATCAGAATTGCTCATCTTATAATCTTGCTGATGCCATGTACAATGAAATCCTGGTTCTGCTCACTTCACTTAGCATTAGTTCATATAAGTCTCTCCAGACTTTTCTGAGATAAACCTGCTGGTTGTTTCTTATAGAATAATAATACTCCATAACATTCATATACCAATAATAACATTCATAAAGGGAGCTTTAGGTATGGCTTTTGAAACATGAAGTTCATAAGGAAATTGATCACCAGCCTATGAGAGTTCTAGTGAAATTGTATCCTATCTTGCACCAGAGCCTTTTCAGTCCCATCCCAGCCTAAAGCCCACATGAATATTAGGGGACTATTAGACAGCAGAAGCCTGTTTGGCTATCATTAACAAGGGATCACAATGGGTCTGTCAAGATACCCTAGTTTCATGAAGAGCTTTGGAAGGCAGACTCCTCTCTTGCATGGAAGGGCTCTTGAGAGTCAATATTTGTAAGGGATGTTTATGGAGAGCTCTATGCCCTTAATTCTGGGTAAGGCCAAATGGATGCCCTTGGAGTCAAATCTGAGACATCCCATCTAGTTAGATGCTTAGAAGCAGTGAATAGAGCACTGTGCTTGGAGTCAGGTAGAACTGAGTTCAAATGCAGCTTGGGAAAACTGCTATTTGCTTCAGTTTCCTCCACTTTAAAATAGGGATAATAGCACCTGCTTCACAGGATTATGAGGCTCAAGTGAGTTAACGATAAAAAAGCCTTTATTCTTGTTTAGAGTAGGTACTATATAAAATGCTTAATCGCTTTAACAACAAACAATGCTGGGTCTTAAGTGAAAGCTATTTCCTTCCTTGTAAAAGAGATGAAGAAGCTACACTATCTCCCCTTACAATAGCTCTAAGGGGCCAGGTAAAAGGCAGGTGGCACTTAAGAGACTTACAGTGTATTAAGATAGAACTGAACAAAGTTACATCAATTAAGACCATTCCTGACCTCATTAGTGACATGAACTAAATAACATAGGCTCCCTTGAGTGATATGGAATCATCTGCCTATAGTGGGTTTTTTTTTTTCCCCTTTTGTGCCCGAGACTAGTGAATAGTCTATCTAATAAACTATCACCTGGGAAGAAGTCCAGTATAGTGTTTATATAATGCCTTAAGTTTTGCAAAATGTTTTACAAATATCTCATTTGATCCTCATAAGAACCTTGAAAGGTGTTATTTTCCCCATTTTACAGATGAGGAAACTGAGGCAATAGTTAAGTGACTTTCCCAAAATCACACAGCTAATATCTGAAGCTATATTTGAACTCGGGTCTTCCTGATTTCCAATCAGTACTACATCCTCTGTGCTATCCCATCAGCCTTCTCTAGAACCACCTCAATCCCTCTTTTACATGGCTCATCTGATAGCAGACATCTGAAAGACACCCCATATCCTGAAAACATTAATGTCCACCATTACACTGATGAAATACTATTGATCAGGCCAGACAAGGCCACAGTGGTAATATGAGGGACAAGGGAATGAGAAACCAAACCTAAAAACATGTAGGGACCAGACCACTCAGCCATAAATTTAGAAATACAGTGATAGGTGGTTGAATTGTGGTAAATTATTGTGATAGAATACTATTGTGCTATAAAAAATAAGGTTTCAGGAAAAGCTGGGAAATCTTCTATGAACTCATATAAAGTTAAGTGAGAAGAACCAGAAGAACATTATACACACTAACAGCAATATAAGTATGATCAACCATGAAAGTCTTAGTTACTCTTAAGCAAGACAATGATTCAAGAAAATTCTAAAGGATCCATGATGAAAAATGCTCTAGAGAATTAGTTAACTCTGAAGTATAAATTGAAGCATACTTTTTTTAGTTTCCTTAAAAAAGTGTTTTTAAAAATTTAAGTTTTTTTTAAAAAAGGAACTTTGATGATTCCAGATATAGTACATAACAAGCTGTTAACACTTGCTTCCCTCTGGCTCAGAGATTTATTGTACATTTTGATTTTTGAAAAAATCACAGTTCCCTTCTAGAGGGAATGTCCTCCATTTACTAAATAACCTACAAGTCTTTCACTTTCAAGTAAATCCTACAAGAGGCTACTCCAGCCTTGGAAGACCTATAACAAGCTCTGGAATAGTTTCTGGAACAGCTTCTCTCCTCAGGCTAGTATGCCCATATTTTTAGAGGTCTCTTTAAATAGGTCTCCAACTGACCCTTTGGCAAGCGCTAAGAATGGCCAGGCCAAAGCATTATTGGGTGTCTAGAGCCTGAAGCTCCCTGAAATATCAATATCATTTGTTCTTGTGTTATTGAAAAGCAATTGTTCACCTAATACCAGTCTCTAAATGCTAATCAATAGATGTTTATTCTTTTGTAATATATTCTCTCAGAGTTGCTCTTTTTAATAAATTGAATAATATGAAAGGATCCCTCTCACAAAATGAGTAGCACACAAGAGGCTGCTAGTCAAATGGATATAGAACATTAAATATTCTGGTTACCCAGTCTCCTCAATTGTCAAGCACCCCTCACAAACAAGTTGAGACTCTAAGGTCAGAAGGTAAGGCCTCCATTTCTAACCGTGATATTTTTTTCTCCTTTAACTAACCTATGCCTATAAGGAATTGGCTTCTGAAAGACACCATTTTAATTTAATTTCATCCCCCAGAAGAAGCAGCATCTCTTCTCCTACCCACAACATTGGGCTGAACTTCCAGCCTGGCTACCACAATTGCCATCCAGGACAGCAACCCCTGTAGAGGAGGAGGAGCATATCTTGTCTCTGGCCCTGTTTCTTCTTGTCTGACCCTCACTGCTATTTTCCAGGGAAGTAGCCCTTAGGAAGATGCATCCTGGTACTTATTTCTATAGCTGCCTCCCTTTCCTCCCCACCCCCCAGCAGCAACACTTATTGAAGACCTGAGAAATTTCTCTGTGCTGAAGTCCGTCGTTCAATATCATCGAATGATTCGGCACCAGAAATTGATAGATTATACTAATGGAAATTATATTAAAGAAGATGCATTACCATCGGCCTTGGTTTTACATCTTCAGGAATACTGGACCTTTAAATCTGATTTGCAACTGAAAACTGTAATAGGTGTTGTTCCCCCTTTTTAGAATCTGAGTTCCTTGAGAAGTGGGCCTGTCTTTTTTCCTTGTATTCCCATTATTCAGTAAGTGTTTTTCCTACATAGTAAGTGCTAAGTAAATAGTTTTTCACTTACCTACTACAAAAGAGGCATTTGCTATTAGGCTTAAATAGCCACCAAACTAGTAAAAAAGGATACCTCAAAAGGGACAGGGTCATTCCCTTTTTCTGGGTCTGTATCTTGAGTGTTCCTGTTACCAAAAAAAAAAAAAAAAAGTGGGATAATTTTTTGGTGCAGTGGATAGAGCACCTAAAGTCAGGAGGACCTCAATTCAAATCTGACCTCAGACACTTCTTTGTTGTGTGACCCTGGACAAATCACTTAACCCCAATTGCCTCAGCAAAAAAAAAAAAAAAAAATACCATAAGTGTGCTCAATAAAAGTTTTTTGTGATGGGATTCTCTTTTTATTTACTCATTCTTCCAGGCTACTTCTTGACTGCAGACTAGAAAGCAGGACCAGGTTTAGCACATTTCTACAGGGAAGGTCTAGGATAGTCTTGTCATTGCTTTTTTAGGATCTTGAGTATAATGTTATTCTATGATCTCAAGGACAGCCTATGTTTTCAGTACTCTAAACATCTGATCCAGGGCAAAGACTGATTGCTACCCCCTGGTCTGAGCTCTACAATTCCCTGACCTGGGGTTTGAATCTGAATAAGAAGTCTGCAGCCTTATTCCTTTTAGGGTTTCTATAGATTGCTTTTGGAATCTATCAGCAACTTGGAAAGCTTTTCAGATTCAGAACGGCAGACTTCATTTTAGTCTAAAATTCCTTCTTTGATTCTTCCTACTGGGCTAGAAATGAATTAAAACCTATTTCTGATCTTAAACACTACTACTGTTTGCTTCTCAATTTGAAGATAGATAGCAGAGTGGTAGGAAGAAATACAGAAAGTATCACTGCCTGGAAAAGTAAGTAGGGACTAGATTATAAATAATTTTAAAAGTCAGAGGATTTTATATTCTGGAGGTAATAAGTTATCACTAAAAATCCTTGTTCAAGGAAGTGACAGGATTGTTACTATATTTTAGAAAATCCCCTTGGCAGCTGACTGGAAAAAAATTGATTGGAATGAAAGGAGACCCTAAGTAAAACCAGTTAGAAGCCTATTACAATAGGCCTGACAAGAAGTGGTGAGATTCTGAACTAGGATTGTAGTTGTATCAGTGGAAAGAAGGGAAATATATGAAAGATGTTGTAAAGGTGGAACTGACGAGATTTAGCAACAGAATCAAAGATAACGCCAAAACTATAAGTCTAGGTAAATAGGATAAAGATGGTGTCCTCAGGAGCAACTAGGTGGTGAAGTGGATAGAGCACCAGCCTTGAAGTCAGGAGACTTAACACTTCCTAGTTGTGTGACCCTGGGCAAATCATTTAACCCCAAATGCCTCAGCAAAAAAAAAAATAATAATAATACATAAACTTAAAATTTAAAAAAAAAAAAAAAAAAAAAGGTGTCTTTGTCAGGGAAATTTGGAAATGCAGAGGATTTGGACACAAAGAGAATGAATTCTATTTTGGACAGTTTGAATTTAAGATGCCTGCAGGCATCTGTCCAAGAGACAGAGATTAATGACAGCAGTTAAGGGGAGAGAGAGACTAGGGTTAGATATATAGAGGTCTGGGAATCATCTGCAGGGATAATAATTGAATTCCCGGGAGCTGATGAGATCACCAGTTGAGATAGTAGAGAGAGAGAAAAAAGAAAAAGCCAGGTTTGAGCCTTGGGATTCACTCATGTTTAATCATCATGACATAGGTGAGTATTCACCAAAGAAAGCTGAGAAGGAGTTGTTGAACAGATAGAAGGAAAATCAGGACAAAGTAGTATCACAAAAACCAGAAACAAGGAATATCATTGACTCCAAGAGGGTCTTCAGCCTTTATTCTGAAAGTCTGGTGTTTTTTCAGTTGGGAAGAGGAGTTTCTGTGCCCCTGGTCTAATCCTGAGAGAAATTGTGTGGGACAAAGTTTAACACACCAAAGTGAATAAGGTATATGTTGCTTCAGTAGTTCCACCAAAAACAAAACAAGCAAACCAAAAAAACTCTGTGGGCTTTTCAGAGACTGCACATGTCCTGGATCTGGTGAAAGACTTGATAGATACTTACTGGGAGATATATGACAAAAGCCCCCCCAGCAGAGAACCTGCCCGAATGGTGATACCCACAGCCAAAAGTGCACCCTAGTCCTAATTGCTATTTTTGCAAGAGAAAAGGAGCTTGAGTATAAAACTCATGATAGCATCACAAGAACTCCAAATGTTAAGGTTGGTGATAGTGGCTTAAGGTTGCCAGGATCATTACATAGATACCAAAAAGAATATCCAGTAGTAAAAGGACACCAAGATTGGGCAATGACCTACAGAGGATGCCCAGAACCCGGAAACAGGTCAGTACAATGGCAGAATTCCCCAGCAGATAAGCCAAGTGGTCAACAAGGCTACAGGGTAGACAAGAGTAGTTCTGAATGGCAGGAAGTACCTTCTTGCTCAGGGAACTCATGGCTCCCTATAACTCTAGCATGCAGGCCTTGCTGGCTGAGCACAGCAATAATGGGCTCTTTCTACTAACTCTGGCCTTCCTGACTTCCTCTCTTGCCTTCTGAACTGGTGACTCCTCTTCCTCTGAAGTGGCTGCACTTCACTCCCAGGGTAATTCTGGATCAGGTAATGCTGATGACTGCAAGACCCTGGAAATCTGCTAATGTAGCACCAAGGCCAGGTGGCACCTAGAAAAAGTTTTTAGCTAAAAAGTACTCTTCCAAATAGATGAGCACAATGGAGACTGAAGGAGTGATACAGGAGGGGAATGTACTCTCATCCAAGAAGGATTCCAAGGGGACGTTGTGGAACTAGTAGAGGAGACCGATTGACATTCCAAATGGCCAGCAAGGCTCTAATACTCTGACCTGGGCTTTAAAAAAAAAGTACAGTAAGCTGGGGGCAGGCAGGACATGAAGGGAAGGAAAGTGATTTGGGAGATATAGAAACCCAGGGCCAATATGAAGGCTAATTCCAGGAAGGCCACAATTTGGATTTCTCTTTCATCAGTCCCCACTATCTCCAATACTTATATTATTCAAATTGGGTCCAGTTCATCCTTTGACAAGTAATCCCATATGTTACAGCTTGTTGACTTACATCATCAAGGGCTACCAGCTCTTGGACAGGTAGAAAAAGAGATTCCACACTTCAGGCAGTTCCTTCAATAGGACCCACAACTCTACCCAAAATCTACTAAAAGCAGCCAAGGATCCCATGGGAAAGAGGGTCACCAGAATATGTGTAAATATTGTTTAGCCTTTAGGAGCTGCCATTTTAGCTGAACTGCAGATCCTGAGGCTTTCAGAGTCATCTGGGTTAGGACTGGGGCCATCCAGCTCTGTGGCATTGGCCCCCCACGGGAAAACTCTTTTTTAAGGATGGCATAGCATGTTTATAGGCAACAGGGAAGAGGCAGTATATTGAAGATTACAGAAAGCAGGGGTGAGAGTAAAGATAATTTGCAATCTAATCATGGTTGGAGAGAGGACAGGAATAGCATAGTAAAAGTGTACCAGTGGAAGTTTGTGACATAAAACACTAAAAAAGTCATTCTAAAAAAGAGCCTACCCACACCTAACCCCCTCGAATCATGAAGGTTGGTCACCTTCTGGGCATACAATCTGTCAGTAGAAGTGAGCTAGGTTCTGAATGCCTCTAAATGCTAAATAGAAGATTTAGGATTTGATCCTGTAGGTAAAAGGGAATCATTGGCATTTACTGAGGGGGGGAGAGATAACATGGTCAGTCCTGGACTCTGGAAGATTTGGAATTTTAGGATTACTTTTGATAGTGAATGGGTCCATAAACTGATGTGGGGAAACAATTGAGGCAAGGAGAACAAACAACATGCTATTATAATATTGTAAGTATGAGATAAATGAGGCCCTGTATCAGGATGGCAATAAGAAGAGAAAATAAAAGACACTTCTGCTTTTTTTTTTACCCCCTAAGGCTGTTGGGGTGGGGGAACTTGCCCAGTATCATACAGCCAGGAAGTGTTAAGTGTCTGAGGTCAAATTTGAATTTAGGTCCTCCTGACTTCAGGGCTGGTGCTCTAGCCACTGTACCACCTAGCTGCCCCTTCTTCTGCTTTCTTAACAAAGATACTAGAGAGGTTTGCCATTTCCTTCTCCAGCTCATTTTACAGATGAAAAAATGAAGCAAACAAGATTAAGTGATTTACCCAGTCATACAACTAGGTAGAGTCTGAGGCTAGATTTGAATTTCCTCATTCCAGACCTGGTATTCTATCCATTATGCCATTTAGCTGGACACAGTGTTGCTATATAAGAGGAAATTATTTCCTATTTTCTCTAATCAATTATAAATCTTTCCATATATGCCTGAATTTTATGGTCTTGATCACTTGGTCAAATAGGAAACTAAATATAGAGTTCTTGGGGAAAATAGGCTCAAATATATAGAGAGAGCACATGTAGCAAAACTCACAGCTCCTGGAAGTCTTTTTTTGCCAGAATTCTGAAGATTTCTCTGGGTAGAAAAATCATCCTTTCTTCTGTGTTCTTTGTAAAGCTTATAATCTGCTGTTATCTCAACTATTCTATCTTTGGCTCCTGATACAGACACTGTTGTCAGCCATTATGGGGACACTGCTAGAACAGCCCCCCCCCCCCAAATAAAAAGCCAAATCCCCCAGATTCTTTGAAATTCATCAGGCTCTTCTGGCCAAGATGAAAGAGAAGGCCAAATCTGGATGAAATTTTGCTATTTCCCACCAACTGATTATTCCTCAGGGTGTTAGCTGGAACATTCCCCCTTCTCCACTGTCTGGTACTGATCAGTAGCTTTTACAGAGATGCCAAGAAATCATTTCCTATCTTGTTTCCCAACATAAACACCCTCGGGCTCCCAGATTACCCTTTGGAGGATGATTTTTGAACCCTTTTATCAGGATTAGGGACCAAGTGATTGGGAATAAAAGCCTCAATTCTTCTCTTTAAATGATGAACAAGTATAGGTAGTTTTTAAGATTGAAGATCTATCTAATTATAATATCCTTCTCCCTTCACCTCACTTTCCTTTTACAATTGAAGGCACCACAATTCCAATCACAAAGATTTATAACCCTACTATTGTCTTTAACTCCCTACTCATCCTAACTTGCTTTCCTGATCACATTCTCTTAGCTAGGAAGATGCATCATTCTAAGCTATAACTGAAGGCTTGACTTACTTGCTAGCACTGGTCTCAAAAACCATTGTAAATACTGAATAGTGAACAAACTAATCCAAACTAATAGCAAAAAGAAATCAAGGAAAATGATATAGGTAGCAGATAAAATATCAGATAATAACCAAATAAATAAGCTCTCCACAGGGACCAAGACAGCTCAGCTCAACACAGAGAGACATACACAGAGAGACAAAGAAAAAGAGAAAGAGACCCAATTTTTCCAACCAAGGGGAAATTCCCTGAAATCTCTAGTGAAGCTGGAAAAAAAGTAATATTTGTAGAATATGTCAATTTCTTCCCAAAGTCTTTCTCTCCCTTCAGCTACCCTTCTGTCAAGTAAGAAGCCCAAAGAACTCCTCTCATGAGTTCTTGTCAATACCACTCTTTTATCAATGGGGAGAGACTTATTCAAACATCTACTCTTGGACCCTGAGTTACACATTGTTTTACACTAAGGAGTCAACAAAAAGAACTGTGCCCTTTACAAACACACCATGCTAGGATAAATAAACACTTTTGGATACATGAGTAATCTTCACCTACTTTGTTTTTCTGCCAAACTGGCCTACTTTAAATTACCCATCTACAGTAACATTCCATTTCCAGCTCTTTGGTTTGCATAGTCTGACCTCCATTCCTAAATTACATTCCCTAATCAACTCCACCCTTTAAAATCCCTTGTTATTGTTGCTGTTCCTTCTGTCCAGCTCTTATGAACTCCTGGACCAGTGTCAAAGATACTGGAATAATTTGCCGTTTTCTTTGCTGATAGTTTAAGGCAAACAGATTAATGACTTGTCCAGTCAAAAAGTTAATATCTGAGGCCAGATTAGAACCAGCTCTATATGAGGTCTTCCCTGATCTCATCAAATGAAGTTCATTTCCGCAGGCTCTCCCACATTACTTTGTGTTTACATATATTTTGTATTTATTTTTCTGTGTACATGGTATCATCCTCCCAACCTCTATCTTCTACTCCCTCACACAACTCTGAGATCAAAGAGTTCAGCTTTGTGTATACAGTGCTTGGTACCTAGGTAGGGCTTATTAAATGTTTGTTGATGCATGATTGATTGACAATGACTCAGAGGTGGGTACAATTCCTTTGGGGCTGAGTGGTTACACCCATTTATTCATCAGCTACTTTGGCTGTACCAATATCTCCTCCCTCCTTTCCTCCCTTTGGGAGAGGACCTAACTGCCTCACTGAATTTATTAAGGTCATATAAGACTTGCTGCCAAGTCTGAAAAATAATTCTCCATCTTTACCTTCTTAACTTTTCCATATCTTTCTATACAATACCCATAACACAATCTTCCTTCAAAGAATCACAGATTGAGAACTGGACAGACCTTAGAGATCACTGAGTCCAAACGCCCTTTTCTCCTTTCCCACTTCATTTAACAGATAAGGCTGTTTAAGTCCAATAAGCTGTCCAAAATCACTTCTCAGGGTATGAATTCAGGTCTGGTGGTATTAAGTTCAGCTCTCCATCTTTAACATTCATTGCATGACAGTGCTTCCTTAGTATCCTTCTGTGGAAAAATACCAGTGACAAGTGGCACTGGGATATGAACTCTATCAAGCTCAGCTCCCCAAGCTCAGCACATTTCCACCTGGATCATACTGCTGCCTCCTTAATGTCCATCCTTCTGTTTCCTAAGTGGCAAAATTCTGCTTGCTGCTACATCACCTTTCCCAGTCTATATTAAATCACCTTCTGTTAACCTCAGGAGATTCCTGTTATGTCATCTTTGGTTTTTTTATTGTGAAGAGATTCTAAAGCAAATTTCAAAAATAACACAGATCCTGTCTTGTTTATGAAGCTAAACTTTAAAGTCTGAAAAAAAATCTCATTACATATATTATCCTTAAAGTCTATGTGGTAAGAACAAATGAGGAATCTGTCAGCTCAGAAAGATTACCTAGCATACCCATGGTTACACAGCCATTAAAGCTAATCCTGTTTTCTCAATGTTTTCTATTATAAATTGGGTTTCTCCCCCTTGCCCCTTAACATACTTTTTGATAATGATAATTACCAATCCCCTCCTGTCTATGCTTCTGACTCCTTGGGCTGGGACTCCTTGCCTGTTTTAGTTTCACTTTAGAACTTCCCTGAGCAACTAGGGCCTCCCCACCCTGGAATATCCATCTTTCCCTGTAGCCTTCTCACCTAGAAATAGGCTGCCTTATAAGTTCCCATTTCCTGTTGGTGAGTTTTCCTGGGGGCCTCCATTTTGGGAACAAGTCCAAGGCAGCCACCCTTTATTCCCTTACCTGCTAGGTTTTGACTTTGTTCCTAAGGGTACCTTTCTCTCCATCCCCATACATGGGGGTTTGAAGTCAGGGAGACCTGAGTTCAGATACTTCTTCAGACATTTACCAATTGACTCTGGGCATCAGTTAACCTCTGTCTCAATTTCTTCAACTATAAAATGAGGATAATAATAGCACTGACTTCCCAAGAATGTTGTAAGGGTCACATGAGATAATATTTGTAGCTATATTATATATAATAATATGTAGATAATGTTAACATTGGCATGTAGTAATTCTTAATTGCCTTGCCTTGACCAACACCATAACAAGTTGGATATTAATACATGTAAACACATGCCCCATTTTTATTTGTACCTTCTTAATTCTGGGGTCTTTACTGGGCTACTCCTTATAGCCTTCCAACATTTATTCATTCATATAATAAATATTTATTAAGCATTTACTTAATGAAAAGGACTTTTCTAGGTATTCAAGAAATGACCAAGCCCTGTCTTCATGCTGATTACAATCCTATAAGGAAACATAATATATATACAAATACATGATAAGTGAAAGAAAAGTGCTGAATAAGGAAAGAAGACTGGGGGAGAAGGAATGGGGAAAGAAGGGAGTGGTAGTGGAAGGAATCAAGGAATATAATATGTCAGCTGGACTTTAAAGGAATTCTCCATAGGCATTTCTCTGTTCTAGAGATTTCCTGACTCTTTGCATTATAGGTCTCCTTCTGATTTAGGTACTGTCACCTTACATGTATTATACAAGGTATCCCAAAAGGCTGCTTACAGTTGCACTAAGATTTTTGGGAAACTGCATATATACACATGCTAATCCAATTTATGAAGCATTTTAATATTCATGGTTTATATATACTTCAATACATACCATTCATTTCCAATCAAAGAATCATATACACTTGGTTAGTCAATTAACAAACATTTATTAAGCACCTAATATGTTCAGACCACTGTGCTAACTGAGAGGAACACAATACAAAAGTGAAGCATTCCCTGCCCTCAAAGAGCTTACATTCTATAGAGGGACACAATCTGGATGAGGGAATGGTGATTATAGAAGTGTATTTAAGCCTAGGCAGTGGGGGAGAGAGCCAAAGAGCAATAGATTCTCATATTTTTTTCCAAAAATATTGATAATATTGATTTTATTATTGTTCTCTGAGCAAAAGGTAAAAAATTGCTGTTTGTAGTTTTTTGGGGGGGTTGAAATTCAGTTGAAACTTTTTTTTTTCTTTTCTTTTTTTTTTTTTTTTTTTTATTTAATAGCCTTTTATTTACAGGTTATATGCATGGGTAACTTTACAGCATTAACAATTGCCAAACCTCTTGTTCCAATTTTTCACCTCTTACCCCCACACACACTCCCCCAGATGGCAGGATGACCAGTAGATGTTAAATATATTAAAATATAAATTAGATACACAATAAGTATACGTGACCAAACCATTATTTTGCTGTACAAAAAGAATCAGACTCTGAAATATTGTACAATTAGCTTGTGAAGGAAATAAAAAATGCAGGTGGGCATAAATATAGGGATTGGGAATTCAATGTAATGGTTTTTAGTCATCTCCCAGAGTTCTTTCTCTGAGCATAGCTGGTTCAGTTCATTACTGCTCCATTGGAAATGATTTGGTTGATCTCATTGCTGAGGATGGCCAGGTCCATCAGAACTGGTCATCATATAGTATTGTTGTTGAAGTATATAATGATCTCCTGGTCCTGCTCATTTCACTCAGCATCAGTTCATGTAAGTCTCTCCAGGCCTTTCTGAAATCATCCTGTTGGTCATTTCTTACAGAACAATAATATTCCATAATATCCATATACCACAATTTATTCAGCCATTCTCCAACTGATGAGCATCCATTCAGTTTCCAGTTTCTGGCCACTACAAAAAGGGCTGCCACAAACATTCGTGCACATACAGGTCCCTTTCCCTTCTTTAGTATCTCTTTGGGATATAATCCCAGTAGTAACACTGCTGGATCAAAGGGTATGCACAGTTTGATAACTTTTTGAGCATAGTTCCAAACTACTCTCCAGAATGGTTGGATTCGTTCACAACTCCACCAACAATGCATCAATATCCCAGTTTTCCGCATCCCTCCAACAATCATCATTATTTTTTCCTGTCATCTTAGCCAATCTGACAGGTGTGTAGTGGTATCTTAGACTTGTCTTAATTTGCATTTCTCTGATTAATAATGACTTGGAGCATCTTTTCATATGACTAGAAATAGTTTCAATTTCTTCATCTGAGAATTGTCTGTTCATATTCTTTGACCATTTTTCAATTGGAGAATGGCTTGATTTTTTATGAATTAGAGTTAATTCTCTATATATTTTGGAAATGAGGCCTTTATCAGAACCTTTGACTGTAAAATATTTTCCCAGTTTATTGCTTCCTTCTAATCTTGTCTGCATTAGTTTTGTTTGTACAAAACTTTTCAGTTTGGTATAATCGAAATTTTCTATTTTGTGATCAGTAATGATCTCTAGTTCTTCTTTGGTCATAAAGTCCTTCCCCTTCCACAGGTCTGAGAGGTAAACTATCCTGTGTTCCTCTAATTTATTAATAATTTCATTCTTTATGCCTAGGTCATGAACCCATTTTGACCTTAACTTGGTATATGGTGTTAAGTGTGGATCAATGCCTAGTTTCTGCCATATTAGTTTCCAATTTTCCCAGCAATTTTTATCAAACAGTAAGTTCTTATCCCAAAAGCTGGGGTCTTTGGGTTTGTCAAAGACTAGGTTGCTGTATTTGTTGACTGTTTTATCCCTTGAACCTAACCTATTCCATGGATCATCAGTTGAAACTTAAAGGAAGTCTGGGAGGTCAGTAGTTGGAGCAGAGAAGGGACAGACATTTCTGCTAATAGCATTTTTCTTAGCAAAGGAGTTGTAGGATATAAGATCCAATTGGACTTGGAATCCTATATAATCTGGTACTCAAGGAGTGTTTTGGCCTCAATAGACTGGTTGTTAGCCAAGCCTTCTGACTACTTTGGGACTTATTTCTGGGGCAGAGTAAGTGAACTTTATTTATTTATTTATTGTTTTGGTACTGTCTTTTCCTCCCAGTACTCTAACTGGACAGTTTGCAGATGTATAAATTGAGGTTAGAGAAGTTATGTGATGACTTCAGTTAACAAGTAGCAGAATTGGGACTTGAACCCAGTATTCCTGAGCATATGTCTAGTATATTTTCCATTAAAGTCTCATGAGAGATTCTATATTGAAAATAATAATAATAGTTATATAATGTTTATGTAATGTTTACCATGTACCAGGCGCTGTCCTAAATACTTTACACTTATGGTGCCATTTATTCCTCACAACAATCCTGGGAGATGCTGTGATTGCATTGAAAGGTTTACAAAGCACTTTCCTTACAAATGATCCTATGAGTTAGATGGTACAAATATTACTATACTTATATTTTACAAATGGAGAATCCTTGCCTTACCTTGAGAACTATGGAGGTTTGAATTTCTGTAAAAGTTTTATTATATATAAGAAGTATATTTGGATTAATTCAGTGGGGGTGATAAGGAGGCTTCTTAGATTCAGCTCCTTCCTCTAGCACGTACGAATACTGTCTCTGATCCTGGCAAATCACAACCCTTCAGTGCACTCGTCAATTTTCCAAAATTACAAATTGGTATTATGAGAGGAAATTTCTTAACTAATGAAATTATAGGTTTGATACTTCCCCTAGTGTTCCCCGGCACAGACACACACAAAAAGAAATGCTGATTTTATTCCTCTTTTGAGTCTGAAGAAGAAAACCTGTTTCCCTGAATTGTTTTGAGGGTCAAATCAGATAATGGACATGACAGCAGCATTGCACAAGTGGGAGGTGTTATTATCATTGTCAGCTCAGCTATTTTCTTAGTCCCAATTGTCATGTCTACCAAACATCTCAGCCATCTCAGCCTTGGGCGACATGGTGAAATAGGCAGTGTATGCTGCTATTCTCTCCCTAATTCCACCTTACCTTAAAGGAAAACTGACATTAAAAGGCTTCATGGTTGAAGCCTTAATTAGTTAACAGAAAATGGATGGGTCCCACCCGACTGCAAGTCCCGTCCAAAAAGTTACCAAACCATACAGGTGTAGCCAGTCTTTTGCCAGATGAAGTTATGGCCAGATAGTGTTAGTTTTGCTTTTGCTTGCCCGAATCACATGTGTACTGAGTTACTGCTATTATACTCTAGGAGAGTGGGGAATAGAAATGAATAATTTGGGTTGCGGCATAATGCTGAGTCAGGCTCCGAGGCTCGCTTCATCTTTTTTTTTTTCCTATTCCCTTTAATTAATTAATTTTTATTTTAATTAATTAATTAATAATTAATTTAATTAATATAGGAAGTACTCGCTTTTACATAGCACGTTTTACTTTTTCAAAATGCATTGACGTCTGTTACCTCGTTTTATCGTCATCCCGGCCCTTCAAGGCGGCGGGGCAGATGTCATTTCCTGGTTAAGTTTGTGGAAACTGAGGCACAGTCCCTTTGGGCAAGAAGAGCGCCTCGAGGCCTGACTCAGCATTATGCTGCACCCCGGTCTGCGGTTCCCCATCCCCACATCCCGGTAGAGCGCAAGAAGCTGGCTCCTTCCGCCCTGGGTTGGCGGATTGGGAGGCGCCAGGATGCTAGTAAAGGCCACCTCTCTCTCAGCCCTCCAGTTTCAGTCCCTGGTTCACACCCTTTTCTTCCCCCTCCCCCGTATATAAGGAGCAGGTGGTAGGGTCCGCACCCAGCACGCAGGCGCGAGACGGCGGAGGCGGGGCGTGCGCGGCATCGATTTCGGGCTACGGCGGGAGCAGGAGTAGCCGCCAGTCGCCCGTGGAGTGCGCAGGCGCTTGGCGGTTACCGGTCTCGCCATGGAGCGGAAAGGTGAGCGGCGGAGCGGCCTCCGACGGCCGGGGCCACGCGGGTTGCGGGGTGGGGGGAGGGCAACGGCCGCCTCGCCGGCCGAGGGTGGGGCGAGGGCAGGTCGGAGACCCCGAGCTTTCATCGGACCCCCGAAGGCCTTGCCTCGGGGCTCCACCTTTCTCCAGTTTGTTGAGCTGGTGGCACCCCTCATGCTCCTTAACCTCCCAATTCGCACCGCGGGGTAGGGTCTGTTGTCTCTCCTCAGCCTCGCCCCGGCTCTCCGGGACTCGCCCGGCTCCCAGCCCTCCCCGGTCCTTTACTCTGCATCTCCTACTCACCGCCCCGGCCTAAGACCCGTCCTCCATCTGGGGGCCCGCACGGGTAACGCCGCGGATCTGCGTCTGGTGGTTGGGGCGGGGGGGGGGCCCGCCGTCGCCCCTCCACCCCTAATGCCCGTGCGATGCCCTTACCTGGCCGCCCTTGCCCACCCGTGTCCGCGCTCCACGTCACCCGGGTCCCACCCTTCCACCGCGCTCCCCTTTCACGAACTCCTCTCTTCTGCAGTGCTTGCGCTCCAGGCCCGAAAGAAACGGACCAAGGCCAAGAAGGACAAAGCCCAAAGAAAGTGAGTCCTGTAAGCCTGCTTCGGTCCCCCACCCCCTTTCTCTTCCATTCCTCCCCAGCGACCTTCCGCGTGTGAGGCCATTGTAGGCCGGCAGTTGAGCCGCAGCACATGGCCTCGCCTCAGCAGCCAGCCAAGGAGTCTCCATCCTACTGCTTGCCTCTCCTGCCGAATTGTGCCTCATAGGCATCAGGCTTGAGTCCCATCCGGACGGTTGGATGAAGGATTGCGGACCTGGCTAGCTTCGTGCTGGCTGTTCTCCAATGGTGTTGGCGCTAGCATAGGGGAGATCTTCCTAACTGGACTCTCCCACGCAGGAACTGGTTCGATCATTACCATTCATTTTAAGTCAGACAAAATCTCACCGTGTTGTATCGAGCTGCTTCCTAGTGTGCCTTTCTTGCCTAGCTAGTCTTCTCCATCATTTTGCGCAGTGCCTGGATAGAGTAGGCGGCCCAGTACGATATTTTTAGGGTGAGTCTTCAGGAGGATTCCTCATTTCGCAGGCAGGAGGATTAGATTCATCCCTTTCTGAAGGGTTTTCAAAGTTGTTGAGGACATGAAATTAATCTTTTTGAGCATGCCTCGGTGTACATATCTTGAAAGCTTCTCGAGGGCAGGGACTGTCATCTTTGGCTGTAGTTGGGCTCCTTTTGCCCTTTTTGTGACATTTTCTTGAAATATCTTGTAGAAGAACTTGACTTTGTTTGAATTTTTTAAAAACATTCTCAAACACAAACAAGACCAAGTCACTTTTTATAGGTCAGTTTTATAGAAGAGTATCAAATATGAAAATTATTAATGGAAAATTTGTGATACTGTTTCATATTATAGCCCCCACTGGAATGGTTAATCCTGGTTTAACCATGTTTTGGGAAACATACAGTTTTGCTGATTCTGGAATAATAAGAGTTGCTTTCTAATACAATGTCTAGAGAAGAGGCTAATTCTTAATAAATTGTCTTGTACTAACATTTTAATGAGAAGGTCCATAAAAATCAGATTTAAAGTTCGTATTCAGAAAATTAGCTCATTACTGTGGGTGTTAATAAATTCTTCATGTTCATTTTCATTTATTTGGGTTTTTTCTTTTTTTTTTTGTTCTTTTCATCAGTCAGTAGTTTGGGGGGTTGAGGATTTTAGTTTTGTTTGGTAGACTCTGCTTTTTAGATGATGTATTGAGAGCCCATTAGAAAGCTTATCAAATTGCCTTTTTTAATAACAAGAGCAGAATGATGCCTTCAGAACTCCCTTTTTGGGATGTAAGTAACAGCTTTCAGTTTTTAATTTGGTGGAGTTGGATTTTAATAATAAGATAATCTTAATCTTTGTTTTACTTTCAAAAAACTCAACTTGGTATTTTCATTTTCCTATGTGAAGTACTTTAACTTACTAACACATTGTATACACACTCTTCTCCCTCCACCCCCCCCACCCCCCCCAAAGGCAATTGGGATTAAGTGACAGGTGCCCAGGGTCACACAGTTAGGAAATGTTAAGTGTCTTGAGGTCAAATTTGAACTCTGATCCTCCTGGTGCTCTATTCACTGCACCACTTAGCTGTCCCTACACACATTTAAACTTGATCCATATATCAAAAATAATTTTTTTAACCAAATTGAACAGGTGAGGATTGCTTTGACACTGCTGCTACAGTATGAGTAGGCAAGTTATTTAACCCTTCCATATTTCAGTTTTCCCAACTCTAGAGTGTGGTTGATAATAGCCATCATAGGTGCTTCCAAGTTATGAGATAAAGAAAATGTTACCTGTAAAATATCAAGCGTTTATTAAATGCATTACTATTTGCTAACACTCAAGACTGGAGATAGAAAAGAAAAACAGTCGGCCTCTGCCATCATGGAGCTTATATTATTTTTGGAAATCAGAAGCCATGTAATTCCCCATTTTACCCAGACTGTATATAGTAGAGTTTCGGTATTTGTTTGAATTCCATTTATTTTGTACTTGCTACTTAAATTCAAGCCCAAATAATTCTGTACTTGAACTTCTGTCAGTTGGTATGTGGTCCTGAATTAGTTTAGTTTTACTATTAAGATGAATGAAATATAATTATATATGCCGCATCCTGATATGTATTATTTTGGGATTATCCTGATATATAGTTCTCATTGTTCTTTATTGGTAAAAGCAAACTTTAGAGTTAATTCTCATAGACAGCAATTATCTGCCTTTCTTATGAGACTGTAAATTCCTTTAAGTCAGGTGTCCCGACTTTTATCTTTGTAGCTTTTCCAAGCCTAGCATAGTGCCCCTATACATAAAGAGTATGCAGTAGACAGTTGAATTGAATCTCTGGAGGGAAAAAATGGTGTAATTAAACTAGTAATCATTATGGTACTTAAGTTTATAAAAGGTATGTGCAATCACTTTCTTATTAATTTAATTTAGAGTCAGACAGTTAAAAAAATTTAATTTGTAATTTCTCTTTATTTGCTAGATACTTCTGTCAATTAACTTTGCATTTTTATTTCCTCAGTTTTTCTGAGTAGTGATATTATGTTTGGTTCTGCATTCCTGGCTCCTTCCAGCTCTATTGAACATGCTACATGTATACAAGGGTATGGTGGGATCAGAGAGGAAAAAATAGTGGATTAGTGGAAATCTAACAACTTGAAGCCTCACTTTTATGTCTGTTGTTACAAACTACCCATTTTATTTTTAAAAATTATTTAAAGGAAGCCTTTTGGCAATTAATTTTGTAAAACTTAAGATAGTATAAACAATGACTTTATCAGTATGATGAAATGGAAAGATCACTGAATTTGAAATCAGGAGACCCTGATCCTAATTCCATCTGTGCCATATTATTCTTATGCCTTTGGATAAGTTACATCACTTTTGGGACTTATTTTCCTTGTCTGTAAAATGAAGATTAATACCATTCACCATAATTTATAAGTTTTTTTTAGTCTGAATAAGAGGAACACATGTATTTCTTTTTAAAAATACATGTTTTACTTGTTTGAAAATGAGTACAACTAAATAAGAAATCTTCAGGCTAAATTCTAGTTGGTCTGAAAAATAAACTAGATTGAGAGCTTCCCTTTCAAAAAGGGAAAAACATATTTTGAAGTAAAATTGATAATAGGCTATATTTAGAGAGAAGGTGTGGTGTGTAGTTGGATTCATGTGGATAATGGAACTGTATTGTTAGCTGGGTAATGTAATATTTAGAAGGCTACATTTGGAGTTTGGAAGATGACCTGAGTTTGAAATCTTCAGATATTTTTAACCACTTTCTATCCCAGTTTTCTCATTTATTAAGTGGGAAAAATGTCTGCCAACCCAAGGAGTGTATGTGTGTGTGTGTGTGTGTAATTTGTAGAGATCTATTTAAATATTAACTACTATATTACCAATTCTACTGTTATTTGTAGGACTATTACTACATTATATAGAAGTTGCTAGTGAGCATCCTGAACCTTTTTTTTTCCATGTTAGGGATGCCTTGGGATGGATCTTTGGGAAATAATGGTCCTGTCATAATAGTATCTACTTTTAGGGAGCTTATAGTTTACTACACAAAGACCACATATTTACAAATAAATAAGTACAATATAAACTTTTTAAATACTTGGTGATATGTTGAGGCAGTAATACTGAATGTTTTCTTGAAGGACACCTTAAATTGAGCTTTAGATGGAGTTAGGGGTTCCATGTGGGGAAAAAAGAAGAGAGAGAGCATTTCAGGCATGCAGGATATCCTGTTTAAAGAAACCGGTCAGAGATAGAATGTTACATGCAGAGAAGAAGCTAGCAGGCCATTTTGGCTTTGGAAGGGGAAAGTAAAATAGTAACGTGTAATAAGTTTTAAAGATAGACTACAGCCAGATTGTAATGGACTTGATAGGCCAGACAGAGGCTTTGGAAATTTATCTTAAAGGCAGTAGGGAGGCACTTCAGCTTAAAAACCTGAGAATTATGACATCATCAGATTGCCAGATTTATATATCCAACTCCTGTTTCCCCCTTTTGTTTCGCTTTTGTGCCATCATTTGCCTTTTAGATATTTCCAATTGGATGTTCCAGAGCCGTTTTGTATTTGGCATGTACATAATTGAACTCTTAAATCTCTTCCAAACTTAGTTATTTCTGTCAAATGTACCATCATTCTAACATTCAGAATCATAACCTTAACATTATCCTGAACGTCTATCATCTTATATTCCATATCCAATGAGTTGATATATCTTGCTGGTTCTACCTTCATCACATTTCTTTTTCCCAACCTCTCGATTTGAATTACACAGCTGTGATCTCACTTCAGATTTTCATCACTTTTGATTCAGATTATTGTGAAGTCTTTTAAAATGCTCTTTTCTTTAGTCCATCCTATAGATTGCTTCCAAAATGAATTTCCTTTAGTATAGCTCTGATCATGCCCCTATTCTGGTAGCTACTACCTCTTGCCCCTAGAAACAGATACAGGCTCCTATTTAGCTGTTGAAGCCCTTCACTGCTTCTTCCCAGACTCACCATATACTACTCTTCCTTGCAGAATTCTGTGATTCAACCAAACTTGTCTTTCTCTTTGTTCTTCACAAATGAGATGCCCTGTCTCCTTGCTCTGTGTGTCCTTCTGCTTCCTGTTCACATGCCTGGAAAATGCTCCCTCCATTCTGCTGCAGAGTGTCTCTTATATTAAGATTTGACTCAAGGACTATCTTCTTTCTGCATGAAGCTGTCAGTAAGAAATCAGTAAGATTTCTTTTCTCTGGAACTGCTAATACCTCTTCCCAAACTGCCCTGTATTTTACTGCATTGTATATGTATTTATTCACTTTATATTTAGGATTTAGGGGAAAAGGTAGTTTTTTCTTTGAGATGCCTTTGAGACATGAAGTTGAAAATATCTAGTTTTCAGAAAGAAGAGAACTAAATTTTTGATTTAGAAGTAATAGTTGAATCATGTGCTTAGAAATGATAATGATAATTGAATCTACGGGAGGTGATGAGATCACCAAAAGAGGATAGATTGAGTCCTTGGAGTATGTCCAAGTACACCAGGTAGGAGATTATTGCAAACCTGAAAAGAAAGCCAGAAAAGATATGTATGACATATAGGAAGAAAACTGTTAAAGCAATGTCCTGAAAATAAAGGGAAGAATGAGTATGTAAAAGGCAAGCTGGTCACCAGAGTCAAGAAGTATAGGGACTGAGAAAAGGTTATTGGAAGTAGCAATTAGGAAATCATTGATAACTTTGAAGAAAATATTTTCCATTGAGTAATGAAGCTGGAAGCTAAATTTAAAGCATTTGAGAACTGGAAATGAAAAAGTGGAATCATTTAAATTCTTATTTTAGTACCTCATTGTGTAGTGGTAGTGTGACCCTTATGTGTGTCAGTAGGTGGATACTGAATACAGGTATAACAATAAGTAGTAATGTCTCTAAGAACCAAATTGGCACAATTTGGAGAGGTTCATCCTTGAGTGACAGTTTTTGGCTACTGAATTTAATGAAATCTTATCTTTGGGAATGTAGAGATTGTGATAGGTGTTGGTAGAGGGGTACCCACAATGAAAGCTCCATAAATCTTTAAGTTCATAAAGTTTCAATGAGCAGTGAGCAGCAGAATAGACTTAAAAAAGAGCCAACTTAGATGTGACACTTGTATTTTCATGCTATAATAAATATTATTTAAGGCAAAACTGTTTGTCTCAAAACCCCATAATCTCTTATTTCCTTACTTGCTTTTCTTTCTCTTTGAATATTTGTTTGTACTTGTAGCCCAAAGTAATTATTTTTTTCAGTTTACATTTACCAAAGCATTTCATATATATATATTTATAGCTTTTTATTTACAAGACATATGCATGGGTAATTTTTCAACATTGACAATTACAAAATCTTTTGTTCCAACTTTTCCCCTCCTTCCCCCCATCCCTTCCCCTAGATGGCAGATTGACCAATACATGTTATATATGTTAAAAGTATAAGTTCAAAGCAAAATATATATATATACACACACACACATGTCCATACAGTTATTTTGCTGTACAAAAAGAATCAGACTTTGAAATAGTGTGCAATTACCCTGTGAAGGAAATCAAAAATGCAGGCGGACAAAAATAGAGGGATTGGGAATTTTATGTAGTGGGTTCATAGTCATCTCCCAGAGTTCACTGGGTGTAGCTGGATCAATTCATTACAACTTTATTGGAACTGATTTGGATCATCTCATTGTTGAAGAGGGGCACATCCATCAGTATTGATCATCATATATAATGATCTCCTGGTCCTGCTCATTTCACTCACCATCAATTCATGTAAGTCTCTTCAGGCTTTTCTGAAGTCATCCTGCTGGTTATTTCTTACAGAACAATAATATTCCATAATATTCATATACCACAATTTATTCAGCCATTCTCCAGTTGATGGGCATCCACTCAGTTTCCAGTTTCTGGCCACTACAAAGAGGGCTGCCACAAACATTCTTGCACATACTACAGGTCCCTTTCCCTTCTTTAAGATCTCTTTGGGATATAAGCCCAGTAGTAACACTGCTGGATCAAAGAGTATGCACAGTTTGATAGCTTTTTGAGCATAGTTCCAAATCATTCTCCAGAATAGCTACCAAAACATTTTATAATGTAACAGGATGAAAACCTGTTATTTTCTTACAACCTAATTTCAAAATGGAGTTTGACAGAAATTAAATTTTAAGTTGATCCTAAAGTCAGTTTGACCACTAATTCATTCTATAGTTAAAAAGCTTTAGGGTCAAATATAAAGTTGATATAAAACTTCATCTCTAATCCTTACATGTTATTCTGTGATTGGACTAGGAAGAATGGTAGATTTAGTTTATCTAAATTGAAGAAATGCTGTTCTTTCTAGAAAGCCTCCCAAGTCACATAAAATTGGGGAAAGTTTTAGTTTTTAATTTTTATATAATTGTATGCAATAATTGTATTTCAGATTTTTAATACTCATTTTTTAGTCAGCAAGAACCCAATGTGGAAGTTATGAAGATATAGATAGATAGATATGTATAAACTTACTTTAGAATGGAAAGAGAACTTAAGAAAGTTCTTCATTCACATATTACTTAAACAGTTGGCAGCTAAGTTATGGTTTGGAAGAGAAAATTAATTCTGAGGAAATTGAGAGGATAAGGTCTGAAGAAAAGAAGGCTTTAAGAGACAGTTTGGCATTTATCTTTTACAGATTTTTTTAAATGGTGGATTTCTTTAGGAGGAGCAGAAAGTTCTAACACACTAGGCAATAATAGCAAATATATACACACTTAAAAGAGAACTTTGAAAAAAATTTTAGAGGATAAGCAGTTAAGTGCCCACCAGTATTACCAACACAGAAAATAATTGCTTCCATATTTTGCTATTCACTTAAGTATAGCCTAATTACTTGTTATATTGGGCTTTGGAATTGTATAGGTAGGAAATACCTAGGCGCATGAAACATAGTACTGGAGCTTAGTAAATGCTTTTTGTTTGTCTATCATTTACTATGCTGAGGCTAGAGGCTTCCTTTTTAAAAGTCATGTTTCTTTAAATTACTTAAACCTATTAACATATGCTTAAGAATCTAGTGAATAGACATGTTTAATAATTCACACCAAATATCAAGAAAATACATAACATGTAATTAACTACAGTGAACTTGTACTTGTCATATATTATCTGCTTTGAAGATCAGTCAGAGTAAATTTTTTTTTTAAAAAATCAGATTTTTCCAATAACCCAGGATATCCTTAGGCATGTCCAGCTACTCAGTCTGTATAGGGAGATTATTTTTGGATTCTTTTTAGTCACACAAACTAGATATAATAAAAATTTAGTTTGCCCAGGGCGTTATTTAGTACCTCTTACTGTAGTCCCCATGTGACTCAATTAACTGTAGTAGGTATGATTATTGACCATATATTGGACTAATTGATTTACCAGAGATTATTAGTATCCTGAGTCCCCATCTTCTTAAACTGGCCTACAACCCCATACTCTGTACATGGGTTACAAAAAAATTTCTTGGATAAAAAGGAATCGGGAGTGGAAAAAGTTTTAAGTTTAAAACCTGCAGTTTCTATTTGGAAACTATTAGCCTTACTAATCTCCACTAGATGTTGCTTATCTATCTGTCTAAATGTAGATAGATAGATATAAGCTTTGGGGAACTCAAAGACAAAAAAAGCAGTTCCTCCCCTCAAGATGTTTATATTTTACTAGAAGAGTAAAACATTTACATTTATAAGTATAATTAGCACTTAGCACAGGGCCTGTTATATAGGTGCCTAATAAATGTTTATTGATTGCTAAGGAGTAATGGAAGCAGAGAAAGCAGCAGCAGGCATGTTCCAGGGAGAGAAGTGAATTGTGGTAAGTTAAATGGAAGCCTTGGAAAGGAAGATAAGGATTCTGAAAAATGGATATTAGAAGCAAATACATTCCAGACATAGTGGGGTGAAAGGGTATCTACACAATAGTTGTTGTGCTTGGAGAACAGCTGGTAACATAATTTAAAATTTCCTCAAAAGCTATAACTACAATATTTTCCAATATAATGTTTGGGTACTGAAGTGTAGAAGGAGAGTAATATACAATAGAACTATCCAGGTAAGTCAGAGCCAGATTATGGAGAGTATGAAATGCCAGCCAAAGGAGGTTATATTTGTTAACCTAAGGTTAAGGATTTGGCAAAATATGTGCTGTAGACAAAAAAAGAGGTCACAGGATTCTAGGGTGGAGGATAGTTCCTGCTTACAGTGGAGAAAAAAAGAAAGATGGGAGGAAATAAGCAGTTATAATTATTGTGCTTACTATGTGCCAGACATAGTACTGAGTACTTAAAATAATTCATGTAATCCTCACAACCATGGGAGATAAGTGCTATCTAGTTAACTGAGGCCAACAGTTAAGTGATTTACCTGGGTCATAACTAAGTTGGGTTTTAGATTTCAGTGGAATGCAGGTTTCCTGTTTCCAGGCCCAATCTTCTATCTGCTGATAAAGACTGAAGGAAGAAGTGAGGACAGGATTGATTGCCTGAGAAAAAGGAGGACTGAAGGTCATTAAGAAAGAAGAAGAGATTTAGGGAAGAGAGTGGCAATGGCTGGACAGTAGTTGCAGCAAACTCCCCAGGTAGTTGTGAGGGTAACGTGTGATAATTTTTATCAAATGCCTTGCAAACCTTAAAATGCTTTTTAAATGCTATTATTTCCTTCATCAGAGTTCATAATCATGGAGGTAGCACAATTTGGGGTGATAGTGAGGTCTAAGTCTCTGGTGACCAAAAGAGGCAAAATAGAGGTATGGAGGGAGTTGAGGTTGATAAAGTGAAAATATATGAGTGAAAATGGTGAGCCGGGTCCTAACTTAGTAGTAAGTTAGAAGTCTGAAGTTAATAGCAGGCCAAAGAGTTCATAGAGAGGGTAATGTAAGTGAAAATGAATGGAGTGCGGAGGTGATAAGAAGCAGTGATTTAAATTTGCTTGTTTCTGTCCTAACTCTATTGTGAGCAGAAGAGGGGGTTAAAAAAACAGTCTGTATTGGACAGTGTGCTAAGGATTGGATTGGTTGGAACTGTTTTCAGAAGAGTCAGATTTATGTGATAAAAAGAAGATGCAAAGAGTATGAAGACACATCTAAGTATGAAAATAAGTGGAATTTATCAATGTTGGGAATTGAGAGGGAGGAGTTTGCAGAGAGCAAAGTGGAAGAGGTAAGCAGAGAAACAGGATAGGACTGAAAATGGGATAGCTTTTCTGTTTTGACTCTTTATTATTTCTATTCAACAAAGAATAATTTCTGACTACCATTTTTAGGAAAATAGGTTACAATAAATGGCTCTGGATAAACTAGAGGCTAAGTAGATAGGATGTTAGATAGGATGTGAATAAATGCAGTAGCAGAATAAGACAGTTTAAGTTTAAGAGCCAGTTTGGCATTTGCCCTTGCCTTTATTTATTTATTTATTTATTTATTTTTTAAATGTAAGTGAATACTGACTATTCAAAACTAATTATACCATACTGTAATTCCACACAATTGTATTTTACTACTTAGGAATTTTGTCAATTTGGAGAACTTTCAATTTGGAAACTCCTTTCATCAAATAAAGAGTGGCAATTTAACCTGTAAGCTTTAGTCTTAGAGAATTTCCTGGGATAAGTGACTTGCCCATGGACACAGTATTTCAGAAGCAAAGTTTAAACCAAAAAGTCTTACTGACTCAATAGGTAGGCCTTTTGTCCGCTATCTCATACCACCTTAAATAATTGTGGGTTTTGTTTTATTTTCATATGGTGGGAATAGGGCCTAAACATGTAATTTCTTTGGTTTAAGGAACCTATTGACTTGTATCACTACAGATCAGTAACTTTTTTATGACTTAGTTTTAGAGGATTGCCTGGGTCACTGAAGGACTTTGACTTGCCCAGGGGCCGTCACATAGTCCTTCCAAATATGTGTCAGAGGTGGAACCTAGGTCTTCCTGGTCAGTTCTGTATCCACTCTGACTTTCTGCTAGAACATTTTAAAACATCTAATAATATGCAATTTTCTTTTTTTGGTTTGTGTGAGGAACTTGGTGTTAAGTGACTTGCCCAGATACAAAGAACTAGTAAGTGTTAAGTGTCTGAGCCTTGATTTTGAACTTCGGGATTGGTGCTCTCTCCACTGGACCATCTAGCTGTCCCTAATACACATTTTTAGTAGCCTATAAAATTATTTCACTTAGCAGTGAAGAGGAATATGATTGCATTGAATATTGGTGACTTGAAGAAATACATACTTAGTACATTTAGACTTTGTTAAAATAAAATTTTGCTCTGCATAAATTCTAATCTTAATCAGAATGGAATTCTGTTCTTTTTAAGACCTCTTCTGATTTTACTTTATAAATATAGGTCTCTAGTGTGTTGACCTTTTTTCCAAACACCGAGAGCAACCTATTACTGCTAATGAAACAACCCAAAGATAGCGTTAGATATTTCACTTTGCTTTGTTCACACTCAGGTTTTAAGTTTTCTTGGCCTCTCATTTTATTTTTATTTTATAATCAAAACAAAATTCTAACCTTAAACACCAAGTTAAATGAGCATTTCCATATCTCGTAGAATAGGGAGAGGAAAAGGATTGTGTAACATGAAACTGTAGATGTTATATAAAATTTGCTTTTATTTTAAAGTATATAATAAATTCAGCATATCACTTTAAAAACTGGGTCTGCTTGTGATTCTTTCTAGACTTGGAGGAACTTTGTTTTACAAAGCAGCCTTCCATGTTTCTGGGAGCTATTATTCCTAGGTCTCTGCAAACTGTCTTCCATCTCATTTGGAACTTTCTTATGGTTCCTGGAGTAAGGATGTTAGCAGGAAGTATGGTTCATAAGTTCTCTTGTCTGGTCTTACTATTGTAAGAATAATATTAAGTAACTTAATGCTAATTTTTAGGTTTAGGGTATAATTATATTTCAATGCTTCCCATCCCCCAAATATACTTATATTTGACATATTTTATTATCTTACTGGATTCACAATTCTCATTTTATTCACATGTTCTTAATATTGTCAAATCCCACATTTGTCTTAGATGGTAAACAGTAAGGACAGAGTTTTTTGTAATTATTATCTTACAACACAAGTAGGCACTTAATGAATATTTTTGATTTGTGGAGTAGTTTTTCACTCTTGCTTTAATGTAAGGTCTTGTAGTAAAACTTTATATCTCTCTCTCTCTCTCTCTCTCTCTCTCTCTCTCTCGTTAAGTGACTTGAAGTGGGATTGAGAATGTGGTCCCTTTAAAAGAAATTTTTTTTTTTTTGCATTTAATCCTATCTAGCTGTTCATTCAACAAAGCTATTGAGCATCTTCTATAAAAGTATAAGGAAATGTTACTGGATACTTTGAATGATACAAAGATGGAATAAAACACAGTATCTAGATTCTTATTAGAAAAGACCCATTATGTAAATTCTGGCTTGATTGATATTTAGCTGCTTTTGCCCTTGGAACGAAAAATTATAAATTCAACGAATGCTCAGTTTCCATGGGCTTTGGGAGGGCAACTTAAAACATTATCTGGGGGAGAAGGGTGGAAGGAGGAATATTTTCCTTCAATTAGGCACTTAAATGTTTTTGCCTGCTGTGGGTCAGATACTTTACTAAGTCCCTGCCTTCAAAGAACTCACAACATATCCAAACAACTATATGCAAACAAGTTATATGTAGGAGACACACACACACACACACACACACACACACATATATGATAAATTAAAGATGGTCAACAAAGAAGAAGCACTAGAATTGAGGACATGGGGGTGAAAAACTTAGTAGAAAGGAGTATTTTAGTTAGGATTTGAAGGAAAGTCAGGAGGCAAGGTGGAGGTAAGGAAGGAGCATCCCAAGTATGAGTAGATGAGTAGGAGTAGGAGTAGTGGTTTATGAAGGGCTTTGAACACCAAAGAAAGAACTTTATATTTGATTCTGGAGGTAATAGGGAGGCTACTGGAATTTTAGTAGAAGGATGAAGTGATTGAATCTATACTTTAGCAGGAAGCAGCAGATAAAATTCATATCTCTTTGATTATAAAGAAAGAAAATATGAACTTCTGTTTTCATGTAAGTGAAAGTAAAGGGACTATAAAAGTAAGTGGAAAGCATGGTAGTACAGCAGAAGAAATATATCTTTGGAGCCATGAGAACTGAATAAGAATAAGAGAGATCATTAGGCTGTTTCTGTATTAAAACTTGAAAAGTTCTTAACACAAATCAGTATGAACTCTTCATTAGTGAAATGTCTTCTGACTTGAAGTATTGAAGAAAATATTTAAATATTTCATTAACATGGAGTAGCTTTGAAAAGGAAAATTCCTTATGTTTAAAAGGTCAGTTTTATCTTTGAATTGTTTCCTAAATATCTATATTGCATATTCTCTTGGAAAGAACATCCAAAGAAGTTTATCATACATATTCTCCTACTTTTGTGATCCCTTTTTTTTTTTTTTCCTACTTTTAAATGTTAGTCATAGTATCAGAAAACATCAGTCCAGCACATAACTGAAAATACTTTTCTCATCAGAGCAGATACTTTAAATAAAAGGAATTATAAACAACACTGACTATTACTGTGGAAAATGTGTAAAGAGTGAATTAACATTAATTTCTTGATGCTCATTTGGCAGTCTCCTTCCCTCTTTTTTTTTTTTTTTTTTTTTTTTTTTTTTGAATCTATCTTTTGAGTTATTGGAGTTAAGATTGATTGGTACTGATTTGTAGTAACTTCCATTAAGCAGCATTACACTGTGGGGAGACAAGACATCAAAATAATTGCCTGGGGATGCAGCAAACCTTTGATATTTAGACCAAAATCACCAATCCTAAAACTTGAAAGGAAAGGAAATTTTTAAATGTTTTGATAACTACATTCCTTCTCGCATAGATTGATATACATAACTGATAATTTCTAAATGTGTACTTGTCCTAATTACTTGTTTAAAGGCTGTTTTCACTATAGCCTATGGTTATGGTGAAACTATACCCAGATATTATACCAAGTTCTTAAACAGCACTCACTGCACATAATAAGTTTGATAGTTTTTCCTCCTCCTTCCCTGTGTTAGAGTGAAATGGTAGTAGGAGACATTATGCAAGTAAATATAGGAATGTTATGAGCCATTTACATATAAATACTTAACATTGAAATGACCAAGTGGAGTTTGTCTTAAGTTTGAGAACTGGTAGGATCATTAATTCTGTCAAATCCAGCATTTTTTTCTTAATTCTCTTATTCTAGGAATGACTACTTTAGCTGCTCTATTTCCAGCTGCCTGTTGTAATTTTGAATTAGGTGTCCATAGATAACTTAAACTCAATGTGTCCAAAAGCTGAATTCATTTTCCTTCCTCTACCCAAACCCTTCCTTTCCCCTGATTTTCTTATTACTGTTTAAGTGTATCCCCACTCTTAGTCACCTATGCTACTAATTAAGATACCTTTCTTGACTCCTCACTCTTCAATCTCCCATATCCAATCTATTTCCCAGACCTGTCAATATTTAGAAACATCTCTATAGCTCCCTTTCCTCCTTTTGATAGTGCCACCACCCTTGAACAGACTCTCATCACCTTAAAGCCTACACTGGTTTTTGTTTTTAATTAAAGCTTTTTATTTTCAAAACATGCATGGGTAATTTTTCAATATTAGTCTTTGCAAAACTTTGTGTTCCAGTTTTTCCCCCATCCCCTCCCCCTAGATGGCAACTAATCCGATATATGTTAAACATGGTAAAAAATATGTTAAATCCAATATATGTATATTTATTTATTTTTCAGGTTTGTTTGTTGACATTTTGTTTTGTTTTTTAATAAAGCTTTTTATTTGCAAAAGATATGTATGGGTTATTTTTCAACATTGACCTTTGCAGAACCATGTGTTCCAAAATTTCCTCTCCTCTAGATGGCAGGTAATCCAATACATATTAAATTATGCATATGTGTTTATACATGCATATATGTTTATACAATTATCATGCTACACAAGAAAAATCGAATCAGAAAGGGAAAAAAATGAGAAAGAAAATAAAATGCAAACAAACTTCAACAAAAAGAATGAAAATGCTGTGTTATGATCCATATTAGTCCTCATAGTCCCTTCTCTGGGTATAGATCTCTCTCTTCATCACAAGAGAATTGGAACTGGTCTGAATCACCTCATTATTGAAAAGAGCCAAAAGAACTAATTATCGAATAATCTTGCTGTTGCTGTGTATAATGACCTCCTGGTTCTGCTCATTTCACTTAGCATCAGTTCATGTAAGTCTCTCCAAGATTCCTCCGAAATCATCCTCCTGATCGTTATAGAACAATAATATTCCATAACATTCATATATCATAACTTACTTAGCCATTCTCCAATTGATAGGTATCCATTCAGTTTCCAGTTTCTTGCCACTACAAAAAGGACTGCCGTAAACACTTTTGCACGTGTGGGACCCTTTCCCTTCTTTAAGATCTCTTTGGAATATAATCCCAGTGGATTGAAGGGTATGTAGTTTGATAGCCCTCTGGAGCTATCAGTTTGGTTCCAAATTGCTCTTCAGAATGGTTAGATCAATTCACAACTCCACCAACAATTTATTAGTGTCCCAGTTTTCCCACATTCTCTCCATCATTCGTCATTATCTTTTCCTGTCATTTTAGCCAATCTGAGAGGTGAATAGTGGTATCTCAGATTTGTCTTAATTTGCATTTCTCTGATCAATAGTGATTTAGAGCATCTTTTCATATGACTGGAAATGATTTTAATTTCTTTATCTGAAAATTGTCTGTTCATATATTTTGATCATTTATCAGTGGGCTTGAAATCTTATAAATCTGAGTCAATTTTTTTAGAAATGAGGCCTTTATCAGAACCTTTAAATGTAAAAAACCGGTTTCCCAGTTTGTTTCCCTTCTAATCTTGTTTACATTCGTTTTGTTTGTACAAAAACAGTTGCATTCTTGCAATAACCACAAGCCTCTCTTTATTGTAGCCCACCCTCTACTCATATGACAGTATAGGTCTGATCATAATATCCTTCCTACTCCGTGTACTCTAGTGACTCCCTATCACCTTTAGATTCAAATATAAACATTTGTGATATTCATTCAAAGTCTAGTTTTCTCATATCTGACCTTCTCCCATGAATTCTGAAATCCAGTGTTCTTTGCACAAGACATTTCATCTTTAGATTCCATGCATTTTCTCTGGCAATAATATTTCTCTCCTCATTTTAACATAACATCCTAGTTTCCTTGACTGCTTTAAGTCCCAGCTAAAATCCTACCTCCTACAAGAAAGCCTTTTCCATTCTTAATTTTAGAGCCTTACTTGTTGGATTATTTACAATTTAGATTGTATCTATTTTGTGTGTATAGATAATTGTGTATTATCTCCCCCATTTGACTTTGAGCTCTTTGAAATTGGGGGCTATCTTTTACCTTCATAGCCTAAGTGCTTAGCATAGCATTGACTACATTGTTATTGTTATTTCAGTTGGGTCTGATAATTCGTGAACCCATTTGGGGTTTTCTTGGCAAAAAGTACTGGAGTGATTTGCCTTTTCCTTTTCCAGCTTATTTTTACAGATGAGGAAACTGAGGTAAACAGAGTTAAGTGACTTGCCTAGGGTCACACAGATAACAAGTGTTTGAGACCAGATTTATACTTGGGTAGAGGAGCCTTTCCGGCTCCCGGTCATAGTACTCTTCCACTGTTCTGCTTAGCTGCCCTTTATGTGTTGGCCCTATAGTGGGTACTTAATAAATGTTTATTGATTGGCTGTCAGATTGATTAGAGCTTTGAAATCCCCAAATTCTTTCATAAGTACCTAAGCAGGGAGCAAGCCTTAGAGCAGGGGTCCTCAAACTACGGCCCACGGGCCAGATGTGGCAGCTGAGTACGATTATCCCCCTCACCCAGGGCTATGAAGTTTATTTAAAGGCCCACAAAACAAAGTTTTTGTTTTTACTATAGTCCGGCCCTCCAACCATCTGAGGGACAGTGAACTGGCCCCCTGTTTAAAAAGTTTGAGGATCCCTGCCTTAGAGTAATGGGCTAGACTTTCATCCTTAGCCATAGAGGGCCTGGCAGGAATTTCTGGTATCATTCAGAAAACCTGCTGGCAGGAGCTCTGGGACTTGCTGTCTCCTGCTAAACCCCTGGGAGAGAATAACATGGCCCAGAATTGATGGTGCATGGGAAGAAGGCCCCTTGTGAATCCGTGGAGGTGAGTGTGTGCCCTCTGTCCCACAAGGATTATCACTCAATCCTCTCTTCCTTGAACCAGTACCCTAATATGGGGGAGGTGGGGAGGGACTACTTGTTTATTTAGCTTTAGCAATATTAACATATATACATCATTTTAAAGGTTTTTTTTTTAAGGGCTTTATATAACTCTCACTTGATCCTTATAAGTTTCCTTATAAGGTAGTTGCTATTTACCTCTTTTTGAAGAAGAGGAAATTAAGGCTGAGAGAGATTATGTGACTTGTCCAGAATTACATAGCTAGTATTGAGCATCTGAGGGAGGATTTGAACTTGGTTCTTGCTGATTTCCAAATTAAGTATTGTCTGCTTACTATACCATCTAGCTGCCAAAAAAATAAACTTGATCTTTGCATTATAATCTTTTAAGGTATCTTGATAACTAGTTTTGAATGGCCTAATATATAGGTGTCTTCATCTGTCAAGATTTAATATGTATAAGTGGACAACATTTGTACCTTTTTGAAGGTAACAACTGGGAGGGCCATCTTATCCTGTAGGAGCAATCTTACACCATTTTTTTTTTAAACAAAACTGGTTTTGTTAAATTTAACTGCTAATGTGTGGCTCAGAATGGTGAGTAGTCATCATTTAATAAAAAGCTGGAGAAAAGATCTCTAGAAGCAAAGCAGAAGTTTATTGTAAGTTCTCGTAAGAAGCAGGCATTCCTCCAGTTGAGCAAGCAATCAAAATGAGGAGGCACCTTTTGGAAAAGTTTTATACTTTAAATAGTCCTTAACACAAACCACCCCTCCCACCACTGACCATTATCCTCATTGGCTGAGGATCTTACATTCTAAACTAGGAAACTCGTTTGAACTTGGCCAATAAGTACATAATTGCCCATATATGATTGAAGTAGGGAGAAAATAATCTCATGGAAGGATAGCAGGAAGAGGACTTGGGTATGCCCTTAAGTTAATGCTCAAGGACCTTCAGGCCTACTTCAACTCTGAAGTAGATGAAGCCTTATTTGGTTTTCACAACTGTCTTGAGAGATCTCACCTCATCTCATTCACTAATAAAATTTAATAAGCAAACATTATAACAAGGGGGAAATCTTAAAAACTTTCCCTAGTATTTAAAATGAAGTAGAGCCAAATCATTAATGGAAAATTTTTAAAAATCTGAAAAAGGTTTGCTTTGGATCTATTATACCTGAAGCTATTATATGTCTAGTTTTAGTTCTACTGGTCTCCTTTTGTGTGTGTGTTCCATATTTTCCTAAACATAACTTGTTTTTTTTAATGGCATTCTTAATATATTTTTAATATTTTTAAAAAAAAGTTTATGTAGCCCCATTTCCAGTTATTTCGTTTTTTACTATTTTTCACTATTTTGTTTTTTACAGCTAAGAATAATACAATAAAAATATGTTTTTTATTTTTTCTTTGTGATTTTTTTATTAAGGGTAAAGTCAGCTTTGGAATTGCTAGATCAAAAATATGTAAGGAGTTTTATATTTTTGTATTGTATAGCATTAAATTACTTTCCAAAATTGTCATACAAAAGGTTGAAACTGCCGGTATAAGTCCTGTTGGCAGGATTTTAGTGAGACAGACCTAATTTCCACTGAATTTCACTTGAAATGAATAGTTTTTAAAGCAGAAGTACAGCTGTCCTGTCAGTTTTAGAGGTTTTTACAAGACTCGTGTCAGTTAAGCTAAAAGCAGTGGGCTCTATCACCAGCAGGGCAATTGGAAAAACAGCCAGGAAGATATGTGGCTTGATGATCATCAGATTTCCAGACATCCAGTCTGCAAGAGTTGATTGACAGATTTGACACATTTTTTTATTTGATTTGATCACACAAATCTTACATCATTTTCCTGTCACTTCATGCATCAGGATGGCTCCCTCATGGGCCAGAGCCATTGTGGGGAGGGGAGTGGGTTGTTGCTTAGGTATAATCTGATTACTTATTCATTTCTAATATGACAACGAGGAAGGCGCTTTCTTTTCAACACAGGGTCAGAATTTTCAGCATGTAAGATTCAGGTATAGAAGGTTTAGAAAAGTCACAGGGTTTAGGGTATCAGTACTAAGAATGAAGCAGAGTCTAGAATAGTCTGTGAAGATGAGGCCTGCAAATTAGGTTATTATATATGGCTTTTCCAGGGTTCCAATTTTTAGACCCTTTTCAGTGTTCTGTGTTCCAACAAACAATATGTTATGTATCAATGGTCTGGTAAAATAACAATTAGCTTGCTTGAAAAGGCAAGCCAAGTAAAGGTTAAGTTTTAGTAAGTTTTAAATAGGAATACAAATACTATTATACCTTGAAAAAATTCAGGCTAATTCTAAGTTTAAGGATCTGTAGGATTATAGGATTTAGAGTTAGAGAGATCATCTAATCTAACCCACCCTCCCTCATTTTACAGATAAGAAAACTAAGACTCAAAGAGGTTAGATGACTTATCCCCCGTCTCACAAGCAGTAAGCAGAACCAGGATGATCAGAAAACTCGTAATTATTATATCTAAACTTGGAACATTTACACTTTTTTTTTTTTTATAGAAAGTTTTAAAAGTATAATTATATCCAAGTTGCTAAAACTTGATGGAATTTTCAACATAAGAAAGTCCTATAAATTGATAAGTAGAAATCCATTATGTAGTATTTTGAATTAATAGAATTTTAAGGTGTCTTAATTCCTTATTGCCCTCCTGTTCAAACCAATTCTCCCCTGTTCCTATTGCTGCCACCATGTCCTTTTTCTCTTTTTCTTCTCTGTAGTGACCCTCTTTTCAGTTTTTTCTACAAAGTAGCATTTGTCCCAGTTTGACAGGTCCATTATCTCCTAGAATTAGCTCAATCTCGACCGTTTTCTCTGAAGAAAGCTGGCTTTCTTGGATGATAGCTGGAATTTCAGAAGTCTTAGAAAGTTTTAGAATATGAAATGCAGTAAACTTAGGGATTTTTTAGGTTACAATGAGTCCAACTTTGGTTTTACAGTAGGAATTTGTAAGTATTGTTGAGTGCTGATTTATTTTGGATTGTTAGAACACCAGCTGTGGAATTGGAGGACTGGGGTTTGAATCACACATCTTGTGTTATTGACTATCTGACCTTGAAGTAATTTCACATTCAATTTCTTCCTGTTAAATGAAGAAAATAACAATTACTTTACCTATTTCATGCAGTTATGAGCTATTGTATATTGAAGATCAGAATATACATGTGAACTATTGTTATTGGTATAAGCAGAACATTGAACACAGTACAATGGGAAGAATGCTTGGATTTGGAATTGAGCTTAAATTGAAGTCTCAGTTCTTCCATCTGTGTGAGCTTGCTGTAAGCTTGATGGCCCCAATCTTCCTTTTAGCTCTAAATCTATAATGTTAAGATCCTGCTCCTACCTTGTAGAGTAGGATAGCGATGAAGGCTGTCCTTGTGGTATTCTATGGGCCTTAATCTTTCACAGACCCTCCTGTATATCTTCCTTCCTTCAGTCCTAGTACTGTTGTAGAATTTGTTTGTTCCAATGGACAGAAAGGGATAACCTCCTAATTGAGAACTTGAAGGGAAGGACCTCTTGTCAGTTGTCTATGTAGCCACAAGGAAATGTTTGTAAGAAGGAATAATTGTTATAGTACCATATTTGGAATAGAAACCATGACATTATTACCCTGCATTTTGTTTTTTGTTTTTCCCCTCTATAAGAATAGATAAGCAGTCTTTTTTTATTTTTATTTTTATTTTTAGAATTCTTTATTATTATTATTATTATAGCTTTTTATTGACAAAACATATGCATGGGTAATTTTTCAACATTGACCCTTGCAAAAACTTTTGTTCCACTTTACCCCTCCTTCCTCTACTCCTTCTCCTAGATAGCAGGTAATCCCTTCCATCTCGTTATGTTAAACATAACATTTAACAAGAAAAAATGCAAGAAAAATCAGATTTAGAAAGAAGGTAAAAATAACCTGGGAAGAAAAACAAAAATGCAAGCAAACAATAATGGAAAGAGTGTAAATGCTATGTTGTGGTCCACACTCATTTCCCAGTGTTATTTCACTGGATATAGCTGATTCTGTTCATTGCTGGTCAATTGGAACTGATTTGGATCCTCTCATTGTTGAAGATAGCCACTTCCATCAAAATTGATCTTCATATAGTATTGTTGTTGAAGTGTACAATGATCTCCTGGTTCTGCTCATTTCACTTAGCATCAGTTCATGTAAGTATCTCCAAACCTCTCTGTATTCTTCATAAAGCATTCTTTTTTTAATAGTAGAACTAGGGAAATGGTGTGTGTACAGTGTCTTTCTCCCTATTTTTCTCTCTGTCCCTGTATCCAGTTTATGCCTCTTCATGAATGTGCACTGGTGTGCTTTTTTTTTTTTTTAAAGATAATTGTAGCATTTATTATTTCCCTTTCATTTTGTTAATATGGTTGTGAAGCAGTACTTCAAAATTATTTTAATTTCTTTTTCCCTATTAGTGACTTAGAATTTTTTTTTTTAAGTATTGCTACTGTTAGCTTAGGTCTTCCTTTGAAAACCCGTTTATAACTTTTGACTCTGTTCGAGAATGGCTAGCATTCTACATATGAATGCTTATCCAAATACATGTCAAGACTTAATCTTTCATTTGTAGATTGCTAGAACAATTTAATAAATACTTAATAAATGAGGAAAAATAGTATTGGTGTTTCAGGTGATATAATCAATACAAGTCATTAGAATTCTGGAAGGAAAGAAACAGGCAGACATTTATTAAGCATCTGCTATGTGCCCTGCACTTTGCTAAATGCTTACAAATTTTTATTAACTCATCTGATCCTCACAGCAATCCTGAAAGATTAGTGATATTATTATCCTCATTTTATAGTTGAGGAAATTGAAGAAGGGGTTAAGTTACTTGCCCAGGGTTATATGACTAGTGTCTCAGGAAGACTCCGGTCTTTTTTTTTTTTTTTTTCCCCTAAGTGTTTAGTGTTATATCCCTCTATACTATGGAGATGAAACATTTTGGACCACATATGAAGAAGCCTTCCTCCTTTTAAATTTTGAATACACATCCTCTGTTACAGTTTGAAACACTTGAGAACATAAACCTTTTATTCTGGTTTCTAGTCATGTTTTCTCTCAGGTTGTGCATTTTTACTAAGGAATTTTCTTTAATTTTGAGATGTAAAGGGGATAACTTGATAGAAAGGCCCTGTTTCTGTGCTGTTAAAGTCAAATGCTTTCTTAAAATCAAGAACAGTTTAGACAGTGGTATCCTGTTTTTTTATACCTCTGTCAGTTGAAGATGTGATCTAGCTGAAATATCTGAAGTTTGAAACTTAAGTCCTCATATAGTCTTACTGAAAATGGGGCAAATAGCTGTTAATGTTTTTCTTTATTGCCTTTTCCAGGTGCTTATATTACTTCTTAAGTGTTTTTCCATCCTTCTGGAATTTTGTCCTCTTGAATATCTTGAAAAATTTGATCTCAAAGTACTCCTAAAAATTTTGCCTCCAGCAGAGAGTTTCTGTGTATTTGGTTAGGTCTGGCTCTAGATTTTCCACATTTATCTTTTTTTGAATGTTGTTTCTATTTGTAGAGTACCTCAGGCCTTAAGGCATGAAAGGGACTGGTGTTCTATTTTCATTGAAGACAAAACAAAACTAGATCACTATAGCAGCGCTGTCAGTGCTGTTCTATTTGATTTGTCTTCTAGTTTTATCTGTACATTTTTATATGTTGTATAATAAATGATAAAAAATCTCAGGAAGCCTAAAATTGTGTATTGAATCAAATCAGATGAATGTAATAGAAATAAATGTACATAGTCTTATACTTGGGTTCAAACAAGGATCTCCCAGGAAGTGCAGGAAAATGTGACAGGACAGTAGTTTCTGTTTTTTTTAAAAAAAAGTGTTTTTTGTTTTTGTTTTGCTGAGGCAATTGGGTTAAGTGACTTACCCAGGGTCACACAGCTAGGAAGTATTAAGCGTCTGAGGTCGGATTTGAACTCAGGTCCTCCTGACTTTAGGTCCAGTGCTCTATCCACTGTGCTTTCTAGCTGCTCCAAAAAAGGGAATTTTAATGTGGATTGCAAATTCAGATTAAGTTAACAGTAAGTCATTTTAGCCCAAAAAGCTAAAGTGATTCTAAGTCACGTGAGGGATGGGGCATGGTGTCCAGAAGGAGAAAGATTGATGTCCTGGTCTGCTCTCTGGTCTTATTGGAGAACATGGGGAATTTGGGTTTACTTCTGGGAATATTTAAGAAAAATTGGACAAATTGGAATATATATTTAGAGAAGAGTAATCAAGATAATGAAGGAACTGGGGACTGTGCCCTATGAGATTCAGTTGAAGGACAGTTTTGATTACAGAAGTAGGCAAGGGGGTAGGAGAAGAGTATCGTATACCAAAACTGAAAGAGTACTATCAAGTGGAAGAGAAATTCTGTTTTCTGCTTGGCCTTAAGAATGAAGAATTGAGAGTATTTGTGACCACTATCCATGAATTTTTGACAATTATGGAACTGAAGGAGTGAAGCATATATAAAAAGAGGTATATTTAGATTGGGCTGTTTTAATATATAACAAGTTTCTTCTTACTAGCGCTCTTAAAATGGTGGTTTCATTACCACTTGTCAGGTTCCAATTCTAAAGAGTTTCTGTGGTTCTGCCCTTGGAATGAACTCCAGATTATAAATAGAGTTCATTTTCCTTTTTTTTTTTTTTTTTTTTTTTTCTGTTTTTGAGGCATTATGTTAACCTTAATTCCTTCACTTCAATATGTTCTGCAAATATAACTTGGTCTAGCTAAGTAGCTATAAAAATTTCAATAGGAAAGATGCAGAATTCTTAAAAGACAGTGGTTGCAAACTCAAAATAGAAACATATCACTGCAATCTGCATATTGACTTAGAAAACCACAAATTAACATCACCTTTATTATTTTGTTAAACCTTTCCCAAGTACATTCTAATGTACATTTCTTTCTTTCTTTCTTTTTTCTTCTTTCTTTCTTCTTTCTTTCTTTCTTTCTTTCTTTCTCTCTTTCTCTCTTTCTCTCTTTCTTTCTCTCTTTCTTTCTCTCTCTCTTTCTCTCTTTCTCTTTCTCTCTTTCTCTCTTTCTCTCTTTCTCTCTCTCTCTCTCTCTTTCCCTCTTTCTCTCTTTCCCTCTTTCCCTCTTTCTCTCTTTCTTTCTTTCTCTCTTTCTCTCTTTTTCTCTTTCTCTCTTTCTCTTTTTCTCTCTTTCTTTCTCTCTTTCTCCCTCCCCCCCCCCTCTCTTCCTTTTAATTATAGCTTTTTATTTCCAAGTTATATGCATGGGCAATTTTACAGCATTGACAACTGCCAAATCTTTTGTTTCAATTTTTCTCCTCCTTCCCCCCATTCCCTCCCCACCGATGACAGGTTGACTGATACATATTAAATATGTTAAAGTATAAATTAAATGCAATATAAGTACACATGTCCTGACAGTTATTTTGCTGTATAAAAAGAATCGGACTTTGAAATAGTGTACTATTAGCCTGTGAAGGAAATCAAAAATGCAGGCGGACAAAAATGGAGGAATTGGGAATTCTATGTAATGGTTCATAGTCATCTTCCAGAGTTCTTTCACTCGGTATAGCTGGTTCAATTCATTACTGCTCTATTGGAACTGATTTGGTTTGTCTCATTGCTGGAAATGGCCATGTTCATCAGAATTAATCATCATATAGTATTGTTGTTGAAGTATATATTGTTCTCCTGGTCCTGCTCATTTCACTCAGCATCAGTTCATATGTCTCTCCAGGCCTTTCTGAAATCATCCTGCTTGTCATTTCTTACTGAACAATAATATTCCATAATATTCATATACCACAATTTATTCAGCCATTCTCCAATTGATGGGTATCCACTCAGTTTCCAGTTTCTGGCCACTACAAAGAGGGCTGCCACAAACATTCGTGCACATACAGGTCCCTTTCCCTTCTTTAAGATTTCTTTGGGGTAAATTCTTTCTAATTTGGCCTAGTTTGAAATCCAGTGGGAAATTTAAAAAAAAAATTTTTTTTTAATTAAGACAGTATCTTTGAGGAATAAACAGCAAACTTTACATTTCTTTTGTAATTTTTTATCAACACCTTAAAAAAGAGATTAAATCTATCATTATTATAATTGATTAGAGTTCCATAAACTTTATTATGGCATATAAGTATATGTATACATGTAAAATAAGATAAAAGATCATTTGGAAAGGGGGTTTTAATGAGCAGTGATTTCATGTGAAAAGTCACATGAGCTGCAAAGTTAGATTAGAATCAGATTATAAGAGCTTAAAATGCTTTCTGTTTGATCACATTTTATTTACATTTGAACATATTACTCCCCTATTCAACAAATTTTGTTGGATCCATCTTATCCACTGGAGTTTATTGAGTAGAGAAGTAATGTGGTCATACATGAACTTTGGGAAAATCACTGGCAACAGTGGCATGTGGAATGAAGTGGGAAGTTGTAATGTTGTCTTCTCTAAAATATAATTGTTCTCTGGGAGCAGATTTCTTGCGGGGCTTCTGGAGGCAGCCTTAGGTTCAGTTCAATGTAATAATCCCCTCAAATGCAGTCAGCTTTTAAAAGTCGAAATCCTTTATTATCTCCAGGTTCTGAATCTCCTTACTGGGGCTTGGTTAGCTTTCTTAGATGCCTGTCTCTCAGCCTCTGGTCACTCTAAATCCAAAGCCTTCAGGCTGCACAAAGGTGGAATATGGAATTATTCTTGACTCCACCTCTGAGAGTGGGATTATGGGCTTCTCCTCTTGGGGGCTTGTCCTTCTGACTTGTGAATCTCCCAACTGAATCCTGACTTGTAAATCTCCTGAAGTCCCTCCTAGTTGACTTGTGGGAGCTCTTTATATAGGATCTCTTAAAGATGTGAACCAAGTACATAAGCATTGTTTCTATCAATTCCAGTGACCTAGCACCCTGTTTCAAATTCTGGCCCATAACAGGAAATGACTCAAAAGAAGGTAGGAAGATATTAGAATGTTCCAGGTAATTGAGTGGACAAGAAGATTAGTAAAGATAGAATAGAATCTGGTAAGTGATAGGATGTGTAGTGAGGATATAATGTCAAGATTGTGACATTGGGTGACTAGAAGTTTGATAGCACCCTTCAGAAATGAGGACATTGGCAAGAGTGGATATGGAGGGGAAAGAATTCTGTTTTGGTTATATTGAGTTTGAAGTATTTATGGGATGTTTCTCTTTTGGCCAAACTTGTGATTTCCTTGATGTAAGTGTTTTTGGATTACTTTATAGGATAGAGAAATTTCTCTGCCTATTTAGATCTGCACCAAATGACTTGCTCCCATAATAAATAATAACGTTTATGCAGGACTTTTAAGATTTGCATTATGCTTTACAAATTTGCAATGCTTTTCAATAACCTCGGAAGTAGGTATTACTATTATTGTTTTACAAGTTAAGAATTAAGGCAGATAGAGACTTGGCCCAGGTGACAGAGCTCATACATATTTGGAGCAATATATGAACTCCCTACATATGAAGCCCTGCACTAGATCTTCTTCAGCATTCACCTTTGCAAAATCTTGTGTTACAGATTTTTCTCCCTTCCTCCTCCCTAAGATAGCTGGCAATTCAATATAGATTAAACATTTTCTTCTAAAAATATTTCCATATTTGTCATGCTGTGTGCTGCCTCTTCTTAATTGTAAGCCTATATACTTGCTTCCTGGAATGTTTGTATTCTAAGGTCTCTACTACTTTATAGTGGTGGCTTCTAATTGTGTGTTATCCTGATAGTGGTTCCTTTGCTTACTTGGTTCTTTCATTTTAGATATTTACAGCATTTTTACCTTTGACCTAGTGACTCTGGATTTTGGCCGTAATGTTCTAGGCATTGTCATTTTGTTTTTAGAAAATGATCAGTGGGTTCTTTCTATTTTCACTTTGTCCTGTGGAGTTTTTTTGTTTGTTTTTTGTTTGTTTTTGGAATTGAGCAGTTTTATTTTTCTTGAAATATAATTTCTAGGTTGACTCCCTAGGTCATCTTTCTAAGTCAGCTTTAAAACTAGTCTGACTCTGTTCTATGGAATATAGCATTTGACATATCCAAAAGACCATTTCAACTCATTGCCACTCACCTTGCATAACAAATCTGTTATTTCTACTTCCATAACAGTTCTCATCAGCCACCACCCTCCTTCATCTCCTCTCACCCTGGACAATTGGGTTTTTTCCTTACATTCACTTTCTTTTTAGTTTTTATCCAGAATTGTGCATACAACAAATAGAATGATTTTTTTCAGATTAACAGTAGAAAAAAGGGTTGATGCAAAACTGTGTGTAACTTGTTCTTTTAAAACATACAATAAAATCTGTATGCTCTAATGGAAGAGACAAGTATCTGTATAAATATGCATGAAATAAGTAAAAGTCAGTACAGAGTTTTCATGTTACAAGTAATTGGACTGTTCTACAGATCGCTACATAAAGCAACTTTTACATAATGCCCCTGTGGACAGTAGGTAGGGAAAGAGGCAGGAAAGGTACTTGTACATTCTTTCAGGATGCTTAGAGGTGGGAGACAGAAGTGAGGAAGAGAAGTGGAGAGTGATGGGGAGACTGGAAGCAGACAGTACAGAACAGGAGACATACGGGGGCTGGGAGCAGACATGTGGGTGGGCAGGAAGGAGTGGGGCAAATGTCTACATTGTGCTCTGTCTCATGTTAATTCTTTTAGAGCATGGATGTGGAACATTTTTTCTGCCAAGGGCCATTTGGATACTTATAGCATCATACACAGATCATACAGGATTATCAACTTATAGAACCTTCAGTTGCCTTGACAGGGTTAGACCAAAAAATTTTATATGGAAATTCCCCACCCCTGTGCTAGAAGGTGGGTGGTGGTGGTGGTTATATGGAAGGCCAAGGAATGCTGTACTGAAGAGATAGGAACTGAAAGAAATACCATAGTATTGTACAGTAAAATTAACAGAGGTGAGTTTTTTTGGAATGCAGCTTTATTTCAGAATTCTTTACATAAAGTAGAATTTGAATAATGCAAATTTATGTAAAATGAGGACTGTATAAGATATAATTTATATTATAAACGCAAAGATAATAAAAATATGTTGTAAAGTCATTCAAATTACATAGAAAAGGTCTTTGTGGAGCATCCATGGGAATGCTGTCTAAAAAATGAGCCAATTAAGAAGGATAAGAAGTGATTAGATAAAAACTAAGAAGTATTGTCCCAAATCTGTAATAGGCAATGTGCAGAGTGGTTAAAAATCTGGCCTTGAAGTTAAGTCGGGAAGCTGTGACGATGGATGGGAAATTTTACTTCTTAATGCTCCAACGAGCTCTTTCCAAGGCTGGAAATAAGCTTTTTCCAAGACCCTGGAGTAAAAACTCACTATTTGAGTGAATTCTGCTGAGTAAATGACTGAAAAAAACTAGAAAACTGGCAGAAATTAGTAAACCAACAGCTTACGTGCCATATACCAAGATAAAATCATAAAGGGTGAGCACATTCGAGGTGTAAGAAGTACTTTAACTGTCAGATCTATGGAGAAGGGAAGAATTTATGACCAATCAAGAGATAGCATTACTAAAAATAGTTTTGATTATACTAAATTTAAAAGATTTTGCGCAAACAAAATGAGTGGAAACAAGATTAGAAGGAAAGCAGAAATCTAAAGGCCTCATTTCTCAAATAGAGAAGTGAGCCAAATTTATAAGCAAACAAGTCATTCCCCAACTGATAAATGGTCAACGGATAAGAAGAGGCAGTTTTCAGAAAAATCAAAGCTATCTCATTAGTCATGAAAAAATTCTCTAAATCCCTATCAATTAGAGATATACAGATTAAAACAGTGATAGAAAATGACAAATTTGGGGCAGTATGGGGAAACTGACACTAATATAATATTGGTACTTAAAACCATTGTGGAGAGCAATGTGGAACTGTTATAAATAGTAAACTTTGATCTTGCAATACCACTACTAGGTCTATATCTTAAACCATAAAAAAGGGAAAAGGACCTCCATGTCACAAATATTTATAGCAGCCTTTTTCATAGTGGCAAGCTACTGGAAACTGAGGAAGATTCTCAATTGGAGAATGGTGGCTGAGCAAGTTGTGATATACAAGTGTAATGGAATAATATTGTGCTATGAGAAATGATAATCAGGCAGATTTCCCGAAAATCTGGAAAGATTTACATGAACTGTTAGTGAAATGAGCAGAACTAGGAGAACATTGTGCATAGTAACAGCAACATTGAGTAATGTTCAACAGGAAGAGAGATAGGTCTTCTCAGCAGTATAATGATCTAAGATAATTCCAAAAGACTCATGATGGAAAATGCTATCCAGAGAAAGAGATATAGAGTCTGAATGCAGATCAAAACATACTGTTTTCATCTTTTGGGAGTTGGTTTATCCTTTTCTTCTGTGTCTTATATCACATGACTAATAGGGACATTTGTTTTCTGATTGTGTATATTATAGCCTGTATCAAATTGTTTGACCTCTTTAGGGAGGAGGGAATGTGGAAAAAAATTTGGAATTCAAAATTCTTTTTAAAAAATGAATGTTTAAAATTTTCTTTACGTGTAATTGGAAAAAAGTAAAACAATATTTAAAAGAACAAAACAAAAGAAATCACAGGTATAACAACCCACCCCCACCCCCAGCACATTTTTTCCAGGTTATTGATCTAGTATTAGCAGAACCAAAACAAGGTCTTTGTGCCTATGTTTAGTGCTGCTTTCTCTAAATTAATAGCTCATAAAATGTCCCTGTCTTTGGCCAAACGGTAATGGAAAAGCACAAGATTTTTATAAAATTCACTTGAGTGCACTATACATATTTTGGGGGAGGTTTTAACATTTCAGAGTGAGATTAATTTGGAAAAAAAAGCTAGAGAAAGAGTTAATCGGAAAAGTTGACGGTATCTATTGTAGAACATTAACTTTTTCAGATTTCATTTCTGAGAGTAGTTTAATACTTTGAACAGTTCTATAATGATAATAAAACTAGTATATTTTAGCAGTGATTTGACAGTTTTTACGTTCTTGAGATGTGTTGTGTCCCCAGTATTGAGCAGGAAAGGGAAGATTTAGTATTCTTATATGCACTGATGCTGCAAATCTTAGGAAATAAATATTGTTGGCTGGTTACAAAAGTTATAAAAAGTAGGAATGAACTGTATGGACATTTATACATATATTGTATTTAACATGTATTGGTCAACCTGCCATCTGGAGGAATGAGTAGGGGGAAGGAGGGGAAAATTGGAACAAAAAGTTTTGCAAGGGTCAATGCTGAAAAATTAGCCATGCATATATCTTGTAAATAAAAAACCATAAATAAATAAAAATTACCTAATTGCTTTCTATTCAGGGTGCAATTTAGAGTATGTGCTTGGAGATTTGTTCAAAACAATTGAGGAGAACTGAAGAAATAGTATTTTAGTGCTGTGCTTCTATTTTTTGTATTTGTAGCCCTTGGAATATTCTATATATTCTCATATAATTCTTGAAACAAGAAACTTTTAAGTCTTTTCAAAATGTTCTTCTTCAATGATTTTTAAAAATTAATCTTGTTTACTTTGTAGTACAGTAACCAGTGTAACTGTTACAGACTTTTCTCAAGCGACTAGACCTTGTCCTTTTCCATATCCAAAGATTATTAAATTTCCTGTGTATTTAAGATATTTAAGCCCATTCAGTATGAACTTTCTTATTTGTCATACTCTCAACTTTCTCTATCACTGTATAGGTGTTCCTCTCCTGAGATACAGCATTTTTCTATCTTAGTTTTACTTCTCTATATCTTAGTTTTATTTTTCTACCTGTTTTCAGTCCCATTCCTTCCTGCTGCTTTTACTGTTTTGTTTCTTCTTCAACATTTTCAGTTTCCACAGCATGAATGCCTCTGACCCTCACTAGTTCTTCCTGCTCTTACTCTGCCTATAAAATGAAGGGGTTGAACTTTTAATGAATTTTAAGAGCCATTCTTACTCTAAAACTGTGAGCTGCAATTTCCTATTCACCAGTTCCTTTACAAGAACTGTCTGCAGTTATTGGAGAAAAAAGTCTATACTGATTCTCCTTGTTTCCTTAAATAAGTTAGCCATTTTCCTCACTCCCAATGTGGTCACTCTTAAATACATTGTCCTACACTGGAGTTTCCATATTTACCAAGAATGTGGAATAATACTAGAAATTTAGATTCTGGAGCCACCTTAATGGCAGGCTAAAGAATTAATCATCTCTGTAAAATTGTCACTACTCACTGCTTTATCTATTTCTTTTATTTTCATCCTTCTTCCATTCTTTTAAGGTTCCAAACCTTCTACAGGCAGGCCATAGATGTTTTCCTTACATCAAGCCTAAATTTGCTTCTTTGCAATTTTTATCTGTTGCTACTAGTTAGCTCTCTTGGCTCAAGATCCAATTTTCCACTCCACTATGCTGCCTTGTATGTCTTGATGTATATATGTATATTTTCTCCATTTGAATATAGCAATTATTTTTCTTTGTATCTCCATTGCTTAGCAAAATGTTAAACATGAAGTAATTAATAAATACATGTTGATTTTTAGGCCATGGTTGTGCAAAAATTACCCTAAATTGCCAACATTTAATAGGTACCCAGCATTTAAAAGCCCAAATTGAAACCATTCCTATTTCTTTAACTTTTTCCATTTTAAGGGAATAGTAAATAATAGGATAGATTTTAATTCTATATACTGAATAACTGAAAATTCCCTCCATTGGCAAGTCATTGAAGTTTTTTGAGTCTTAAGTTTTCTCTTAGGTAAAAGGGTAATCAACTCTATAGTACCTACCTTCCAAGGCTGTTGTGAAAATCAAATATATATGGAAAGGGCTTTTTGTGTGTTTCTTTTTTTCCTCTCTCCCTTTTTTGTAGGGAGTTAACATAAAAGTGTTATGTGTCTGAGGTTGGATTTGAACTCGGGTCTTCCTGATTCCAGGGTTCATGCTCAATCTATTGTGTCATTTAGCTACCCCTGGAAAGGACTTTGTAAAGCACAGAAGCTTTACAAAGCTTCTCTATAGCACAGAAAGAATTTTGCTTACTTATTTTTCTCCCAGTTTGCATTCAAATAGTTCTAATCAGATAGATCTCAATATCAGTTGTGTTCTGGGAATATAAATTAGTGTAGTACATATAGTCATGTGCCTTCACAGCTGTTTGTAATCACCATTAATAAGGTGTAATATTCAAGAAAAGAAATAAGATCTTGTAGAGCAGCCTCAAATTGTGATTGAAAGCCCCTAAGTTTGATTTTTAAAAGCTTTGTATGAGCCCCAGAATCTTGTTTGTGACTACTATAGATATTATGGCTCTTGGGACTAAAACCAAATATTTACTTAATTTACTCATAGAGAATGATTTAGAGACTGGATTTAAGGAAAAGGTATGTCAGTTTTGGTTTTTACCATTTTATCAAGAGGTCGAAGTAAGTATATTTCACAGATCCTGGTTTTAGAACTATAAAGGATTTATGCTTATCTAATCAAACTTCTTCATCTAACAGATGAAAAAACTGAGTGTAGTTGAAAAAATAATCCATAAGAATGTGATAAGTATTTTAAAGTCTTCATTAAAATCCTAATCTTCCCCATTATGTCAAACAAGTAAAAGCTATACCAGCCTCATAGTAGTTGTATAAATTATCAAGTATTGACCTGGTAGTAGGCTATATGTTTGTTATATGCCTGTCCCAGGACTGGCCTTGCTTCTGCAAAATTTATCACCATATTGACCCACATAAGCCCTACTAAGTCATAGATGATAAAATGTAGTTTCTATAAAAGCATAAAATTGAGAATTTATAGAACTGAGTCATATTAAAAAGTACTAATTGGTAAGGGCAGTTTATAGAGAGTGATTTATAAAAGAATAAATAATGTATAGTTTATAAATAAATATTCATCCCCACTCAGGAAAATTATAGCTTCCTAGTATCCTTGACCTAAAATCTATACTGAATTTAATGAACTAGAAAAAAAAAAAGTTGAAATTTAAAAGCTGAATGTATACTGGAATTTAAATTGCAAATTAAGATTTATGTAGTAGTCTTATGAAGAAAAAAAAATAAGTTATGTACCTAGAATGTTTTGTTAGGAGTGCTTTTTATATATAGGCTAAGGTTATTTCAAAGTAGTCATTAAATTGTCAATTGTGTATCCTAGCCCATATGAAGCTGCAAATGGAAGGATTCGGGATTCTTGAAAGTACCCTGTAGATTTGCTGTAACCTGGTATGGAGGAGCACATGTAGTAGATCAAAACAGGTTTTGGTGAAAGGTAGCCCTCATTTTCTTTATCTTTAAATTGAGGGAGTCAGATACTATAATATAAAAGACTTTTTGCATTTCTAATAACTGATTCCGTGGTTTAAAAAAAATTTCCATGGTTGGGATTCAAAGCAATTCTGTATTGTCAATAGGAATATTCTTTGCATTTTTGGATGGTATTTCTGTAATTTTAGAAGACTTAACCTCCTTTATTAAATTTTAATTGTTTTGTCATAAAAAATGGACTTGTGGCTTTTAGAAAATCTCAGTGGATGAATCCTGTTGACTTCAACATTTTTAAAACAGCACATTGGTGGTAGTTAATTTTAAGAAAAAAAAAAACTTCTTTAAACTAGACAACTAAATTGACCTAGGAACAGATAAGCCCTTCAGTTGTACTGTGAATTCACTTACCTGCAATGCAGTGTTGTGCATCTGCAGCTAGGTGGTGGAGCCATCACTTTTTTCATTCACAAGATCTGCTGTGTGCAGGAAAAAACAGCCCTCTGCCTGCAGTGTGTGTGTGAGCGCCTGTTGGCTGATAAAAAAGTCTGGTGATAGATTGTTAATGGCTCTTTGTAAAACTATTCAACAATCTTTTGACCTCCTTCTACCAATGGGAATACGTGTTTCATGCAGGTATGTTAGATTACTTTTTTCTTGTTAAATTTTTCTTTTTGATCCTTTGTGAAAAGGAAGGATGTAATTTTCTGAACATGGCACTTGTGTGGAGCTCTCACAAAAGCTGATTTTGACTTGTATACAAAAGTGCAGATCTAGATATTTGACTCTCTTGCAAATACGATTTTAGGAACTGCAAAAGCATACTATAAATGTAAATCTTATCATTAGCAAAAGAAAGGACTTGATGTTGAAATTAGCAAATTATATATGAGTGATATTTCTGCAAGCTGTTCAAGCTCTTGGTTAAGAAATTGACCTGTTAGCCTTGTAAAATAGATGTGGTTTTAGAGATTTTTTTTTTTTTTAAATAAATAGTTTATAATTAAAGAAGCAGCTGAGTGCTTTTTTCTTTTTGGTCTTCCTGCAATAAGATAGTTTGCATCTGTGAAAAGATGGAGGTTGTATTTATTTATATAAGTATTTATTTCCTTTTCAGGAGATTTGATTTTTACCAGTGCTTGAAGCCTGATAAATGGCACTGCTGTTTTACTTTGTGCAAGGTATTTGTGCTTGCCAGAATCTTACCTAAGTTATGGGAAATTCAATTTTACATCTAGACTATGATAGTTTTATAATAACAATGTTGGAGTGTTTTATAGTTCAAAAAGCACATCATCTATCTTAAACACATTTTTAATTCTCGTAATTATCCTGCTAAGGCAGAGTAAGTCTGATATTCTCTCCATGTTATACATGAGAAAAGAAGCAGCCTACCAGAGGCCACACACATAGTAAGTGATAGGAGAGGGAAGACTTGCATTTCTGTTGTGGAATTACCATTTCAGAGTTATTTTCATTATACTTTAGTGTTTTTTAAGTAGTGTATGACTGAGATAATAATTGATAATCTGTTTAAAAGAATTGATTTGCTAAAGTATTGGTTTTTGTCGGGGTTTGGGTTTTTGTTTTGTTTTTTGGCCTATTATACTTGGGCTTCTTGGTTTTGAGTGAGTAGGTCTGGTAAATAACATTAAGTAACAAAGTAAGTTTATTCCTTTTTAGAACAAAGACGGTAGATATTTGCATTGTATGTATGTGGCCTGGTTGAATATTTCAGGTAACTTTGGGAGGCAAATTGCAGGTATTTTGTGCAGAATTATAGTAGGTGTTGGATGGAAAACATCAACTACATTACTTCTTTAGTAATTAGTCCTAAAAGAAACCGTTTCACCCAGTACAGCCAGAAGCTCAATTTTAAGAAGACATATATCATTTTTAATATCTTTTTTCCCCTTCTGCTGAACATTTGGGGTTAAGTGACTTGCCTAGGGTCACACAGCTAGGAATTGTTATCTGAGGCCTGATTTGAACTCAGATCCTCCCAACTCCAGGCCCAATGCTCTATCGAACTGCTCACAAGTATCATTTTGATAATAACTAAATGATCTTTAAAAAAAAAAACGCCCTTTTTTTTTTTTAACCTAGTCTTCTAGGTTAACTCCCATGTGTGAACAAAGTCTCTTTAAAATACTTTATTTTTTTCCATTAATATTTTATTTTGTTCCAGGTTATATGTAAAACAATTTTAACATTTGCTTTTAAAACTTTAAGTTCCAAATTCTTTCCTTCCCCATGCCCCATTGAAAAGGCAGATGGGAAATTATGAAATTATGCAAAATATTTCCATAAAAGTTATAAAACAAATACTTTAATACAGTGATTAACATGATCTTATTTTGTGGTGGTTAAAAAAAAAGAAAAGAAAAAGAAAAAAGGAAAGTTTTGGTTTTGTGATAGCTGAAGATGAATGTAAATGGGTAAAATGGCTCAGGGCTGGAGTTGAAAGATTTGAGATTCTGTGTCATAGTGGAAGATACTCAATGTGTACTATATGACAGTGTTTTACAGAAAGTTGTTAAAACATTGTATCCCCACCTCAGATTGGAAATATCTCATGTTTCAAATGGTAACTGTCACTTTCCCTATATCCTTTCACCCTTTGGTGAAATAGTTTCAGGGGACAGTGATAAGTGATAATTGCTTCACTTTGCAATTCATTAGACATTTCTATTATTGGGTGCCAGGATGCTGGAATATAAGAATTGGCAGTGCACATGAATATCAAAGCAGATGAGAGCAGGATTAGGAGTGAATTTGTAGGGATGTAATGAGGCTTTGGAGAGTCAGCACAACTGCTACCAAAATCTAGAAGCAGGTTATTCCATTTCTCCTGAGAAGTTAAGTTTCCTTGGTTTTAAAAACAATAATAATTGTTATCATTTTGTATCATAGTCAAACTCCTTATATCCTGGTATTCAAAGCCCATAATTAACTACCTCTCCAACTTCATCTCCTGTTTTCCCAGCTTTTAACTCCATTGAACCAGCCAAACTTACTTGTTAACACTTTACTAAAATTAGGAAAATTTATTTGGTGGGAATGCCCTGTTTCCTCCTATTACTCTTAGCTTTGCTCCCATATATTCATGAGCTCCCTTAAGATAATAAAATTTGCCTTCTCTAGATGCCTTTCCTGATTAATTGATTAATGCTTCCTATTTTTTATTGTTCCCTCCTCCCCCCAAACCCAGTATTTAATCTGTGTATTTTTTATTTTTTTTTTTTTTATAATTCATCCTTTACCATAATACACAATAGATTGTTTACTTCTTGAAAACAGTCATTCTTTTACCTTTAACATATTAATTTATATTGGTTAAATATAAAGTTTAATTTTTTCCCACTTAGAGTTGGAAGGGCTCTTAAGGACATGAATCATAATCTTTTTCTCTACCCTCTTCCCCCAGGCAATTGGGATTAAGTGACTTGCCCAGGGTCACACAGCTAGGAAGTATTAATTACTTCAAATCTTGAGACCAGATTTCAACTCAGGTCATCCTGACTTTACAGCTAGACTGTACTACCTACCTGCCCCCCAAATCACTTTTAACATGAGCATTAAAAAAAATATTTTGTTTGAGAGAGTCATCATGGCATAATGAATGAAGTAGTCTCATTGCCTTTAAAGCTTAAAGTAATTCCCACTGTGAGCTACAGAGTAACTGCTCAATAGTGAAATCACAGGACCACACAAAAAGTCAACCAGATTAAATGTTTTATTACTACACCCATCACTATTTGCCCATATGTTAAATAATTTCTAATATAATGTATGTTTGCTTTTTTCTTATTCGTCTTTTTAGTATTTATATTTAGATATTAGATTTGTCTTTTGCATATAGTCAGAAATCTCTCAATAGAGTAGGTTTTTGTTACTAAAGTAAGTATAATCACTCTGAACTGATTAATGAAATAAACTTTCATAACTTGAGATTGTTAAATGTTAAATTTGGCCTCTGCCTAAATTAAAAATATCACTACATAGCTTTTGCAGGCTACTGTGTGGTACTTGTCAACTAGTTGCTAAAAAACTATGATTAGGTTTAGAAATATTTAAATGGGGGGGGTGTCTGTCTGTCTGAAGGAAATGCTCTTCCTATTCAAATATAGATCATGCATGAGGTCACTATCTATTTCACTATCTATTCGAACTGGGTGTAGATCACTTAGTATTTTTCAAAGGTTATCATTGTGCTAGTGCTATTCATGTACAAAATATGAAACTATCTCTAGCATTTCACCAGCCTTCAGAGAATGTACTTCCTTTACTGCCTTATTATCATCTCATAAAATTTAGAGGAAAGGAGGTAAAAGTTTTCTTGGATAAATATTATTGTACGTCATCTATCTTCAAATGGAATTGAATTGTAAATGCTTTGTTCTTTATTAGACCTGAAACTCAGCACAGAGGCCCTGTTTCCCATTCTGAGACTGATCTTCCAGAACAAGAGGAAGAAATCCTGGGATCAGATGATGATGAACAAGAGGATCCTAATGATTATTGTAAAGGTAAGACTATTTATGTGAAGATATATTCACCTGTTTGATTCTATTTTCATGCTTTTAAAATATTCTCCAAACAGAAAGATTAGTTTGCTTTTTTTTTTTTTTTCCATTTCTTAAACACAGGAAACTGACTTTGTTAATAATTTTGCTAATCCAAACTTTTGTCTCTGTACTTTCACTGATGTAGATCTTCTCTCCACTGATATCAATCATAACCCATTGTGGACCTTTTCAACCTATCCACCCAATCTATTAAAGACCTTATCCTTGCAAAGCTTTACATCTGGTTTCTCATATGTGTTCAACATATTTCCTTTTCTGACCTTGCTCTCTTTTCATATCTACCTATACATTAGATATGGGGGGGGGAAGGATGTGTGTGTGTGTGTGTGTGTGTGTGTGTGTGTGTGTGTGTGTGTGTGAGAGAGAGAGAGAGAGAGAGAGAGAGAGAGAGAGAGAGAGAGAGAGAGAAGATTTCACAAATATGAGTAATTACAACTTAATAGAGGTGTTATGAATGGCTGTGGCCCAGAGAAATCATCATTGATGGTCAAATTCCCTGATGGAGGAGTTTTTTCACACTTAAGCTGGTCTTTAAACAACAGACACAATCTATTAGGTACTTTTAAAAGTCTTTGTAGCTTGTAGAAACTGCTGAAGCATTTGTTCTCCTAGGCACTTGGGGCCATGTTCATCTTTCCTTAAGATTAGATGCCAGACTAATATTTTCCTCTTTGTTCCCAAAAAAAAAAAAAAGTATTTGTGAGAGAAGATAAAGATGAGAAGTGCTTTGAGGTCCCCAGAAAAAAAAAGAGCTATTTGCTCCAAAATGATGGTAGACTTCTATTAATATAAGGAACTGATAACTGAAACAATGAGCTATTTGAATGTTTTCCAAAAACCAGATAATGCCACTGGCTCTTTGTTTTCCTAGTGCATCCTATGATATTAAATTTTAGTTAATTATATCATGAGAACTACATTTTCTTGATAAATTTTCAAGAAGGAAAAGGACAGCTTCAAAGACAGATATTTTTTATGCTTTTACTGCAAAATGTTCTAATAGTCTAACATTCCAGAAACTTGATTTGAAGAAGAAAATTTCAGTCTTTAAAATTTCTTTTTCTTTAAAAATACCTATTATTTGGTATGGTCAGATTGTTTCCTTCTAACTCACAAGTATTTTCCATGATGGTAGATATAAGAATCAACCTATCACTTCAAACCTTGTAAAGCACTCTGCACCAAATTACTCAATTTTCATGTCCTTTTTGTATGAGATTTTTTTTCCTCCTTAAAAATCACATTTTAGTGAACTGTGGCATTGAATGTGTTGATGTACCATACAAGATGAACTTTTGTGCTACAGTCACTTAAGTAGCTTACTTTGGGTATTTTTATATTGTTCAACAGTTTTGTGATGCCTTTGTGAATTCTTGTCTTCAAAATTCAAAACTTGTCGTAAATAAACTTTTTCACTATGCAAAAAAAAAAAAAAAAAAAAAAAAAAATTAGATGCCAGAATAGAACTTTAGGATATGTTTAACTTAATAAGGAATTATTGATGAAAAGTATAAATGTTTGAGATACATCCTTTTAAAAAATATTTTTATTCAGTTTTATTTGATTTTCAGTTTTGAATTACTTCCATTCTCCTTTCCATCCCCAAACACCCTCATTAAGTTTTTTTTTTTTTTTTAACCCATTATAAATATGTACATTCAAGGGTCAAAGGATATTCACAGTTTAATAGTTTTTGGGTGGTATGTCAAATTGCTTTTCCAGAATGGTTGTGATGGGGTTAGAGTAGCTCAAAATTACCTATGTTTACAAGAAGAGGTTATGGACAAAATAAAGAGGTAAAATAGACACCAGGAATGGTAAATAGGGAATTGAGTTGGGAGAACAATAGAAAGACTATTATAGTTACCTAGAAAAGGAGTTTACAATTAGCAATGGAAAAGACAAGTTCCCTAGTAAAACTTACAATTAACCAGGAGAAAGGGAATACACTGTTGGCTTAGGATTTAGCACCCTAGAAGAGTTAGTTAGCTATAACAATGAGGTGTAGGGGAGGTGGGGAAGAAGAAAGACACCATGAGGCAAAGCAGGGCAAAAAAGGGATTTTGACAAAGATGGCATAAGCCTTGGGCAGATTTATTGGGGGAATTTGGTGTGGGGGGTGGAAGGGTAGTTTTTATCATGTTAGGTTTTGGGGGGAAGGGAACTGTAATGGAAACTCCATTTGAACAAAAGGGTTACTTAAGGCCGAGATCAGTGCTCTTCTTGCCCACCTACCCAGGACCATAATCATTTGGGTCAGTTCACCGTTCCATTTACAGTTTATTAGAGATAGATAAATAGAGAGGGGTGTGTGTGTGTGTGTGTGTGTGTATCTTTTGATAGGTCCTAGATTTATATTTTGTGTATAGTGTATATTTTGATAGGTCCCAGTTTAAAAAACTGGTTTTTTTGTAAATGACTTTAGTTTGAGGACAGCTCAAAACATATTCTTCCATGAAGTAATCTTGGACTGGATAGATCATTGATCTGACTTTTAAAGCTGCTTATCAAGATTATCTAACCAGTAGCTTGACAAGAATTATATCTGGAGGTGGTGTGTGTGTGTGTATTTGATTATTATATTATCTTAATGAAACTTAATCTTCTGAAAGTATTCAAATATTTGAAGAGAGAGGAATGGGTCTAAATTCCTTTTTCTAAGTATTACAAAGAATGAATGTTTCATAACACCGCCACCATCACTCCTTTTTTTCTTTATTATTATTATTATTATTAAAAATCTGTAAACTGGAAGGAGATTGACTTTTTTGCCTCTCCATTCCCCACCTTTATTTCTTCCAGGAGGTTATCATCTTGTGAAAATTGGAGACCTGTTCAATGGGAGATACCATGTGATCCGAAAGCTGGGTTGGGGACATTTTTCAACAGTATGGCTATCATGGGATATTCAGTAAGTTTTAGGATCATTTTAGTCATTATCTTGATTTCTTTGTTTTTGTCATGAACAAAGCACTTGGTTTTCACTCTTGTGCCTTTGAACATTCTATCTTTGGGTGAATATCTAATCACTGTTTTTATTTTACTATTGGAATTATAGTAACCTTAGAAGCAATAGGTAATTAAAAAAGGAGCTATGATTCTTTTCCTCTAGCCTGCCTAATTTAAGGCTCTTTATTTTTTAAATATACCAGGTATACAAAAGTAGAAAAAATGAAAATGCTTTGTTTTAGTATTTCCTATTCCAGTTATGATTTTTCTCTAGAATGCAGTTGTTTGGTTATAAAAATTTAAACTTTTTCTCATGAAAAATATTGACAGTGTTAAAACATTGAGAGACTCCAAAAATCAGCACACAGATCATTCAGTGAGCAAGCTTTCTCTCCTCTTTTTATAAAGTTGCTTTTAGTGTATATGTTGTTTTTTGGAGCTATTAAATAATAGTTCCCAGTTGTCAATTTTCACCATTGAAATAACTTATATGGCTTTTATGAAAATGTTTTACATAACTTCATGTTTTTTTAATGGGGATTGGGAGTGGGGAGAAAGGGAAAGAATGTGGAACTCGATTTTACATGTAAAAAAAAATGTTATCTGAGACCTTTATTGCTACTTGATCTACTTTTGTCGTTATATAAAGTACATTGATATTATATTGTTTTGTGTAACTGATTGCAACTTTATCATTATGTTTACAAATGGGTAAGGAAGGTATCAGAACTGATAGTGTTTTGACATTAGTACATACTGTCTGCTTTTGGTCCGCCTCTTTTTATTCTAGTAGCTGTGTTCAGAGTGAAGGGAGACATAAAGAATGTGGAAGTTATCATATGGAGAAAATGTAAAGGTAGAAACAAAACCCTGAGGACAAGCTGTAAATAAAATCTGACTTCTTATACCCAGGGTGGGTATTAGTTACTTAAGATAGAAAGTATTTGATTACAGAGGGAAAAGCCAGATCCAGTATCGGTAGTGATCCTTTATAGTCCTCTTCTTAATTTTCTTTTACAAGTCCAAAACATGATTTTGTCCCACTTTAGGATCGATTAATTGGTTCTTTTCCATAGGGGAAAGAAATTTGTGGCAATGAAAGTAGTGAAGAGTGCTGAACATTACACTGAAACAGCCCTGGATGAAATCAGATTGCTCAAATCAGTGAGTATTGAGTCTCGGTGCTATTTTGACAATAAAATTTGCCTATTTTTTTTTCTCCCTGCAAGGCAGTTGGGGTTAAGTGATTTAAGAGAGTCACACAGTTTGGAAATGTTAAGGAGGCTGCGTTTGAACTCTGGTCTTTCTGACCCCAGAGCTGTATACCCTGTCAACTAGCTGTCCCCTTTCCCCGTCTCCGTCCCCTGAACTATTTTCAATGTTTAGGTAAAGGAGGAAAAAACAAATTATCTTGATTCAGTGTATACAACATATGAAAAATAATTTGTTTCTTAGCTCTCAACTGACATGTTATTTTTTAAAATTGTATTCTTTTCTTTTTCTTTTCCCAATTTTTTAAAATAGCTTTTTATTTATAAATATAAGCATAGGTAATTTTTCAGCATTGACAGTTGCAAATACTTTTGTCCCAACTTTTTCCCTCCTTCCCCTTCCCCCAGATGGCAAGTTGACCAATACATGTTAAATATGTTAAAATATAAGTTCAATACAATATATGTATACATGTCCAAACAATTATTATGCTGTATAAAGCGTTTGATTTTGAAATAGTGTACAATTAGCCTGTGAAGGAAATCAGAAAATGCAGGTGGACAAAAATAGAGGGATTGAGAATTCTATGTAGTGGTTCATAGTCATCTCCCAGAGTTCTTTCCCTGGGTGTAGCTGATTCAGTTCATTATTGTTCTATTGCAACTGATTTGGTTCATCTCATTGTTGAAGTAGGCCACGTCCATCAGAATTGATAAAATTGTATTCTTAATTGTAATTTCTTTTCATTTCACCTTAATTTACCAATATATTTCTCTCTTTGTCATTACCTAAAGAACCTTTCTTTGTAACAAAGAAGAAAACAATACAAGATAATCTATGCACTAATCCATATACCATTCTAATATAGTAGTTCACATTCATAGTTCCCTACTTCTCCAAAGAAGAGAGAAAAGGGGGCATTTTTTTCTTCATCAAAATTAATCTTAATCATTATTGATGAAGTAAAAAATAGGCATCACAAGTGGTAAATAGAACTAGAGTTGGGAGAGCAACAAATTATTAAAAAAAATTATATAAAAGTTTGTAACATGGAGCAACCATGATAAGACATTCATTATAGGTTACAAAGTATTGCTGTTTATTATGTGAATTAAGAAAAAGAGAAGTTTTATAGGGAAATTCACAATGAATCTGGATGAAGAAGCTGTGAGATGAGAGAGTTTATCCCTGAAAAGGAGTCAGCAAAGATCTTTATCATGAGTGTGTGTATATATATATATATAATTTTTTTAGGGGAAATAGAACCTCAGGGTTTTTATACCTTCTCAAAGGTGGAGGGGAAATAAAGATGGGAAGTAGAATGTATATTGAGAAGAGACGGCTTTGAAAATACTAAGACAGTCTGGGGAAAGCTGGGGTTCCCATCATAGCATCTTAAAGATGCTAACAAGGCAGTTTGGATACTTATAGCTACTTTAACTATGGTAATAAGACAACCTGGAAGTTTTCAGAATGGGCGTTTTATCATTTCCCAACTAGAGGAGAGAATAAACTGGTTTCAGAATTCATATCAATTATAACTGCACAGCATCATTTCTTTTCATTGTATTTTTATTTAAATTGTTGAAGTTCAAATATCTTCCTGGCTCTTAATTTACTTTACATCAGTTCATATAAGTTTTCTCATGCTTCTGAATTCTTTGTCCATATTTTCTTACAGAATTGTAATATGAGTAATAATTTGTAATAATTATAATAATTTTCTAATTGATATATTATTTCTTTATAATTCTCACTACAAAAAGTAGTACTGTGTATATTTTGGTATATATGGGATATTTCTTTCCGTCTTTGACTTCTTGAGATTTACATTTTCTCAGATTCTAATATTTCAGCAAAAGTTTTCCTTAAACACCGTGGTTAAAGAGATAAATAACATTTGGTATTTCACCTATTTAATTTATTTTATTTCTAAATTTATTTAAAATTTAAAATCCTTTTCTGAGAGCATCCTGCTCATCATTTCTTTTTTTTTTTTTTTTTTTTAATTTAATAGCCTTTTATTTACAGGATATATACAAGGGTAACTTTACAGCATTAAAAATTGCCAAACCTCTTGTTCCAATTTTTCACCTCTTACCCCCCCACCCACTCCCTCCCCTAGATGGCAGGATGACCAGTAGATGTTAAATATATTAAAATATAAATTAGATACACAATAAGTATACCTGACCAAAACGTTATTTTGCTGTAGAAAAAGAATCAGACTCTGAAATATTGTACAATTCTGCTCATCATTTCTTATGGCAAAATAGTCTTCTATCACAATCACATACCACAATTTGTTGAGCCATTTCTTAAGTGATGGATATCCCATCAATGTCCAATTTTTTGCCACTAGAAAAGAGATGATATAAATAGTTATGTACATTAAGGGAGCTTTATGTGGAAGCTGCTATATCTTGTGTTATCCTGATTAGGGTTCCATAATGCTTGAATTGTTTCTTTCTGGATGCTTGCAACATTTTCTCCTCAAAAAAAAAAAAAAAAAAAAAGCAAAGATAGTTTAAAACATTCACACTTGCAAAGCCCTTTGTTGCAAATTTTTCACCCCTCTCTGTCAACTCCTTCCTTTAGACAGAAAGTAATCCAATATATGTTAAACATGTATAATTCTTCTAAACGTTTCCCCGTTTATCATGTTGCACACGAAAAATTAGATCAAAAAAAAAAGAAAAAAAAAAGCAAGCAAACAAAGATGAAAATACTGTGTTGTGATCTAAAATTCAGTCCCCATGGCCCTCTTTGTAAGTGCAGATGACTCTCTCCATCACAGGTCTATTGAAATTGGCCTGAATTACCTCATTGTTGAATAGACCAAAGTTCATCAGTTGATCGTCACATAAGTTTTCAGAATGGGCGTTTTAGCATTTCCCAACTAGAAGAGAGAATAAACTGGTTTCAGAATTCATATCAATTATGATTGCACAGCATCATTTCTTTTCATTGTATTTTCATTTAAATTGTTGAAGTTCAAATATTTTCCTGGCTCTTAATTTACTTTACATCAGTTCATATTGCTGCATTGTTCCCTTGGTTCTACTCACTTCACTTAGCCTCAGTTCATGTAGTTCTCTCCAGGCCTTTTTGGAAGGCCTGCTTATCTTTTCTTATAGAACAATACTATTCTATTACCATATGGTATTACATACCACTTATTCAGCCATTCCCCAATTGATGGGCATCCACTCAGTTTCCAGTCACTTGCTACTACAGAAAGGGCTGCCACAAACATTTTTGCCCATGTGAGTCCTTTTCCCGTTTGAATGATCTTTTTGGGATACAGATTTAGTGGAGACAGTGTTGTATCCAAGGATATATACAATTCTAAATTACTTTCCAGAATGGTTAGATCGTTTGTTACAGAGTTTTTTACTTGTTGGTGTACCCATACCTATACATGGTTACCCATAAGACAAGCCTGATTTAGAAAATGGATCTGGAAAACTTGTATATATTGAATATCTTAACCCATGCTAACTTTCTGTAAACATGTTGGTGACTTGAATATGTTAAAATAACAGAGAAGGAACCTTTAGTTTTAAAGAGATTGAAAATCAGATAAGAGTTATATGATAATGGGGACAGTGTGCTGAAAAAGCTAGGAGAAGAGTAAGAGAGGTAGATTGGTTTTGCCAATTAGGTCAGTTTCTTCACCAAAAATTAGAATATAAAGGAAGGAGTCATGGAGAATGTTGTCAAAGTATTGTGAGATGATAGTCTTGCTTCCCCCTTTCTTCCCCTTCTTTTCTTTTTTCTTATCCCCTTTCTCTCTTCTCTCCCTTTTCCATCTCTCCCTTTCTCTTTCCTCCTCTCTTTTTTCCTCCTTTCTTTTCACTGTTAACATCTTCCCTCCCCAGCTCTCCTTTTTATCTTTTCTCCTAGGTTTTTTTAATACTTGTTTGCGTGATAATTCTTTTCCTGAGAAGTTCCCTCTAGTTGCCCATTATTTGTTTTAAATTTTGGGCTTTTTTGATTACTTTTGTTTTTACATCACAGTCATTTCTGAATAAAATGTTCCCAACTCCAGTGAGTCTTTCCTTTTAACAGAAAAATAGTTAAGTAAAACATTCTAATGCAACATGGAATCATTATGCAACATTTCCTGCCCATTGTCTACCATCTTTCCCTTGAAAGAAAGTACATTTCCTCATCATATATATTATTTTTCTTTACCTCAATTATCCTTCCTGCTGTCCAGTTTATATTTAATGAGCCTCTCCTTGGTTATATTATGCCACCAGTTGTCTGATTATCTTAAATGTACAGTATGTAGAGTATCCTCTGGAAAGTTTATTATGCATGGGAGTCACATTGGATAGATGTTTGGCCTAAGTGACTTATTTATATAAAGAAAAAGTTAAAGAATGCTTTAGGGTATGTAGAGATGGTATGTATATGTTTGCTTTCAAGAAAAAAAGAGAATTTTCTTTTTTTTAAAAAATAATTTTCCAATTACATGTAAAAACAGTTAATATTCTTTTTTTTTTTTTTTTTGAGTTCAAATTGTCTTTTCCACTTCTCCTCATTGAGAAGGCAAATAATTTGATATAAGTTATACATATGTAGTGGTACCAAATATATGAAAGAAAATACAGGCCAAAGAAAAAAATTAGCATATTTTGATTTTCATTCAGACTCCATTTTTCTCTGGAAGTAGGTAGCATTTTTTCCTTCAGAATTGTCTTGTTTCTTTGTATTGCTTAGAATAGCTAAATCATTCACAGTTGGTGATTGCATAATATTGCTGTTAATGTGTACAATGATCTGGTTCTGCTCATTTCACTTTGCATCAGTCCATGTAACTCTTTCTAGATTTTTTGGGAGCTTCCTCCTCCTCATTTCTTACATAGCACAATATTTCATTACAGTGATATCACAGCTAGTTCAGCCTTTCCTCAAAAGATGGACATTACTTCAATTTCCAATTCTTTACTACCACAAAAAAAGCTGCTATAAATATTTTTGTACATATAATTATGTCCTCCTCCCACCTCCCCCACCCCCACCTCCACTTTTAAAAATAATCTCTGGGTTATAAACTAGTGGTGGTATTGTTGGATCAAAGGTTTTATAGCCTTTTCAGCGTAGTTGCAAATTGTTTGCCAGAATAATTGGTCTACCAACAATGTGTGATATTCCCTTCTCTTCTATCCCCAACCAAAACTATATACTTACCCATAATACAAGCCTGATCTAGAAAATGGATCTGGAAAACTTGTATATATTGAATATCTTAATCCATGCTAAGTGTATAGTGTTAAGTTTCTTTTTTATTTTAAAAGACTGGAGTGGTCCTAATATGTTTTTTAGATTGAATTTAGTTGATATTAGTATCTAATTATGAAGAGTTCTTTAAATTGATTTTTGTCCTTTTTTGAGGACTCAATTTGACTGTTTGCCCAGAGCATTACTGATCCTAGAGAGTTAAAATATGCTCAGTCAGACCATTTGATATCTATCGTACTATTTTATTAAATGTTTAAAAGGAACCAGATCAAAAAAGATGAATGGATATCATTGATTATCTATCATTCTTTTGACTAAAAACTATCTTTTCCTCTATATGTATACAGGTTCGCAATACAGATCCCAATGATCCAAATAGAGAGATGGTTGTTCAGCTTTTGGATGACTTCAAAATCTCAGGAGTGAATGGGACCCGTATCCTTTCAAGAAATTACTATGAAAATGGATTTTGTTGTATAATAACAGTTTCAGTTGTTATTAACAGAGAAAAGAACAGTATTGGTACAACATAATGTCAAACCAAGCTTTAATTAAATTTTTACTCTTCGTTGGCTTCTGTACATGTAAGACATATGAATTAAGAAAGTATTGCATGTGTTTTCATATTACGGATTTGATTTTAGAGTACAATTTGGAAGAAAATAAGGTGGTTTTCAAATTGTTATCTTTGGGATTCTTTTTTCCATTGTCTGTCATTTAGTTAAAACTTTCAGTTAAATAGCTAAAAAGATTTATACAGAAAGGAGAAATTTTTCAGGAAATTAGGTGATTCTATAGCCTACAAATTACAGCACAAATATCCAAGTATAAAACTTCTATCCAAAAAGTCTAGATAGTAAATTATTTCTGAATATGAATCTAGAGCTCTGATTTGTTTAGAGCAATCATCTAGATTTTGGACACTTAACATTCTGTGTCTTCCTTTTGACTGAAGACAGAAAGCTGTTGATATTTTCATTCAAATCTAGTTTTATCCTTAGACTATAGTGAAAAATTGAATTGCTCTACATTTTACAAATCAGCTTCATATCATTGTAGAATTGGCAGGGTTCTTTAAAGAGGATTGTTCTTTATAAGTTAATATCAATGCTCCCACCTAATGTCAGCATCCAAGCAAAGGAGTAATAAAGACCAAAAATTTAACTGTGAGGTTATTGCAGTGTCTGTATTTTTGAAGAACTGAAATTGTTTGGAGTAAAGGTAAAGACCCAATGGTACTAATTCATTATATAGAGGATCCCGAAAGCACCTTGAGATCATAATTTAGCTTTTGCAAAACGCTTTAAGGTTTGCAAAGTATTTTATAAATATTGTCTCTCTTGATGCTCATGAGAATCCTGGGAGGCAGGTGCTCTTATTATCTTCATTTTATAGATGAGGAAATTGAGGCAGCCAGAGAGTAAGTAACTTGCCCAGGGTCATAGTTTGTAAGTGTCTGAGCTGGTGAAATAGAATTTGAATTCAAGACTTTCTGGCTCCATGTCTGAAGATCTATTATTTCACTTAACTAATTGGCACAAATGGATCAAAGAAGGTGAGATGGCCAGACATCTTAATTAATTACCCATTTTTAAATCTGTCATTTCAGCATTTTCTTTTCTTAAATTACTGTAGGGAAAATGATTTTCTTTTCTCTCCCAGAGAAGCAAATCACAGGATGGAAGATGAAACAGAAGGGTATAGGAGAATGAGGTATGGGAGTAGTAGTGGTAGTGACAGATATAGGAAAGAGTTTGAAAGACAGGAGGAACACTGGTGCTGAGCATTTTCTATGCCAGTTTCTGAATGGCAAATGAAGATTTTAGTGCCTCCAGGAAAAACTACTTCTTTGAGATCAGTTATTTCACATGAAGAGCTTAGATACTAAAGTTACCCTATAGTATTGTGTCAAGAAGAGAAACATCAAGAGATTGACATTTTGAAGAGTTGTGAAGACCTTTAGATAGTTTTTCCAGTATTTAATTCATGTGACTTTAAAAAAAATCATGCAGAAATCTTTGATTAATTAGGCAAGTATAAGTAAAATGGCAGAGATAACTATGCATAAAAGTTCTTTTAAAGCTATTAAATAGAGAATATTACCCCGTTTGGAGGTTTGCTCGTAGACAAGACACGAGACCATTAGATTTTGTGTTTGACTTCTAGGGGAAAATTGATCCTTTCAATGAATTTACCTTAACATTAATCATATTCACAATTCTGTAGTTTTTATGTACCCCCATTTTCTTTTTATCCTGTGACTCATTTTATCCCCTTTTTCATTATCCATCTCTTCAATACCTACCTTTGCTTGTCTTTCAGCTATCTTTAGATTACATAGATTACATACCAAATAGGGTATTTTGTTGGGTGTTTTTTCGCCACATCTATTCCCCTCCTGATCTTTCTCCAGTCATTCTGCCTCATCAGCTTTTTTTCTTTAGCTGTGTTATGTTTTGGACTGTACTCCCCTTAAAAATTTAATAAAAAGGTGACAACAATATACTTTTAATAGTTCTAAATATTTTCCCTCCACATTTCAATGATTAGTGTGATTTTTGCTTCTTGGTATATCAGTGTGCATCTTCTTTTAAATCCTTAATCAACCCACAAGATATCTGTATGGTATTCGAAGTTTTGGGCCATCACCTGCTCAAATGGATTATCAAGTCAAATTATCAGGGACTTCCACTTCCATGTGTCAAAAAAATCATCCAACAAGTATGTATTCTGATTTTAGTCATTTTTCCATGGTTAGTTTTTCCAGTGTACAGAGCTGTCAGTTTCCAAGATCATTTTATATATCGAAATAAAAATTTGTTGGTTTTTATTCCGTATCATACAAAGTTGATTATTGAAGGATTTAAGAGATGTCCCAACATCCTTCCAGAATACACACACACACACACACACACACACACCCTCTATAGACACCTCTCTACAAAGTTGAGGCTATAGATGTGGAACATAACATGTAACATAGGGTGGGATGTTTTGTTGCCTTTTATTATTATTATTATTATTAAATTATTTGATTGTATGGAACTTTTCCCCTTTTTTCCTCAACTGTAAAGATGGTCCTCTGAAGGGGAATTGGGGAGGGCTATATTGGAAAATGTTTTTGATATAGGAAAAAAAAAAAGATACCAAATTTTATTTTAAAAGTTGATTATAACATTTTAGAATAATATTTTATAGTGTGGTAAGGGCCTTTAAAGATAATCTAAACTAGGGATTCTTCAGCTGAGGTTCATGTAGCTCCTAAGTGGTGAGATTTTAGGAAGTCTGACCTCAGATGGAGAAAAAAAATTATGTCTATATTTCTGGATCTAACTGAACTCAAACCCATATGTTTTTACAAATTAAGAAGCTGTGATTTCTTTATATGAGATGACTTTCCCAAAACATACAAATAGTTATAACTTTATTAAGTAACTTACACATTTATCTTATACATTACAAAGATTTTGGATAGTGAGAGAAAGTAGGTCCTTTTACTATTACTGTTAGAAATTAACAGTGTTCCTTTACAGAAAATATTTCTTTTATAGAAAATAATGGGCATATTATATTTTACTGACGTGTTGGTAGAATAAATAACAAGACATCCCTATTTTTTAAAAGTTTATACTGATGCTTTTGTTTGGGCACAGATAAGTTTTGTATACAATATATTCAGCTGATTACAGAAAGTTACATACTTTAATGATGAACAGATGGTGCCAACTTACAAATGTTGTTGTTTGGGTTTTGTTGTTTCTTAATGTACAATGCCATTCTTTTAAGGAAATCAAAGAACTTTTTTTTCAGAGAATTTTAGTAGGAAAGTTAGATGCCCAAAGATTAGAATGCATAATGAGGAGGGGCTACAATGGAGTCTAGCTCTAGGAAATAAAAAGACCTCTGTTTTTGTCCTGGTTTGGCTGCTGGTTAGTTCTGCTACTTTGAATAAATTGTTTCATTGCTCCAAACTTCAGTTTCCTTTATAAGATGAAAGAACCAGTTGGATTAGATTAGGTCTAAAATTCTGTTATTAAACCGTTGGCAGGTCTGGGCATTAAACTTGTATTTTCTGGTGCCCCTTCTGATTTGTATAGCTAAAATGGACAGTAGCCCATATGACACTTTGAATTTAAGCTATTACATATTGGCTCATGTGCCCTATCAGCCTTCAAATATATTACCAAACAGAATGGCTTTGAAAAACTTGGTAAAAGTTCTTTGCCCCAAAATTCTTGTCATCATTACTGCAGTAATATTTCTTTTTCTTTGTGATTATTTTAAACCATTCTGTTCTTTGTAGTTGGAAAAAATATATGATACAGTGTTCAAGAAAATAATTTCTTGCACCACCCTGTTATTTACAATTAACAATACTTCAAACTCTAAATGCTTATTTACAATACTTCTATCATTTTATCTCAGGTTCTGCAGGGACTGGATTATCTACATACCAAGTGCCGTATTATCCACACTGACATCAAACCAGAAAACATCCTTCTTTCTGTAAATGAGCAATATATCCGAAGGCTGGCTGCAGAAGCAACAGAATGGCAGAGATCTGGAGCCCCCCCACCTTCTGGCTCTGCAGGTTGTTTTTCTTTTTTTTGAATCTGTCTTTAATAAGAGTTTGACATAAAAAGTTCTTCTTCCTATCTTACAACATATTCTGGAACCCATTCAAAATTACAACAAAATATTCTTCCCTACAAGAAACTAACTTACTAGACTGTTTCTTTGAAAAGTTTTCATAAATAAGCTTTAAAAAACCCAAAACCCCAGATGATTTCTAAAATGTTTTAATTTTTTTCAATCTGATGTTATGTTAAATATGATTTTGTTTACATCTTAACTACAGTGATTTACATTCTTAATTAAGACTTAATCTGTAGCACTTGGGGTTTATGATAGCTATTTTTTATCAAAGTCACCAATGTACTTATTAAATGAAGAAACTACCTGAATTTTGTACTTTTTTAAAGTATAGATTTTACTTTATAGTTAACGTTGGCAGCCAAGTGGTGTCAGAGAACTTTCCTAAACCTCAGTTTTCCTTGGCTATTGTTTCTTTTCCTTCCTTCCTTCTTTTCTTTTCCTTCTTTTCTATCTTTTCATCCCAGGAAAAATTTTTATCTTTTAAAAGTCAAGAGAGGAGGGACATCTAGGTGGCACAGTGGATAGAGCACCAGCCCTGAAGTCAGGGGGACCTGAGTTCAAATCTGGTCTCAGACACTTAATACTTCCTAGCTGTGTGACTCTGGGGAAAGTCACTTAGCTCCAGTTGCCTCAGCCCCCCCAAAAAAAAAAACAAACAAAAAAGTCAAGAGCAGTAGCAATATGCAGTATTTAATTGTTAAATATGGTAATGCAACATATGCATAGGCGGTTCCTATTCATTTTCTTTAAATTTTTTTCAAGCACGTACCCCTCTGTCAGTTCTTTCACAAATATGTGATAGACATTTCTGGTACATAGGGGGGTTTTTGATGCATGATATCAGTGTACATACTTAGATTTTATTTTTGTTTGTGTGTTTTTTTTTTCCAGTCAGTACTGCTCCCCAACCTAAACCAGTGAGTATGATGTATTTATATATTTTAACTCTAGTCTATGGTCATGTGAAAGTGTTTCTCTGGGGTAATGGTTTGGTTGTATTCTAACCATTCAAAATTTTTTATCCTTACTAAATGTCCTCTTGCATGACTCCCTTTGCTGCCTCACATGCAGTTTGTGTTGCCATGTTTTCATAAGTTCTAGACAAAAAAACAGAAGACTTAGTTCATTCCAAAGACCAAAATTTATACTCATATTAAGGGCACCATTCTTTAAAGTAAATAATGAAACTATATTGAGAAAGTGATGTGAAAATTAAGAATTAATACTAAAATTAACAGATCACTGGGTCTGTGGTTTATAAGTTAGTAATTACCTTAGAGCATTTTCTTTCTGTGATCTTGCTGCAGGCAGACAAAATGTCCAAAAATAAGAAAAAGAAATTAAAGAAGAAGCAGAAACGCCAAGCTGAGTTACTGGAGAAACGAATGCAGGAAATAGAGGAAATGGAAAAAGAGGCCAGCCCTGGACAGAAACAACAAGAAAAGCAGAAAGACACTGAGAAGCCTGTTGAGAAACCCTTTACAGAGAACCCTCCAAGTAAAGAATCCCAACAAAAACTTGGTACGATTCAGCATTTACAAAAATAGCATAAGAAACATCAAGATAATTTTTCATTGCATTGTTGAGGGGGATTTCCTCTGGGGATTTCCAGTTTGCCTTAGATCTTAATTTTTCTCTAAAAGTTAAGCAGTTTATGATTTTGACCCCAGACCATACTTTTGAGAGTTTCTGGTCTAGATAATTGATTGATATGGATAATGATGACCCTTTTCCTTTGATGAAGGGAATTTAAGTTCACATGTATTTTCTGATCATACTATTGGTATTACAAATAGTTTTTAATATTCTTATTTCTTAACGTAATTTTCTCTTATTTTTTTGTGTTTGTGGTTTGTTTTCTAGAGGAGGAAAGTGTCATTGTCCTTGAGCAGACCCTTTTAATGGAAGGCAATACTCAGAATATTTCATCAGAAATCAATTGCAATGGAGTAATTGAAATAACTAATTATATTGAAGGCAATAATGTGGAGTCAGTGAGGCTTAAGGAAGATCATCACAATGCCAATGACTGTGACGCCCAACCTTTGAAAGAGGAAGTTACCTTCCCAGGTTCCCAAAATGGCAAGAGCTGTATATCTCAAGTAAAAACAGACTCTTGTGCAGCTTTAACTTCTGGGGTATCAGAAACCATGCTATATCAACCATCTTCAAGTGATGATCACTCAGTAGAGCAATCTTTCAATGAGCAGGAGATCAACCAGCTTCAAGAGAGCATCCGAGCAGAGATACCCTCTGAAGATGAAAACGAAAATAATGGACCGTTGGATAACAAAGGTACCCAAGGTAGCCCAAAGAGTGTAAAAAACACTTTTTTTTCCTTTAACGACAACATTTGTTGTTCCTGCTGGAGCTGAAGCATAACCACCTGTGCTGTCTCCCAGAGGTGAACACAGAAGTTGCAGAGCCAGTTGCAGTGTGTAAGCAGCCAGCTATCAATTTCAGGGGTTTTCACCTTCCACCAGCATGATCTCTGAAGGGGGCTACGAAAGGGGATGTTTTTTCATTGATAATAAAATGTCATTCAGGGAAAAATAGAACCCATTGAATAGTTGGTGGGTGTGGTAGTTGCTTTCAAAGTAAAGATGTTGAGCTCAGGATCCAGAGGAGTTTCCAGTTCTGTGTTAGATATCATAGTTATCAATCAGGGCTTTGTTGTCTTGGTGAGAATTTTTTGACAAGATGGTATTGTTTCTAGATTGATAATTATTGTTCTTGTTAACTTGTACATATTGTCTTCAGGAAAATCTTCTGCTGGGAATTTTCTTCTTAATCCTCTTGAGCCCAAAAATGCAGAAAAACTCAAAGTGAAGATTGCTGATCTCGGAAATGCATGCTGGGTGGTGAGTTTTATGTTCTGTTTCCTGATAGCTCCCTTATCTTTTCCAAGAAAATTGACTCCAGTCTTCTCACAAACTCAGGTTCTCTCTTTACAATCCTCTGTGAGTCACACACACAAAATGTAACTCATCTCTCCTCCCTTCCCTTCATTCTCATTTACCCTCCTCTTTCTCTCTTCCTCCAAAAAAAGCATCCATTCTTTTTCTTCCTTTACTCCCTCTTTTCAGGCTGGAGGAGGGGGGGGTGGAGAGAACTTTTGACTTAGATTCATTACTTTAGAGTCATTTTTTTACTTTATAATCTCATTCATCTTCCATATCCAGTCTGTTGCTAAGTCTGATAGAGGTTGCCTTGGTGACTCTTTCACATCCATCCCGCCTTTTCACACCACAACCACACTATATACCCTCCTCACTTCTTATTTGAAATAGCTTTCTCACTACTTAGAGTCTCTGTAGTCAGTCAGCCTCTCTTCTCTTATTTTCCACTCAGCTGCCAAATGGTGATTCCTGAGTACAGATTCTGGCAACTTTACACCCTGATCAAACATTTTCAGTGGTTTCCTCTGGCCGCTAGTCTTAAATAACAAATTCTTTTGTTTGGCATTTAAAGCCCTTCATTCTGTTTTCGGATCTTTCCAGAAAAATTATTCACTTTATCTGCTCTTAAGTTTCACCCAAATGATCCTCTTTGCTGTTTTTTCCCTCTATATGATATTTTGTCTCCTTTCTTCTGTCCACAGTGTTGCCCCCTCTTAGAATCCCTAGCTCCCTTCAAAGCTCAGCTTAGTTACTCACTGCTTCCCAAGAGAAGCTTTTTTTCTCCCTGAACATTAGGGCTTCTTCCTGATTCCAGAACCGATGTTCTATCTACTGTGCCATCTTGCTACCTCAGGATAATTGATTTTTAAAAGCAGTTGCTTACAGTTTGACATAGTTAAAAACTTAGTAGAAAAGTATTTGAGAAGTTGAAATACAGTAGACAGTGCAGAAATGCACTAAGGGAAGAGCTTAGAAACTAGTTTATCAAATTTTGGTAACTTGGGGTTTTTTTGTTGTTGTTTGTTTGTTTTTTGAAGTAAAACTACTTAATCCTAGCCCACTGCTCCTAAATATCTTACTTGAAGTACACATCTACTTTTCAAGACTTTCCCGCCCAAGTTTTCATCTTGAGCTCTTATCTCTTAATGTATCTGGTGTTTAGTTGAGGAGAAATGCCAGGAGCAGAACAATATTTGTAGATTTAAGTGCAAGGCCTTTGATACTCTTGTCAATCACAAAAATTATGGAAAATTATGTCAAAATTTGGTTGCCCAGAGAAGTACTACACCAGATTGGTGTAATACATCAATTTCACCATGGCGTGCTTGCCAGATTTTGGATAATAGACAATGTTCTCCAGCTTTCCCAATTACCAGTGGAGTAAAATAAGGCTATGTGATTGCTCCTCTCATCTTTTTAGCTTGATGGTTTCAGTCATGTTGTCAAATGCTTTCAATAAGGACAAATATGGAATCAAAGTCAGCTACCACATTGATGGTAAATTCTTCAACTTGAAAAGGCTGCTGATGCTAATTTTGGACTAACAGTTAATACTAAAAATATAGGTACTTCATCAACTAGCACCACACTATCCATTTGTGAAACCAATTGTGGGACTACTTATAGCAAATGGTGAAGTTTTGAGTGCTGTGAATAAATTCACCTGCCTTGGCAGTATACTTCCCAGGGATGTCCATATTGATAATGAGATTGACATTGCATTGCCAGAACTAGCTCATTGTTGGGAGGCCCCAAAGGAAAGTGTGGGAGAGGAGAGATATCAAACTGACTATCAAGTAACTGAAGGTCTTATAGAACCATGCCAGGAAACTGAATTAAATTTCATTTGAATTGTCTGAAGATTATTTGGCAGAATAAAATAGCAGTCACTGTGGTCCTTTCTTGAACCTAAACTACCAAGCATTCCAATTCAATGGTAAAGAGCGTAACTCTTGGGCAAGCCACATTGTTCAAATGCCAAATGTATACTTTCCAGAAAGACTGTTTTATGGAAAACTCACACAAAACAAGTGCTCATGAGGTGATAAGAAAAGGTGATAAAAGGATACAAAAGTTCTCGAACTTTGGAATTGATTGTATGACATGGGGAACACTGACACAGGACTGCCCAGCATAATGTGCCTCATTAAAGAAGATGCTGGCTTTGTAAGCAAAGCAGAATTGAATTAGCTCAGAGGAAATGTGAGATGTGTATAGTTAGAGGAACCACCCCAAATGTTCATAGGGCCTGTGTCTGACCTATGGCAGAGCATACCAAACTCATTGGTTTGATCAGTCATAGTTGGCCACGCTAACTCAACTTTTAACATAGTGATATTATTTTGGTCCTCTTCAAGAATGAAGAATAACAACCAACTAGTCACATATTATATCTCTAATTGTATGTTATACCATCACCTCAAAATTATTATGTCAAAAACATTGATCTATTAAGATAAGCTATTCCCAACCATTCTGTTGGTGATTGCCACCATTCTCATAACCACCTAGGGTTATAAATTCTGATACTCTGATGCCTTTTTTGTTTTAGGTTCATTCCTTTTCTTTGACCCCATATTTAGTAATTTGTAGCTGTATCCAGTGGATTGTTCAATTTGGGTCCAGTTCCAGTTTTATCGCTGTATCTCTTTAGGTTTGATGCTATAATTCTTTTATTTGTGATTCTTTGATCACTATTTTAGTTCAGTTCTTTAGCATCACACCCCTAGCCTATATTGCTTCAAAATCTTTCTAGCTAGCATTCTTGTCAACACAGCTGTCATATTAAACTTGTTATATAACACCATTTTCATTGAACAAGAGTTGAGACAGCTCTTTATCGGCTATAAGATCAAATTGAAAGTCCTCAGCCTGGCATTCAGTTTCTTTCATCTTATCTTCTTTTTCTCTCCTCCAATATGAGCCCTTCTTGATTCTATCTCCAGATCTTTACTCATTTTGCAACCTGCAACCTTTCTCAGCACTTGTTAATTCTACACCTCCTTGAAGGCTCAAGTCAAGGCGGTCTTTTTACGTAAGTGCTTTTCCTCACTTGGACTCATACATTAAATCCTTATTCTAATTTCTTCAGCACCTATGTATTTTTAGCATATTATTGCCATTGATTTCAATAGTATTTCAAGATTTTGGGTTTTCATGTGTCAAGTATTTGAGGAATCTAACATTGTCTACTTTTTTTAATTCTTGGGAGATAACACTTAGTTTTCTTTTAAAAAACAAAAAAAGCAACATGTTTAGCCACTTCTAAAAGAAAATTCTCCTAAGAACTAATAAAAACCAATGTGTAATTTAAGAAATGGAAATAATTAGCATGATACAGTAGAAAGAGCCTTGGAATTGGAGCTAGCAAATCTGCTTCTTATTATTTGTGTGATATTAGGTAAGATACTTAAACATTGTAGGGGTTCAGATTCCTCATGCTTAAAATGATAGTTTCTCCCAGCTTATGCTTATGTAAAACTTTATTTGAAAAGTTTTTAAAACTGTTATATGATTCACACATAACTTTCTAAGAATTGAATTTTATTTTTTTTTTAGTTGATATTTATTTATTTATTTTTAGTTTAAAAATTGGTCATCTGATTTTTTTTTTTTAAGAATTGAATTTTAATTCATTTTCTCCTGTTTGCTTCATTTACCTCAGCACAAACATTTCACTGAAGATATTCAGACAAGGCAGTATCGATCCCTAGAAGTTCTAATAGGATCTGGTTATAATACTCCTGCTGACATCTGGAGCACAGCATGTATGGTAAGTTTTGGTGTTGCTTGGGTTCTCTATTTGACTGTATATTTTGCTATAGAATGGCAGAAAAATCAATCAAGGATTTGGTGGTTTATGACAACTGCTGACACTGGAAGTCCCATCAGTTAGTCATTTTGGTTTGGATCTAAAAAGCTGTATCAGAAACATCTGTTATGCCATTCATTGCCTTCCAAGTTCCCATTAAGATAAAAGAACCAAATAAACATCAGTTGCAGTGTGGGAGATGTGATTCCAAGATTTGGTTCAAATGCTTTTGTTACACTCTACTTCCAATTCTTTGTTCTGAAAGTCCTTGCAAAAGTTTACACCTTCCTAAACTGCCTGCCAGGAAATTATTAAGAGTTTTTTGTAAGGTTGCTTCCATGAGTATAGTTAAGAATCATAGCATTTATACCCAGAAAAAGAACTCTGGGAGATGACTAAAAACCATTACATTGAATTCCCAATCCCTATATTTATGCACACCTGCATTTTTGATTTCCTTCACAAGCTAATTGTACAATAATTCAGAGTCTGATTCTTTTTGTACAGCAAAATAATGTTTTGGTCATGTATACTTATTATGTATCTAAGTTATATTTTAATATATTTAACATCTACTGGTCATCCTGCCATTTAGGGGAGGGGGTGGGGGGGTAAGAGGTGAAAAATTGGAACAAGAGGTTTGGCAATTGTTAATGCTGTAAAGTTACCCATGTATATATCCTGTAAATAAAAGGCTATTAAATTAAAAAAAAAAAAAAGAATCATAGCATTAATATGATCAACTCTCAGGAGTATTTAATTTCTTAGGTATTATTCTTAATTAGATTTAAAGTATTGTTGACAGAACTGAGTTTCTAAGGCACAAAGAAAAATGGTAAGTAATAGTAAAAAAATTTTAATGTCTTCAAATTCTACTAAGTTATGTGATGTGAATTATTTATTTCACCAAAGTGTGAGAGGTATCACATCAAACCATTTTGTTCATTTTGGAAAAATTGAACTTTTCATTATTGTGCTGCTAAAACAGAAAAAACTGAATAATTTTCCTTTTTTTCTTAATTTGTCCTTGGTAGCCATATTAAGGAGCTCTTCCCCTCTAATTTGTTCCCTTCTACAATGAATAAATAAAATTTTAGAGACTTGAACTTTGCAGAAAAGAGAGTCAATATCACTCTTCTATTCAACTTTACTTCCCTCTTTTTTTTAATCTTGACCTTATAGTTCAGTATTTTAACTCTGTTCTATATTCTTGAATCCTTTTTCCTCTTTGTTCATCCCTAGCCAAATATGAGCATTAGATTACTCCCGTTGTCTGACACTTGCATTCCTACTTAATGTGCTTCTAAAAGGAGATCAAGAAAGGGACACAGCTATGCTGAATTGGGTACACTATAAATTCATGTTATCCATCTTCAATTGGGCCTTAAATGTGTATATAACAAGGCAGTATTCCCCAGTTGATTGCCCACTCCCTCATAAAACCTGTTTTCAGACCTTTTTTTCTTTTTCAAACTTCCCACAATGCCATCTCTTGCCTTTTACTGAGGAAAATTCAACTTGAATGCCTTGTTGTCCTTATCTTTGTCTCAAAATCCCAGATGATAATGTACTTTGTCCTCTTCTGTCCTACTCTTAACAATGTGACCCTTCTTGTCAGTACTATATGCCCAAGTACATATGGGTTCAAATCCTACATCTCAAATTAGTTGATTGACCCTGGGCAAATCACTGTATCCATTCTGAATCTTAGTTAAGATACCTCTAATTGTTAGGGGAATTTTTTTTTTCTTGTATTATGCTTAAATTTGATACTTTTGGGGTTTTTGCTTTTGTTTTTTTAATGTGTTTTCTGCCCACTGGAGCCAAACAGAATAATTCTGCTACTTTAAGATGAGAGTATTTCAAATATTTGCAGATAGTTATTGTGTCATCTTTTAATTTTTTCTAGATTGAGTACCTCTAATTCCTTCGGTGAGTCCTTGATTTTGAGGCTCTTCGACATTCTGATCATCCTCTTTTGGACATACCTGAGCTTATCAGTGTCTTCCCTAAAATCTAGTGCCTGAATTAGTATTGAAAAATGTGTGGTTGTAGTGCCCCAGATAATAAGCAAAGTAAAGTGATATGATGAGAGCCAAAACGGCTAACACACTCTTTAGGATGTATTTACTAGACATATTGTCTAGACAAGAGGAAATAGGACTTAATTCTTATACTTGTAACGTTTTTCATTTCACATATTTCAACCAATTATGAAAATTTGGATCCTCTAGAGTACTAGCTATCCCTCTTAAGCTACATGCCATCTTCAGATCAGTTAAGTCAGTATATATGTCTCTAGTATTTTAAGACTGAAGAAGGATCAGTAGGCCCCCCCCCCCCCCCCATTCAAGATCTCTTAATTCTCTGGTTCCACTTATTCAGCTCCTTCTGAATTCAATATATTTAATTATATATACTATCATCTAATCCATATTTTTCACAAAGATGACCTTTATCTAAGAGGACGGTGTGCTTAGGGTTTCCCTCCTATGTGAGTTTCTCTTAAGAGTTTAATTTTTGTTTCCTCCGTCTGTTCATCCTAATTGGTCAGAATCAGACCTAGATTCAGTCTCTTCAAAAAGATAGTGATCAATAAAACATCCTTAAAAGCTCTTGCTAGTGTTGTACTTTGTCACACTATTGTGTGACAAATGAAGTGGTAACAGTGACAAAAATGTCATTGAACATTGGAGTAGCAACAATAAAAAGTCTATGAAAACATAATTAAATTTGACTGAGCCCAGTGCCGCTAATAGGGAATGCTGAATTGTGGCTGGGAGGCAGCTATCTTAGCTCACATTCCCTAATGTTATTGCATTACAGTGTCCTTGGATGTCATTGGAAGCTGATGCATACTGTGCAGTTCAAGCTCTAACCCTGAAGCCCTTTGATGTAAAACATGCCAAATGATTTTTGCCATTAACAACTAAGAAATATGTTCGTTGTATGGGTACCACAAATTGCTACTATGCTTACCTGTCAAACAATCCATCTAATGGTCATATTGAGTTGTACTGTATGGGTATCTGTAAATGGTCCTTAGATTGAAGTTAGATATTTTTATTTCCTGACATATTCCATACGATCTCAACTCTCACTTTAAAACTGAAGTTTTGCGATAGCAAATGTGGTCAAAGGACTGTGCAAATGAACATTCTGAACTTAGACATCAGAGTGGACATTGCCTTCTCCAGTTTTCTTTATTCATCACTATCACACTTCAATATGATTTCTCTTAACATTTTCAGTTAGAAAATTGTAGCTACCTTTTAGTATTCATGTGAAACAAATCATACTGACCATGATTGACAATTAAATTCTTATTCCTATAAATATCCCATGTTTTAGAATGTTTTGGTTTTAGTTTTAGGCCTCTGAAATCACTATTAGGCATTGCATCATTCACAGTTCTGTTGTTTTCCTTTACATATAGTGGTTCTCATATATAATCATCTTGTTCTGCTTACTTAACTGTTAAATATTTCTTACAGTACAGTAAAACTTTCACCTCATTCAGTGAACACCCACTGTTTCCCACAAAAGTTCTTTCTCTGTCAGCACAGGAAGTGCTGTTACAAGTTTTCTTTCTGTTTATAATCTCTTTGATATATATATATGTGTATATATATATATATATGTCAATGTATGTATGTATGTATGTATATGTATATGCCTAGTAGTGATATTGCTGAATCAAGGAATTTGCGTAGTTCAGTGATTTTGGGGGTACAGTTCAAATTCTTTCCAGAAGAGTTGGACCAGAGTGATACTTCTATCAACAATATATTAATATGTCTGTCTTGCCACAGCCCTACATTTACCATTCTTGTTCTTTGTTTTATCTTTTTTCTGTAGGAGTTGAAACTTTTGTTTGCATTTTCTTTTTAGTGAATTGGTGCATTCTTTCATGATTATTTTTTTTTTTTTTGTATTCTAAAAAATACACCCTTTTTCATATGTATAAATGGTGTGGGGAAGCACAAGGCATTTGGGGTTAAGTGACTTGAGCTAGTAATTGTTAAATGTCTTATGTTGGATTTGAGCTCAGGTTCTCCTGAATCCAAGGTTGGTGCTTTATCCACTGAGCCATCTAGCTGCCTTAGTTTGTCTTTTTCTACACTTATCTATTGGAGAGTGACTCTTGTTCTTGTTTATTTGTATTAATTACTTTTATACTTAAGTTATCAGACCTTTATCAGGCATTTGCTACAAAGATTTTTCCCATTTCACTGTTTCCATTCTAATTCCAACTAAATTTTGATATTTTATGGGAAATCTTTTTTTAGTCACAGTTGTCTATTAATCATTAAGGATCACCTGTCCTTATTTTTGTTTGTTTAAGAATTCTTCCGCTAGTCGTGGTTGTCTAAGATACTATCTATCTTTTAATTTTTTGGTGATGTGTTACATTTAAATCTTGTTATTGTTTAGAGCTTATTGTAGCATATGGTGTGGAATTTCCTTAGAGACCTGTCAGGATATATCTCCAATTTTCTGTCTTTGGGCTAGATGTTTGTGTTTTGAGATTATGAAAAAGTAGGCTTCCATGGCTGATTACTTCTACTATATCTCACTTGCATAGCCTGTTAACTTTATAGGTTTGCTTTGTTTTCAAAATAATATCAGATGAGAATTGCCTTGGGTACTAAGAGTTTAAGGGACTTGTGCAAGATGTATTCAAGGTAGGACTTGAACTTAGGGCTTTGTGATTCTAAGGCCAATTCTGTCTACCCTGCCACTCTGCCTTTCAGGATTAGTGATTCTTGATTTGTAGAAAACTTTTGGGATCTGATAAGTTCCTCCTTTTTCTCCCCCATCCCATCCCTTCTACTTTCTATTTTATCCATTTATATATTTTTCCTTTTCCTTTTTTTCTTTTGTAATCACTAGCTAGTATTTTTGTAATACTTTTAGGTTTGCAATTCACTTTCCAAATATCTTCAGATAAATTTTTCTATTTTTTTCTAAATGTATGAAGTAATTTCTCGGCACTTCTATGTGGTACTAAAGCTACAAATCATTTGTCATAATAGCACTGTTGTTTGTTATTGTCAGCCCAACACCTTCAGCCCTTCTAATATTCTAGGCTGTTTCAGTATGATGGGAAAATAAAAAAAATAAAGGAGACAAGCTAGCTAGTGAAGAGTGGTATAGCATGTTAAAATAATTGCTTTTCTGTGATAACATCACTTTCAACAAATCAAGGTTATGGGCAAATAATTTCTTTGGAAATGGACAGAATCATGATTTGAATATGAATGACCGTCTTGGAATAAAATCTTGTATTCACAAAATGATGTCAGAGTTTAGGGATGAAGTTTCAAGACTCTATCACTAATACATGCATAAAATGGTTTCAGAATTTTGGGATCAAATCACAAACTTTATTTTTCTCCTCAAATTTTAATGTAAGGTGTTGTTTTTGAGAATTTAGACTAATTTCTCCCTTTTCCCAATGGTTGCCTTTTCTCCAAATACCTCAATATCTTAATTTTCAGTGATGTTATCCTTATTCTCTTGAGAGATAGTTTATAAATACTCTTCAAAAGTATAACATCTTTTACTGTTGACTGATTTCTTTAACCTGTCAGAACATGAAAATGGCCTTTCTTCTATTTCTGGGGCACAAATTTCTTTTGATGGCATAACAATTGGATGCCTCCAACAAATTATTTTACTGCTTGTACTGTTTGTTAAGTCCTAGAACCAAGGCAGAAGATAAAATGATCTTTATATGGTCCAGATTGATGGAATGCTTAATAAATGAGTCACATCATGACTTTTTGTACCCAAAGTCATCTATCATTTTACTATTGATTTAGTACAGTTTGGAATGAAGAGTAAAAGAAGAGTTCATGAAGAGTTCATCTCTAATATGAAAAATATCCTTATTACTCATATCTTCTTATATCCATGCTTATAACAGTTGTTGAAGATTAGGGAATTATTCTAGATGGTTATTAGAAAATGCATAGAGTTGATTCAAGAAGTCTTAAAAAAAAAAAAACCCTACAGGAAACTATTGATCATTTGCTTTGAATACTAATCCATGCTTCTTGACTGACTGCCCAGCAGGGCCACTTCAGGTCTCACCTAAGCAGTGTTGCTGGGTTATCTGCTTTGATCTTATTTACATCTTAGGGAACTGGGAAGAGTATGTTCTAAAAGAACAATGTGAATTAATTAACTGAGGTTGTAGTTATCATGGCCAACCAAGAAATTTTCTTACAGAGCTGTCTACCAGCGCCACTCATCTACTCCCCCAAAAAACTCTTTTAATGACAATGACAGGCAAAAGGAAAGAAGAGTTTAAAAGCCATTGGGATATAACTTAAGGATTTAGTCTGAAAAAAGTAGAGCTCTGAATACCTGGAACGATAATGGGAAAATAGAGAAGAGCATTGGGCACCCACATAAATCAGACTTTTCCCTGAACTGCTAACCATTGGGGCAACATGCACAAAATAGATGAAACAAATTTTACTTACAAATAAAACTGAGAATTTTTTTCTGATTGGTTTCTTTTGAGCTTATCCTTTCATTTTACCACTACGGTCTCTTTCCTCTTTAATATTTACTATATCTACAACCTTTATTGTTAACACTGTGTCAGGTTCTGTTAATAGAGCTGGACTCCTCAGGTGCCAGAGGAGATTGCAGAAAGCACTTTATTTACAAGTTCTTTGGCCAGTTAGGAAGAGAATATAAAAATTTTGCTAATATTTCCCTGCATCAGTATGCTTGATTCTGTAATGAAATCCCTACTGATCATTTTTTCCAAACAGCCCTGTCAAACTCAAAAGGCTGTTCTTTCCCAAATTATTTCTCTCACTATTAATACCCCCCAATAAGATGGGGAGGAATCAGTGCTAATCTATATGAGAGAAAGGGCTCTGAAACTTACTAAATACATAAGATTACATTTAGCTCCAATCTGTGCCTTTCTGCTATAGCTGCTAAAGTTCTCCCAAAAAATGTTTCTCCTAAATACATTGCTGTAATTGTTCTCTGAAGTTCTTAAAAAATGACATACATAGAATGATTCCCTTAACAATAATCAAATGGTGGAATACAGTTTTACCAAGTATCATACTACATACCAGTAGCCTACTACATACCAGATACTTTCACAAGTTTCTTCTTTTCATCAAGTCTGTCTTTTTATTGTTTAGTTTTCCCTGTGTCTAGTTGATCTTTCAGTAAGGACAGTTAAGTAGCATAATTGGTTCTTATTGAGAATAGTTGTGTAATGGAGTCTCTTAGCACACCTCTCAGTAGAGAAGCAGAAGTAGCTATCCTGTGCTATGGACTGAGGGTGGGCAAGGGAGAAGAATGGTAGCTATTCTTGGTCCTGAGTCTAGATATGCTTACAGGGACAGCAATTGTGATATGGATATGGGAAGCATTCAGCTGAAAAAGTACCTTGAGAGTTAAAGAAGCTGTCTGGGTTCTGGCCTCTTAGAACCTTTAGGAAATGGTATCTTAGATCTCCAATCACATACCACTCTTCACAAGTATTTTTACTTCATAATCTCAACAGCCTTCCTTCACCTCCTGAGACAAGGATTGAATAAATTGAAACTTCAGGTATATACCACTCCCTTTTCTTATCAAATTATTCCTCATTTCCTGATTTCTTTGTGTTCCCTTTTTCATCTTGAATAGTTCTCAAAAAATCTCTGATCAACATGGATTTTTTCCCCCATTTCACCTCAGTTGCAATATTTATACTGACAAATATTAGTAGTTTGAAGTTAATTTCCAGAACTAAGGTTGACTCACGATCGGGGAGTAGAGGGGAGGGGAAGTGCTAGCATTATCTGAGTTCCGACAAGTCTGTAATCCAGCTGAACTGCTGGATTAACTAAAAGAGGAGGCATATAGGAGAAAAAAGAACAGCTTCTCATCTTTTTAGCTTCCTACCTTCCTTTTTGCATTCTTTCATTTCACCAAACCTAGAAAAATGTGCTGATTTTCCATCTTCTTCCTGCTGCCTCATTGCAATATCAAGAAACCTGTTTCTCTGATCTCTCCTAGAAGAATTCCAAATTGTTAGGAGATTCCAAATTTCCACCCTTAATATATCTAATATATATAATTCCAGGTGGTAATAGTTTGCAAGCCATTTATTTGATATTTGAATTACGTCAATATACATAAGATACATTTTAAAATATAATATAATGTACTTTTTTAATATTCTCCATTGATAAGTTTTTATTGAACAAATTTGAATGATTAGTGATTCTAATATGGTTAAAGCTAGATTTTGCATTCATTTTTTTAATAGCTTCTGGAATGGAGCTAAATGTATTATTAATGTAAACAAGACAAGACCTTTTTGTTAGTTTTACCCAGTAGTAATAACTATTTCTCCTCCTCAAATGCCTCTTGAAAAGAGTGCTCTGCATTTGTAGTTGAAAACTAAACTTCCTTTTTTCCTTCTTTTAAACAGACTTTATCCTTCCAGCCTCCAGCCTTACTCTGGAATTTTACTTCCCTCTGGTAGGGATTGTTGAAGAAAGGAAAATTTGATTCATCTGTTAATTCCTTTTTCCAAGATAACATGTCCAGCACTCCAGCCCTTCCTAAATATTGTCAGATCTAAGACCAAAATCAGGGCCCTCATGTTTTGTATATTGAGCACATCTACAACTTGGGAAGCCCTCTCCAGGGATAAAGCATCAGGGTGGAACCTAAAAGACTCTACCCCGTGACTCACAGATCTGAGACTACCTCCTAATTACCAGGTGAGACAGTCAACCCACTAATAAAAATTGTTGGACATGTTATCTTAGAGAAAAGGAGTTAGTGGGGGAGTCATTATTTTCTTTTGGGGAATCACTGCATGGCACTTTCTGACTACACATTCATGTTGCTTGCAACATGCTATGTTTGCCTTCTAAGCAGTATCAGACTTCCCTTTTTCTACATGTATACTATCCCATGTGGCTTCTGCATGTTAATTTCTGGTCCTGGATGCTTAATAAATGAGTCACATCATGACTTTTTGTACCCAAAGTTTTTGGTTTTAAATTTTCAAGTAAAATTTTTCATGTTGCCATCTGGATCAGTTTTTCCTTAAGAAAATATTGGCTGAGAAAGGATAAAGAAGCTAGATTGCTTAGATTTTGGGAGTCAGATGTATTGAATTTTATACTTGGCATTGCCAGTACCTGCCACTACTACATAATGAACAGTTTAGTCATCTTTTGCTTCAGGTATCCTATTTGTAAAAAATGTTACTCTCACTGACATTGTTATAAGAATGGATGAAATAAAAAAGAAATAATGTAGTATGATTTAACAAAGGAAATGTATATTAATTTTCAAAAGTAATAACCCTGAGTAAAGGCAGTTCAGTATTTTTATTAAACTGAAAGTAAGAAACTAAACCCAACAATACTAGTGAAATCCCATTCATTTGGCTTATAATTTTTATGATATTTTTAGATTTTGGCTTTGCTTGTAGAAAAATCAATCTTATATTGTATTTTTTGTTTCTGTAGTGATTAGTAAAGGCAGTCATGGCAAATGGCTTTAAAGTAGAACATATTAATGTAGGAAATTAAAAAGTTTCTTTACCCTATAGACTTAAAGAAGTCATTAATTTTCTGTCTAGCCGGGTTCAGTGTAGTTCCTCATGGAGGTTACAAGGGCAAGACTGACATCTTGAAGTCCTTTCCAACACTAAAATTGTTTGTAAAGTATTTCTAGTGCTGACAGGTACTTTGCTTTTTCTGGTAAGTCAGTTTTTTAAAAATGATTGGTTTGGTATTGAATTGGTGGCCTAGAACCCAAAGATATGTATGGGATGCAGTTTTTTTTTTTTAAACTAGGAAATGGGGAATTTGCTGCCTGGAGGTTATATGCTGAAATATGAAATCATTTCAGGAACTAAAACTGTGACACGCTAATTATTGAATATCTAGAGGGAATATATAGTGGGTAAAAATTGGTGGATTTTTTTATTTTTTTAAAGCAAAAACTCTTAATTCTGGGAAACAGCGACCTGCCTCATGAAAATTAGAATGACTTTAGCATCCAAAATGAGCAGCAGTACATAACAAAGATTCTTATCCAAAAGGGGAAGCTCATAAAGCCGTCTAATGGTAATTTACTCCTTGTATTTGCGTTGAATAACGTGTTAGCGCTAACAGAGTTCTTGCTCTTTCTTCATCCATTTTACCAAGATACAGGTTTGTGAAAGGAGATCTTTTTTGGATTTGGTTTTTTTTTTTAAGCATTTGCAGGATTTTCCAGAAAAAGTGCTTAGAACTGTTCCAAATAGAATTAAGCAACACAGTTTTCTCCTCCTCTTGTCTCCTCTCTTCTCTCGTCTTCTCTTCTCTTTCCCCCTCTTTTCTTTGATGCTTTAATATGCTGCTATCCTTTTTTCTTAGGCCTTTGAATTAGCCACGGGAGACTATCTGTTTGAACCTCATTCAGGAGAAGAGTACACTCGGGATGAAGGTGAGTCTCTCTTTGAAGCTCAATATTCAGTGATTTTTAGTTATTTTTTAGAGTTTGTAAACATCATTGGTGATAAAAATCAGATCATTTCAAAAGCAAAAAGGTGTTTTTAAGCCCCCCTACAACTGAAGTGAGTAGTGATTATAGCCAGGGTTAGGTATCCTTATGTTTATTGTAGATCCCAGAATAGATAAGAACACAGAAAAGGATTATTCATTTAAAAAGATTTTTTTTAGGTCTTAATAAAGGTTAGGAGGAGAAGGGGGGAACTGAGAAAATTAGGTTAGACTGAGAGTTATAAATTGCCAGGTAGAGGCAGGTAGGTGGCACAGTGGATAGAGCACCAGTTCTGAAGTCAAGAAGACCTGGGTTCAAATGTGATCTCAGACACTTAACACTTCTAGCTGTGTGACCCTGGGCAAGTCACCCCAATTGCCTTGGCAAAAAATAAATAAATGAATGAAATAAATTGCCAGGTTGCTTCTTTTTGGACTCCTGTTGATCTCATGTTCCTCTTTCTCTTTCTATAAAATTTTTGCCCAAATTGAATTTCAGCTTAGGAATAGCACAGTTTTAATCTTTTGCTCTATCATCTTTATTTTAGTGGCATCTTGTATAATTCTGAGAAAACATAAGATCTCCATGCAGAAGTTGTTTTTTTTTTTTAATTATCCAAGTATCATGTACAGTTTTGGGTGGGGGTTTTTTGTTATCTTTTTTTTTTTTTTTTTTTTTTTTTTTGGATGAGGCAATAGGGATTAAGTTACTTGCCCAGGGTCACATAGCTAGGAAGTGTTAAGTGTCTGAGGCCAGATCTGAACACAGGTCCTCCTGACTTCAGAGCTGGTGCTCTACATACTGCACCACCTGGCTACTCATCATGTGCAGTTTTTAGTCTCCATTAATGTCCTACTTCATCTCCTCATGTCATAGAAGTGACCTTAGATTATTAAAGGCCCTGCTAATGCAGCAAATGCTCTGGTAGGTCCTACCAAATTGAACGATATAGTTTTGCCTTGCGCAAGCCTTGTTGAATTTAGAGAGGTTCCACAAATCCTGGAGACTGTATTAAGGCAGGGAGACTTCAATCTACATTAGTTCAAAACTCACCTGTATGAGTAAAATTACATCCTTGATGTTATGAGCATGTGATATGTATATATCACTGAATTTCTGTTGACACCCCAAAAGTCTTGAGTAGTGAACACCACTAACTCCAAAATCTTTCCCAACATTTGTTCATGAGCATATGTCACTTATTTCTTAGTATAATCACTATGTCCCAAATATTTCATAATCTGCTTTATTTCATTTCATTCCCTTATGTATCAGCATAGTCTGAGATTTTCCTTTTTTAAATAGGTACATAGTAAGGCCCCTCATTGCTCTAATATTCTATTCTTTCACATTATATATTGTCATATACTCTATGAAGTGTCAAACATTATTAGTTTGTCATGAAAGGATATTAACAGTTCATTCTCCCAAATGTAAAAAAGAATCTCCTTCTTCTGAATCAATCTCTTGCTTTTCTCATGCTGTTCATCTGGGGCCCAAAAAATGTCCAAGTTGATGCCATAGCCAAGTTTTCAGATCTAGTAAGATAGGATAGAGGCCAATTAGATATACTTTATGTATGTAAACTTCAAAAACTTCCCTGGGATATAATTATAGAGTCATCCTCTGGGATGTTCCCATCCTTCATCCTGATACATGATGAATATTTGTTCATCTAAAAGCCATGTACTACACACCCACTGCCGTAGAACAGCTTTTTTTCAGGAAAGAGATTTCCCCCCCCTTCATTTCCCAGTTATTTCTATAAAGAAATACTGATAATTCTGGTACATTTGAATCTTTTCTCTTTACTGGGTGGTTAAAACTTTGGGTTGACTAAAACCTGCCCCAGAATTTAAATGATTATTTTTTTTAATGCAATTCATTTAGCAACAGCCCTAGCTAGATGTTGGGGCATTCATTATTCAATCCTAAAATATGTATATCTGACTATTTCTTGTTACCTCCTAACCTTAACTTTTTTTTTTAAGTGACTTGCCCAGGGTCACATAGCTAGGAAGCATCTGAGACCAGATTTGCACTCGGGTCCTCCTGACTTCAAGGCTGATACTCTCTCCATTATGTAATCTAGCAGCCCCATTAACCTTGAATTTTTGAGGTTATATTTTCATGATCTTGCCTGAGTTCATATTTTTGAAATTGAGGTATTTTGCTGTGAAGGATCCCATAGTTGTCCAAAGGCAGATTCTTCCTCCCTTGAAGGGGATCACATCAAGTTGACACTAGTCTCTTTCACAACTAGATAGGAAAACAGTTTGCTACACAAACTGGTATATTAGGTATGTAGGGATATTAAAATCTTTTGGGGATAAAGAGAAACGAGAAGTTTGGGAGATATCTTGTTTCCAAATTTACAAGACCTTATAAATTTCAGGAAGATAAAAAGATGAATAAATGGTTGGATAGATGTAGATGTAGATATAGATATAGACTTATCTAAAGGAAAGGTTAATCCTATCAATAACAAGTAAGTTAGAAAAAGTATGTTTAATTTAAAGGTGAAAACAACTTAGAGGTAAAATGGCCCATATGATATGTCCCAGCTAGGACCCCGTCCACAACATTTTCAGTAGCAAAACAGTGGTTCAGGCATTGGCTCAAAAGCTCTTGCTATTCCATGGTACTTTTTGCTTGGGTATAAAATTATTTTATTTCTTTCTAATCTCTGTTTACCTGGAAGGAGACAGAAATTCCTTGTTGGAATTTTAGTTTTCTCTACTTTGACTGCACAGAGTCCTGTAGAGTATTTTAACTTGTCCTGGGAGGGAGAAAGTTAATTTTTTTCCTGCCTTGCCTAAGAATAGGAAGTTTCCCAAAATTTCCTCCATGATATTGAGCCAGCTAATTTCCAGATAAATGTGTAACCACTGTTAAAGTGGCCCTGGGTATCAGGTGCTGCATGTTTGGTCCCCTTTTGGTCCCTGCTCCCCAGCCTATGTTCTGTAACTAACTCTCCACAGTCCTTGAAAAAGTGATTCTAGAGTAAAACTCATTCTCAGCTTGCCCTTGATGCTGTTCTTCTTGCCCTTCTGTTTTAGACCACATTGCGCATATTATAGAGCTGATAGGCAGAATACCAAGACGCTTTGCCCTCAGTGGGAAATATTCACAGGACTTCTTCAATCGCAGAGGTAGTATTGAATCGTGTTAGTTTCCATGCAGGCGTCAGGGACGTACAGCTGCGGGAAGCAGAGCATTCACACCCAGGTGTCATACTAGCCGCCAGCCAGGGAGCCTTGCATGGGTACCTGGCTGTGTGTGGCTCTCGAGACTCTCCATCAGCTGGATTGAGTCCTTCCCTTACATTGAGAGATGAAAGTGAGCATTAGAAGCTCTGCCAAGCATAGAGGTGTGCATGCTGCTCTTTCCACCATTCTCCAGAGCTGCATCTGCTGCTCGGCAGCAAGCGGGTCAGCCTTAGCCCTGTTATGGATGTTTTTTTCTTTCCTCTTTAAAATGTTTGGAACACACAGATCACATTGCATTGATCATAGAACTGCTGGGGAAGGTGCCTCGCAAGCTCATTGTGGCGGGAAAATATTCCAAGGAGTTTTTCACCAAAAAAGGTAAAAGACACGTGAATTGTTTAACCCCTGACATTAGGGGAAATGTTTTAGTAAAACCCAAGAGGTAAGTGTTGCCCCCCCCTCCCCCAGGAAATCATGGGGTCAAAGGAGCAACTTTGTCGCTCTCTTGTCTAATCTCTATTTATTAGGAGAAAATGCCAGTAAAAAGGACTGTGCTTGTACCCAGCATGTTTGTTAGGTGTGAGGACACCTAACAGATACTGTGCTGGTATTCACAGAGCCTTCACTGTGACTTCTGCCTGTGGTTTAAGAGCATCCCATATCAGGTGATCTGTAGCAAGTCAATTAAATTGGGAGTAGTATGAAGTGCCCTGTCAGTCAGGGTAAAGTGACTTGTTCAGGGTCATGCAGCTATTGAGTGTCAAGTGTCACTTGACATGCCCAGATTCTCCTGGTTTCCAGGCTAAGGCTCCATTTAATTACCTCAATCAATGAAAAATTGTTCTCTTTGGGCTTCAGGCTCATAAAACCTTCAAGTTCCCTCTGAATTCCAGATCCTCAAACCTCTGATCTTAAGCTTCAAGTTTGGGGAGTTAATTTATCAGAAAAAATAATGGAAATACTTTTTTTCCTCTTTCAGGAGAGAGAGAATAATTTGTGTATAACTTATTGGTAACTTGAAGGTAATGAATATTGTCAGGGTCACCTCTCATTTATACTGAGAAAAGGACCAGGTTGGAGGCGAAGGGACAAGTAGGGGAAATGCAGTCAAAAAGTATATGATGTAAAAATTTGGAAATTTGTTTTGAATAGTGTAAGGGTGTGTGTGTGGGGGGGTGTGTGATTTAGAAATTTACTTTAAACACAAAAAACCCAACAATTATAAAATCTGTCCTCAAAGGAATATATAAATTACCTATACTGTCCTCTGATTTCTTCCTATATCTGCCTCCATCGTTGAGAATAAATATCCCTTAAGATTAAAGCAGAGTAGGGACAGTATTGATCTAGATCTGATGCTCATTCATGTGTTTACCATTGAAAAGCTGAAGGACTTGGAACTAGTCACTTTTCTCTCTGGCCATCACTTTCCTCATCTGTAAAATGTTCAGGGTGAAGGAGGACAAGTCTGTAAGTTTTGTTCCCTCTCTAAAATGGAGGCCTCTTTTGAGCTTTAATGGGCTTTCAGAGGTTTTCCTTGATTCATGCAAAAATCCATGTAAAATAGTAAATACACAAAACTTGACAAAGCAAATAATTGAGACCACTTACTCAGAGAAGGAGAGATTGTCATCAAATCAAGTTGGTAAATTATATTATTGTGGGACAATAAAGTTGGAAACAAGAATGGAAGAAGCCCTTTTCAGTCCCACCTCTGCAAAGGGTTTGAGATTAGGAATGATATATTATTAATATCAGGCCAGAATTTCAGAGTTGGAATAGACCTCCAGGCCATCTGATTCAATTTATACCTGAAAACTAATCTGGTGTCAGGAAAACTGAGTTAAAATCTCACCTCAGATACTTAAATAGTTGTGTGATCCTAGACAAGCCACTTAAACTTTGTCTGCCTAACCTTCCCAAACAATGAAACAGGAATAATAATAGCACCTATGTCACCTGGGTTGTTGTGAAGAACAAATGAGATATTTGTAAATTGCTTAGCACAATGATAAGGATATAGTGGATGCTGTATGAATGCTTGTTCCTTCCTCTCCCTTCAAAATTTGCCTATAAATGTGTTCCTCTAGTCCTTGCCTTAAAGAAAAAATCCCATTATCTTCAAAGCAGCCATTTTTACTTGGAAAAGCTTTAATTGTTAGAAAAATTTTCCTTACTGAAAGCCTAAATTTTTCAACTTTTACCTATTGCTTTTGGTTCTGCCCTCTGGTATCAGACTGATAATTAATTAACTCTTTCATTTGACAGCCTTTGAGATATTTGAAGATTGCTACTGTGTTTCTCCCTTCTTTCTCTCCCTCTCCTAATCTTCTTTGCTTCTGGTAAAATAACATTTCCCTAAGCTGGCCTTCATAAGGCTTGATATTTGAGCTATCTTACCATCTTGGGTGCTCTCCATTTATTTACATCCTTATTCAAATATATTGCTTGGGATTGAAGGAGGGAGGCACTTTTGGAGTTTTCTGAGTAAGGAAGAATATAGTTAAGATTTTAAGATTTAAACCTCCTTATTTCTAGAAGTAATGTTTATATCAGTCCAGAACAAAAAACACATTAATTTTTTTAGGTGTCGTGCTGACTTACTGATAGAAGGAAAACAAAACATTTTCATATCCTTCCCACCTTCGGGGAATTGTTTCATTTTTTTTTTTTAATATTTGTATTCTCAGTCCTGATACACAAAAATATTTAATATTTGTACCAAAATACAGCTCATTTGAATAGTTTTTTTAATAGTGGATCAAATTAGATGTATTATGAAATTAATGCTTGTCATAAATTAAATATGATTCTTCTGAGTAGTTGAATCTGATTGCTGGATGCTCATATAAAAACGTGAGCTCCTCAGAACATTGGAAGAGAACACTGGAAGTTATATGCATGTTTTGTTAAATATGCTTGTTATTGGGAAAAGTTTAAATTTGTAATTTTTTTTTAAGTACTAATGCCTATAGCTCTTAACTTTTGGCAGCCTCTGCCTGGAATGAAAAATGGATTTACAGGAAAGTAAGGTATTGTTTATCTATACTTATTGGTCATTTTCATTTATCCTGTTTTCCCTACAGGTGATCTGAAACACATCACTAAACTGAAACCTTGGGGCCTTTTTGAAGTTCTTGTGGAGAAGTATGAGTGGTCTCAAGAAGAAGCAGCAGGCTTCACGGATTTCTTATTGCCAATGCTAGAGCTGATTCCTGAGAAACGAGCCACAGCAGCAGAGTGTCTCAGGCATCCGTGGCTTAACTCCTAATGTTATTGACCCAATACCATAATCTTCTGGACTCTGGTTTGCAGCAGAGATTGTACACTGACCCAGCTGTTCCAGATTCTCTCCTTCCCTTTTCCTTCCTTCCCTTTCCTTGCCATCCTTAATCTTCATGTCCCCTTCAAGCATTCTCCTTTCCCTTTTCAGGGTGAAGCTCTTCCTTCAAGGCTTCCTAGATTATTGTTATTTTTTAATCTAATATGTTCATTTGGGTTTGCTTACTTGACCCTGTGGGAATCCCCACAGCCATTGGGCATCCTGAGTGAGTTTTGCCTTGGTTGGGCTCTGCCAAAGACTAATGGACTGGAATGTGAAACCGCCCCTCATTTTCTCGCTTCCATTAGAACATCCTCCTTTAAATTATAAGCATCATTTTTAAAGAGCGCAACAAAGATGTATGAGCCCATCCTTAACTCACTGACTCTAAGAGTCATATTTTCTAGTGCATATTCTCTTGCCAGCAGAAGGATGAGAAAAAGATATTAATTTAATGTGCAGCAAAGACACTGAACATGCTGTGTTAAGAGTGCATCCTATTCCTGGATGGTTTGTGTTATTCTTTACAGTCACATTTTTTTTTTCCTACAACTTTTGGCTTTTGTCTTTGAAATGGGCTCTGTGAATTAAGATTGAGTTTTAGTATTGTTTTACCACTGTTCAAATTGATCTCCATATTTACTGGTGTAACTTTAACTCTCCTATGCCCAGATCTTCAGGCTGACTGTAATAGATACAATGGAAATGGAAGCCGAAATTGGAACCATTGACTAGAAATCCTTCCAAGGGCAGGTGTGCTCTTTGGCTCCAGACAGGCGGTGGTTTCTGTAAGCAGTGTTTCCTTACATATCTTCTGCTTTCCTGAGAGCAGAGGGTTTTGGTTTGGGGGTGTTTTTTAAGGGGGGGTAGGGACAGGGAAATTAGTTTGATTGCTTTTTAAAACCCTGGCTGGCACTTTACTCGTTCTGCTTGAGTTGAAACCCCCACCCCTATCACTAAAGAATTCAGGATGATTCTGAAAAAGCTCTGGGGGTTAGGTCCTTTGTTTCTGGGAAGAGAAAAAGATGTCACCAGAGCTTCTGATTCTTTTCCAAACAGTTCCTTAGAGGTACTTTCAATCTTTCATCACATTAATTTACCCAAGGTTCTGGCCTTGAAAACCATTTCCCCATTTGGCTTTGCTTTTTTTCTTTTCTTAAGTGGTTTGACATTATGCTTAGGCATAATCCAGATATACAAGAATCAGGAGGGGAGAGGTATGACTTTACACTACCCAATCCCACTCCCTTATTCTCCTCTCCTCTCCTCTCCTCCCTTCCCCAAAAGATAGCCATTCTCTGCTGCTATTTCTTATATCAGCATACAGGTGGTTGCTCGTTAGAGTATATAATGTAAGCTTTTAACTTCGATAACTTCAAGAAGGTTGGGGTATACTTAAGGCTTGTGTGGGGGGTGGGGTTTTTTAAAAAAAAAAATTTTTTTTTACAAGAAAAAGTTAAAACCTTCGTAGAATTTGCTAGTTTAAGGATGGGTCTCCCAGATTTGCCCCCTGATATTACGAGTCATAACCAAAAGCCAAAGTTCAGCAGGATTGGGATCACAGCAGCTCTTCCTCATTATGGACCAAAGGGCCTTGCTCTCTCATAGAGGTTGGATTCTGCTTCAGAATTGTGGGATTTCAAGAAATCCAACTGTTAAAATGTTACTTGCTCGATTTTCTTTGAGTTTGAAATCTAATGTCAAGGAAACCAATGATGCCATTGTGTGATCCATGTAAGCTGTAAGCACTCTTCCCTGCATGTCCTGGTCGGGCTAGCCAGTTCATCAGATTCTTGATTTGGTGATACTAATGAAGTCAGATGATGTTATTTCTCTAGGGGATTTCTGGGCCAGGCTACCCATGTATATCTGTGAAGAATAAAGAGAATAATAAAGCTCACCAAGCATTCATAATGTCAGGGAAATCCTTCAGCAACTTAATTTTTCCCTGGGTTGCCAGGTTTATCTGTATTTTTAGTAACAATAAACTAGGACTCTTGAGTTATATTTCTTTATATGCCATTAAGCCATAATAGTAGGGTTAAAAGGCATTTCTGGTGGTGGCATTAAAGAAGAAAAACTGTAGTCATTCCTTTTCAACAAATAGTCTGATATGAAAGGAATAATTCTGATGCAAAAGGAATAACTTCTTATTATCATGGTGGTAAGATAAGTCCTGTAACTTAACTTCTGAAATGTTTCCCTACCAAATAAGGGCTTTTTTCCCTGAGTCACTTAGGGAACCAGATGAATTAGAAAACATGAAGAGGCAACTGTAGAATCCAGTCTTCCAGGTGCCCCCATGCTCGCTCTCTCGAGCTTTCATCCTACGTTGAAATTGCCATAAAATGCTCACTAAAGGATTTGTACTTGCTGTCAGTAAAAAGCAACAATACAACAACCCTGAAGGAAAATACATTTTTATTCTTTCTACTTGGGTGCACTGTCTGTTTTCTTTGTAAATGCAATACAATAAACAAATTATTTAATAACCTATATGTTTCTAGGAAGCTTTTGTTATGAGATCTGCTCCTACTAAACTGCAGAATGAGGAGAAATCAATCTTGAAGTGAAAATATCCAAAAAAACTTCAGAACTTGGGTGATAATGGGTTTTGTATTCTCTGCTTCTGATCTGTATATGATATTGACTTGAATGTGAATTTAAAGGAAACAGTGATGCCTGCCCAAAAAAGTTATGCTGAAATGGAGAGATCAGCTTGGATATATACAACGGCATGAGCTCCATTCAGCATCACTAGGGCAAACATAAGTATTAAACTGACTTAAGTTTTGAATACTGGAATCTCAAGTTGGTCACAGCCATCTTGGTTCTTAACCTAGGGTCCACAAACAAATTTTTAAAAAATATCTTGGTAGTTATTTCAATATTTGTTTCCCTTGTAATCTTGTGTTTAAAACTGCAAGGGTGTCCGTGGGTTTTATTAGACTTTAAAAGGAAGTTAAAATTTTCTGTATTATAGCTGTTAATCCTTCCTCAACAACTTCCTGTTGCAAGCTTTTACCTATTCTGTCTTGGAAATAAGTTTATAGATAAAAGGAATAGGTCTTCCAGCCAACGAGGCCTGTGACTTGGGAAACATGGTGTCATTGTTAGTGTTATGGAGCCTACTAAATAATCCTAGTTATTTGGTGTCTTGGTAAGGGAGTGATTACTGGCATTCCTAACCTTGTTGACAAAGCATTGGTTTTTATAAACCCTTCAGTCTTAGGGAAAACAGTTTTGGTCAATTTGGGTGGATAATGGTGAAGGGGGGAGTGGGTACAATAGATATCTAGACATATTTGCTTTCAGAAAATGCTGAAGCATATTAATTTATCATATTATTAAACGCAAGTTCTGTCCTTATGAAAAGAGGAACCTCATTACAAATAAGGAAACATGAAGACCAAGAAAGGATTTGCAATTATATTAAAGTATAGGATTAAGTTGTTGATCGTGATAATGAGTTCTTAATTCTGGGCTTCTGCCTTGAGCTTGCATCATTTTTGAGGGATTTGGTATTGGGGTAAGAGTTGAGAAAGTATTGCAGACATTGGTTGTTCAGTCACGTGCAACATTTTGTGACCCCATTTGAGGTTTTCTTAGCAAAAATACCAGATGGTTTGTCATTTCCTTCTCCAGATAAGAACAGTGAGGCAAAGTGTTAAGTGACACACCCAGGTTCACACAGTTTACCAAATAACAAGTATCTTGAGTCCAAATTTGAACTTGGGAAGATGAGTCTTCCCAGCTCCAGACCCTGCACTGTTGCCATCTAACTGCAACCATTTTCTATTTCTAGTTGATAAACAAATTTTGATTTTTTTTTTGTCTGGGTAATTATATCAAAGCTTTAATGAAAGGATTTCTAAATCAACTTTTGTTGCCCTTTTTATAAAAATGGACTTGGAATAGCAGAATAGAATTGTTGGGTGTGAAATTTTCTATCAATTGATACTTTTTTTAAATTGTGGTATCATGATTTAAGTTGAAACAATTGATTTAAGTATTGATAATATTGAAATGCTAATTTGAAAATACTTTATTGAATAATTTCCACCTGTTTGTTCTTTAACATCTTAGTTCTACAGCAAAGATCCTCAACCTGGGGTTACATATATCCTACCTAGGGAATAAAAAAAGATTATCTAGAAGGTATAGGAAACATTTAATAATGTTACTATCCTGTTGAAATTGATTTCTTGTGTGCAATAGTTACTTCTCTATTGAAAAAAGGGTCTAGCCTTACTGAAAACCAAAGAAGCACAAGGATGAAAAAACATGAAGAACCTCTGTTTTAGAGGAAATGTTACTACTGCAAATTATGTGGACCTTTAGATTTTGGTCTACTTTTTTCAGGAGCCTTCATTTGTCACCCAATCCCAGAGACAGTTGAAAGGTAATAAGTGGCTAAGAGAATTGGAACCTAATTTCACTTTATGCCAAACATGTCTTTTAAAAGTCCATTAAATAAAAGGACATGACCTGGAAGTATGAAAAACGGTTAATGATTGTAGAGGATAAGAGAGGGACATAATTTGCAAATTTGTGAGAAAAAGGTTCCTTTCAAGTTCAGGTTTGAGACTTAAATCGAAAAGAAATATAGATAATAGCCTCAATTCACTTCTTTCAAATCTGTCTCTGCAAGGTTAAGTTTGGATCTCAAATGCCCTTGTCCCTTAATCATACTTGACATCAATAGTCCTATAGCCCCAGCTCAGTAGAGAAGACCAGAATAAGGTGACTAACTATCAGTAGAAAATTTAACTAGTGCCATTGAGTGAGCTCTTTCTTGTAGCTTAAATCTTAGAAATATGAGCAAAAAGGGATCTTAATATGGCCTGGGGTTTGTGAAGTTTTCATATTTTGAGAACTGTATTAAGTGTTTGGTTTCTTTTGTAATTTTGCATATTTGGGGCATTTAAAAACAATTCTGAGAAGAGGGCCATATACAAAAAAGATAAATCCTCTGATGCACCCTGGCTCCTTTATTTTGTAACTGAGGCACATAGAGGGGAAGTGACCTTGTATAAATTTCCAAGAATTTCCTGAATGCTTAAAATGAGAGGAAATAAGTACATATTACACCAGAAAACATCCCTGCTAGATTATTTTTTAAATTCTGAAAATAATAAGGTTTTTGTGTTTGTTCAAGTAGGGGGTGGGAGAAAGATGGGATGTCATCAATGTCATCAGTAAAAGAATGAGATACTAATGTAAATTGATCATCTTTATATATTCCCTTAGAGAATAGGTTCTCTCTACTCCCTTAAGATACCTAATTGTAATTTTTTTAAAGACCCATTTCATATGCAGTCTTAGATAAGAAATCTTTACTAATTCCCTCCAATTGTTGGTGCCCCAAAATAATCTTAAATCCATTCTGAATTTATGTGTATCTCTACTCTATAGATCAGTGTCTCTTTGGAGATAGAAACTTTTTGTTTTCTTTGTGTACTTCATGTGTGCCTAGCAAATGCTTGTTAATGAATAATGACATTTTTAATATGTAAAAACATTGGGAACTATATTTGCAGTTTACGCAACCCTGGAGATAATGGAGATCATAGCAAGGGGAGGTACTTAACTTCATTAGAGCTAGGAGGGGTGCAGAGGGCAGAATAACATCCTTTTGACTTTTCTGCTAGTTCTTAGGAGTGTATGTATTGAATATGTGTGAGCCCAAATATTATTAACCTGCATTCTGACATGGAGAATTTTGTAAGGCATTCCATTTTGAATGCATTTTATTTTGTACATGGGAAATTTGTTCATACTGTTAGCCATTTATAACTCCTGCTGCATTAATGTGACAGGTACTGATGCCATGTGGCTATTAGAAGAATAATATAAATTCTACCAGTTTAGCAAGGATAGCCAACTTGAATGTCCCGCTAATGGGAAGGACATGGATAGTGTGCCATGGGATTCTAAGTTAACAAAAATAATAAGTAATTTTTTGTAACACTGATTTTGACAAGTTTTGTTGTTGTTTTGTTTACAAATAATTAGGTTATTTTGAGTTAGTGTATTTATATCAGTTCTGCATTCTTGAGCAGTAAAATGAGCAAGAGATGGAGAAGGAAAATCAAAGACTATTCAGGGAGTCAGAGGGACCCCACATATCACAAACTAGATAATTAGCCCTTGAATCTGAAAGTCACCTCTAAAAACTCCACAGGAGTAAGCCTAGATAAAATTTATCTACATGTTATTTTTAAATAGCCCCAATCTCAAAGACTTTACTCCTTTAGGCTTTCATGGATTATTAGGTAAAAAGGGATCTTAGAGATTCTTTCCCCCCTCCCACCAGGCAAGTTAAGTGACTTGCTCAGGGTCACACAGCTAGGAAGTGATAAATGTCTGAGACCATATTTGAACTCAGATCCTCCTGACTTCAGGGCTGGTGCTCTATCCACTACACCACTCAGCTGCCCTCGAAAAGGGATCTTAGAGATTGAATTCAGCCTTCCTTTTACAGGTGAGAAAACATCCTTAGAAGTGAAAATTTCTTTCAGGGTACTTGGCTAATTAATGGAAGAGCTGGAACAAGGGAGAACCACATCTTCCAGCTCTCAGCCCAATATCAATTCATCAGCTAGTGGCTTAGGCTGCCCTTCCTTAGTTTTTCTGTAGCACCTGAAAAGCAGCACCACCATTGGGCTATCTTCTCCAACCATGGTGAAATCCCAAATTGTAATTCCACATTGCATTGAAACTTAAGAACTCAAGTAGAGGAAGGTGGAGAACTTGGGAAGGAATAAAGTTTTATCTGAGGAATCAGATTCCATAACTTGTATGTGGGTTCTTTACAGGAAGAACTTGTCTTGTATGATATGAGAGAAATAGGAAACTGAAGTTGCAATGTAGAGTCCTTTTCCAGTTACAACCCATATATACCAACAACCTCCTTCCCCGAGGACACAAGACAGATACAAATCTTCATTCTCCTCCACCCTCCACCTAACATAGGATATCTCAAAAGTTTTAGTAGCTTAAGACTTCAAGCACCACCTGTATGTTTTATGTAACAAATTATGTCTTTTTTGTATTTGATTATCTTTTTCTCCAGACTCAGTATTTGGGACACAAATTTAAACACTAGCTCAATTCCTCAAATTAGAATGTTACATTTGACCATCTTTATCTTCTACAGTAGAAATTCTTGGAGTAGAACAATATGTGAGGCCTCTATCCTTTGTTATTTAATAAGAATGATCTAAAAAAAAATGATCTATCATTTTTACAGATTAACTAAACAATTGAATTACTTACCCTGATGTTGAACTGTTTCAAACTTCCTCTGTAAGGAAAAAGAAAGACAAATCTATGTTTATCATAAGGTCTTAGAATCGGTGTTACAAGGTACCTTAATGGGTCATTTACTGTAATCTTTTTAAATAGATGAATAAACTGAAAGCCGAAGTGTGAAAATTACTTGCATAAGTTCATGCAAGTGGTAAAGACTAATAAAGCCTAAATTAGAACCCAAGTTTTCCCTTTCGAGCCATTGGTGGTTTTTGTCAATATTTTGTACCATCTCTTATAAAATCATTCATGAATCAAAGAAAGAGGTTTAAAAGGAGAAAAGCAACTAATTTCCAGCTACAATTGTTAAAGAAGATGAGGTCTCCTTGACAAAATATATGGATATGAGGAAGTTCACAAAGTACTTTTTCTCTCTTGAGACAAGAGTAGAATGCTTGGAACTTGAGCATCTAAGATGAAGTAATTTGTCTCATTAAGTAGGAAGTAAGAGAGTTGAGATCAAAAAAACTTGAAGGTGGAAGATACCTCCTGGTAATCAACTGCTCTCGAGGAATTAGCTTATGGGGCTGGAACTCAGTTCCAGCATTCCAGCCCTACAATTCCTTAATGTCAGTAATTTGTGCTTTCTACTGGGTTGGCTCTTTGCCGGTCTTTCTGAAAAATCATTCTCAATTGGAATGGTTTGAGTTTCTATATGGAAAGTATTCTAAGGAAAAGGCAAAAGTTGATACTTAGAGAAGGACACCAGTTCTGATGCAGGTAGGTGGTGCAGTTGATAAGAGTGTCAGGAAGACACAAATTTGGCCTCAGATATTAGCTATGTGATCCTGGGCAAGTCATTCATCCCTGTTTGCCTGGGTTTCCTCATCTGTAAAGTGAGCTGGAGAATATGGCAAATCACTTGAGTATATTTGCCAGGAAAATTCCAAATGCAGTCATAAGGATTGGACACAGCTGAATAGCATATTGACTCAAACTAATTAAGTAGTGCCTCAAGCATCTAGGGACCCAGATTTTAATAATAAATAGCATTTATGTAGTTCTTTAAAGTTTATAGAATGATGTACTTATGTTCTTATTTGATCCTAATAACCTTATGAGATGCTGCTGTTATTCCTGTTTTGCAAATGAGCTAACATATACAAAGATTGTGACTTGTCCAAGGTCATGAAGCTAGCATGTGTTTTAAGGCAAAATTTGCATTTGGGTCTTCCTGCACTAATCACTGCACCATTTAGCTGGCTTTTTTCTAAAGAGCTGACTCCATTTACGAGCTAAAAAAAAGTTACTAATTTTCTACTTCCTCACCTCCCACTATCAGCAATACTAAAATAATCTACCAGCAATTTGCATGAAGTAAAATCCTCTTTCCTTCCTCCTCCCATCCAAGAAAGGTTTGCCACCTTTACTGTGGCTTAAATCTCAGGCAAATGCAGAGATCTACTCTCTCTACCTCTCCTAATTTAGGTACATAAGTAGGTATTCATCTTTGGGTTTCTCTGGCTGACAAATGGAGTTACAGCTAGGGAGAAAAATATAACAGAAGAATACTGATGTTCCCCCAGATTCTGTACCATCATATAACCCAAGGTGGGAAAGGCTGGTAGTTATTAAATCTTGGTTTCTGTAGAAGCAAATGTTTAGAAAGAGAAAAATGGTTCTAGGATTGCCATTAATTTTCCTGTGTACTATTGACCAAGTTACTTCTCTGAAGCTCAGCAAAAGAAAGTTAATTACATCGTCTTTAAGGTTTTGCAAAGGGTTAGATTTAGAAATGGAAGGGTCACTAGAAGTCTAGTTCAACACACTCAAATAGAGCACAGGGCCTGAAATCAGGAAAACTCGTCTTTCTATATTCAAAACTGGCTTCAGATACTAGCTGTGTGACCCTGGGTAAATCAGCCCAGGAAATGGGCAAAACACTCCAATACTTTCATCAAGAAAACCTCATACAGGGTCACAGACATGACTGAACAACAAAAGTCAACAGGGGAGTCTAGGGAGGACAAACATTGTGCTCTTCTGGAAAACCTGCTTCTGGAAAGGTATGATCCACTTCAAAGCACGTACAGATATTTTGGAGCCATCTTCTGTCTACTTCTATATACCAAACATAGTTTGATAGAAAAAAGACCTTATTGTTTGCTGCTGAACTGGTGAAACCTACTTTTGTCTCCTTGCTTAGCCACAAGATACTAGATGAGTCTCTGAGCTTAGTAGCCAATGAAAGAGCTTATCAGAAGTCACAGAATGCCCATTTATGCTCTGGAGAGCTCTGTGTCATCACACACTTGGTTCATACAATGTGCAGGCTTCCATGACCACAGTCTACTGGCATGTGGGACCATAAATAATATTTAGTTTCTGGTTTTGAGTGAATCTATTGATCTTTTTGGTGCACCATGATCTCTTCCAACTCTGACCTAGGATTGAGAGCTTTTAGAAGATGGGCAAGTAAGAAAACTCATCTGGCCTCAGTCTTAATGAGGTAAAGAGAAAGGAGTGAGCTCTGGCTAGCATTTGAATAGTTTTGGCAGGACCATCACCCCAGGGCAGCCAGTTGTAGAAATGAGGAATGAAATGGATCATGTATTACCATTTCCATCCGCTTTGTAGTCGGAGGGGAGGAGTTTGTCTTGCCGGTAACCCAGGACAAATGCCAGAAGGGAGAGAATGAGGGCATCCATGATGCTGATCATGGCGAGCAGGAAAGCCCAGCGGATGGTACAGGCACCCAACGTGTATTTGTCTGTCTGGTCCCCGCACATGCGCTTTACTTCACTGGAATCCCAGCCATCTGGGTAGACCAGACAGCCAATCATTAAGCCTGTAGCTGTAGGAAAGAAAAGAGACAGTTAAGACATAGTTGCTGTATGTTAATTCCTCTGATAGGCAAAACAGTTTTTGACATAGGCCTTCAAATTCCAACTTTACAAATGAAGCTGATTCATCTCCTATGAATAGCTCAAATTGGATATTCTGTAGATATTTCTCCCCTTTCAACTTCTCTATTACTGTTAAAGACACCATCCTTCCAGTACTCCAGGATTACAATATAGGTATCAATTCTCTCACCCCACCTTCCCATAATCAGTTTGTTGCCAAGACCTGTAGATCTTAACATTTCTTACATAGATTCCTTTCCTCTGATGCTACCACATTCCTAGGGTAGGTCTCATTACCTATCTGGGCTTAAAATCAAACATTAAAGTCAAATATTACTTTCTGGAGTTTTCACTTTCCCTCATCCACAAAATAGAGATATTTGTGCTTCCTGCTTAGGAGATAGGTTTATTATGAGGGTCAAAAATAGGTAGCAACCTTCTCTACCTACTTCCAAAAGGCCCAGGGGTTGTTATGGTATAAAAAAGCCAATGTTTTCTGGAAAGCAAACCTTCCTGCCAAGATGCCCGAATGAGCAACAGACCACTTGTGGTCTTATTAACTTGGATATGGCTAGAGAATGACCAGAGATACCCATCTCAATAGGAAGGACAAGCAAAGGCTCCCTTAAGAAAGCCTCTGAGTGATGGGAAACCCATAAGCAGATCTTGGAAGCTGTTAAGTGTGGCAACAAATAAGTGCGACAGGGAATATACTGAGATATCTCAGTCCTGGGAGCCCTGAGGTCTCTAGTACTTTGTCCTGAGACACTATAAAGGGTACTAAAGATCCAGTACTCTGAACTTCAAAGATCCAGAGCCTAACCCTAGGAGGAGGAAGTCAGAGCAGTAACCCAGATGACCAGATGGAAACTAAGCAGAGGTGAGCACCCCACTTAAAAATAAAAAAATTTTAAATCAATAATCATCCCAGAATCAATCCCAGCTAAGTACCTGGCAGAATGCCTGGCCTGGAGTCAAAAGGACTTGAGCTCAAATTTGGCCTCAAACACTTATTATCTGTGTGGCCCTGGAAAAGTCATAACCCCAAATTGCCTCAAACCAAAACCAAAAAAAAAAATTTCACACACACTCCAAAAATAAAAAGAATCATGGTTGTGAAACAGTGTATAGAATGTATTATATAAGAAAAGGGGGGCTAGTAGTCATGATCTCAGACAAGGTTAAAATTAAAATAGACTTAATTAAAAGTGAAAAATAGAGAAAATACAGTATCTGTCAGCAATATTATTCAATGTAGCTTTAAATCACTTAAAGTACCTAGACAGTATAAAATACCTGAACATATATAATAGCTAAAACAGACACAGGAACTACATGAACAAAACACAAAAACACTATACAAATAAACTCAAATCTAAATAACTGAAGTAATATTTATTGTTCATAGTAAGGCCAATAAAAATTTTTAAATGACAATTTTACCTAAATCTGTTTATTCAATGTCATTTCAATTAAATTAATAAAAAAAAATTTTTTTTTGCTGAGTTAGAAACAATAATAGCAAAGCTCATTTGAAAGAGCAAAAGTCAGGAACTTCAAAGAAACCAGGATAAAAAGATGTAAAAGAAGTAGATTCATCAGTATCAGATCTTAAACTATATTTATTATAAGGAAGAGCATTTTTGAAGCATAAAAAGGATAATTTCAATTATTTTAAATTTAAATTTTCTTGTATAAATAGAACTTACGCAGCCAAGAATAGAAGGAATGCAGAAAACTGGGGGGGGGGGGAACTTTCAGAGAGGATCTCTCAGATAAGATGTGATTGGGTTGGAACATTGCTGTGGTGTAAGAGATGATGACCTGCTTGATTTAGAAAAACATGGAAAGACTTGGACCTATTAAGGAAGAGGCTATCCTCTCTCACAGAAACAAATGATAGGTGGAAATAAGCATGATACAATCATTATGTATACATATCTATATACATGAGTGCATATATGTGTGTAAACACACATAAAATTAAGCATGGAGATAGCTATATAGATAGATATATCTGTATATTTATATACACTCCACACTTAATTATAGCCTTCTTTAGGGTAGGAAGATGTATAAGTGTATAACAGAGAACAAAAGAAAATCAAAAAGGAAGGGGCAGCTAGGTGGTGCAGTAGATAGAGCACCAGTCCTGAAGTCAGGAGGATCTGAGTTCAAATCTGGTCTCAGACAATACTTCCTAGCTGTGTGACTCTGGGCAAGTCACTTAAACCCCAATTGCCTCAGCAAAAAAAAAAAAAGAAAAGAAAAAGAAAATCAACAGGGAAGCAAAAGAAAAGTTGTGCAGCTTTGAAAACAAAATGTAGTTTTTGTTATATGGGTTTCTTGAAATACAAATTTGCTGTGGTACATAGCAATTATTTTTATTTTTTATTTAAGTTTAAAATTTAAAAACATATTTTAAAAAAGTGTGAACTTGGATGTAATTTTGAGGCTGAGGATATCTCTTTAAATATAGAAATGACTTGTGGGAAATAAAGGAATCTTAAAGTTATTTTAAAGGCCTAAACATAAGCCATTCTCCCAAACTAAATTCTTTTTGAAAAAAAAATACATATAAGCAAATATTGAAGAATTATACCAGATTACAGACTACATCTGGATTTTATCCAAGACAAAGTTGGAAGAAAGTGCAGTTTTTTTTAAATCACAGAATGTTAGAATTGAAAGAGATTTTAAAATTCCTCTTCTTGCTATTCCACTGTTCCTCCTCTTGCTCCTGAGGAAGATCTGAGTTCAAATTGATCTCAGACACTTAAAAAGCTATGTGACTCTGGGCAAGTCATTTAATCCTGTTTGCCTTAGTTTCCTTAACTCTAAAGGAGCTCTAAAACTATTTTTATTCCTAACTCTAAAGGAGGAATAATAATAGCACCTACATCCCAGGTTGTAGTAAGGATCAAATGAGATAACTGCAAAGCAATAAGCACAATGCCTGACAAATAATAAGCACTTTATAAAAATTAGTTATTATTATTGTTTAGCAGAGTGTTTTCCACATAGTAGACATTTAATAAATGTCCATCCCTCTCCATTGCCATTTTATTTCTCAGTAATGCAGGATGTAGAATATTTCATGTCTAGATCTAGCTAGAGATGCCAACCAGCTGGCATAAGCTGCTCGGGCATCTCTTAGGCCCCCCATTCTCCCCAGGAGAAAGACAGACCTGGAGAAAGTATACCAATATGATGGAGGTGGCTGGGGCTAATGTAGTTTATGCTGCAGCGTTTATAGAAGAGAAGCTATAAGAAGAACATGACAGCTTTCTTCAAGTAAATGAAAGACTGTGATATGGAAGAGATTATATTTTGTCTTCCTTGGCCCCAAAAGACAGAACCAGGACCAAAAGGTGGGGGTAAAGCTCTCTCCTAAGTGGAATGACTGCATTAGGAGATAGTGCTTAAGGACAGCTGGGCTGCAGAGGGTCTGTGGGTCTGGAATCAAGAAGAGCTTAGACTCTTAGCAGCCACATGATCCTGGACAAGTCACTTAATCCTGTTTGATCAGTGTCCTTACCTCCAAAACGAGCTGGAGAGGAAGATGGCAAACCATTCTGGTATCTTTGCTAAGACAATCCCAAATAGGATCATGCAAAATTGGACATGGCAGGAGATAGGACATTTCCCAACACCGAACATGGCTCAGGATAAAGCCTTGAATATCTAATATTCAAAGACATCATGGAAAGGAATTGAGTCTTGAGTAGAGTTTGAACAAAATGACTTGAGATCTTGAAAGCTCTGTGGACCACTTTGGCTTTTATTAATCTAACATTACATATTGAGCAACTAATACATACCAGTCCTAGATGCAAGAGAAATACCAAAGACACATGGGTGCTGCCCTCTATTTGGAAAGATGAGAACTCAACACTAATTGATTAGAGAACAATAGTAAAGCACCTGGCCTAAGATTCAGGAAATCTGTATTCTAGTCTTGGTTCTACTTACGTGTGTTTTGGACAAGTCACATCTGACTCTGGGAGTACAAGGACTGTTATCTTTAGATTTCAGATGGAGAAGCTAACATCAGAAAAGGGAAATTTTATTTTACGAAATGCATGCAGCTAGTGAGGGACAGAGTTGGTGGTCAATGAATGCTACAGTCAGTCAGAGGTATAGGAGAGATAGAGCCTCGGGTTGGAATCCTCAGGGAAGGTTTCATAGAAATGATGATGCTTTAAGAAGGATGGAAGGATTTGGAGAGATTTTCCTAGTAACTATGGAAACTTCATTAAGGTAATTGAGGTTAGTCCAGTTAACATAAATACATGTCCCAACAATTTTGATGCTAGAACACACCTCCTCCATTGCTGCCTAGTATTTTCTCCCCTTTTCCTTCCCCCACTGAGTGGAATCTGATGTCACTTACCTCCTCCTTCTTCCTCATCAATATTTCACGGAGCACAACCTGGCCAGCTCCGGTGTCAGTGTTTCCTCCCACCAACCCAAATAGAGTTTAACCTCCTTTCCCTTCCACAAAGCTCCAGGCTTCCTCATCCTGTGAGCTGAGCAGAGCTAGAATTCCTACTTTTCCCTTCTTCCATGGCCATCACTGTCCAGCTTCTTCCTTTTCTTCTGTAGTGACATGGAGGGCACCATATATCTATCTCTGCATATGACATGCTTGTAGGGCAATACATTGGATTTGAAATGTGCTGTATTTGGAGGCAGAAGGCCTGGATTTAAATCCTGATTCTGTTGCTGTTCTACATAGATATGGACAAGAGCTTCCTTTTTCTAGGTCTCAGTTCATTCAAATATAATTATAATTGTAACTATATAATCAGCCAGTCTAAGTCTGATCTCTAAGGTCAATTCTAGTTTCACTTTCTAGTTTGACCCTCAAATTTCCTGAGTCCCCTGACTCCAATTGAATCCTCCATCCCAAGTCTTCTCACATACTGACAAACCAAATTTTTTTCATAGTTCAGGACAAATAAGACAGAATTCTCACTTCATCCCAATCTCATCCTTCGTCAGTACCCAAGTATTGGGCTCTCTTCCATGATAATTATCTTCACTTCCATTAAAGCAGGATTAGCTGTAGGTGCAATAGTGAAGTGATGAAGTAATGAAGTTTAACTTTGGTGCCCAGTAACCCTCCAGGTATCTAATTTCAGGACTCTAATGTCCCCCAGATCCCTCCAAACATAGATAAAATGAATCCAATATAGTCACTTACAATATAGGTTTAGATATTTAATATGCTTATCTACTATGCCCACCCCCATTTATGTCTTAAAAGAGAGAGAGAGAGGATGCTACTCAGAAATATAAAGAATACTAATTAGCAGGTATTGAGGAAGCCTGAGTTCTATCCCCAGCTCAGTCATTAATTAACTGTGCAAATCAAATAACCTCTCTTTCCTCATCTATAAAAAAGAAAAAATCTTATCTCTAAGAGTCCCTCCAGTTCCAACTTTCTGTGACTGAATATTGATGGAACCAATCTCAAAAATCGCTACTGGGGCTAATAGCTGGCAATTTTTCTGAGTATCTCTCCAGATACTCAAGCTTACAACTTAAGAGACATAGTCCACTCTTCATCCTCTTTCCCTCCCTTATCCAATAAAGGACAAAGATTTGTTTGACTTCCATCACATTTATTCCATCCTTCTCTGACTCTCTCATAGAGCTGCCATCTTAATTAAGGCCTTTATCATCTTTCAACTCCTCACTTCAATCTGTCCTCCACCTGCTGCCAAAATAATCTTCCTAAAACACCAATCTGATCATTTCCCTCTCTGACCAAGATTTTTCAGTGGTTTGTGGGATAAAAATATAAATTCTTCATCTTGATATTTAAAGTTCTTCACAGCCTACCTTCCCAAACTGTTTTTTCATTATTCTCCTTCCTTTACTTCTCAGACTAATTCTTCCTCAAATTTGACAATTCATTTCTCACTTCCATGCCTTAATACAGGCTGCCCCTTATGCCTACAATGGATTCCCTCTTCAACATCAAGTTTTAGAATCTTTAGTTTTTTTTGAGTCTCAGTTGAGGTTTTTTCTCCCACTGGAAGTTTTTCCTGATTCTCCCTAACTAATCTTAATTCTAGTGCTTCCCCTCTGTTAATTATTTCCTATTTATCCTGAATATATTCTGTACATATTTGTTTACATGTCATCTCTCCCACTAGATTATAAACTCTTTGAAGGCAGGGATTGTTTTTCGCCTCTTTTGTACTCCCCTGACTAAACACAGTGTTTATCATATAGTGGGTATTTGATAGATATTTACTGATTGACTGAAATGATGCTGCTTATATCTCACTTTAAGATTTGCAAAATGCCTTAAATGTACTCTCCTTTAATCCTTACAACAATCTCACAAAGTAGGTGCCATTATTATGTCTATTTTGTAGATGAGGAAACTGAGGTCCATGGTCACATAGTTACATCTTTGAGTTAAAATTAAAATTTAGCTCTTCTTGACTCCATATCCAGCACGCTATCCACTATGTGACTTAACTGCCTCTTTCAATGCCCTCTCTGTCAACTCAAACTATGTTCTACTTATTTGTCTGGATACATGTTATATTCCCTCCCAGTAGAATATAAATTCTTCAAGGGCAAGGACTATTTTTTTCTTTATTTTATTATTATTGCTTTTTATTTACAAGTTATATGCATGGGTAATTTTTCAGCATTGACAGTTGCAAAACCTTTTGTTCCAACTTTTCCCCTCCTTCCCCCCAGCCCCTCCCCTAGATGGCAGGTAGACCAATACATGTTAAATATGTTAAAGTATATGTTAAATACAATATATGTATACATGTCCATACAGTTATTTTGCTGCATAAAAAGAATCGGACTTTGAAATAGTGTACAATTAACCTATGAGGAAAATCAAAATATTGGGAATTCTATGTAGTGGTTCATACTCATTTCCCAGAGTTCTTTCTCTGGGCGTAGCTGGTTCAGTTCATTACTGCTCCATTGGAAATGATTTGGTTGATCTCATTGCTGAGGATGGCCAGGTCCATCAGAACTGGTCATCATATAGTATTGTTGTTGAAGTATATAATGACCTCCTGGTCCTGCTCATTTCACTCAGCATCAGTTCATGTAAGTCTCTCCAGGCTGTTCTGAAATCATCCTGCTGGTCATTTCTTACAGAATAATAATATTCCATGACATTCATATATCATAATTTATTCAGCCATTCTCTAAGTGATGGGCATCCATTCAATTTCCAGTTTTTAGCCACTACAAAGAGGGCTGCCATAAACATTCGGCAAGGACTATTTTTTTTGTTTTGTTTTGTAGACCCAATGCTGAGCACAAGGCCTTGTGAACTGAAGGCACTTTGGTGCTAGTACTACCTCTGCTGAAACAGGCAAACAACCTTCTAGTCTTAAAAGAGTTGCAAGAGACCCAGAGAGGTTACATTAAACTCACATGGCATTTGAACTCAAATCTAAGGCTAGCATTGTCTACTACCCTACCTTGCCTCTCACCTTTCACATAACAAGTCCCAACTGTGAAACAACAATCTTTAAATTTCCTTTCAGCCCTAACTTCTGTTATCCTAATGGATGAAACACCAATGGCAGTGTTTCTGATACTTTGGACACCTGATTGGGGGAGATAAAAAAAAAATAAATTCAAATATGGTCTCAGATAACGTATTTTCTTTGTGACTCTGGACAAGTCATTTGATCTCTATTTTCCTCAATTTCCTCAAATATAAAAAGGGGATAAAAAAGAGCACCTTCCTCTCAGGGTTGTTGTGTGGATCAAATTAAGTAATAATTGTAATGCGATTAACACAATATCTGACACATAGTAGGTTCTTAATAAATGATTATTTCCTTCCTTTTTTTCCTATTTTCCTTCTTTCTGCTAGGACAAGGCATCCTAGGTGTTTCAACTAGAATCTCTCTCCTCTGTCCCTGAGGCCTGGGTCTAGCACAACCTCTTTCCTTTTTGGGAGTCAAATTTGCTATAATTTGCTAAACCCCAAACTCATTTGCTACAAAAATTATTACCAATCTCCAAAGCTATCACCCTTTCTGTGTCTCCCTAATAAGTATCTTTGCTTCCTTTCCTAGACATTGCCTCTTTCCCCTAACAAACCTTCCAATAGCAATGTGTGTCCCTTCATGAAAGTCCTTCACCACAAAATAGAAAGAAAAAGTCTATGAGAGATCAGTGATTCATTTTCTTTTGGAGCTGCTGGCTTTCTCTTGTATTACTGACTAATTTTCCTATATGCAAATATGCAAAACTGTTCCACTTTTCCCTATATTCCTTCCATTCTAAGCTTTAACAATGTCTGGGGATCATAATAATAGCTGACATATAAGGAGTCTTCTTCAAGCCCCACATAAGAAACAAGGGGTCTGCACAAGGCAAGTGCCACCAAGGGAGCAGGAGAATCAGGCCAGTACAGGGGAAAGAAAAAAAGCTCCATACCCAAGATAGGAAATGACTTTCCATCATTTTTATAATTTCAGTAGCTGATCAGGCCCTCCTCAAGTTTCAACTTTCCCTTACTTCTCAGTGAATCCCAAAATACCTTGACTAAAGTCCAGAACCTTTCATGCCAAAGTTAGAGCAGGGGCATATTTACAATGAATACTTCAGAAGAGAGGCTCTCTGAGACTTACATTCACAATTCTCAAGGACCAGTATTTCACATATTTTCCAAGAACAAATTTTGGGAGAAGGAAAGAATTTGAAAGGCAAAGGATATCTGAGGGGGATTGCCTGAGGGGAGGGGGAAGAAGGAAAAGGCACTGAAAAGTGAGGCTGGTAGTGCCCCAGCCAAACTTTCTTGATTTTTATCCTTTTGCTGAGGGCCAGCCTTGAACTGGAGAGACCAACCACTTTTCCTCTGTAGCTCCACAAAAGGCCATTTAAAGTGAAAATGTGTGAGTGTGAGAGTGTGTGTGAGTGTGAGAGTGTGTGTGTGTGCGTGCTCACGCATGCCTAGTTTGGGAGGCAATCAGACAACTGTGTTCCAATTCCAAGATTGTTTCACTTTTCTGGACTACAATTGTCTCATTTCAATAGAATAAGTTTATTGAGGATATGACTGTTAACTTTAGTTTTTGTATCCCCAGGATCTAGTACACAAGAGGCATTTAATAAATGTTTGGGTGATAAAACAAGAAACCTGAACCACATAGTTTCTAAGGTCCAGCTCTAACTTCTTCAGTCAATAATTCCTGGTAGTGGAATACTCAGTTTAAAGTTTAAGAAATGTTTTCCTCACAAAATGCTGAGGCAATCCGTTCAAGAATAATTCCCATCTTACAAATACATACACTAAAGCTCCTCAGAGAAGAAAAATGACTTGCCTGTTAGCACTTGGTAACTGAAGAAGTTAGTGTCTAGCACAGTCCCTAGTATTTCGTAGGCATTTAAGAAATACTCATTGATTGATAGAGCTAGCGTTTGAATCAAGATCCTAATTCTAATTTTAAAATTGTCCCTCCTACTATAGAATTACTGCCTCCCAAGTCTCAGGAGTGGAAACCATTAAAGTGAGGATGGATGTAATGAGACATCTCCCCCACTCCCATAGAATAAGGCACCCACACCCGCCCTCTCCCTTGCCCCCTCACCAGCTGCCAGCTGCATCCAGGCACAGATCTTGTAGACAGTTGCTGTGTTACAGACAAAGAAGAGGCTGAAGCAGATGGTGGAACCAATGATGAGAAACATGGCAACAGCCACAAAGAACATGGCAGTCTTAAAGGCACCGGAGGGTATGGTCTTGAAGTCCAGGGGGCTGCCTTTGCAGATCAGCTCTGAAGTCAGGGCATTGCCCACGCAGTAGGAGAAGAGGCCAAAGTAGCCAGCCTGGGGTGTGTTAATACTGTCCCCAATCCAGTAGGGTTGAATAAACAAAGCCATGACCAGGACAGAGAAGCAGATGGTGAGGGTACCCCACATCACCCCCACCGCCCGGGCATTCCGCACATAGTTAGTGTGGTAGATCTTGGCTGCCTCTTGGGCAGGCAGCAGCTTCGTCATGGCGGCTGGGGAGGAGAGGAGACCCTAGCGATAGAGAGAGCTTCGGGCCCACCACCCTGGCCTGCGTTGGGGAAAGCTCAAGGGTGGAAATGTGCAGTAGTGCAAAAGATGGCCATGGGAGAGTCCACTCCAGGGAGAAAGCCGGGGTAGAAGAGGCAGACGTCTGGTCATAAGGTTTCAGCAGGAGAGGAGATGGTCCCGGGTTCCGTGTCCCGATGCTCCAAGGATCAGCCTGCTCCTAGGCCCTGCTGGGTCTGCCTCCCCACCTCTGCCCCAGCCCTCTTCTCCGCCCTCCCGACTGCTCCTCCTCCGCGCCCGCCCCAGTCCCCAAGCTCCTCCGCCGTCAGATTTGACCTCGGTTTCAGCACCACGGCCAGTGCCCGGCAGCTTTCTGCGGCCAGGAGCCGGAGGAGCTAAAGGGGAGAGTTATGGGGAGGGAGGAGGACCAGACAGGGTGGGAGGAACTCGCGGGTGGGAGAGAATGGGAGGGGAGTTGTTGTTGGTTCTGGACTGGAAAGGGAGTCCCCGAATCTCCTTAGCTTCCCAAGAGGTTTATTTTGGGAAGCCCATACGCTGACACCTCCCACACGCAACATCCATCGCTTCTTCCCGCGCCCAGGCTTGAATGATGGATTTAGCAAGAACTGGGGAGAACAAGGCTGTGACCTGTTCCTCACTTCTCCCTCCTACTCTTAAAAGCAAAACGTAAATGCTTCCCGTGGAGCATTGGGCAGTCCCAAAGCCTTCTTTTTGCGGGTTGGCACTATTCTCTAATTACTCGTTCCATCCATTTTTATTCCCTTGAATAGAGCTGCAGGGCACCCAATCTAATGCCAAATGGGTTCATATGGGTTGAAATGGTGGTGTTCTCTTCAGGGAAGGAAGTTCCACAGGGACCCACCTCCAACATCTGATGTCCAACTTCATGCTTCCTACTAATGGAATCAATGACATCTAGATGAAATGCATTTTGGAATGGGCTAAAAATCGGTAATTCATTTATTCATTCACTCAGCATTTACCAGATACTTACTAGGTACCGGGAATACAAAGAAAAATTGAAACACTTTCTTCCTGAAAGAGTTCATTTTCCTAAGATAAAACAACATGGGCAGTTAGGTGGCTCAGTGAATAAAGAAAGCACTAAGCCAAAAGTCAGAAAGAAGTAGTTCAAATTTGGCCCTAGATTCTAGCTGTATGATTTTGGACAAAGCCACTTAACCTCTGTTCATGTCAATTTTCTCATCTATAAAATGGGGACAATAGCACCTACCTCCCAGAGTTGCTGTGAGGATCAAAGGAAATAACTGAAAAGTACTTAGCACAGTGTCTGGCATTGTCATCCCTACTGTTAGATTTCTTTACTCCTACTCCTGATCTGTGATATATAAATGCTAGTTATTATTATCGTTATCACCATCATCAGTATTATTAATGTCAGTATTGTTGTTATTATTTACATAAATAAAGAAATACAAAATAAATGAAATCTAAGTGACATCCTGCGATGGAGTCTATCTTTGGCAATCCAATAATCCTACATTTACAAAAAGCATCTGGATATCATGGAGCATTAGAAGCAATAAAAGGCATCTGACCTTGATTCAGGAGCTCTCCGTGGACCCCAGAATTTACTCCAAGCCCTTGAACTAGTCAGTATCAAAACCAAGACTTCCCAGAACTGACCATGTGAGGTCTGATTCAGAGTTTAGAACTCACTATCACCCAGTATCTATGATTATGAATTTTGAAATTCTCCTTCCTAATCTCTATCTCTGACCTTTCCATCTCTCTCTCTGCCTTACTTTTCCAAAATATATTCTTCATTATTACTGTGAATGAATGAGTGAAGAAGCATTTTATTAAACAACTATATCGCGACAAGCTAGAGAGTGGAAGTACAAATACAAATAAAAAATGAGTCAGCTTCTGCCCTCAAGGGGTCAAGGAAGGAAGTTTTGATTTGCAGAATCACAAAGATTTCAAGTGAGGACATGGAGTAATTGATTACCATGTTTTGTCTAATAGCAATGGTAGCAATGCTATTATTATTATTCAAGAGCAAGGGTAAAAAGTCAAAGAGGAGTGAAGGTACACACAAGGTAATAGAACACATTGGATGGCAGAATGGAATGTGAAATATTGTTTGGTATCAGAAAGACATAGTGAGTGGGTGAGTTTTGACTTGCCCACCAATCAGGACAGTTCCTCTCTAAGGAAGAGGACCAAAATTGAGTCATTTAAATCCCACAGGACAAGGAGACTTGATCTGGACCTTTGGCTGTCCCCTTTCTCCCAGTCTAGCACTGGTCCCCTGCCCTTCCTTTGAACCCTTTAATTAGCAAGCTAAACACTTTGCTATTCTCCATCCATGATTTTGTTGACTCATATCCTTCCACCATTTATTCCCTGCCATTCTCAACTCTGAGTTACCCCCAACTTTTATCTGTCCTGAATACAACATAAATTCATGGTATCTCATTTCAATTGAGCCCTCAAGGATCCATAGTAATTTTCTTATGTTCTCTAAGATTCTATAAAGCAGTTGGTCCAAGCTTATCCTCTCTTAACGTTTCCAGTGCTATCCCCATACATCCATTTCTTGGAAAATAACCTTTCCTCTTACTTTACTCAGAAAATCAAGATCGTTTTTCATAAACTTCCTCATTTCCACTTCTCTACACTTCAAAACCCCCTTTTAAGTCATCATTTCCCCTTTGCTTTATTCCCTAAGGAAGCAGTAGACTTCCTCTTTATCAGAGCTGATTCTTATTTATGCTTTTGCTCTCACCTACTCCTACATACTCTAAGAACTTGCTTCTTCATTCAATCATATTCTCTTTTTTGCCTTTCATCTTTTTCTATTTACTATCTCAAGACTACACACATGCTCAGAATTTCCCACAACCCACATTTAAAAAACCTTCTCTTGGCCCTATTATTCTCTTAAGCTATAGCTCTCTTTCATTTTCCAGATTCCTAGAGATTTGTCTGTTTAGTTTCTCTATTTCTCACTGTTTTCTTATTTAACCCCTTTTTGTTAACTTCTCACTGACCCCATCGCTCTACCGAAACTGGTCTTTCTGAAGTTGCCAATGATCTCTTAAGAGCCAAATCTAACAACTTCTCTTCTAAGTCTTTATCTTCTTTGATCTTTCTACAGCTTTTGACACAATCTGTTACATGTGTAATAAGGCATATATTTAGGGACAGTGGGTGGTAAAGGAAAAACTCACAGTTCCTGGTTCCTGTCAATCTTCTTCTTTCAAGGAGTCTTCATGAAATTACCTTTAGGTATGGAGCTCTCTGCCAAGTTCCAAGTGCTTTTTCCACAAATGACACTTCTTTCCATCATTGACAGTCACAATCCCTGAAATTTCCTTTCTTCAGATGAGTGCAGGAATTTCCTTTCACCACTACAAATTCTGATGGCCACTACTACTGGTTTGAGTAAACTCTGTTCCCAACTCCAGTCACCAACAGAAACTCTAATAGCTCTGCTGGATCTCCCAAACTCACTGTTCTTTCTATAAGTGAATTATTCTCAGGTGCTTGGCTCTTCCACCTCCCAGACTGACTTACTGGCTACTCCCTCCACAATTCAGAACTGGCTTGCTATATTATGCATATGCCCAGAGATGTATCTGATTCTTTCAGCCATTCACATGATATTTCTTGTGTGATGTTGTCTATCTTTATCCAATGATCAATTGATTAAGGATTTGTTCTAGACTAGTTTATACATACAATTGATTGATTTCATTCAGCTTCTGTCTGGGCTTTATTTTACATTATATTATATTGCATTAATTACTTTACATTACTTGGGTTGGGATAGATCACCTTCCTACTCTTCCTCCTGCTTCCTACACCCCCACCCTCACCACTCACTACTCACACATACATACACACACATCCTTACATTTAGAATATGTTCTTTCTTTGTCTAACTCTTTCAAAATCTTTACCTTCAGCTCATGTGTTGCTTACTCTGAAATGATTTCCTTGACTTCTCCCATCACCTGACATCTTTACTACAATACCCTAACTACCAGGAAGGCACACCAGTGATTCCCCCTTCTGGTAGCCTTCCTTCCCCCCAAGACAGCAAAGGACTGATACAATAATAATTGTAAATAATTGCAATTCTCTCATTTGATAACAATTTTCTTTTTTTTATTATTGTTTTTTTTATTTAATAGCCTTTTATTTACAGGTTATATGCATGGGTAACTTTACAGCGTTAACAACTGCCAAACCTCTTGTTCCAATTTCACCTCTTACCCCCCACCCCTTCCCCTAGATGGCAGGATGACCAGTAGATGTTAAATACATTAAAATATAAATTAGATACACAATAAGTATACATGACCAAAACGTTATTTTGCTGTACAAAAAGAATCAGACTCTGAAATATTGTACAATTAGCTTGTGAAGGAAATCAAAAATGCAGGTGGGCATAAATATAGGGATTGGGAATTCAATGTAATGGTTTTTAGTCATCTCCCAGAGTTCTTTTTCTGGGCATAGCTAGTTCAGTTCATTACTGCTCCATTAGAAATGATTTGGTTGATCTCGTTGCTGAGGATGGCCTGGTCCATCAGAACTGGTCATCATATAGTATTGTTGTTGAAGTATATAATGATCTCCTGGTCCTGCTCATTTCACTCAGCATCAGTTCGTGTAAGTCTCTCCAGGCCTTTCTGAAATCATCCTGTTGGTCATTTCTTACAGAACAGTAATATTCCATAATATTCATATACCACAATTTATTCAGCCATTGTCCAATTGATGGACATCCATTCAGTTTCCAGTTTCTAGCCACTACAAAAAGGGCTGCCACAAACATTCGTGCACATACAGGTCCCTTTCCCTTCTTTATAATCTCTTTGGGATATAATCCCAGTAGTAACACTGCTGGATCAAAGGGTATGCACAGTTTGATAACTTTTTGAGCATAGTTCCAAACTACTCTCCAAAATGGTTGGATTCGTTCACAACTCCACCAACAATGAATCAATGTCCCAGTTTTCCCACATCCCCTCCAACAATCATCATTATTTTTTCCTGTCATCTTAGCCAATCTGACAGGTGTGTAGTGGTATCTTAGAGTTGTCTTAATTTGCATTTCTCTGATTAATAATGACTTGGAGCATCTTTTCATATGACTAGAAATAGTTTCAATTTCTTCATCTGAGAATTGTCTGTTCATATCCTTTGACCATTTTTCAATTGGAGAATGGCTTGATTTTTTATAAATTAGAGTTAATTCTCTATATATTTTGGAAATGAGGCCTTTATCAGAACCTTTGACTGTAAAAATATTTTCCCAGTTTATTGCTTCCCTTCTAATCTTGTCTGCATTAGTTTTGTTTGTACAAAAACTTTTCAGTTTGGTATAATCGAAATTTTCTATTTTGTGATCAGTAATGATCTCTAGTTCTGCTTTGGTCATAAAGTCCTTCCCCTTCCACAGGTCTGAGAGGTAAACTATCCTGTGTTCCTCTAATTTATTAATAATTTCATTCTTTATGCCTAGGTCATGAACCCATTTTGACCTTATCTTGGTGTACGCTGTTAAGCGTGGATCAATGCCTAGTTTCTGCCATATTAGTTTCCAATTTTCCCAGCAATTTTTGTCAAACAGTAAGTTCTTATCCCAAAAGCTGGGGTCTTTGGGTTTGTCAAAGACTAGGTTGCTATATTTGTTGACTGTTTTATCCCTTGAACCTAACCTATTCCACTGATCAACTAATCTATTCCTTAGCCAATACCAAATGGTTTTGGTAACTGCTGCTCTATAATATAATTTTAGATCTGGTACAGCTAAGCCACCTTCATTTGATTTTTTTTTTCATTAATTCCCTTGAAATTCTTGACCTTTTGTTTTTCCATATGAATTTTGTTGTTATTTTTTCTAGGTCATTAAAATAGTTTTTTGGGAGTCTGATTGGTATAGCGCTAAATAAATAGATTAGTTTAGCTAATATTGTCATCTTTATTATATTTGCTCGCCCTGATAACAATTTTCTATTAAAATAGTACTTGTCAGTTAGGAAACTCTCCCTTTATTACTTGTCTTAATCTTAACAGATTTATATTGTATAAAATTAGTATGCCATAAGAAAGGAGTATAGGAATTGTTTATTTTTTAAATTTATTTTTATCTTTAATTCAGTTAAACAATAGCTAGTTTTCAAATTGTGGTAATTAGTATGTGTAATGTTTCTTTTAAAGAAATTTAAAAAAAAACCCACAACAACCTGAGGTTGGAGCTGATACATAATGAGACAGATCCATCATAGAGTAGATTGTAGGAGGTAACAAGTGTAGATTGCTTTTCCTAGGAATTTGGTTACAGAAGTTTGGATATGGGGAGCAAGGAATATTTTGACTCTCCCTCCAGGGACAGTAAGGCACAGGATATGAGAGAAAGAATATTGCTTCAGAAGACAGTCAGAGATGCATTGTGTATCTTCCATTATTTGCTCTTCTATGGCGCTTCAGATGGTGAACACACAGGTAGAATCACACTCTTGATCTCAACATCACCCACAAGTGGTCACAATCTTTCCCTATTCTTTGCATCTCATTACTATTCTTTCCCTTGTTCCACAGTTATTCCCCCTTCTTCCATTGTGCCCTCTGAAATATTCATTCCTTAATTATCCAAGTTCCCTTCATTTTCTATGTCTTGCTCCTTTTACTTTTGATATGCACAGAAAGTTAGCTTCCTCCAGATGACATTGCACCTCTGCTCATCTCTGATCCTAGCTGTACTTTCTTTCATGCCCTCTGAATCTTCCTGGAGGGAGAGTCCCACTACCACTGCTACTGTCTCTCTACTATAATTACTCAGCAACCCATACTCCACTGAGGTTCACTCTATCCAAATTTATCACCCAAAAGAGATCTTAATAAATATAATTAGATAGAGAGACCTTTGGGATTCCAGCCCAACAGAATCTAGAAATTTTAAAATGCTGCCTTTGGATGTGAACAGTTTAGAACCAATGCTATGAAAGAATTGATCTAAACTGTGAGCTTAATTCCTTGGGATTGAAGTAGTATAGAAAGGTATTTTGCCCTAAGATATTAAAAGAAATTTATAAATTTTCAGTCGTTATATATCTGAAGTAACTATTTCTTTGGAAAAGCAACCAAATTTTCAGTGCAACATGGAAGTTTGGTGTAGTCACTGAACCTCTCACAAATGGGGAAAACGCATAGCTGTTGGGAGACTTGGCAGAGAAAAAGCCATCTGAAACCCCTCAGGATACCTGAGAACCTGGGGAAGTTTCTGGGGCTTAGACCCAAGAAAGCGGTGCCAGAATAAATTTGTTACAAAGAAAATAGATGTTCATCCACCTGCAATGAGCCAAACTTTTGAGAGATGATAGATTTCATTTAGGAGGCTTTGCAATGTTCTGGGACCAATTCATATACAATTAGGAATGTCTGGGCAATTTTTTTCTCTATTCCGGTTGCTTAGTCATTTTTCGGTCATGTCTGACTTCATGACCCCCCTTGAGACTTTCTTGGCAAAGATACAGGAACAGTTTGCCATTTTCTTCTTCAGCTCATTTTACAGATGAGGAAACTGAGGCAAACAGGGTTAAGTGACTTGCCCAGGGTCAACCATCTAGTAAATGTCTAGGTTAAATTTTAATTTAGGAAGATGAGAGCCCTCAAAGCGCTCACCATTGCTTCACTTTTAGCATATGCACTTGGTCCGGTTCCTTCTACAGGCATCTGGGACTATGATGTAGTGTAATGTAATGGTTCTATTTTCTTTGATGATGAAAAGGAATTTTTTTAAGCTTGCTGATCTTTTCCAACTTCTGTTGGTTGTCCTCATTTCATTCTTACTCATTCATCCTAGTTAAATTTAGGATAATTTTGTCTTGTCAATTTTTCTCATAAATCTTTTTTCTTAAAGATGGTTTTTCACACACACGTTTTTCTTTTTCTTGAGGCAATATTCCACTCACAATATTCCATCATCCTTTTTTATATTTTATTATATATAGTTTATATTCTAAACCTGTGCTGTTCTTGGCTGCAATATCTCTCCACTTGGCAAGTGAGTCAAGTGTTTGCTGATTAGGTTACTTTTTTAGGTCTGTGTTTTATAGGTGAGCCAAAAGGGATTTGTACACACACATACTATGAAACTATAAGGTAATATTTTCTTCACAGAGAAATAAACAAGGTTATGAGAAGAATAATTTCTAAGCAGCTAATGGGAACAAGGGGTGGGACTAGGGGGCAGAAGATGAGTTCATTTCTCTTTTTCCTTCAGAAATTTCTCAGGGAGAGTCCCTCATTTGTAACAGTACAGATGGGTCATGATGGAACCTGGCCTTCTAAGACTTCCTTATGCAATGTTCTTTCTTTTTACCCACCTGCCTTCAGAGAATGGAGTGAATATGCAGACTGTTAAAAAAAAAATCTGGTAAACCTGGTAACTTGTGGACATTGAAGAAAGGAGAATAGATTGAGAGAAGATGGCAACTGAGAGCATTTCCTAACCTTCTTTGGCAAGCTGAATGGGAGAGATGATCTTGAGAGACAGAAACAGACAGTCACATATACCTCAGGGAATACAGAGAAATAGAGAAATAGGACTAGAGAGGAGAAGAGAGGGAGAGAATGATACCTCCTGTATAACCTTGAATAAATGATTTTCTCTTCTTGAGTCTGTTTTCTTGTTTGTAAAAAAAGGGGATTGGACCAGATGACCCCTGAGTCCCTGTCCAGATTTAAATTTATGATCTTATGATCTACACACACACACACACACACACACACACACATCTCTTTTCTATTTTGTTGGGTGGATGGCCATGGGGAAAGTAATCAGATCTAGGACATCTACACCTGCCGAGATGGGGTGTACATAAGGGAGGTAACCCTATTAATCAATTACTGCATTTAGACCTTGAGAAAAAGCTGGGCAGTTCCCAGGACTGGACAAACAGAAGGAACAGCAGCTGTGATATTCCCAGTACCCAAAGGTCTCAGTAAATGGTCAGTAGAGTTTGCCTGCTTTAGCCTAGCCTTCCCTATTTCAGGCTCTGGGATCCTTTGGAGGAAACTCAGAGAAAAGGTTTGGAAGTGGAAAGGCAATAGCACTGTGGTGTACTGAAAAGAACACCTAACAGAGAGTTATGGTATCATGGATTTAGCGCTAACAGGGGTCAGAAGTCATTTAATCCACTACCCCTATTTTAACACTTAGTAGCTATGTAATTTTGGGCAAGTCAATGAACCTTGTTGAGTGTCAGTCTTTTTATCTATAAAGCAGGTCACAGGGTCATATATTTAGAACTAGAAGGAATCTCCAAGGCCATCCCATTCAATCTTCTTATTTTACAGATAAGAAAAGCATAGTCAAGTAACTATCTAAGGTCCCACAACCACACAGTCAGACGTGGGCTTCCTACCTCCAAGGCTGGCGCGCTCTCTCTCTCCCCCATATCATGGTTCTTTCTTGATAATAATACATGTACCTCCTGTCTCCAAGGGGTTTTGTCAGAAAATAACTTTATTTTTAAAACTAAGCTTCACCAGGGACTCAGACACTTGAACCTACTCTGATTACCCTTCCCTACCATCCTAAGTAGGACCAAAAGTTGTTCATTTCCTGGAGAAATGATCAGAAGAATCAAAATCCCTACTGTTAAAAACCTTCTTCTGGGTTAAGGTTTGTTCTCCAGGAGGTCTCAAGAAAATTGTGACTGTTTCTTGGGAGTGGGTTACCTAAGGACCCATTAATACCTTAGCAAAATTTGGTTGATTAGATTAGCTAGCTGTCTATCTGTTCATAAGACTGAAGGGCTCTAAATATCCAGGGTGGCAAATTAGAAAATTCTGATGGTAGAATGGGGAAGGGAAAATCCACTATTAAGGTACTTAAGGCCTAAGCCCTACCCAAAGAACTGAGATACCCTGTGTCCCTTAACCCCACTGGAAACCAGAGATCAAGAAGCAATATAGGGTAATTGATTTAAACCCAGAAGCAATCTCAGCTGCCATGTAGAGTAAACCCCTTGTTATACAGAGGAGGAAATTTCCAGTTCTAAGATACTTTTAGTCTGTCAGTAAACATTTACTAATTACTATTTGCTATTTATTTATTTATTATTATTATTACTATGTGCCAGATACTATGCAGATACAAGAAAGGCAAAAAACAGTAAGAGTTTACATTCCAGTGGGGGAGACAACGTGAAAACAGCTATTTATACATGGATATATTTGATCTCTACAGAGCAGTTGGAATGTAATCTCAGAGGGAAGGTATAGATAACATGGTGTGTTTGGTGGGAGGGAGAGTTGGGAGAGGAAATGAGAAGGGCTTCTTACAAAAGGTGACAATAATAATAGCTTTTAGATGGTCTTTAAGATTTATAAAGCTTTTTTCCTGTGTTATCTCATCTGACCCTTATATCATCCCTCTGAAAGAATGGTCCCTAGAGCTGGCTCTGAACAGTATATGAACCCTCATGAGATCATAGACTTGAAATCAGAAGGGGCCTTAGGGATCATCTAAATTCAACACCTACATTTTATACTGTTATCTCTGCCTCTATTTTTTCAGATGAGGAAACTGAGGTTAGCAAAGGGTAAGAAACTTGCCCATAATCACTCAGATAATAACTGTTTGAGATAGGATTTTAATTCAGGTCTTCTCAACTCCAGATTTATCCACTGTGCAGTCTAAGTGCATTCCTGGAATGAAAGACATCTATGACTCTAGAACTCTTGGTCTACTTCAGAGGCTAAGCTGGGGGCCTGCCCTAAGTTAGGAGGATGGACAAGATCATCTCAGGGACATCTGGGAGATATGGAAGGGACCAGTGTCAGAGGATTCATGGGTTAACTGGGAAACTGACATATGGTTCCATGGGCAGTGGGAGTTTCTGGCTTGCTTAGCTTATCTATGGCCAGTTGGGCACCTGCACACCAAAAGATAAGGAGCACTGTGGGATTGGGGGAGAGTGATCACAAGGGAGGGAGGATGTGGATTTATCAGAACCACGGGGTCCCTGGAGTCTCAGTCTTCTGACTCCTCAGTCCTGTTGTGTTCCCTAGCACCACCTTTTACCATGGAGAAGGTCCTTATCCTGTTGCTCATCTCCCTGGCTGTAGCCTATGCTGCCCCTGACCCTCGCGGCCTGATCATAAACCTGGTAAGAGAAACTTTCCTGCGTCCTCTGAGTCCCCAAAGGCAGATTTCCTGAACTAAACCTGGGCTAACCAGATCCCTTAACAGATGCCTCCCCTCTCTGGGCAGAACTGGCTGATCCTCAGAAAAACTATGTCTAATGATAGTACCTACCTCTAAAATCAAAAAGCTAGAAGAAATGGATCTTAGGGATCATCTAGTCCAAGACCCTCCTTGAGGAAAGTAAATATCAGAGTAGGGGAGATAACATAAGATCACATAGTCCATCAGTAACAGTCAGGGCTAAAATTCAGTTCCCCTTACTTCCCTGAACCTTCTCCCCCAATGTTTCCAGGATTCTATATTGAAGCTTATGGCCTTACCAAGTTGCCTACATGATATTCCATGGATATAGCAAGCATCATGTTACCTACCCTGTACCATGATGCCTTATCAAACATATATCCTGTAGTACGTAGCCTTACCAAGATTCAATATTGGGCTAATTTGCTTTGATGAGTGCTTACACAAACCTCACTGATTTACCACATATCTAAGCTGTGAGACACCAGATATGCTTCTTCTGCAAACAAATTTTAGTTTCTAGCAACCTTTCTTTCCTCCAGTTGCCTAGAGCGTAGCCAGGACCCTAGATTGGGCCATTTATGAGACAGGGCTCCATACTCAAGATTTTTCTCTCTTCTTTTTCCCCTAACAAAACTTAGTTTTATTCGATATCTCTGCTGTTTTCTTTCCAAAGTTTGACCTGGTCAGGTCATTATATAAATGAGTGCTAATAGGTTAATGACTTAACCCTATCCTTAAACCAGTCAAAATGCATAGCTCTTCAGAAGATCATTAAACAAATATAACATTTGTTTGGGGGTTTGGGAAAATATGCCTAATAGGCAACCACAAATTCTGCCTATTTGTAGGGCCAATTGTAACCTTCAAATTTTACACAGGGAAGCCTAGGACACTACAGAAGAACTGAACCACATATGATAGATATGAATCAGGATGCCTGCAGAAAAAGGCAGAATATTAGAGCTAGATTTATCCTCCAGAGCTTCTAATTTAATGGCAAATAAATGATTGGCTCCTAAAGGGGAAAGAGAGGAAATGAAACAAGGAAAGGACTTGGGTTTCCATCATTACAGATGGGTTTGTGTTCTGAAGACAGGCAATTAAAGAAAAAGAGAATTATTGAGTCATAGATTATACCTGAAAGAAACTTTAAAGAACATGGAAGCTGGAGTGTGTTGGAGGCAGTTCTAACCAACTTATGAGAGCTATCAAATTTTCAGAGTGAGTATTTAGACCTTGGAAACCAGAAAATACTTCAAATAAAGACCAGAAATATTGTTTTGCTGATTGTCTAGACTTAAGAAAAATCTCTCTTTTTTTAAAAAAAGTATTTTAATTTATTTTTTCACATTAATGTTTAAATTTATTTTGAATTCCAGATTCTTCTCCTTACCAACTCCTCCTCCTCTCACTGAGAAGGCACGTAATAATGATACCCATTATGCATGTGCAATGATGCAAAGCATCAATCTGCACTTGTTCTCTATCCAGAGATTGATTGCATTTTTCATCATGGATCCTTTAGAATTGTCTTGGATCAAAGTAGGTTAAGACATGAGAAAATATCAATGAAGCAGATAAAATGTTTTAAAATGTATGCATAATTATTGTTGCCTGTGGAGATCCTGATTGTTAAACATTTACCAGCACACTCCTACCCATATCTACTCCCTTGGGCACTTTCACCAGATTGATTGGAGTGGGGTTGATTGGGCTGTGCTTTCTCACAGGACAATGGGGAGCTGTGCATGAATAGTATCCAATGTAAGAGCAGATGTTGTCACCGGACTAGTGGCCTGAGCATGGCCCGCTGTGCTGAGAAAGCCCCTGAGAACAGTGAATGTTCTGCCAAGGTGAGTAGCCAAGGAGGGCTAGGTAAGGTGTGGGGAAAAGGGAAGAAAATAGAAAAGGAATGCGTGGGTGAGGAGTAAAAAGAGAGCAGCTAGGATGGGGTCCACCAAGTGGGAAGGTTCTTCCCCAATAAGGAGCATCACCTGGTCCCACCTTATAGTTTAACAGAGGAATAAACAAAAAAAGAAACAAAAGAGGAAGCAACAGATTTAGAAAGAGAAAATTACTTGAATTATGTAATTCATTGACAGAACGTGGACTAGAACTCAGGTCTCCTAACTTCCTCACTACTGCTGCTGCTATTATTATAATTTTTGCTTTCCCTGTTCCGATTAACTTTATTGTAGCATTAGAAGTCTGGAACTGGAAGTGACTTCAGTGGCCACTGAGTCCAGTTCCTTCACTTTAGAGAGGACTCCCTTCCCCATCCTTTCCTCTTCTCCCATTTAAAACCAACAAGAATCATAGAATCACTGATTCGAAATGGGGAGAGGCTTTAGGGTCTTCCAATTCAATAATCTCTAATCCTTTTACAGATGAGAAAAGTAAGGCTGAAAGAAATCAGGAAATAGAGAAAATGAGATCCAGGGACTTTACTGACTTGCCTGGCACCACACAGGTGGTGGGTGGTGTGGACAGAGCACTAGACTTTGAATCAGGAAGACCTGAGTTTGAATCCTGCTTCAGATATACTTACTACCTCTGTGACCTTCAATAAAAGTCATTTCATCTTCCTGAGTCTCAGTGTCCTCACCTGTAAAATGGGGGAGGGGGACTGAACTCAATGAACTCCAGTGTTCCCATTAGTTCTAAATCTATAATCTTATGACTATCAGAGGCATGTTAGAATCTGATTTAAAGCTTCAGAAATTCTTAGAGATTATTTAGTCCCATAATAAAGCTTAAAGAAGGGGTAATAATATATCCAAAATCATATAGATAGTAAGTGGCAAAGGTTGGATTAGAATCCAGGACTTCAGACTCCAAATTTAGTACTTCTTCCATTATATCACATTGACTCTTGAGATATGCTTTGTTTCTGGACAGGACCACTAGTAACAGAGAAAGAAATAGGAGTAAAATCCTGACTCCTTATCTGGTAATCTTCCCACTGCACTTCTGACCATTGTTGTTTAGTTAGTTTTCAATCATGTTGGATTTTTCATGACCCTATTTGGGATTTTTCTTTACTGGAGGTTTGCCACTTTCTTGTCCAACTCATTTGACAGATGAGGGAACTGAGGTAAACAGTGAAGTGACTTGCCCAGGGTCACCAAGCTAGTAAATGTCTATGGCCAGATTTGAACTCAGGTCTTCCTAACTCCAAGCCTGGCACTCTATCCACTGTACTACCTAGCTGACCGACTTTTGATGATCAGAGGTCATCCTCCAGGGCATCCAAGTACTGTCTGTTGTGATACAATGGAGAAAGCATTGGCTTTGCAGTCAGAACATTTGGGTCCAGATTCTTCTTCTGTAACTTCCTTTCTATGTCACCTTGGACAAATTAACTCGAGACCTCTAATCTTCTATCTCTGAATCTATGATCTTGTGAGTTTTATTGATTCTAAATGGGAGAAGAGTCAGAGATGGGAGGTGGGGGAGAAGGAAGCCAGGAATCCTTTCTAGAGACAGCTAAAATGTCCTGAGATGTCTCCCCACCCCTTTTCTCATCAGGGACCAGCAGCTCAAAGGATTCAGGCTACAAGCACTAAGGATTGTATTAAACAATACAATTTGCTCATTTTATAGATGAGGAAACAGAAGCCAAAATCAGGGAAACAGTATACTCAAGATCCCACAGTCAAAAACAGGATCTCTAACCCCAAATACATTGCTGTATAGGGAAGACTACATGCTATCAAAGTTGAGATAAATAGAGAGGGTTTTCTAGGGGGAATTTCCTATGGTTTTGACTTTCTCTGTGCAACTCTCATGTCAGAGGTGTGGGAAGCAGCAGCCTCAATCCAACAGAGACTATTAGACCAGTGACTGAACCCAGATAGGTCCAGTGATGTAACAGCTTTTGCGTCTTCCCCAGACCCTCTATGGAGTTTACTACAAGTGTCCCTGTGAGAGGGGATTGACCTGCGAGGTGGACAAGACCATCGTGGGCTCCATCACTAACACCAACTTTGGTATCTGCCACGATATTGGCCGTTCCAAGCAGTGAAGTCTTCCCCCGCCATACCCTACCTTTCCCCACCAACCCACCAGATTGTCTGTCAATTAAAGTCCATCCAGCAAACCCTTCCTGGGCTAGATTTGTGTCGTTCTTAAAACCAATTCGTTTAATTCTTCTCAGAGTAGTGATAAGGGTGGGATATATGGGGCAGGAGAAGATGTGACAAGGTTCTAAACTGATGAGTGGAAGAGGAAGAAGCCGGGATCCAGTGGGAGTTCTAGGGAAGGGAGAAAGAATAAGAGAATAAATGGATGTCCGAACTAAAAGGGAACTCAGATGCCATCTAATTCAAAGGTCCTTAAAATGCATATGGGGACCTCAGATAGGGGGAAAATGCATTTTTCCCCCACTTCCAACTAAAATTTGGTATTTCCTTTTGTTACAAATGTAGACAAAAAGCCATTATTCTAAGGGTGTTTGTAAACCTTCATGAAACAGATTGCCTACAAAGATTAAGAACTCCTAATCTAATCCAACTGTGCCACTTTCTGGCTCGCAGTCTTTTTACAAAAAGAAAAAATAAGAAGTCTAAGGACTCCAGTCTTCAGGGAGATGAGAATATCAGCACACTCTCTTCCCTAAACCTCCAGCCAGCCTCAGAGGAATTTCTCTGATCCTCCCTCCCCAATGAATTGGACTCTCTCAATCTCTCTAGGTAATTCAACAAACTGTGCAAACAGCTCAGGTTTGTTGGTTAACAAGTTTTTTTTAATAATAATAATATACAGTGCTTTAAGATTTACAAAGTACTTTATAAATACAATATTATTTGGAGAAAAGAAGATTAAATGACTTGCCCAGCATGATGCAGCTAAAAAAGTGTCTAAGACAGAATATGAACTCGCATCTGCCTGACTTGGACTCTAGCCATTTAGCTGCCTACTTTAGCAACTTATTAATAGCAAAAACACAAAGTGGAAATAAAAACTCTTAGCGCTGGTTGAACAAAATTCACCATGACCAGTTTAAATATCCAGCAAAGAAGAGAAAGAGTTATTAGAGTCTGTTGCAAAACAAACAGAAAAATTCTTGCTCTCACTACCAAGTTTAACCTAAGATTATAATAAAAACAAAACTTAAAATCACTTACATTATTAAACCGGAATTTTGTTTAAAAAAAAAAACAACTTTTGAGAATTTTTTACATATTGACAGTTTGTTGACAGACTGACCAGCAGACCAGTCCCTGGTTCTCTGCAATGATTCCAGTGCCACATAGACTTGGGATAGATATTGCCAATCACATCTAGAGAGGGAACTATGGAGACTGACTATGAATCAAAACATAGTATTTTCCATATATTTTATTTAACTTATACTTTAACATATTTAACATGTATTGGTCAACCTGCCATCTGGGAGAAGGGGTGGGGAGGAGGGAAAAAGTTGGAACAAAAGGTTTTGCAACTGTCAATGCTGAAAAATTACCTATACATATATTTGTAAATAAAAGGCTATAATAAAAAAAGAAGAAAATAGTATTTTCACCTTTTTGTTTGTTTCTTTCTTTCTCATAGTTCCCCCCAACACTTTTGAACTGATTTTTCTTGCACAGCACAACAAATTTGGATATATGTTTAAAAGGACCTGGATTCAGGAAACTTACCTCCTAAGTTCAAATCTGGTAACAAACACTAACTGTGTGATCCTGGACAAGTCATTTAATCCTGTTTGCCTCAGTTTCCTTATTTATAGAATGAGCTGGAGAAGAAAATGACAAATCACTCCAGGATCTTTATTAAGAAAAACCTAAAATGGAATCACAAAGAGTCAGTCATGACTGAATTGACTGAATGATGAAATTTAAAAATGATTTGGAGCTAAAATGGACCTTAGAGATCTATCTTCTAATTGAATCTTCTTTTGACAAATGAGGAAACTGATATGGAGAGAGCTTATCCAAGGATTTACTATGGAGTTTTAATAGGTAGAGGTGAGAGAGGCATTGGAGTAGCCTCTATCAATTCCAGGAGGAAAAAGATAGCAGGATGGGTCAGAGGAAGTTTACACAAATCAATTAAAAAAACAAACAAAAATAATACCTGAAAACATTTCCAAACCCAAACCACAACTTGACAGTGGCTCCAGATGCTCCAATATAGTCATTCAAAAGTTTACATTTGCCTCTCTTAAAGTGGTACTCTCCAGTTCCAGTTTTCAGTCTACTTTCTAATAAGCCCACCATATATGTATCATACCATATGTATTTCCACATTGTGATCTCAGAGGTCTCTTAGTCAATCAGGAGTCATTCCAGCTAATTTTTGCTGCCCCAAACCAAGCATGGATCTTATACATGACTCATGGTGATCTTGCTTCTACTAATATTTCATTTTGGGAGAAGTTTGCTATCTTCTAAGACAGACAATTCTGTTTATGATTAGGAAGTTCTTCCCTGCATTTTGGTTTCATTTGCCTTTTTGCAATATTCACCCATAACTTCTGATTTTGATCTAAAAGAATAAGCAGAACAAGACTTCTTTAATCTGACAGTTCTTCAAATACTTAAAGATTGGTACTTGGACAAGACACAAAACTGATGATAATCACAAACCTGTTAGATAATGGAATCAGTATCCAGATAGATCTCAATAGGATAACTATTGATAAGCTAAATCCAATAAGATGGAATTTAATAGGGAACAATATCAAGTCTTATTTGGCTTCAAAAAAGTAATTTTACAAATGCTATACATTGAAGGCACAACCATTTGTATGAAAAAAATGAAGGTTTTAATGGACTTTAAACTCAAGATGAGTTAATATTGTGACATGGTATTAAGAGACATAATGTTCTGCTATGGAGACTGAATGTGAATTAAAGCATTCTATTTTCAACTTTTTGGAGAGAAATCTTTAGAGAAAGTGTCTTTAAAAGCCTCATTTCTCAAATATATAGAGAATGGAGTCAAATTTACAAGAATACAAAAAATTCCCAAATGATAGTCAAAAAATATGAGCAGTTTTCAGATGAAGAAATCAAAATTATCCATAGCCATATGAAAAAAAAAAGCTTTAAACCACTATTGATTAGAAAATGCAAACTAAAACAATTCTGAGATATCACATCACATTGGCTAATATGACAGAAAATGATTATGATAAATGTTGGAGAAAACATGGAAAAACTGAGACACTAAAGAACTGTTTGTGGGTAGAGTTGTGAACTGATCCAACCATTCTGGAAAGCAATTTGTAACTATACCTACAGGGCTATAAAATTATGCATTCCCTTTGACTGCATAGTACCACTAGTAGGCCTGTATCCCAAAGAGGAAAAAAGGAAAAAGGATACATTTATACAAAAAACTATTCATAGCAACTCTTTTTGAAGTGGCAAAAAAATTGAAAATTGAGGAGATGCTCATCAGTTGGGGAATGTCTGAACATGAATGAAATACTATTATGCTATAAGAAGTGATGAGCCAGGTGATTTCAGGAAAAAACTTGGAAAGACTTACACAAAATCATGCAAAGTAAAGTAAACAGAACCAAGAGATTATTAGACAAAATAATAACAATATTGTACAATGTTCACTTGTGAATGACAATTATTCTTAATGTGAATTCAAGATAATTCCAAAGGACTCATAATGAAAAATGTTATTCACATGCAGAGAAAGAGCTGATGGAGTATGAATGCAGATTGAAGCATACCATTTTCACCTTTTTTTCCACTTTTTTTCCCTTTTGATTTGTATCTTTTTTTTTTTTTTTTTTTACAACATGACTAATATGGGAATATGTTTTGTATGGTTGCACAAGTATAATCAAATTGCTTACCAGCTAGGGGTGGGGATGGTGATGTAAGAAAAGGAGAGAGAAAATTTGGAACTCAAAAATTTTTTAAAATAAATGTTAAAAATTGTCTTCTCATATAATTGGGAAAAATAATATTTTAAAAAGAAGAACATTGTCAGGCTTGGCCCAATTCATAGAAACAAGGCTGATCAAGTAGTTGAGGGCTGGACTCACAAAAATCTTTAAATCTTCTAATCGACTGTCTTCTTTAGCCAACTTGCTGCATTCATTCCCCAATGATTAATACACTCCCATCCCCTCACACTCTTCCCCTTTCTTGGATACCAAACACCCACTTGCTGAAGAATAAACTTCCTTAGCTATCTGCTCCCTCATTTCCGTCTTCTACAACTCTTTTATGTCCCATTCCAGATCTAGTTACTATTTCCTTTAGAATGTCTGTGCTATAGAGGTTTCATCTTAAACATATTCTTTTCTCAGTCCCCTAAGCTATTAGCACTCATTTAGACTTGGTTCTCTCTCGATGACACTGCTTTCCATGCCAGTCTCTCCCGTACTGGTTGCATTTTCACTTATACTATCCGATTCAATGGTCTTGATAGTGAGGTCAGAAAAGTCCTCCTCATCACCACCACCTCCATTATAACTTCCAGATTCTCCCTTTAACACCCTTATTCAGGAAACCATCTGTCCTTGAAATTCATTCAAATCAAATCTGTCACCCTACCCAGACTCTGGTAGCTATCTGAATTTATCTACTGAATTTGAGGATATTCATCCTCTTTCTCAATGAATTCAGGGCCTGACTCTTAGATTTCCTCTCCATCCTAACTCCTCTCATTCTAGGCAAGACAGTAATTCCTACATCTGGAGTCTGCCAACTCCCCTGGTTTTTCCAAGGCACTTGAAGGATCCTGTGAGACAGACACCTCCTGTTGATTCTACAAGTTTCCTGGTAAAAGATTGTTTTACTTTGTCTCCTTGATGGTTCTGCTGCTACAGGACCTGTCTTAGGGGACTATTTTATAGTTGCCCAGGGATAAATATGGGAGGCTTATAGCAAGTCACTATTTACTCCACTTTTCAGATCCCAAAAATCCAATCTCAGGAATTGTCCCTTTGAATCCTTTCCCTAGAGACTGAAGTGATAGTTTTAATTCCAGAGGTTTTTGTATTATGAGCCTTGTTACATTTTCTCCATTCATGTTATAATATTTTGGGTTTCAAATTTTTCTTGTTCCCCCTTTCTCCTCCTTCCTTCCCAAAATAGCAAGTAATCTGATATAGGTTATACGTGTAAAATCATATTAATCATATTTCCATGTTAATCTTGTTATTAAAGAAGAAACAGAACAAAAGGGAAAAGCCACCAAAAAGAAAGGGGGGGAGTGAAATGGTATGCTTTGATCTGTGTTCAGATTACATAGTTCCTTCTTTGGATGTAGATTTTGTTATGTTTTCTCAATAAATATGTCTTTATTAAACTTAAGTAATGTTCATTGGTTAACTGATGATGAAGAGATATCTATTGTTTATCAGTTATGTCAAAGAGATACCTGAACAAATTAATTTTTAGAGTTAGGGAAAGATATTAATTGGATATTGATACTGGGGAGATAGTAAATGGCAATTGATATTGGGATTGGGAAGGTTATACTATTATAAGGGTCAAGGGAGGAGCCATGAACGATGCAATCTGGCCTTGAAATCTGAGATCCTCAGTCTGTGAACAGTGTGGACCGCCTGGTGAGCCTACTCCTACCTGGAGTTTCACTAGTAGTTTAGTAGGAGTTAGTCAGGAGCTCACTAGGAGTGAGCAGGAGGTCAGAAGGGTAGGATGTGAACACCTTGACCTTGCATGCAGCTGCCCTCTGGTGCTCTGTTGTTCATAAAACCATCGCTCAATGAAGTGGTGGCTGGAGATCTCTAAAGACCTTTGACTGAGGTAAGACTAGGAGAAGCACTGTTCTAGACAGTGGCCAGAGATTCTTCTAAGGGGCTGGGAATTAGGAGTGACTGGTAATAGTGGTTCCTGGGTGGGGAACCAAATACCATACTGATCATATAGAAGATACTTGCAACCTTTCAGGGTTATACCTATCTATCTATATACTCCTAGAACTCTTGGGTTAAGAAGTAGTCAGACTTTGCAGATCTGTCCTGCTAATGCTATCAGAAGCTGACAGAGTGAACTCAGAACCTACATAGGCTACATTTAAAATAGGAGCTCACAGTAACATAACATTTTACCATAGCATTTCCTCATAAACCACTCTGAAGTAATGCAAGTAATGCATTTTACAGATGAGGAAACTGAGGCTCAGAAAAACAGAAGAACCTTTCCCAAGGCTACACAGTTGACAATTGTCAAACCCAAATCCTTGGATTTCAAGACCAAGGCGTATTCTATGATATGCAAGTGGAAAATGACCCAACAGCTATTCTCAAGAAATTTACAATTGCTGGGCATGGGAATTGGCTGCAGCACTTCCAGACTGAGTGAGATGGGAAGATCCAGAACCAAAAAGATTTTTAAAAGTTTATAATCTGATGTGTTCCAGAAGGACAAGTAATATTTGTGTCCAGTCTAGCTCACAGACTTTCTATTCAGCGGGCTTTACTGTTCAGTGCTCTTTTCTTAATCAAGAGTAAACTGAATAGGGAAAGTTTGGTCATTGTAATCATAAGATCAGAGAATGGATTTCCTGTGGGAAATATAGGCAGCAGCAGAAACATGGAGTCGTCTGGGTCCAAATTTGGGGGTGGTAAGGATCAAGGAGTTCTTCCTACATGGGATAACATTTGATTTTGGCTTTCAAGAACAGATAGGAATTCAAAAGATGGCAGGAGTAAATTCTGCAAACATGGAGAATTAAATGAGGGAAAATAAGATGGTGGGGAAAGTCAGGACACAGAGGGAGATAAGGGTGAATAGGAAGAAAGGTGCCAAATCATGGAGGGTCTTGAACAGTAGATTAAAGTATCTGAACTTTAGCTCTTAAACAGTAGGGAATCACTGCAGAATTTTGAGCAAGAAAAAGATATAACTAGATGTGTGTTAAACTAAGCAATGTGCTTCCTCACTTCTCCTCTTGTACTTTGGTTGCAAAATCCTTTGAACGAATTGGTCTGAATTCAAACATATAGAAAAATGAAAGCAATCCCTGAGAGACATTTTCCTCTCCCCAATTCTAATTCCAGCTTTCTCTTTTGAATAGCACAATGTAGTAGGGAGAGCAGCAGGATTCTGTTGCAGTTGCATCACTGCCTACCAGCACACATCCTTCCTCAGTAAAATGAAGAGTTTGAACTAGGTCTGGAGTTCTTAATTTGAGATCCATTAACTTGCATGGGGAGGAAGATGTCATCTCTAATTTTCATTAACTCTAAGTAAAATTTAGCATTTACTTTAATTATGATTTTTTTTCCCTGAAGGGATTCATAGACCTTCCCAATCTACCAAAATAATCCATAACACAGATAAAAGTTTAAGGCTCCCAAACCTCCAGGAACTCCTTATATATGTGCAATCATGTTAAATGGACTTTTACATTAGTCATGTTATAAAAGGAAAAAAACATAACAAAAGAAAAACAGAATGAAAACACTTCCATCTGCATTCAGACTCCATAGTTCTTTCTTTAGATGTAAATAGCATTTTCCATCATGAATGGAAGCTGCTATTGTACCCATTTAACGATTGAGGGTCTAAAGTAATTTGTCTGCAATTATTCAGCTGATCTGAGGTCATATTTGAATTTAAGATTTCTAAGCACTTTGTCCCCTGAATCACATATCTGCAAGACCTCTTTAGCACTCTCTCATTAGATTCCTTGAGGGCAGGAACTGTCTTTTGCTTCTTTTTGTATCCCCAGAATTTAGCACAATACCTGGTACATGGTAAGTCATTTAATAAATGTTTATCAACTGACTGAGTCTAAATCAGTCTTTTTATTGAGGAAATCCTAAATGTTTTAAGCATGGCTGACTGAGCACAGCACATACACACCAATATCCATTCAATGATGGATTGCTCTCAACCTTCAATTCAGATCCCCAGAATCTTTTTTATGAAAAAAAACCTCATCCTTCAGTTTCAATTTTTCCCCCCCTGAAAGCTGGAAAACACTTGGCCCAAGACAAGGGCAAACCCCAGCAAGAGAAGGACTTTCTCTATGGGAATCAAAGTAGCACTGGATCTGAATGGGGCTGACTGCTGGCAGTTGAAACCCCACCCCCCCATCACCCCTCCTTCACTATGGCATGTAAGTCTCTGTCTCCTCCTTCCAGGCATTCTAGATAGCAGCAGGATCACAGAGATCTTTCCTTCCTATTAACTGTGAGCTTTTCCTGTCTGAACCATTCACTGACATTCATATGCATCTTTGGTTTGGGTGCTTAATTATCTCTTCATGGACCCATCTCTTCTTGCCTCAACTAGACTGGGCTAGGGCTGAACACTTAAAGAACACTCTAAATCTGGACTAATTGATTGCATAGGGAGGCCAAGATTTTACTAAATTTAATAAATTACTAAAACACAGCACCAAAGCCCCAACACAGACATATGGTGCAGGAGACAGAGTGCTTAGAAGTCCTGAATTCAAATATGACCGCAGACCAGCTGAATGACTGCAGACAATTACATTAGACACTCAACCATAAAATGAGAACAATAGTGCCTTCCATTCATGATGGAAAATGGTATCTCTATCTAGAGAAAGAACTATGGAGTATGAATGCAGATGGAAGCATACTATTTTCACTTTTTTTTGTTTTTTGTTTTCATTATGTTTTCTTTTTGTTCTGTTTCTTCTTTTACAACATGACTAATGTGGAAGCATATTTTTCATGATTGCACATGTATAATCAGCATCAGCTTGCTTGACTTCTTGGAGAGCAAGTAACAGAGGGAGAAAAATTTGGAGCTTAAAAATCTTACTAAAAATGAAGGTTGAAAACTATCTTACATGTAATTAGAAAAATAAGGCACTATTAATAAATAATAATAATAATAATAGTACCTTCCTCCCAGGGATCTTATGAGGATGAGATAATTGAGTAATATCAAATAATATCAGATATATCAAATGAAACAATATTTGAAAAGCATTTAGCACAGTTGACACTAAATAAATGTTTGTTCCCTTCCCTAATAGATAAGTATAATAAAGCTGCCATTAGGAAAATTCCCAGAATACCCAGCCCTTGCCCCTTATCACCTCCTGAAAGTGGCAGGTAATCCCCAAAGGGCAAGCTCCTACTTTTCACTTTTGATGGGACAGAGCCTCATAAGATGAGTAGGCACGGATGGATTGTGGTCTGTATTTCATTACGTCAACTCTCCCCTACCCATCCTCTTTCTAACTGCTCTCTTTCTTTCATCCTTCCAGTCTTCCAGTAATGAACATCTCAACCTGTGTCATTCTTAACTATAATTATCCTAATATAGACATAGACATCGAATTATCATTTCTGTCTTCACTAGGTCCTCACACCGCTTGCCTGGATTATGAAAATTGTCTCCTGCTTGGTCTCTCCCCTACTCTGATCCATCCTCTACATAGCTAAACAAATTGATTTCCTTAAAATGCATCTGACTAGCTCCTCCATCAAGGAGGCTCCTAGGATCAAGTATAATTGCTTTTGATTGGCATTTAACCCTTCACAATCAAACCCAACTGTCTTTTGCACATTATCCTCTTCCTGCACTTTACAATTCAGCTAAACTGGCTTTCTTGCTATTCCTCACATTCATACAAAAATGCAATTAAATTAATCGAATAGGAAATTAAGGTATGATGCTACCCATTAAGGAGTACTACATAAATTAAGAGGAATGGAATTACACTAAAAACTTTCTTCTGAGTTGAAATAAGGGATAATAAATTTACTCCCCTTCTTCCCCCCTTTTTTTGCATTCCATATAGTGAATATATTATCAAAGAGAAACTTGATACCTGTTGAAAAGCTGTTGTGAGACCTATTATTTGATTGCTGTGTTGTTTATGGCAGCTAGGTGGCACTGCAATGGATAGAGTTCCAAACTTGAAATCAGAAGACTCATCTTCCTGAGTTCAAATCTGACCTCAGATATTTAGTCTAAGCAAGAAAACCCTGTTTGTCTCAATTTTCTCATCTATAAAATAAGCTAAAAAAGGAAATGGCAAAACACTCTAGTATCTTTGCAAAGAAAACCCTCAGTGGAATGATTGAATAGTTATGGTAGGAATGTAATGGAATAATATTGTGCTACAAGAAATAGTAAGCCAGAATGTTTTCAGGAAAACCTAAAAAGACTTACATGAACTGATGCAAAGTAAAATGAGTTAGAACCAGGAGGACATTGTATACAATAACAACAATATTGTATGATGATTAGCAATGAATGACCGTTCTTCTCAGCAACATAGTGAGTGCAGACAATTCCAAAGAATTCATGATGAAAAATGCTATCACATCCAGAGGAAGAACTGATTGGAGTCTGAATGCAGATCAAAGCACTTTTTGGGTGGGTGGGTGGGTGTGGTTTTTTTGACCTGTGTCTTTTTTCACAACTTGACTAAGATGGAAATATGTTTTACATAATTACATAGAAAACCTATGTCAAATTGTGGAGGAAGTGAGAAAATTTAGAACTCAAAAATCTTATTTTAAAAAGGATGTTATTTTTACATTCAAAGTTCTGATAAAGTCCTCATTTCTAAAATATATAGAGAATTGACTCAAATTTATAAGAATTCAAGCCATTCTCCAAATGATAAATGGTCAAAAGATATGAACAGACAATTTTCAGATAAAGAAATTGAAACTATTTGTAGTCATATGAAAAGGTGCTCTAAATCACTATTGATCAGAGAAAATGCAAATTAAGACAACTCTAAGATATCACTACAGACCTCTCACATTGGCTAAGATGACGGGAAAAGATAATGCGGAATGTTAGAGGGGATGTGGGAAAACTGGGACACTAATACATTGTTGGTGGAATTGTGAACAGATCCAGCCATTCCAGAGAGCAATTTGTAACTATGCCCAAAAAGTTATCAAATTGTGCATACCTTTTGATCCAGCAGTATTTCTACTGGGCTTATATCCAAAAGAGATCTTAAAGGAGGGAAAGGGACCTGTATGTGCAAAAATGTTTGTGGCCGCCCTGTTTGTAGTGGCAAGAAACTGGAAACTGAGTGGATGCCCATCAAATGGAGAATGGCTTAATAAATTATGGTATATGAATGTTATGGAACATTATTGGACTGTAAAAAATGAACAACAGGATGATTTCAGAAAGTCCTGGAGAGACTTACATGAACTGATGCTGAGTGAAATGAGCATTATACATGGCAAAAACAAGATTATATGATGATCAATTCTGATGGACATGGCTCTCTTCAACAATAAGATGACTCAAACCAGTTCCAATTGTTCAGTGATGAAGAGAGCCATCTACACCCACAGAGAGAGAACTGTAGGAACTGAGTATGGTTCACAACATAGCATTTTCACTCTTTTTGTTGTTTGCTTGCATTTTATTTTGCTTCTTTTTTTTCTTGTGCAGCAAGATAATTTTATAAATATGTATGCATATATTGTATTTAACATATATTTCTACCATGTTTAACATATATTGGACTACTTGCCATGTTGGGGGGGGGAGGAATTGGAACACAGAGTTTTGCAAGGGCTAATGTTTTGAAAAATAAAAAGCTTTAATTAAAAAAAGAATGTTAATATCAGTGACATGAAGCACCTGATCTTTCTATCTTTTTCCAATAAATTTATCTTCATGCTCCTAATTCTCTGCTAAATTCTTTTGGAACTTAGCCCGCTTCAATTTGGCATTGCATTTATAATAAACTTTGTCCCTTGACTTCGAAAAAAAAAACCAAAAAGAATGTTTAAAATTATCTTTACATGTAATTGGAAAAAAAAAGAAAATCTCAAATGGTGCCACAAAGAGTTGGACATGACTGAAATAACCGAACAACAAAATGTTATGTGTATTTTGATTTTAAGGCCATCCAAAAAAAAGTTCACCTGTTTGGCTAGTTATTCAATCAGTCAATTATTAAGTATGTTTCTATGTTTCTAGGTACTGGTACTAGATGCTGAAGATATAAGAACAAAGATTGAAATAATCCCTATTCACAAGGACCTTCTATTTTATTGTGGAGAGAGAGCCACAATATACAGAAATGTAACTGGGACTGAGAATATAGTGTACTCAACTGATGCAATCTCATGTTGACTTCAAAGCATGCACAAGTCTTGTTTCTGATCTTCTTATTTCAAGCTAAAGACAGACCTTTTGAGTTAGCTGCTAAACCCAAACTGAGAGGCAGACAAAAGATTCCTATAAGGTCAATTTACTTTCTTTCCCTCCTGCCTTTAATCAAATGAAGACATGCACACGATAAGACTTATATGAACTGATGCAAAGTGAAGTGAGAAGAACCAGGAGGTCATTGTGCATGGTGTCAGCAATATTGTAATGATAATTATCTGTGAAAGACTTGGATGCTCAGATTAATATAACACTCAAAGACAATTTCAAAAGACTCAATGAAAAATTAACATCCACCACTGGAGAGAGAATTTATGAAGTCTGAGTATAAATTGCAGTATAATTTTTAAATTTTATTTTTCTTGCTTTTTAAAAAATATGACTAATATGGAAATATATTTTGCATTATTTGACATTGTGAATTCATATTGTTTGCCTTCTCAGTAAGTGGGGAAGAGAATGGGAAGAAGAGAATTTGGAACTCAAAATTTAAAAAGAAAAAAATGTTAAAAAGAGATGATAAATTTTTAAAAATTAAAAAAGGAAGACACATTGTAATTCCCTAACTTTACCCTATTACTACAGCAAGTGCTCACAATTGGCAGTAAAAGTATGTTCTAGGTAAGATTGAGCCAGACTTGGCTACTTCTTCTGTTTCATTTTTTCTTTCTTTCTCTGAATACAGGATATTTTTAGCCTTGACAGACACTTTGTATGTTCAAAAAAAAATAGAAGCTCTTGGATCTAGGTGTTAGTTGCTCAATAGAAGGGACTTCTTATATCTAATACAATACTTCTTAAAAGAGGAAAATGGAAACTACAAGGAGAATGAAGATGTACAATGCATAATCATGGCTGGTTCAAAGATTTGGACCTTTAGTGAGTTGCTGGGTCACTACAAATCTGAATTAAGGGCAGCTAGATGGCACAGTGGATAGAGCCTGAAGTCAGGAGAACCTGAGTTCAAATCTGGTCTCAAGACACTTAACACTTCCTAACTGTGTGACCCTGGGCAAGTCACTTAACCCCAATTGCTTTAGCCAAAAAAAAAAAAAAAAAAAGAGGGAGAAATCTAAATTAAGAGTAAAATGCCTACTCAATAGTCACATACAGTTTTTGGAGAATATAAATGTTTTAAATATTTGTCAATGTGTGTTTATAAACGTTTATGTTTTAAGCATTTCTTTTTTCTGATGGAAGCATAAATAGCTGTCCCATATATGATCACTTTGGGCAATGAATATCTTTCTAGAAAGGTTAATAATTTTTGGTGAAACCCTAGACATAAAACAGATCTAAGCTTTAGGAGTTATTTCCCAGATTTGGCGGCATAACAAGTCAGAAAATATGAGAAAAGCCTGAATTCCTTGTTTGGGACCAGAACCCCAGATCTGAACCTACGATAAGAATCAGAACCAAGGCTGCTGGGTAAAAAAACACACCCTCCACCTACTTAGTCATGGACACACAGAAATAAAAAACCTCTTTACCTTTCACTCTTATAACCCCTAGTTTCCTTCAAGATTTAGCTCAAAAGCTACCTTATATATAAAGTCAATCCTTATCTGCCTATTGCTGGTGCCCTCCATATTCCCACTAAATTACTTTGTTTTTGTTTTGTACATGTTTTGCAATTAATAATCCCTGTTCATGCTGTTTTCCCTAAAGGGATTCCTTCATCTTTGTCTTTCTATTCCTTATACCTACCTCAATGCCACAAACATAGTAAGCACTTGATAAATGCTTCTTGAAAGTATAAATAAATAACTATTCACCCCTTACAATTTCTCTACTTCTTCTATGGTGGCAATATGTTATTCATATCTCTTCCTTGCTTTGGTTATGTCCAGTCACTTTTTTCTTGTTCTCTGGCTATTTTCTTTAAAAACAAAACAAACAAAAAAAACCATTAGTTTCTTAATTCACATAGGTATAAATGACAAAAAACAAATGAGAATGTCCCTCCCCTGACTCTATTCATCCAGATTTAAAACTCTATTTTAATAGAGATCAATTTTAAGTGAAAAGCATAAAATTCTAAGAGTGAGTTTTAGAATTCAGAGAAAAAGAGAGGATTTGGGGAGACAATAGTATAATATGATAGTGTTACATTTTTAAAAATAACTTTTTATTTACAGAATCCCTGCCTGGGTAATTTTTTTTACAATATTATCCCTTGCACTCACTTCTGTTCCAACTTTTCCTCTCCTTCCCTTCACCCCCTCTCCCAGATGGCAAAAGCATTTATTTTTTATTTTTTATATTTTCTATTTTTTTATTTTTATATATTTGAATTATTGAATATGTCACCATATCGCCTAGATACAATGTATGTGTGCAGAACCAAATAGTTTTCTTGTTGCACAGGGAGAATTGGATTCAGAAGGTAAAAAATAACCTGGGAAGAAAACCAAAAATTGCAAACAGTTTACACTCATTCCCAGTGTTCTTTCTTTGGGTGTAGCTGCTTCTGTCCATCCTTGATCAATTGAAACTGATTTAGATCTTCTCTTTGTCAAAGAAATCCACTTCCATCAGAATACATCCTCATACAGTATCGTTGTTGAAGTATATAATGATCTCCTGGTTCTGCTCATTTCGATAGTGTTACATTGTTAAAGGACTACTATAGTGATCAGTGTTGTCCACATATTTGATTCTCACCTAACTACTGATTCGTTGCTCAGCAGCAAGAACAGTGAATCAGGTGTACTGGTATAGAACATTGCATATGCTTTCAGATTTTTTTCTTATATATTGATTGATTTGGCTGTTTTTTTCCTCTTCTTTTTTTTTTAAACTGTCTAGGGATGATTCTCTGGAAGGGAGAGGGAATAGAATACCGGGCGAAGTTTAGGTGACATAAAAAGAAACAATATTAATAACAATTTATTTATTTATTTTTATTTATTTTTATTTAATAGCCTTTTATTTACAGGTTATATGCATGGGTAACTTTGCAGCATTAACAATTGCCAAACCTCTTGTTCCAATTTTTCACCTCTTACCCCTCCACCCCCTCCCCTAGATGGCAGGATGACCAGTAAATGAATAACAATTTTTTTAAAAAAAAGAAGTAATTTTAACCATTTAGCCATTGTTTCTTGCAGTATCCAAAGATTAAAAAAAATAAGCAAACAAGTCATTATGATGTTAACAGTAGCTTGTTTGCCAGCTTCTTCTTTTTTAAAAAACACTGGATCTTACACTGGCTGGAATTGTAGGGACTACTCATGGGTCTGATCTTACTATTATTCAACCTGCTTCATTTCTGTCCTGAACTAATTTGATCCTCCTTACAACAGCTTATTGGCCTCCCACCCCAGAGTCTCACCATATTGATTCTGAATTTAGTGCAGACACCTGCTTAGCAGACACACTGCAGCTCAGAACTTCTGAGCTCAAGAAATGTGCCAGGCTCAGCCTCCTTGATATGAGGTTACTGGCATTTGACACCAAACCTGGCACCAGAATCTTTTGCAAAGAATAGATAGAAATTCTGTAAAGTACTTGACAAAGAAACTTGACCTTAGAAAGTGCAATGCTTTGGGAGTCAGAGAACCTAGGTCTAAATAGTGACCCTACTATCTACCACCTGTGTAACGTTGGAAGCAAATAACAATTTTCCTAGAACATAGCTTTCTCATCCATAAAAAGAGTAAAGTTAGAATAGTTGGCCTCCAAGGTTCCTTCCAATTTAAATGTGTGATTCTATGAAGATACTCTGAATTAAATCAATAAATAACTTCATGTTCAGTGAGATCAAAGGCACTACTAAGGGCATGTTAAACTGGAAAAAGGTGTGATCCAGTCATGTGCTAGTTGCTATAACCTCCCAAGATTGAATATACTGACAGGACCCCATCAAGGAGATGTGCTCAATCATTTTGTAGAAGGTGGGCACTGCTTTTGTTCTGATTTTTCTCTCCCAACATGACTTATCTAGAAATATATAAAAATTACTGTACATATATAACCTAAAAATTAAATTAAAAATAAAATTTAGTTTAATTTTAAAAAATAAAATGCAGGCACTGGATCAAATTTTCCCTCTCAGAGAACTTTCAGCTCTAAATCTATTACCCTATGGTGCTATGATCTTAGTAAGATGTTGATGTATTCATACCTTCCATTGTTGTTGTATTGTTCCATCATATCAGTCATGTCTGATTCTTGGTGAACCATTTGGGGTTTTCCTGGCAAAAAAAGGGCTTGCCATTTTCTTCTGCAGCTCATTTTATGGATGAAGAAACTGAGATAAACAGGATAAGTGATTTTCTTAGGGCCACCCAGCTAGTAAATGTCTGAAATCACATTTGAACTCTGGTCTTCCTGGAGCTAGGTCCTTAACCACCTACCTTTCATAGGGAAATGCAATCAGAGGTCCAAACAAAGCTCAGTCCTTTAGTGTTCAAGTTGACTGGTATCTCCTTACATTTCCTACCTAAGAAAACACCTACCTCCATTTATGTTGTCATGTTCAGATGAAATCACATCCAAGGATACTCAAATAAAAAACTGCTGTAATTCCTATAGCACTAATTGGTGATCTTTTTTTTTAATAATGCAGAATAGAAGGTGTGGTAGATAGAGAGAGGAGCAAGCATTCTGATTTTTTAAAAGAATAAAGAATGAAATCTTCAGACCAGAAGCCAGTGAATTTAATGTGCCATCTAATTCTGGCAAAATTCCAGAATATATTACTAAAGCAGTTGTAAGAATTAAGAAATTGTAAAGAATTAAAAAATTAAGAAAATTGTTTATTACAAAGCAGATCATTTATACACTCTAAGTATGTAGAATGGCATGAATCCATTAAATAGAATAGGTAAGAGTTATTTTTTTTTATAAGGAGGTTACAAATCTTATTTTGACAGTAAAATAGGACAAGAGTTGATTAAATGCAGATATCTTCAGTGCCCCTTCCAAAGTGTACTTTTCATGGATCAAAATTGGCATGACAGGAGTGAGAAAACATTGAAAGGAATTTTCTAACCCCAGATGATATTGTGGATTAGGGTCAGGGATTGGTTTAAAAAAAAAAGAAAAGAAAAGAAAGGAAACAAAGTCATTTTAAAAGATATTCTTTGATGCTTAAAGATATCACTAAAGGGTTAAAATAGCCTCTGGAGTATTATTTAAAAAGCTACTAACCACCCCACCAAACATATACATGTGAATGGAATGGAGAATACAATTAACAGGTAAAAATCAGAAAATAACAGCAGAGTAGCATCAGCTTAGTAGAGGCACCCAGTAGAGAGCAGTAGAGAGAAAGTTAGTGGAGATGTCCAGACTTGTGTGACAGAACAGAGAACGGCTCAGTGAACCAATTAACTTAGTTGATGATTTCATAGGAGGACATTAGTTTGAGGGGAAAAGGGAAAAGGAGGGGTGGGGATGGGGGGATGGGGAGAAACAGAGAGACATAGAGCAGAGGAGAAAAGAAACAGAGAGGAAAAAAGAATTAGTAGTAGTAATAATAAGAATAACAATAATAATGAAAAAGAAGCAGCAGAGGAAGAAACAGAAGCAGAAAAAGAACAAGAAGAAAAGAAAAAGAAGCAGCAGCAGCAACAGAAGAACAACAACAACAACAAGAGGAGGAGGAGGAGGAGGAGAGAGGAGAAAGGAGAATAGAGGAGAGGAGAAAGGAGAGGGAGAGAGAGAGGGAAGGAGTGAGGAGAAGGGGAAAGAAGGGAAAGAGAAGGGAAGGTGGGGATAGAACTCCTGTCTCTTCAACTTTCTTCAAGTCTTCAGTGTTTTAGGACTTTGGGCACTTCTGGTGACTGAAGGAAAAGGCTCTGGGACATATCTGAGAGGAGCAGGAAATCTTCACCATGACTCTATCCCCAGCCTGCTATCAGAAACTTTTAAGAACTTTCCCTTGGATGAGATCTGACTTTTTTTCTTTTGGTTTTACAAGTACAATCATAATTGTACCAGACAAAACTATATTATAAAATAGGAGTCATCAAAACCATTTGGTAATAGAGTGGTGGATTAGTGGAACAGGTTAGGTTCACAAGACATAATAGTAATGACTATATACAATGACTATAGTAATCTAGTGTTTGATAAACCCACATACTCCAGCTTCTGGAATAAGAATTCACTATCTGAGAAAAATTGCTGGGAAAACTGGAAAATAAAATGGCAGAAATTAGGCAATGACCAACACCTTACATACTATACCAAGATAAGGTCAAAATGGGTTCATGATTTAGACATGTGATAGTGATATTATAAATAAATCAGGAGAACAATCTCTCAGATCTGTGGAGAAGGAATTTATAGTTAAAGCAAAACTAGAGAACATTATGAAATGCAAAATGGATAATTTTGATTATATTAAGTTAAAAAGGTTTTGAACAAACAAAATCATTGCAGCCAAGATTAGAAGGGAAACAGAAAACTGGAAAAAAAATTTACAGCCAGTATTTCTGATAAAGGTCTCATTTCTAAAATCTATAGAGAATTCACTTGAATTTATAAGAATACAAACCATTCCTCAATTGATAAATGGTCAAAGGATATGAACAGACAATTTGCAGATGAAGAAATTAAAGCCATTTCTAGTCATATAAAAACTGCTCTAAATCACTCTTCACTAGAGAAATGCAAACTAAGAAAACTGAGGTGCCACTTCACACCTCTCAGATTGGCTAAGATAACATGAAAAGATAAATATTGGAGATATGGGAAAACTGGAACATTTATACATTGTTAGTAGAGTTGTGAACTGATACCACCATTCTGGAGACCAATTTAGAACTATACCTAAAGGGCTATAAAACTGCATCCAGCAGTGTCTCTACTGACTCTGTATCCTAAAGAGATTATAAAAAAGGGAAAAGGATCCACATGTGCAAAAATATTTGTAGCAGCCCTTTTGTAGTGGCAAGGAACTGAAAATTGTGTGGTTGCCTATCAGTTGAAGAATGGGTAAATAAGTTATGGTATATGAATTCAATGTATTTCCATTGTTCCATAAGAAATGATTTCAGAAAAGCCTGGAAAGACTTACATGAACTGATGCTGAGTGAAGTGAGCAGAACCAAAAGAACATTGTATTGAGCAACAAGATTGTGTGATGATCGACCATGATGGATTTGGCTCTTTTCAACAATGAAGTGATGCAAGGCAATTCCAGTAGACTTGTGGAGCTATTTGCATCCAGAGAGAGAACTATAGTGACTGAATGTGGATCAAAGCATAGTATTTTCACCTTTTTGTTTCCTTTTCTTTGTTTTCTTTTGATCTGATTTTTCTTATGTAAGCATGACAAATGTGAAATATGCTTAGAAGAATTGTACATGGTTAACCTACATTGGATTACTTGCTGTCTAGTGAGAGAGGAAGGAGGAAGAGGAGAGAAATTTGGAATGCAAGGTTTTGCAAGGGTGAATGTTAAAAACTATCTGCATGTATTTTGAAAACTAAAAAGCATTATAACAAAGTGGAACATATGTTTTGAAAATAAAAACAAGTAGAATCATATCAATCATCTTTCCACATTAGTCATGTTGAGAAAGAATCAGAACAAAAGGGGAAAATCACGAGAAAAACAATAGTATGCTTCAATCAGCATTCTTACTCCATTGTTCTTTCTCTTGATATGTACAGCATTTTCCATCACAGAGACACTTAAACAGTGTGATTTCACAATGGGAGAGTTTTGCTTTGCTCTGAATTGTTAAGCTATCAATTTGGATAAATAGGTTTCTTTGCTAATGACATTATATGTTCATTTTGAAACTGATATGAAAACTGTGATGAGAAATCAAACCTTGCATTTAAAACTTAGGTCCTTTCCCCTTTAATGATTAGCAATTAGTTTAACTTGAACCTGAACATCATATTTCCCAGACTTAAGGCAAACAAATATATTCTAGCCCAATATTCTCTGAGGAAAGCAGATTGGCTAAGCAGCTGGTCCCAAATTCCCACTTCTCTTGGGGAAAATGAAATATCCCTTGGAGGGTCGTGGAGTGAAAAGAGGCTAGAGAGGTCAATTGTGGCTTTTTTTGAGCCACACAGATACTCCATGTGCTCTCACTATACTTTGAACTAATATATTTTGTAGTTGGTTAGTAAAAGAAAAACAGTAGGAGCCAATGATTTGAATGGATGTGCCCAAGATCTAGAGTAGTTTTCAGTACATTGTAGAATGGAGAATCATCTAAAGGGAAATCAGAATTGATGTCTTAGCACAAAAGGAGATGGTGACTCTGAGCCGGATCTCTCCCCAAATCTTTCCTTCCTCAAATTCTGAGTCCCTAAAAGGAGCAAGGCTCCATCTGCATAAAACAGCAGAGCTGGGAGGAAGCAAGCCATGGATTCAGTGGGAAGGGTATTTCTGGGAGGTATTTCCCAAGAATAGTTCTCATATCTAAGTGGTTCATAATAGAATAAGCCATTTTACTCAAAGCTTTGGTTTGTTAGAATTAGAGATTCAAAGCTATAAGAGACCTTCAACAGCATCTAATTCAATTCTTTTTCTTTCCAAGTTGAAGAAACCAAGCCTCAGGCTTTGATTTGCTCAAGGTAACACAGGTAATTTCAAAGTATTTGAACACAGGTCCTCTGACTTCAAATCTGGTGATTCTGTCCATACCACCATTCTGCCTTAGCATTATCGAGACCAACGGAAGTCATTGCCAGTCATCTTGACCTATGTCTTGCCACTGGAATCTGATGACCCTGGAGAAGAAAAGCTGATGAAAGCCATCAGCACAGCCCTTCCTCACTTAAGTCCAATTCATTTGTAGAACAAGACATCACCTTCCTGATGTCATTGGTCCTCTCTGAAAATGAAGGATGAACCACCAAGACCAACTCAACAACCACAAGAAAACACTGTGATTCTATGCACTCTCCATATACTAGAAATCAGGAGACTTAGATTCTAGATTCAACTAATTCAACTATATGATCTTTAACAAGTCACCCCACTTGGGCCTCTGTTCCCTGCCCTATAAAATGAAATTAGACTAGGTAGTCTCTATTCTAATGTTCTATATAAATTTGATAATCTTGGCTTGGACTTTAAATCATCTGGTCTGGGTTCCCAAGTCCTGTACATGTCCGTGGATGTGTAATGCTCCCTGTGCAGTGCAATGTCCATGGATGTGTAATGCTCCCTGTGCAGTGCAATGTCCATGGATGTGAGTGCTACCTGTGTAGTACATGTCCATGGATGTACAGTGCCCCCTGTATAGTATATGCATATGTGGAAATTTAGGAAGTGATCTAAATTTTTTAAAAAAAGAAAAATTGATTCTGGAAGATATAACTTTTTCACAAGGTTGTTTGAGGAACTAGAGGATAGAGAATACTTTCTTGAATCTGAATTTCTGAGTGAGCCTTCGGGATTTGTTTCTAGTTTTTCCTTCTTGTTGAGAAAATATAGGGATTATTAGAGATCACCCTAAAGGCCATGTTGACCAACCCCCTCCTTTCACAGATAAGAACATGTGACTTGCCCATGGTCACCCACACATTGATAGATCAGGGATTAGAACCCGAGTTCTCCATATAGCACTCAGGCTCACCATCACCCAAATACTGAGGGCAGGGCCGACATTTGAACCAAGGTCCTTTGACTCCAAATCCAGTGCTCTTTGTATTTCGTGCTAATGAGGAAAATGCTTAGGGGGATGACACACAAGTTGTTCTTCCTTGGGGACTGCGGTAAAACAAGGTGACTTCTGGGAGGTTCTTTCAAGCTCTGATTTGGAACAAATGCTGCCTCTTCTCAAGTATTCCTACCCCCACCCTACTTCTTTTTTTTTTTTTTTTCTCTTTCTCTCCCATATGACATTTATTGTTTCTCCTTAACTGGCATCCCCTTCATTAAAGTAGGAAGAGGTTTCAAGGCAGGAGGAGGGCCGGTTGCCAATGTCCTGAGGGCACTGCAGGCTGACAATGACCTTGCAAGCCTGAATCTGTACCTCTTCCTCCGGATGAATGACCAGAGCCAGCAGCCGGTCAGCCAGGCGGGACTCATCCCCAAAGAGTGCTTCATGCAAAGATTGTTCATTATATTGCCAGTTCACTGCTCGGTAGTGGGGAGAACTCCGACCCTCACTCAGTCGCTCTGCAAACACTAGCACCTCAAACAGCAGGCTCCCAGGTTGTGTGGATTGGAATAGGTTCAGGAAATTACTATGTACCTAGGGGAGTGGGGACAGGGTGGGAAGGGAAGGTTAGAGAGAAGGGCAAAGAATTAGTCATATTTCTAAAGCCTGTGAATGTTTATTTTTTTTTTTAATTTTTTATTTTTTTAATTTTTTTTAAGCCTGTGAATGTTTAAAAAACGTTTTGCTCATGATAAAGCCATATGGAGTAAGTAGTATGGGTATTATAATCCCCATTAAAGGCTCAGAGTAGACAAGTGACTTGACCAGAGTCAAAAATCTCAGTAAATGAGAGGATTACAATCCAACTCTGATTCCAAGATGAACCATCTCACTTTCACTATGCCATCTCATTAGGTGACTCTTCAAGGCAGCTATGTGGCAAAATGGATTGAGTCAGGAAGATTTGAGTTCAAATCCAACCTCAGACACTTATTCATTGTGCAATCTTGCATAAACCACCTCTGTCTACCTCAGTTTCCTTATCATAGTTAATATGGAAATGTTTTGCATGACTGCACATGTTATCATCTCTATCAAAGTGCATCTTCAAGGAAAGGGAAAAGAGAGAGGCAGTATATATTATATATTCTATGAAATTAACTTATAAATTTATAAATAATTTGTATATAATTATAAATTACAATATTATATAATATATAAAATAAAGATATCATTTGGAACTCAACATTTTAAAAATTAATGTTAAATTTTTATATGTAATTAGGAAAAAATTAAAATGAATTATGTTTATCCCCTCTTCCCTTACCCATCTCCATAGAGATTTAACTATGAGAGGGACAGGGGCAACCTCTTTTCCACTTCAAAACTCCAAAGTTTTAGATCTTCAGTGGTAACTCCTCCTAAACAAGATCATGTCTCCTTCTTCCTCTTCAGGATGGTTTTAATACTATGCATTGGGGGGTGAGGAGGAGGGAGATGGACAAAATGATATGTTCAACTTTCTTCCCACACCCTGAGAAGCCTCAGTCTGTGCCCATGCTCCTTGACGCCTCCAAACTCACTCCTTGCTCCCCTCCTCTCTGGGGTGAGAGGAGACTTACCTGGCAATTAAGGATGTCATATAATAGGTCGTTTTTCTGGGCCAGATGACTCAGGAGTCGAACAGCTTGGACCTGAAGGGGGAGGGCAGTATATCACCTAGGGCAGCTAGGTGGAGCAGTGGATAGAGCGCTGAATCTGGAGTCAGAAAGCCCCTGAATTCAAATTCTGCCTCAGATACTGGTTGTGTGACCCTGGGCAAGCCATTTAACCTCTTCATGCCTCAGTTTCCTCATCTGTAAAATGGGAATAATAATAGCACCTACCTTACAGGGTTGTTGTGAGGATAAAGTGAGATATTTGTAAAGTGCTTTGCAAATATTAAAGCACTATATAAATGCTAACTATTATTATCATCATCATCATAAAATCATCAATTTAGACCCGCAAAGGACCTCAGAGTCCATCAAATCCAGTTCTCTCATTTTACAGATGAGGAAAATGAGGCTCAAAGAGATTTAAGTGATTTACCGAAGTTTGCAGAACTAGTGATAAGATGTAAATTTGGACCCAGGTCCCCTTATCTCCAAAGCCAGTGCTCCGAGAAAGGGAGCTGTACTTGAATGTGAGATCTGGGGGTTCAGGGTGGGCAGAGGGAACTGGAGCAAGTGAAAGGAAGAGAGACTCAGTTTACCACTGAGGAAAAACTGCAGGGTAGGTGGGGACTGTGTCACAATTAAGTGCTTGTTTTCATGGGGCTGGGAGTGAGGGGCTGGTTGATGGATGATGGCACCATTCACGACTGTGGTCTTCAGATACCTGCGCCAGGATGCTGTCTGTCTGCAAGATCTCCATAAGGGACGGCATCACCCGACGGAGTTGTGGGTGAGCAAAGTCAGGCAGTGGCAATCCATTGAGTAGCCTCAAGCCTGCGATGTGCAGCTCAGAATCCCACACGGTGGAGATCAGCTCTAAGACTTTGATAGAATGCTCCTGGGGGGAGAGGGAAAGAAGGAGTTTGACTCTGCAATCAGATCTTCCAACCCTTGATGCCCTCAATAATTTCTCTCCCCTAGTCACCACTTTTCACTCTTCAACCCCAGCAAAAGTTCTTGAGAATATCCAATCAACCAGTTTCCTGTAAGCTGAGTCTAGTGGTACCCAAATGTGTAGGATAAGAGGTATTGCTGAGAAAGACAAGAGTAGCAAAATAACAAAAACTAGGTGAGAGCAGATCTAAGGTTCAAATGGAAAAGCAACCCCCACAGGGGTTTTCATTCCAATCTTTCTTGTTTGGAGCAGGATCACACAAAGAGACAATGTTGCCTAATGGATAGGGACTCAGAAAACTTGGGTTCAAAATTTGCTTCTGATTCATAATGACTGTGTGGGCCAATAACTTAACCTTACCCAGACAAAACTGTAAGCCTCTAAATTAGAGGACAGTTACCCATCTGCATTACCAAACAGTTTCCTAGATGGAGGAATCACATTTCTGCCCTCTTTCTCCCCCAGAAAGGATCACAATATTTAGAGAAGAGAGATGTTTTATATTTTATTTTATATTTTGAAATATTTTATTATATTAAAATTTATTAAATTCATTATTCATATTATATATTTATATATTAATATTATGGACAATATTAATAATTTTATTGTTTATATTTTATATTTTAGAGGTCTAGAGTGAGGAAATTGAGGCCCCAGGATAGGAGCGTGTGCTGGTAAATGTTGAATAACCCAGGTCTCCAAAAACAAAAATATACATATGATATGCTTTTAAGTTGAATTTATATTATTGATATTTTCTCCACATTTTCATAAGTCAAGACAACCAATCAAAACAAAACAAAACAAAACAAATCAAGCCCCAGTTTGTGACATTTGCCTATTCTGGAGATGTAAATGCTCACTCTGAAAACTGAGCAATTGATGGGAGCAGATTAAAAGCAGAACCCAAAAGATGCCTTCCCCCAGAACAAAAAGCCAATAAACAGTCAAGCAGGAATTTGGACTCAAGTCTTCTGTTTGAAAGCCTACTCTACTGTATCTTCACAGTTTGGGATGTAGGACATAGGGATTTTACATAGTCAGCCCATGCCCTTATAAATTTCAAAAGATACATGATGAAAAATCTACTTCCAGAGAGAGAGAACTGAGAGACTTAGAGTGTAGAATGAAGTATACTTTTAAAACATTTTTACAGGGTTTTTAAATATGTGTTTTCTTTGCAACATGGCTAATACGGAAATGTGTTTCACATAGCTTCACATATATAATTAGCATCATATTGCTTGTCTTCTCAAGGTTCGGGGGATACATGGGAGAAAGGGAGGAAATGTAACATTTAAAAATGAATAATAAAATTTTTTACATGTTCTTGGAAACTATTTAACAAAATAAATAAAAATATTTTAAGAAAGAATTCATAGTCTAAGGTGGAATATAATGAACGACATAAGCCATTTAAATTAATAAAGCGATATCCAATGACCACATGTTCAATACTATGTTGGCGACTATGGAGGGATACTAAGAGCTATAAGATAGTCCAATCTAATTGTGAAAGCAAGTTGTTGTTTGTCCTTTGTTCTAAAGAAGACATGGAATGACATCAGACAGGTGATGCTATGACATCTAAGTGAATTGGATTTGAGTGAGACAATACTCTTCAAGGTTACCTGCCTCACTTTCCCCTCCAGAGCCATCTGGATCCAGTGACAAGATATACATCAAGATGACTGGAGATGGCCCTGGATAAAATGGGAGACTTTGGCCTTTTTAAGCTTAAGTCTTCCAACAGGTCCCAGTTTGTCTGAAGCCATACCCATAGTGATTAAGGCTACGTAGCAATTGAAAGCAAAGAATCTCTTCTTTTACCTAGTCCAAAAATAAAATCTAAATAAATGAATGAATGAATCTCAGGCTTTCCGGCCACAGCTGGCTTCCAAACTGGAATTAGGAAAGCAAGATATACACAAGCGGATCACAGGTCAAGGCAAAATATTCTAAGTGGCAAATGTGAACACAGAGGGCTCCTAAGGGCTGGAGTAAGATTTAGATTGTACTTAAAGGATAAATAGGGGGCAGCTGGGTGGCACAGTGTGTAGAGCACTAGTCCTGAAATCAGGAGGACCTGAGTTCAAATCTAGTCTCAGACACTTAACACTTTCTGACTGTGTGACCCCGGGCAAGTCACTTAACCCCAATTGCCTCAGCTAAAAAAAAAAAAAAAGGAAAAACAAAACAAAACAAAATAGAAAAACAAGGATAAATAGGAATTAGGAGATCGTAGATCTACAAAGAACAATTAGTTCAACTCCCTCATTTTATAGCAAAGAAACTCGGACCCAGGGTAGTTAAATGATTTGTCCATGGTTACACAGTTGGTAAGAGGCAAGATTAAATCAAAGCATCTATCTCCTTACACTTCCCATTGTATCACATTGGTTCCCTAGTCAGAGCAACAAAGAGAAAGAGGTTTACCCTGTACGCCATACCCAATTTTGGATTCATACTCGTGTATGATTTCACTGGTAAAGGGAATTCCCCTTGAGAAAAAATGCCTCTACCAAAGCAAAGGGGTAGATATTCAGCAAATTGGTTTTAGCGAATTGCCTAGGAGTACTTACAGGTTAAATGGCTTGCACAGATAGTATGTGTCAGAAGTGGGACTAGCACCCAGTCCTCCTGAAACTGAGGTCAGCTCTCTAGTCACTAGTCCACACTACTGCTCACTGCCAAATTAATCTTCTGAAAACACTCTACCAAGAAAATCCTAAATAGGGTCACTAAGAGTTGGACATGAGTGAATAGGGTATGTAAGAGTTTCCCACAATACTCCAAAAGGTTGAAGACCACTTATCCAGTCTCCATATTTATTGTTTTGTTTCATCAACTTATATCCTGTCTCCCTTAAGTGTTCTATACAAAAAGCATTATCTTAGGTTTCACTTATGCTTCTCATAGGCTCTCACACAATGCTGAGCACATATACAGGCTGGAAAAACACTTGTTGAGCTGAATTTAATATCCTGGAGACGGGTTAAAAATGCTTCACTTAAGCATGACTCATACATCTGCCTGTACCACTCCCAGTCCCCCAATCCTGTTGCCAGTCTATCCATGCTGCTATTTGGAGTTCCCACCCAGCCCTCCATCTCCACCAGCAAAGTCACCATCCCCATCATGGTGGTCCTTATTCACCCTTCCTGAATGTTGTCATGGAGATTCTGACCAGCCTTAAGTCCAGATTCCAGGGCCAAGGCAGCTCAAAAGAGTTTTTATTAGGGCTATAAAACTTTTTACTATAAAGAAAGAAGTGGACTGTGTGTCTATTTCTATAGTGTTCAAACAAGCAATCATTCAGAGGATCTAGAGCCTCCCATACCTTCCTCATCCTCCCCAAGTCTGCCCCTTAATTCACTCGCCCTTGGGTTCACCTGGATCTTAAGCCTGAACTTCCTTATACCAGAGAAAGCCTTCAGAGCATTGAGAGCTTGGATTTTGACGCTGTTGTCCTTGTCATCGAGCAGGGAGCCCACCAACCTAATGTCCTCAAAGGTGCAGGTAGAGGCCTGTATGGGGTGAAAGGTGGGAAGGGCATGGGAGGAGAAGAGGAGAAAAGGGCACCCTGGGGCCAGTTCCTCCCACAGTAGTCATTCCCTTCTCTAACAAAAAGCCTGGGGACATAAATGGAACCCTGTCCCTCATCACTGGCTGCTCAAAGGGGAGGGAGGGAGGATTTGTGGTTCTTAACCTCTACCCCCATCACCTTGATTTCCTGGGATATGGTCTCGGTCGGTGACAGTCCAACAGCTAGAACTGCAGGAGTCTCTCAGGATCCTGGCCCTCCACCCACTCCCAGACATCAGGGGGAGAGCTTCCTTCCGCCCTCCCTCCTTCTCTCCCCTCTGCCCATCCCTTCCCTGGGCCGCTTCTCACTTCGGCTTCCAACAAGTAGACACACCGGGTGATGCTGTGAAGAATCATGCCCTTGGAGTACTCATCCTGTTTGTTTTCCAGTGAGTTGAGGAGCCTTCGAAGTTCTCCAGAGTCTTTCCCATGCCGTTCTCGTTCTATAGCCAGGCCTAGGCAGTCCCCACCCACCCCCGACCCCAGACCTTAGAATGAATGAGTGAAGAGTAAAGGGGGAATACCTTACCTTCCTCATTCTCCCCAAGAGTGCCCTTAATCACTTGCCCCTGGGTTCACCTGGATCTTAAGCCTGAACTTCCTTATACTAGGATCTGAGCAAGGTGGGAGGAAGCCCTGGATTTTCTGGTAGATAGTGTTTGCCCCAAAGTTTTCAGACAAGATGGATGAGGATATGGGCAGTGAAGCTTCTGAGCAGTTGCTGACATCAAATTTATTCTGCTCTCTATTGGAAATCTCAGTAAAGCTCAAACTGGGCAGAAGGGAAAGGTGACACAGACTGGTGGCAACCACTTTGGAGACCTATCAGGTCATGCTTTAAAATCTCCTGGTGGAGTTGTCTCTAGCTGTCTAGCTTGTCTCTAGGTGACTCCTCCTGCTGGAGTCCTCTGGGACTGAGCCCTCTCCCGGGACCCCTAGAACTCACGGGCAATGCAGACGGGTGAGGCTGATGCGTCAGATGAATGACTGTTCATGCCAGCCTTGATGGCCTTGTAGAGCAGGTAGATGGCACCCGCACCTGTGGCCAGGCCCACTACACCCTTTGGGAGTTTCAAGTCCGTGAGATCCATGTTTGCCAGCTCCCCCTCGGGTGGGGAGCTTGGACCACAGGTACCCCAAGCAGAGGCTTCCGGAATTGGAACCTCCAGTGAAACCCAGAATCCAGGGAACCAAAATCAGAACCTGGAACTCCGCAAACAAAGGAAACTAGGGGAGGGACCCTGCCTCCCCCTCACCGAGTGGGCAAGAAACCTGGGCACAGAGATGGGGGAAACCAAAGGGTGTGATACGGGCCAGGGAGGGAGGAGAGGAGTAAGGGGGCCAGCTAGAACCTAGGGGAGTCAAGGGAGAATCCACAGACTAGACCCATGGAAATCTTAAAGACATAAACACATAGTGACTCCTAACTATAGGATGTTGGGCAAGTAATTTCTCTCTCCTGGACCTCAGTTTCCTTCTCTGTAGAAGAAAGGTTGTGAAGTAGATGATCTTATCAAGGTGCCTCCCAGCGTCGGGTCCTGCTCCCCAATCTCACATTTTAGGAGCCAGATCGTTCTTGAGAGCGCATTGCCGCTAGGGGGCAGAAGGACCCCATCAGCCACTTACGGGCAGGAGGTCCGGCTTGGGGGAGACAGTATGACGCAGGGAGGGAGCCCTGGGGCCCCTTGTAATGGCTTTCAGCTTTCTCCTTCCCTTCTCCCCTCCCCAGTCCACTAACATGGCGCTGTAGAGGAGGATCTCTCCAGACTATTTAGGAAGATGAGAAAGGGAGCACAGAGTAAAGCCTGATTTGAGAGCCACCAACTTAAACATGAGCCAGTGTCTCCCATTAGGGCAGGACAAGGGGGAAAACCAGCAGCTCTGAGGCTCCCTAACCAGCCAATCCCAACCCAAGCAGGGCTGCGGCCTATGACACAATAGCCCAGATGGAGGCCGTCGGAAGATCATGGGCCATTTAGGGCAGGCCCCTCCATTACAGAGGAAGACACTAAGGTCTAAAACAGGGTAACCACAGCTGTGCTTTGTATAGGTTTGCAAGAGCCTAGTCTGAGAGGCACTGTGGGAAGAGAGACAGGCCTGGATTCATCTCCCTAAGTTCAAATCCAGGTTCACACACTTATGAGCTGTGTGACTCTTTCCCTTATTTTGCTTCAGTGTCTTTGTCTGTAAATGAACTGGAGATTACAAATTACTGTAGTATCTTTGAAAAAACAAACAAACAAAAAAACAAATGGAGTCGTGAAGAATCAAAGGGGATTGAACAAGTATTTATTAAGTACCTATCATTGTGTAATAAAAAAAATTTTTTTCCAATCCTTTCAATAATGTGTGAGCCCCATGACCCCACTGGGGTTCTCTTGACAAAAATACTGGAGTGGTTTGCTATTTCCTTCTCCAATATTTTACAAATGTTATTCTTTATAGCAACACTGTCAGGTAGGTGCTATTATCCCCATTTTGAAGATGAGAAAAACTGAAGTTGAGAGAGTTTAATCAACTTGCCCAGAGTCACACAATTAGGATCTGAAATTCGAACTCATCTCTAACTCCAGGTCCACCACTCTCTTCACTAAAATACTAAGGTTCAGACACTTGCCCAAGCTCAAACTAGTTGCTAGCAGATGTAAAGCAGCGGAATAGACCATACTGCCCCAATCTTCCAGCATAGTTCTCTCACTGTCATTCAGTAAAGAATCCAAAAATTCTACTGAATTTATGTCAAGGTGGAGTTTTACCTACTTGACTTTTATAATCTTCTCTTTAGGTAACTGGACTCTGTCATAGTGGGACTTGGAAAGTTGGGAAGGTGGAAGAGAGGGAAAAATGAGTTGGTATGATAAAAGGAGCAAGTGCAAAGTCTGGAGACCTGGGTTTAAATCATTACTTTATAATTACTATGTATGTGCCCTTTGGGCAATCCCTTAATTTTATTCAGCCTCAGTTTCTCCATCTTTAAAGGGGACAAATGGGATCAGCTGCTCTCAGGAGTCCTTCCTCTGCCTTGTTTCTTCCTGCAAAAGAACTGCAAAACAAAGCTTTTCCAAAAGAGTTAGAACTCTAGGTAAGGTAAACAGTGGAGTAGTGTGAAACACAGAAGAAGGCACAAGAAGAAACATTTTTTCAATATTATCTTTTGTACATGTACACATGTTAAACATTCAAGAGATTTCACTTTGTTATTTCAAGTCCAACAAGCATTTATTAAGTACCTACCCAATATATATGTAATATATACTTATACCTAGCATAAGAAAGATATTAATTCTTTTGTTCACTCCTTTCAGTAGTATGTGACCGCACCATAACCCCCCTGGGATTTTTTTTTGGCAAAAATATTGAAATGACTTGCCATTTCCTTCTCCAGTTCATTTTACATATGAGGAAAATGAGGCAAACAGAGTTAAGAGACCTGCCCTAGATCACACAATTAGTATTTGAGGCTGGATTTGAACTCAGGAAGATGAGTCATTTTGACTCTGGCTGGGCCTTGGCACTCTATCCAAATGCTCCACCTAGCTGCCCCTACACAGGAAATAGAAAATCAAAATGCCTTGCCCTGAAGGAGCTCATGTTCTACTGGAGAGGAACAACATGTGATCATAGATTATAAATGGCAGGGGACTTTGGAGATCATCTGGGATAATTTCATAAGAAAACTGAGGCTTGGAAGTGATCTACCCAAGATCACACAGCTGGCAAGTAGGATCTGAATGTAAGTCCTGTTGCCAAGTCTAGAATATATTCCAGTGCTCTATTCTGCAACAAACACCTCAAAACAGATTAAGATTTCAGGGGGAGGAATAGGGAAACCAAGAACATTCCCCCATAGAAGACAGCACCTAAGCTGAGCCTTGAAGTTCAGCTGAAGTAAAGAGGGAGGGCATTCCAGGCCAGGAGGGCAGCCTGTGCAAAGTCATGGAGGGGGGAAATGGACTGCCAAGTTCAGAGAACAGAATGTCGACCAATTTGGCTGGAACATAGCGTCCATGAAGGGGAGTAATATGCAATAAGCCTGGAAAGGTAAGCTGGAGCCAGACTGTGGAGAGCTTTAAAGTCTTATGTGTTACAAGGGAAACTCAGAGCTTCCAGTGGACAGTAACACACTGTTCCTGAAATTTTCAAATGCAGTCCAATTCTGTCTCCTCCACCCTCCACTCCAATGTCTCTGTGACTCCCACATTCCCATCCACTTTTCCCTTCACTGCCCCCCCCCTTTTTTTCTTTTGGCTAACCACTAGGCAGAGACTCTGGGAAGTAGCCAGTGAGGGAAAAGGGGTAAATGCCCAGGCCCATAGAAATATTTATCAGCAATTATCTCCATAAACTCCACCATTTTCTACCCACTCCATTACTGGCAGAGTAAAAAAATGAGAAACTTTTATCTTATTTATAAGCCCTTCAGAATATTCTTATGGGACTTTGTTTTCTTCTTTATCTTCATTTTAACCAAACTTCATTTATTTAATAGTTTGCATTTTCAATATAATAAAAGAGCTTTCCCCATGACAATCTTTTGAGGCAGGAAGCAGGTATTATTGTTTCAAAGGATATTACAAAAAGGATACTGAGACCCACGCAGGTGAAGTAATTTTTTTTGTTTTGGGTTTGCTTAGGTTTTTTTTTTTTTGTTTTTTTTTTTTTTTTTGGTAAGGCAATTGGGGTTAAGTGATTTGCACAGATCACACAGCTAGTATTAAGTGTATTAAGTCAAATTTGAACTTAGGTCCTCTTGACTCTAGGACTGGTGCTCTATCTTACTGTGCCAACTAGCTGCTCCCAGGTAAAGTAATTTAGGCAAAGTCAGACCAGCCAGTATCTGGCACACACAAAAATGCTTAATACATGTTGTTGACAGATTGAATTGCAGGCAAGATTAGAAGAAGCCAGGTCCTCTAGCCCCAAATCCAGCATTCTTTTCACTAACTGTTGTATAAAGTTAGAATTTGTTGTGTAGTGGGGATCCTTCTCCCCCTTCAGGAATGACCTTGACTGAAACTTTCTACAGCATTCAACTCCCAGAAGGTTCCTGTGAGCTTCCTTTTCCTTGGACTAAGTATTTCATTTAATCGATTTTTACTGGGTCCTGTCCATCTCTGCTCAGAACCCCAATATACCTTTAACTTTGATGGGTTCAGGGAAGAAACATTCCAGTGTAAAATTCTAAGGCAAATCAGCCTGACAGAAAAGTAACCACACAGCTCCTCCAAATTAGGCTCACATAAAACTTATTATTGAGTCTGTTTCCTTTTGAATAGAACAACCCCACCAGCACTATCTAGATGATGATACTCTTTGTCTATGACATCCTTTTCTGTATACTTGTGCCTTAACCCAAATCCAATCGCCAAACTCCGTATTTTTATAACTATTTCTGGTAGCTGGCTGTCCGATTCAGTTAATCAAATAATCAACAGATTCTGACAGAGGGCAAGTCACTGTGCTATGTATTATCACCCCTGAAATCTAGGAGGATGGCCCCATTGGGACCAGAGAAAAATAAAAGTCAGGGAGAATTAACCAGAAGAATTTATATTTTAATATATTTAACATCTACTGGTCATCCTGCCATCTGGGGGAGGGGGTGGGGGGAAGGAGGGGAAAAATTGAACAAGAGGTTTGGCAATTGTCCATGCTGTAAAGTTACCCATACATATAACCTGTTAATAAAAGGCTAGTAAAATTTAAAAAAAAAAAAAAGAGAGAGAGAGAGAGAGAGAATTAACCAGAAGACCAGGGCTACAGAATCCACCGCCAAAGCTTACTCTTACCTGGTCAATCTTTGGAAGATACTTAATTGTGCTAAAACTCAGTTTCATCTGTGGAATGGGTATAAATGATACTCTTTCAGCCTCAGATATCAAAGGATTAGTTCTACAGCGGAAAGAGAACCCTCGTTTTACAGATGAGGAAACTGAGACTCCTCCAAGGTTAAGAGGAATTAGCATCAGAGCCAGCTCTCCAGCTGGCACAAGCCCTTCCACTCAACTACCCCTTTCCCAGGAAACCCGGGCTTCGGGACGTGCCTCCTAGCTTTTTCTCCTTACAGAGGAAGGAGGAGGCAGGATGGGGAAACCGGGAGATGGCAGCTATGCATTGCGAGCCGCCGGGACGGGGGAGTTAGCGCAGAGGTGGGGGTAGGAGGCTACAGCGAGCGCAGGGCGGAGGGTGTGGTGGGGAGTGTGTAGGTGGGGCGGGGGCTGGAGGGGCATCTCCGGGGCTCCTAAACTTCCCGCCTTCTCCTCTCAGTCCGGGGTGGCCCGGCCCCCCTGCCCCCTCCATCTCTCAGTCGCCGCCACCCCCCAGTCTCTGTCTACCTCCGCCTCCGCGCCCCCTCCTCCCTCCAGCGCTGTATCCGGCGACGGGCACAGGATGTTCTGTCTCTCTCAGCTCACCCCCCCCCTCCCCGCCCCCGCTCACACTTTCTCTTTCGTCCCCTCCGCCTTCTCCCCTTCACTGTGTCCCATCCCCCTCGTCTAGTTCCTTCACCTTCTTTAACTCCTAACACTCTGCGCGCCATCCCCTCAGGAAGAATGGGCTGGGGGGTGCCTGGGGTGCGAGTGGCGAAAAGGGAGCCCGAGGGCCAGGACGCCCCTCTCTGCCACCCCCATCCTCACACACTCCACTCCCACTCCCGGTCGGCCTGGCTCGGAGGCCCGGGGGGAAACTCGAGTGTCCCCAGCCCTAGGGCGTGTGCGGGGTGTGTCCCACAGGAGTGTAGCTCGTGCCCCAATTAGGACTAGGGTTAGGAGAATGGTTTCTGTGGTTAGGGGTGCTTCAGGGACAGTTTGGTTCCAGCAAGTCTACTCTGGAGAGTGGAGGTGGGGATGAGAAGGACATGGGAGGGTCACCGAATCCAGTCTCCTCACAGTACAGCTCTACCCACACCCACACCCACACCCCAATTTTCCTAGGTTCACTGGATTTAGACGCAGTTGGGAAAAATTGCCATTTTAGGAAACTGAGGCTCATTGGTGGGGGGGATGACTTGCTTCAGGAAGAAAATAAAAAGATGACATTTATATATCAGGCTACATACAATTATTCTGACTTAAAACAACTCATTTGTTCCACAACACTTCTGTAAGATGAGTACGGTTGGTTTTACTACCCATTTTACAGATAAGGAAACTGAGGCAAGTAAAATTCACAGCCAATCCATCCTGGCAAAGACAGTACTTAAACCCAGCATTTCCAGATTGAATACTCTGCATCACCACAGCTGCTGTGACAGGAACATCCTATACCACTATGTAATTAATAGGGAACTAAGGAAGGGGTCCATTAAGTAGGCTGCTCCAGGCCCAGCAGAGGTGGAAGTACAGGAGACCACTCTCACCTTCCGTGTCTTAAGTGAATGATTTGGGGAGAGGTTAAAGTAAAGCGGGAAAAGGAACTTTTGTCTCTCTTAGAGAGGATGGAGAAAGGTCCCACCCCTCCTTCTGACCTCACTGTTGTCATGGCAACCTCTAAGGGTGGGGGTAGGGGACCTAGAGTGGAAAGTGGGAGGAAACCCAGGGTAGAAGAGAGGCTGGAAGTCCCAAGGTTAGAGGATACCTTTCCCCTGCACTTTTCCACGAATTACTGCTGGGGATATTGAGGCAGGGACTAAGTACCTGGAAGGTAAAGCTAGGAATCAAATCCCAGAAAGTACCTGCCACCAGTGTAAGGAATCAAATTACTGTTAGAGGAAGTCGTAAGATATTTGTTTGCCCCTCCCTTTGTAACTCCTAAGCAAATCTCTCTGTCCAAGAACAGAGATAGAACTGAGAGCCCAGTAGGAGCAGGGTTCAAGGTTAGGCAGGGGGTGGTCTTCGGGCCTCTCAGTGACAAATTGAAAGTCACATCGAACGGCCCAATTTAGTTCTGTCGGTACTGAGTCTGCTGGTGGAGATGAGGAGGGTCAAGAGGCTGACTCACAGAGGTTTTTTGTTTTGTTTTTTTTCCTTTCCAAGGCCCTCGGGAGGCCTTGCGTATATCGTCAGGGTGGTTGTGTTTCTCTGTCTGATAATGTTCGGGAGGTATTAGTAGTCTTTCCAAACCATTAAAAGACTGTAATCTTTCAAATAAGGCTTCATCCACGATCTGGTACTGAGCCTTGCTTTTAGCAGTATCTATTGAAAGAGCATTTTCTTTGTGCTTAGCACCTCAAAGAGCTTATAGCCTAGTTGAGAAAGATGAACTACAGCTAATGCTAAGTAATAAAATTTGGTCCCAAGGAATCTAAGAACTGAACTGAGCTGTCACAGTTTGCAATAATAAAAAGAAGGGAAAGGGCACTGCACGAAAGCAGGAATTTGGTAGGGCAAGGGGGATTGGTTCCTTAGCAGTAGAAGAGGATGTATCAATCAATGATGTCAAAGCCTTACCTGGTACATCTCCAGGCTGGTTCCTGCTATTATCTCTCACCATTCCTCCACCACAATACACTACAATCACTCTCCCCAGCCCCACTTTGCTGGGATTCTCAGTGGAGAGGATTATTGCAGGTTTCAAGTCTCCCCAGTGGAAGGGACTTGGCTGCTATTTGGAGATGAAATCTGTTTCTCTCAAAATTTTATTCTTTGGTCCTAACTCAACCCTCTGGGTCAATTAGGGCAAATCTTCCACATTACAGCCCTTCAAATATGGAAAGACAGTTATCATATCCCTTCCTCCTAAGTCTCTCCTCCAGGCTAAACTTCATGAGTTCCTTCAATTAGTCCTCCTGTGGCCTGATTTCCAGTCCTGGTATCCTGGTCATCCTGTTCTAGATGTAGTCCAGTTTGTCTTTCCTTAAATATGCCTCCCAGAACTGAACACATGGCTTCAGATGTGGTCTGACCAGAGCAGGGACAGCAGGACTATCACCTCCCAAGTTCAGAACACGGTGCCTCTCTCTAATGCAGCCTGGGATCACATTAGATGTTTTTGGCTGCAACATTGGATTGTTGACTCATGTTGAGCTTACAGTCCTCTGACACCCCCAGATTTTTTCACACGAACTGCTGTCTAGCCATGCCTTCTTTATTCTGTTTTTGTGCAGCTGGTTTTTTGAACCCAAGTATAAGGGAATGTGTATATATTGTGTGTATGTGTAAATAATGTGTATCTATATACATATACATATTCATGTACAGATTTACTAGTATCTATATGTATATATGAATATACATACATATATGTATATATTAAATTTTATCCTCAGATTCAACCCATACTTATAGCCTATCAAAATCTTTTCAGGTTTTGACTCTGCCATCCAATTTGTTAAATGATAATTCTTAGTTTTATGCCATCTATAAATCTTATCATTTCATAAACATATCAAATATGCCTTCCTCCAAATCAATCAATCATTTAGTCAATAAACATTTATTAAGACTAACTATGTGCTAGAAGCTGTGTTAAGTCTAGGGATACAAAGGAAGACCAAAGTTAAAAAAAAAAAAAAAAGATTCTCTGGATCAAGGATCTCAGAGTTTTAATGAAAGAGACTACATGCAAACAATCAGGCACAAGTAGAATATAAGATATATTGGAAACAATCAATAGAGGGAAGATATTAGTTTTATAGCGGAACATGAAAGGTTTCTTGTAGAAGGTGGGACATTAGCTGAAAGGAACCCAGTAAAACTAAGAAGTGGACATGAGGGGGAGATCACAGGCCTGGAACCCAGCCAAGGAAAATGCCCAAAGTACGAAGATGGAATTGTGTTCAAGGTACAGGATGAAGGCTATATCACTGGAAAACATTGTTGATATTTATCCTTTATTCTAAAAGAGGACCATGACATCAGGAAAGTGATGCTATAACATGAATTGGATTTAAGTGACTTTGCAAAATGTCCAACCTCACTCCTCCATCGCCATCTGGGTCAAGTGGCACACACAATATAGGGATGGTGGTGGGGAGGATGGTATAGGCTTTGGAAGGCTTTAAAAGCTAAAAAGAGAATTTTATATTTGATTCCTAGAGGCAATAGTGAGTCACCAGAGTTGATTAAATAATAGAAGGGTAGGATGACATGATCGGATTTGTACTTTAGGGAGATCAGTTTGATCAAATAGAACAATAAAGCTCATGTCCCTGGGGTTTTCCATTAGATACATCTCTCCAAAATGACATCAATACATTAATAATTTCTCTTTTGATCAGACTATTTAGTCAATTCTGAATCTATGTAATTGTACTATCTAACATCTTGCTCTAATCTCCCCAACTTTTCCCCATGGACATCAAAAGAGACTTTGGCAATGACTTTTGAGATTTCTTGACCTTAATGGGAAACTTATGAATGAAATATGTTTAAAAGAATTGCATATATTTAACCCATATCAGATTGCTTGCTGTCTTAGAGAGGAGGGAGGTAAGGAAGGGAGGGAGAAAAATTTGGAACGAAAAAAGTCTTACAAAAAATTAATGTAGAAACTATCTTTATTATGCATGTTTGGTCTGTGTTGGATTGCTTGCTATCTTGGGGGGAAGGGAGGAAAGGGAGAAAAATTTGGAGCACAGGGTTTTTGTTGAAAACTATCTCTGCATGTGCTTGGAAAAAAAATAAAATACTATTTTAAAGAAGAACAAGAATAATTAAATTTTTTAAAAAAGAAAGCTATTTTACATGTATTTGGAAAAACTAAATAATAGTATTTAAGTAAATACTATTTAAACTTATGAATGGGTAATGCTCTGAGAGATATAGTATATTATAGAAGGAAAAGAACTGACCATGACAGCAACTCATTTTATGATCCTTATTTTCTTCCTCTACAAAATGAGACAATCTGAGAGAATCATTCTAATTTTATGATTCTATTTCAGGATCTTTAAATGTCTTTGCTTTTCTGTTACCCCTCTCTCATACTTCAAGTAGCATCAAGATCTTTGTTTTAAAGGATTTAGAGAAGAAGGACTTGAAAGTGGTGGTCAAGGATCAACTGCCAAATCAACTCCCTTGCTCTGTGGAGGGTTAGTTATGACTAGATAAGACCAGAGGACCCTAGTGATGACAATAAGTTGTGAACTAGCGACCAGATCTACAATCCTATGACATAAATGAGCTAAGATTCTGATTCCCAGAGGTGATGACTGATGATGACTCGTTTTAAAGGAAATGCGAATAGAACATCCTGTGGGAACTGTATGATTAAATTCTTTTGTTTTCTCAAGAGAAGACTCACATCATATATGTCCAGAACTCTTGGGTCCATATCAATCTTAAGTCTAGGGGACTTCCAGGATCTAGGAGAATGTCAGGTTTGTAGCTGTTTTATTATCATGTTTTGTCTCATTATTTACATATTATTTACTTTAGTAGTTAATTGTAGTAATTGGGAGACTGAAATAAAATTTTGATTGGTAGATCCTCAAATACACTTAGCCCTAGATGACAAATGGCACTACTCCAAAGAGAAATGACAGAACTGAAGATAGAAGCTCTGGAGGGGAGGGGGTTCTAATAACCATTAAAAAAAAAAAAAGAAAGAAAGAAACACTTAGCACTTCTGCTACAAAGAACCATCTTGAATCTTCATTTGCCTTTCAGATGTCTTGAAATGAATGTCCAGTAAGCATCTTAAACTCAACATGTTCACAACTGAACTCTTCTTTTCCCCTAAACCTTACCTTTCATTACCTTCCCCACTACTGTAAAAGGCATCACTATCCTTCCAGTCCCTCAAGCTCCCAACCTCGAAGTCATCCTCAACTCCTCACTATCTCTCATTCCATCTCATATCCAATCTGTTGTCAATGCTGTCAGTTTCATCTTTGCAGCATCTCTGGAAGATACTGCTTTCTCTCCTCTCCTGGCTACAATTTTGGAACAGGTCCTTACCTCATTCCTGGCACTAATTTAATAGGCTGCTGATAGGTTTGTCTTCCTCATATCTCTTCCCATTCCAATCCATTCAGCCACTAAATCGATTTTCCTAAAGTTCAGATTTAACTGAGTCATCTCTTTTATTCAATAAACTCCAATAGCTCCCTATTACCTCTAGGATCAAATACAAAATGTTCTGTTTTCATTCAAAGTCCTTCATAACCTCCTATCTTTCCAGCCTTCTTACAATTTATTCCTTGACTCATTAATCTAGTGTATTGGCTTCCCTTCTGGCTGTTCCACAAACACTCCATCTCTCAGCTCCAGGCATTTTCTCTTACTGTCCCCCATTTCTGGAACACTTTCCCTCCTCCACTTTGAATACTGACATCCCTGGTTTCCTTTGAATCATAGCTAAAATCCCATTCTCTACAGAGAGCCTTCCCCAATTCTTTTTAATTCCAGTGCCTTCCCTCTATTAATTATTTCATATTTATGATATATATATATGTATATATATAAAACTTGGTAAGTATATATTTATTTGCATGTTAGATTGTAAGTTCCTTGAGGGCAAGCAATATTTTTAGTTTCTCCAAGCACTTAACCTCATTTCTTATGTAGCCTTAATCACTAAATGGGCGTTGCCTCAGGCAAACTGAGACCTGTTAAAACTTAAAAAGGTCAAGGAGTCCAACAACCTCTAGGGCTATTTCTAGTCTCTGATCTATATCTTGCCATTGGACCCACATGGCTCTGGAGGAGGAAGTAAGACTGGTGACCTTGCACAACCCTCACATGCATGTTATGGCATCATGTCCCTAATGTCTGGACCTCTTCATAAACACTATGTAAAACAGTGTCTGTCATATAGTAGGTGCTTAATAAATATTTATTGATATGAAAACTGCAGGTGTGAACATTTGATGCCCCATCAAGTGACTATGTTACCAACAGGTGATCAAATAAGCCAGAGTAAATCTATTAAGAAAATTCCTAAAGGGACTAAGGAATGGGGAATGAAGTTGAAAATTAAGAGATTATCTCTGGATTTCAGTTCCCTAATTTGTAAAATGAAGATTTTGGACTACATAATCTTTAAGCAAGAAAAAACAATGGAATTAGAGGACAGACTCTGGCCAGCTCTGCTGCTGACTTTATAAAAGATCATGAACAGATCAGTCTCTTTCTCTGGGCTTCATCTATAATAAGGGCACAGGACTAGATTGTTTCTGAAGTCCCATCCAACTGTATAAATGATCCTTACAATTCTAAATCTATGATAAGCATCTGTAATTATGTGTGAAGGGAGGGTCAGAGGAAAATAAAGAAAGAAGGGATGGTTACATATTTCCATGCCATCTATTCAGGATAGGATACCCAGGTATCCTATCAAGTATAATCAGTATTATTGTTGAGAAGGAGGAAGAGGAGGACACAGTACAAAGCCAAGATCAGGGGCCAGAAGTGAGATAAAAGCCTTCCACAGTCTGTAAGTTGTCCTTCCTTCAGTTCCACCCTTCAAGGCCCATGAGCAAGCACCTTTCCTGGAACTCAGCAGAGAAGGGAGCCCCTCCCTATCCAGCCTTGGCACCTGTCTGGGTACAGCATGTCCCCTGGGGCATCCTGCAGACACCCCAGCAGGCCTAGGTGTACCATAGGGCAGTTTCTTCCTCCTTAACTCTCCATGTGTCCTTGGCCTTGCTTTTGGCAACTGAAAGGTTCCTCTCTAGCAGCTAGCTTCTTACCCCTTTGTTATGCTCATAATGGTTCTGTCCTTCTGCCAGACCACAGAGAATTCCGGGGGCTAAGGGTGAGGGGAGGAGAGAAGTGACAACATGAATGT